>NW_023416295.1:39799293-40429571 GCF_014176215.1 Rousettus aegyptiacus
ACAACAAATATATTACTAGCTATTATGGAAATGCAAATCAAAACCACAATGAGATACCACCTCATACCTGTTAGAATGGCTATTATCAACAAGACAAGAAAATAACAAGTGTCGATGAAATTGTGGAGGAAAAGGAACCCTCATACACTGCTGGTGAGAATGCAAATTGATACAGCTGCTATGAAAAACAAAATGAAGGCTTCTCAAAAAATTAATAATAGAGCTACCATATGACCCAGCAATCCCTCTTTTGGGTATATACCCCCAAATTTTGAAAACATTTATTCGTGAGGATATATCTACTCCTATGTTCATTGTAACATTATTCACAGTGGTCAAGGCATGGGAACAACTGATGTGTTTTTGACAGATGAGTGGATAAAGAATATTTGGTACATATATGCAATGGACACTACTTAGCCATAAGAAAAGATGAAATATTGCCATTGTGACAACATGGATGGATCTTGAGAATATCATGCTACATGAAATAAGTCAGATGGAAAAAGTTAAACACCATGATTTCACTTACATGTGGGATATAAAAGAGAAAGTGAGAAATGAATAAACAAGACAAATGAACAAAACTCAGATAAAAATAACAGTATGGTGGTTACCAGAGGGAAAGGGGGATGGAGAAGGTAGAAGAGGACAAAAGAGGTCAAATATATGGTGATGAAAGGAGTGATTTATTAGGTAGTGAACACACAATACAATATACAATTGATATATTATAGAAGTGTACAATCGAAACCTATTTAACCTTATTAACTCACGTCACCTCAATAAATTTAATAAAATATAAAAATAAATAGATAAAATTTTTTTAAAAACCTCCATGCAACCTATGTAATTTTCTAAATGGTGAGACACTAAGATATTTTGCTAAGAGCACAAATTTACTTTAAATTCTAAAGAATTCCTTAAAAAAACAATAATAATAGGAAACATACAACCAAGGATTTAAATAGCCAGACACCCATTCTTTTGCTTCCTGTGACTCTAAAGAATGCCTACATTTCGTCATTCTGTTTGTGAGGTTTGTGTTTCACTCATATTCATCTTACAGAGAAGAAGGTATATTTACTGCTTTGACATTTCACAAGCAAAAACTGAAAATCCTAGAAGAATAATATTAGAGGGAAAACCTAGAAATATAAATTAAGGTAAGAAGATTGAAGATTTACAAGTCATTGCTGTGTATAGCTATGCCACCCTGAACAAAACTGATACCCTGATCTTGGAAGTTAAGACAGGGTTGGGCCTGGTTAGTACTTGGATGGGAGACCAGGTAGACCAAGTGCTGTAGAAGTAAAAAATAAAAATTAAGGTATTGTACACTGACAAGGTCTTTGTAATCTGTGAGGTCAACCAAGGGTTGCTTCACCTAAAAAAAAAAAAAAAAAATCATTTTGAACTTTAAGTTCTAATTGGAAAATTTTTTATTCTTCAACATGTTCTCCAACATATTACTTTTTTAGAGTGAAGTTGAAGATTCCTTAGATAAGCTGATAATAGATAGCATTTATTGGGTGTTCGATGTGTCAGACACTGTACTATACATTTATGCATAAATGGCATATAGCCAAAAGTTTTTTGAGAAACAAGTAGAATGAGGAGATAGTTGCTCTGTCAGAAAATAAAATGTAATATAATGCCACTATAATTAAGAGACAATAGTGTATCACAAGAATAGAACAATAGATCAGAAAAAAAAGGATTAGAAACACATCCAAGTATATTCGAGAATTAAATGATTGCTAAATGTGGGCTTTCAAACCAGTGGAGAAAGTCTGGATTATTATATAAGTGGCATAGGAATACCAGTGATCATTTTTGCAATAAAATTAATTTATGTTATATTTCACAACATATTAAAATTAAATGTCAGAGGCATTAAAGATCTAAAGTTTAAGTAAGCACACATACTTATGAGAGTAATTTCAAACAGAAACTTGAAACAACCTACAAATCTATTGACATGAGAATGGTTAAATATTTTTGAAGTGAGGTATGATACTGTATCATTGCACTTCTAATCTATGGTGAAAGCAATCAGAACAGTGGTTGCCTGAGGGAGGGGTGGATAGTGCAGTGATTAATGGGAAGGGATGTAAGAGATCTTTCTGAAGAGATGGAAATGTCCTAAATCTTATCCATTTACACTAGTGCAAACATCTGTTGAAATTCATTGAACCATACACTTAAGATCTATGTATTTCACTGTAGGTAAATTATACATTATTTAAGAAAATGTTGTCTACAACCATGGTACCCTGAACAAGCCCAATCTCGTCTAATCTCGGAAGCTAAGCAGGGTGTTGGGCCTGGTTAGTACTTGGACGGGAGATCACCTAGGAAGAGCAGGTGCTGTAGGTATAAAAAAAAAAGTTAATGTACTGAATTGAAAATCTGTAATGAAACATATTTACATATTTAAAAGGATTGCAAAATATTGTGTATAATATGATCTTACTTTAATAATAAAAATGTTATGCTATAATACATATGGATATTTGTATATATGCATTTGTTATAACCATGAGAAATTTTTTGGAATGAGAAGTATCAAGCATTTAATTCAAAGGGACAGAGAGTTTTTCTTTTATGTTCTTCCAAAATATGAAGTGAGAGTAGGTGTGGTTTCTACTTCTTTGGTTTTCTGCATTTAAAAAAATTAAAAATAAAATACCATATCTTATATTATTATTCAGTAATACAAATTGTTGTTAAGACTATACTCTGAATGTACTATGATAATATCATATGAATATTAATTTTTTTACTATTGTGAAATACATCTTTTTTAAATTATAAAATTTTATGACATAGATAACCTAAACAGAAATTAGGGCAAAAAATGTTAATATTTTGTTTTAATTTAAAAATAATAAAAATATAAAAGCTTAGGAGAAAAGTAAAAAGCTAGTAAAATAATTTTTTGTTTATAAATGTCATAGAAAACAATCAAATCCATAGACACTAGGTTCTCAGACATTCAGTTGTTGAAAAGTTAGGCGTAAAATACAGGTCAATACAAGGAAAAGGCCTTCCAAAATACCTGCAGTCATATTTGATGATAGGATTATTAGAGAAAGAGCTTCCGGTAGTTTACGAGTTTGTATAAATACGTGTGAAGCTGCTTATACACATTAAAAAAAAAAAAAATCCAATAATTTGAGAATTTAAAAAGAGAAAAGAGAATAATACTTCCTACCTTCATTATACAGATAATTATTTCCAGACTACCGATACATTTTCATAGATTTTACTATACTATTAGTCTCAGTTTTAGAGATCAAGAAACTTGTCATTTTGGAAACTGTAAGAAATATAGTCAGGTCTCCTGAACATCTGCCTTGCACAGCATGATTCAAAAGAATATTTGGGGGAAGAGAGAACACAGTGAATATATTTGTACTTCAAATTGCATACAAAAATCTGATTCAAAGACATTTAAGAAAGATCTTCTGATGTCAGAACTTAAGTTCTATGACTAGACAAATAATAGTTTCCTCCAAAATTCTATGGTGCCCTTTCTGTAGACCCCCAGTGTTGTCTTTATTTGGGACTTTGTTATTTTTTTCATGCTTTTACTATTACAGCTTCCTACTTGTTTGCCAGATACAATTATCAATCCAGTCCAATTTATTCTCTAAATTGTTGTTGGGTTATATTCCAAATTAAACAAATTCTATTATTCTCCAGTGTTCCCAAAGAAAATTGGTATATTTTTCTGCTGAAAACTTATCTTTGCTCTCCACAAAGATAAATAGCCACAATTTAAGGCCTCAGAGTTTACAATCCAGAGAGGAAGCATGGTCATATAAACACCTAATCATACAACAGTATGGTACATACAAAAAGAGAGATACACAGTATATGCGAGAATGTTACCAGAAGGAGGTGGTTAAGTATGCTTCAGTATGTCAAGAAGAATCTCACAGAGAGGAAAGAACAGGCTTGGGGAAAGGCTAAAAAGCTCCAATCTTGGGTTATGAAGGTTGAAGTTACCGGGGGCATCTAAATAGAGAACACAAGTAGGAAGTACTGTATATAGGTTGGAATCTTGAGGAGGGACAGGAAATGTAGATTTATGCCATCAGCATACAGGTGGCAGTAGAATTTATAGGCACGTAAACTAAAATAAGAAAAAAAGCAAGAGCAGAATAGAATGTTGGGCAACACTAACACTTAAGCAATAGGATGAGAAAGTTAATAGTAAAAAGCTATAGGAAGGGATCAGACTGGTGCAAAAGGAGAAGTCACTGAGTGTCATAGAAGCCATGGTAATATAGAATTTCAAAGAGGAGAACATGGTGAGGACCCTTAAGGCAAGCCAGGAAGGCTAGACTCTGTTTACATAGGATAGACCCTCATTAGGTGTAGGTTCTCTGTTTTAGGATTAAACCAAAGTTAATGTAACGCTACCCTTGTTTCTCTCATTTTATCCCTAGTGCTGCTAGGCAACAGCTTAAGCTTTGGGAAAGTTAGTACATATCCAGTAGAAAGCTTTTAATTGTGTGGCTATAAATTAAACTAATCTTTCCACAAAGAGATTATGAAAAATTTTATTTTGTTTTGAATGTTAAATATGCTAGATACTCGCATTGTTTTTTTAAAAAGCAGCTTACCCACAAGATGTACACGAAGATACTACATTCTAGTACATATATATTCTAGATTTTTTTTCTTGAATTTAGCATCAATGTGGATTAAAAGTAGTAATAGAATCAGAAGTGAAGATGAGAATTTTAGAATTAAGTACATTTTCCTTTAATAGTCAAAAGGCAGTAATAAAGCACAGGTCTGGAAATCTAGTAAGGAAACTGAACGAACTGTTACATTTGAAAAAAATAGCTGTAGAAAATGTCCTTATTGTTAAAAGTTAAAATGGCTCCTCTTGAAATCTGCTTTCTTTTGAAACCAGAAAAGAAAACTAAACAAAGAATAGTTTGTGATTAGAGAAAAGTCATAAATATTAAAACACAGGGAGTGATGTCTATCTCTAGTTTAAATATTTATAGACATGTTTATTTAGCTTGTTCTGGCTGTTATGTTGTCATTGGTTCTTTGCCTATGTGTCCTATACGAAGCTGGCTCTGTACCCCAAGTGACTTGAGGGGCTCTAAAAAATATCTTTCATTTTGTTCTGCTGTACTTCCTGAAAATTCATTCACTGGAAACTTCAAAGGTATGCTTCTAAAAAACAAAAATTTTGCTAAGAAAGAGAAAGAAGTATTTCAGTCTTTAGCCTCCATTAATATATGCATTAGAACTTATTTATCTACTTCTCTAATATCTAAGCAAACAGAAAGAGAAAACCGAGAAGGGTAATAAGACAGGTAAATGTTGGTGTTGTAATTGAGATAGGAGAATAATAAAGTAGCAAAATCAGAGAAAAGATCAGGCATGGTAGTGCTTAGGAATTACCTAGGGAAATAATACCTTTGAGAAACTTAAGTCTAAGGAATTCTAAAAAATATGGATAACCAGAAGCAGTAAGATGATAAAGTGTGGTATGGCAGAAAGATCACGAATTCAGGAGCAGAAGCTGGAATTCTAGTTTTCATTGCCCCTAACGACAAACTTCTCTGAACTGATTTGATTCATTGACAAAAGCAAGATCTTAAACCAGATTACTGTATAACCTCCTTCAAAAGCTGAAATTCTGAAACTTGATGATTTTTTAACTTCTAATACAGCATCCAGTTCTAATATTTTATTATATTTAAGCAGAATGGTTTTAGGGGAATGATAAAGCAACAATGTCAGAAAAGGAAGTGTGCATAGCGGTCCATAGAAATGTCAGAAGCAAAATTTAGCAACTCACTGTAAATAACAGGTATGAAACTGACAGAACATTGGTACTGTCTATTTTACAGTTCAAGTTTCCGGAAAACTAGGTGCATATACCCACTGCGTGTCTCACACATGCAGAAACTAACACTATAGGTAGTTACTGGGACATGTATTGACTTGTTAGCCATGAAGGTAATCAGAATCTACTATGCTTCCTATCCAGGTAGGATGGGCTGCATGATAGTTATAGAGCAAACAAAAGGATTCCTCAGTAAAATGTTGGTTCATATTCAAAATTAAGATAGCATGACTGTTCACAGACAAAGCGAATTAGCTGCGGTTTTTCAGTAGTCCAGGATGTAGCCATGACATTGTGATTTGCAAATCCTCTTAGTAGTGTGTATAGTGGATACCCTTGGTAGCTTTCTGATTTGGGGAAAACAACCTCTTTAGGCCTCAGTTTCTTCAACTCATACAGTTCTTTTAGAATATGCCTATACTGGCTGGCACATCAAAAGTTCTCAGCAGCTATTAACTGCTATGATTTTATTAATGCCTCTTCTATTGGAGAGGAAACAAAATTAAATTGTCTACATTTAGTTAATTAAACTAAATTCTATTATTAAAATTATTAACTAGTGAAAAAGTCTTATTTTAAGTATCGAGAGTTTGATTTTCTTTTTACTACTGTTTTTTAACTTTTAAATACCATATTATAAATTTGTTCTCCCTTTGCACTAAGATTTTCTGATGTAAACAGGAAGAACAATTTAATTTATTAAATTGAAGAAGATGTTTTGTTCCAGACTTAAAAATTTAATGGTTTCACTTCATGTAGAAATAAAATGTGTTTGGGAGAAAAAAGTCATAAGTGGAGAAAAACACTATGTGTTCTACCCCCAGACATTTCATTGAAATTTTTAGGTTCAGTGGAAAGAGAAGAGGATACAATTAAATTGGTCAGCTAAGCAGGTCTTTCAGCAAAATTTGACCAGTTTCTTTCTTAGCAAATCTGGCTTTTAGACACAAGTATCTTTTGTAATGTTGATGTAAGAAACAAACTTGCTTTGTCTTTTTCACCTCAGTGGAATTGGTTAGAGGGATGAAAGTGCGCACAGCTCAGTGCACAGAAAGTTCAACACTTCATTAATGAGTCAGATTTACTGAACACTACGAATGTTTCAAACAGTTCTACCTTTCTAGGTAATAGAGGTCAGTGGTGAATAAATTATACAAGGATGTCTATCTACTTATACTGTGGGAATGATAGGTAAAAAGTTCAGATGACAAATTCGATACATGATAGACAGACATAAGTATATTCCTGATAGAAGCATATCAAATTGTCATACGTTCTATGCAGAACATTAAAATAGATTGATGTGCTAGAAAGCGACTGGGTGACTATTATAGATCAGGTTGTCATGGAGGGCTTCCCTGAAGAGGTGTCATTTAAGCTTAAGTCTTAGAAGGAGGCGGTATCAGCCATATGAAGATCATTGAAGAGTGTTCTAGGAAGAGAGAAGAATATGTACAAATATTCTGGAAAAGAATTTGCTTGGACTGTCAAGGAACGGGAAAAAAAATCAATGTGAGTAGGTCGTATACATGATGAAGAGATTGGCATGACACAAGTTCAGAAGAGTAAAGCAAGACAAAGATCAGGATGGAGTCTGTGGGTCAAGGTAAGGCATTTGGGTGTTAGGCAAAGTACTACTGGAAGACATTGGAGAATTTAAACGTAGAAGTAAGGTGGTCCAATTTATGTTTAATAAAATACTCTTCTGGCTCCTGCCAGAAATTGGATTGTAGGAGGACAAATGCTGGGAGCATGGAAGCCAGTAAGGAACTGGGGCAATATATGGCTAGCTGCTCATTGCACCCATTACTTGTTTCCTTGGCACATAGTTGAAATGCTTTTTTCGCTCTTCCTTAAAGTAAGATGTGACTATATACCTGATTTCTCCTCAGTGTAAGATGAATAGAAATTATGAGTACCACCTCCATTTCTCAAATATAAGGCCTTCTATATGCAACAATCTATGCCCTTTTTTACTCCACTGGCTAGATGTGAGTGAGTCCAGTGATCATGGAAGCCATATATTGAAAATCGTGGCAACATATGAAGGAAGGAACTTCGGTCCTGAATCACTTACTAACTAGGCACTCACAACTTCACCTTTTTAATAAGTGAGAAATAAACTTTGATTGTATTAAGCTACTGGATTTAGAGTTTAATCTCTTATAGTGGTTAGCAGTACTTTATATATAAATAAGGACTAATGCAGTAACATAAGTGAATTAAGGGGGTAAGGAGAGAAAGCGATGGATAAATGATTGATAAAATTGAAAAAATAAACCTACCAAAAACTACCTTCATCATGAGCATTTCCTAAAATCGCTCATGTAGTGCTCCTTAAACCAGAATTTAAAATTATAGACAGTGGGGCTTTAGTAGGGTCTCAACCCTTCTTGCTGCAGCACATCTCCATGTTCTTCCATATAAGCCATCTCCTTACTTTTCTGCCTATTCAGGTACCGTAGGACAAGGTAGAGCTATCAAGATCACTAGCTGCTTGAAAGCTGGGACCTAATTCAGTTGTACCTTTGAGAAAAACATAACATGTACTTGATCATAGTAATTTTTACTATTACAGAACCACCTCCTTGAACTTCTAATGCCCCAGTAACCCTGTGTGACATTAGGTCACAGATGTCATTAATGTTTTACACCATACTTAGACCAAGAGGTTAAAATGGGGGTTGATAGTTTATAAGCTTTTAAGAGACATGATGCTTTTCCATGTGTGGGTGTGTTGCCATGGAGTTCTAGTTAACCACTAATTTAATCAAAAGCTTTCTCCCTCGTCTGACTTTCATTTTATAAACTTTATATTTTTGTCTAAAAACACCTAGTTATAGTGATGCTCCTTTATGTCTTTCGTTTTAGAGTCGACTCCAGTTCCTAAGAATGATTTATTTTCTTCTGAATGGAAGTGTTTTTTGTTTCCTTCCAAACAAAGTTCAGATCTGTGTCTTTCCTTGTTAAAATAATGATCATTCATGATTTGTTCCAAATTAACATCGAAAAGATTTTTTAAAAAGAACACTTTCAGAAATAAAATCAAAAGCCCAAGCAGAGCCCAATATTGTTCGATTATATTTTCAGGTCTAAGAATTTGTATTGTATAGCATTTAATGAAGGCTGCCACTGAGTTAGTTATACAGAGTGTGTGTGTGTGTGTGTGTGTGTGTGTGTGTGTGTGTGTGTGTGTGTAAAATTCAGGTACCCTTTATACCAAAACTGTGTTCTCAAATTGTTAAGGTAGACTCCTCAAAAGATTTTAAGGCAATGTTTTGGATTATTCTCATAAAGTTTGGCATTTGAAAATTCCATCAGAATCATTGAAATCATACCTTATAAAGGACGATTTACTACTAAGAATAGACCTTACTTGGCTGTGCTTATGTGGACCTTCAACAGATGTCCAGTATCATTTACTTTGCTGTTGGTTTTACTAATCCTTGGAAATGATTATATCAAAAGTTAACAGTTTAAAGATTTGAGAAGAACATATTTCATCCCTATTGCTTATTGACATTGATTAATATTTAAGGCATTTGCTAAACATAATCTTAGTCTTATATCCAGGTTGGTATAAAGGGAAAAACATGGATTTCTGAGAAATATAAACTTGTTTTAGATAAGCCTCTTTTACTGTTCAACAGTATAGATGTACACAGGTTAGTTACTTTAGCCTCGGTGTCTCGTTTTAAAATTAAAAATATTTTATTAGGGTTTTGTGAGGATTAAATAAGTTTTATCTTCTGATAGATCTTAAATGCTTTATTAAATGAATGTGACTGTCACAATAATTTAGAACTAAGAGATTTATTGTGATATCAGATATGCATATAGACAATATGTTCATATATTGAGTTAATTATTTATAAATTACAAAAATAATTTAAATTCTTGGTATGTGTAGGGAAATAATGCCAACTTTTGGACTTGTGTGTATTTATAAATATACATACGTACACATAACTAACACAAAACTACAATATTAAGATATGAGATATGATTTGGTTGTAAGAGGACAATAACATAAGATCCTTGTGTTGTTGTGCTTGATGAAACTGAGAGTTGAAATTTGGTGAGAATTGATGTTTTAGTGCTCAGCCTTGTGTAATCTTCAGCTAAGGTCACTGCAAGCTGTAACAAACAAGGACACCTATGAAAGTAATTAGTTCAAAGGGGTGAATTTCATCCACATAGTAAGTTTTTTTTAGGGAAGATGATTGATAGCTAAAGTCAAGACAAGAGATTGGAGGAAAGGTTACCAACTTGACAAGTACACGTATATCAAGTCATCATTTAATAATACTGTGTATACTTAAAATTAGCTGAGATAAATCTTAAAATAAATCTCATCCCCCCACACACTGGTAACTATGTAGAAATGATGCATGTTATTCAGCTTGATTAGTGTGATTTTTTCACAATGCATCAGATATCAAAATATCAAGTTGCATAGCTTAACTATACAATTTTTACATATGAAAATATCTCAATAAAGTTTTATTTTTATTTTTTTGAAAAAAGGTATAGTGACTTCCCTTGACAGTGACCATCTCCTCTTGGAGCAAAAGAATAACCAAGACCTAGCTGAGCATGGGTAACAGAGGAAGACTTACATTAACAAGGAATGATTAGAGGGGAGAGCTCAAAAGCAAAAAAGATAATGGGGACAAGTAAGGAGAAGACTTGCAGAGAGGTTAAGGTTATGGTTAAAACTCTCTACAAGGTGAGTGAGTTGAGTCATCAGAGTTAACTGGATGAACCTACTCTCATTTCAAGATTAAACTAAATGGTACTAACATCCTGTCTGCAATAACAGCATCACTACACTGAGTGTGATATTGTTCCAGAAGACAGGTCACGGGTACTAGGAATGATCTAAATGGTCAATATACAAAACTATATTCATAATGTATTAGTTCTTTTTTCAACATTTTAGTCTAAAGTGTATTTCTCTAAAATTTCTTAACTTCATTTAATATTAAACCCAAAACATTTGGCTGTAGTGTTAGAAGCTGAGTCGACCATTTACTTGTTTACTGCATTAAAAATATTTTCCCCTTTAGGTCAATACTCACTTGTTAAATCAGACTGAATATATAACAGTTTAAACAGCCATTGAGAGAGGTACTTAAAAAAAAAAAAAAAACATTTTCATAGTCTTGTTTCTTTGGGCATACTGATGTTTGTCATACTTCACCGATTTCTTTAGTTTTCTTCTAGCTGTAAAAGCACATGGTAACTCTGAAGTACATGAGTGTGCATAGTTATTTTCCCTTTCTTAGAAGCAGTAGCAGCAGCAGCATCTACTCAACATGTGGTTCTTTCATAGGGCAATTGCTTACTGGAGTTAGAGTCTTCTAGTTTATATGGTTAACATTCAGATAGGTTCCTTAACATTACTTTGCTATGTTATTGGTATCATTTTCAAGTTGAACTGACTATCTGTTCCACAGGTTTGTTTTAAGTAGTTTCCTTGAAAAAAAACATTTCTTTAAAGGCAATATTCTTTTAATACAATTAAGACAAAGCACTTATAATATTTTTACAGCATGATTTCTTCATAGGACATTTTAAAACCAAGTTGCAGTGGAAAACCAGCATCTGTGTTATAAACTTGAGAGAGTATCACACCTTCAAATGAAAATGCTAACGTGATGACAGAAAATTGTTGCTAAAATTAACAAATGAAAATGACTCATGCACTTTAGAGTACACAGAGTCCCTTAAAATATGTCTCTTCGAGCCTTTATAGTTATAGAGTCATCAGGGTGTATGGGAGTAATGAAGCGGAAAAACCATAGAATTGCATACGGATCAAGAGACATTTTCTAGTTTCTAATTCTTAATTCTCCCTACTATCTAAATGGACTTTCAGCTAATCTTCTTTATTCCTTGTTCATTCTTACTGGCCTAGAAAAAGACAGTTTTTCTTTTATTTGTAAAAAACACTCTATAATTTTTTTCAATGCCAAATGTATAATGGCTATTTGCACCAGGCCTCTAGGTTTTCTGCTTCATTATTGTAATTTTGTTCAGTTATTTAGATTATTTACCAAAAAGAAGTTTTCATCTTAGCTGCACCTCATTATCTTTTTATTTATTTATTTTTTGCTAATTTAATTAAGCAGCAAGAAAATAAAATTTTTATTTTTTAATAAAGATTGGAGATTGTCATATATATTTTTTCCTCACTTGAGACCCTCTCTAAAATGATAGAAGAATATAATTTTAAAAACCCATAAAATCAAAGAGAGAAAACAAGAGAATGCATTAAAGAACAGGATATTTTAATGAATTTTTGAAATATATAAATAGTGGTAATTGTCAGAACAGAGCAGCAACTAAGCACACAACTCTTCTGAGAGAAGAAATGAAGAAAAGTTTTCAAATTTTGAGAGAAAAATGATTCTCAATCTAGACTATTCTGTCAAACTATCAACAAATGAGTGAAAGAACAAGTATTTTTAACACTAGAATACACAGACATTTATGTTACATGCCCACTTTTTTGGAAACTACTGGAGAATGTATTTTGGAAACTATTGGAGAATGTATTTTTTCAGAAAAATGGGAAAATTCAGAAAAAAGAAAGTTATAGAATTCAGAAATAGGAAATCAATACCATAAGAGAGATTGTCCAAGGGAGGTCTCCGAATGACAGCTATGATCTGGAGAGCAACTCATTCAGAGTTGAACCAGAAGATAAAAAGCTCTAAGACTGAGGTCTCCAGAATAAAAGGGCATTGATAAGTAGCAGATATATGTGAGATCTGGGGGGAAAAGTAGACAGAGAAAATAATGGTAGTAAGAAACAAGATACTTAATAACTTCGGGAAAGTTTTAAAAATCCAGGAATAAAAATTCAATCTTCATACACTATTTGGCTATGTAATGAACGTTATGTATATGATCATAAAAATGTAAACATGGATTACTGATTAAGAGTAGTATGGAACACTATTAATAATTTAGGGTAAGGTAAAATTGTTAGTAAGACATGTAAAACATGTAAATCCTCATCTACCATAACAGGAAGCCAATAGGTAATTCCAGTATCAATAAATCAAGAAATAGCAGGATAAGTACAGCATTTTAAGATATGAAAAAAAAAATCTCAGAAGAAACAGCCAAAATATTTTAAAGTAGATGTCTCAGGTGAATAGAACACAGAGTGGGACTGGGTGGGTGAAGAAACTGCTAGTTTTTATTAAAGAATTTTGCTCTTTGACTCTGGAAACTCAAAAAAACATGTAATGTCTATACTGTGAGATTATTCTAGGAGCTGAAAAACAGGCTTAACTATTAAGCCCAAAGGGGCATGGATCTTAAATAAATAAGGAAGCAAAGAGAGAATAACCTTTTTACCTTATTATCTATGTTAGCGACCCCTCTGGTTCTATGGTGTTGGCATGCATTGTGAGTTTCTGTATATTACAGTGATTTAGGCTACAAACCTGTTGAAAATCTGCTGATCCTCTGCCTGTTTACAGTGAACATTCATTTCCTATAACAATAATAATATACATAATAAATATAAATATATTAATACTAAAATATTAAAATAATATAATATATGTTAATTAACATAATAAATATAATTAATTAAGCTAAAAATGAAAATTGATTTTTTAGGAATCCTACTTATGGTGTCTATTTTTGTTATATCTGGTTATTATTTAATAGAAAATAATTTATGTAGAATCTTCAAGAAACTATAAAAAAGTATCAATTTGCCAAAATCTGAGTTTGGAAAAAAATGAATGTTGAACCTTAGAATTTCAGCTTTAAGTTTTTCATCATTAATGCTCTTTTTCTTACCATGCTGCACAAATCCATTTAAACTGTGTTTGTCCTACTTCAAAAAATTAAAAATAAAATAACTTCAAGGCTTCTTGGGTTGGTCAATGCTACCAGGTTTTTCTCCCCCCACCCTTCAAAAATTAACTGTTACCTAGCTACTATAGATAACAGGGTTGATTAACCAGGATGAATACTCTCTCTGGAATGTCAAGCAGGTATTGACTTCTGAATTCGCTCTTACATTTGAATCAGTATGAATTACTGTTTCATTTTGGTTTTTTAGCAATGACAAGTATCCGTATGATCTTAAAGTATTGTCCATAATGCATAAAGAGTTTCTCCACTTACTATATACCAGAGGTCTAAACTATGTATAACTGCTAAAGTTATTCATAAATCCATCAAATATCATAGAAATGTCAATTTTACTGATCACTACTTCTTTGAAGACTTTTTTCTAATGCTGAAACTTCTCTCTATCTTAGGCAACCGAATCATAGAATTGAAGCCTTTGGTTCAGTGTTTACGGCTAAAGATCTGGAAATACAATGTTCAAAGTTAATGCTCCAGGTCATCTACCTCAGCAAATAGTTGAGTATTTGAGGCATAATTACTAGAAACATTGAAATTGAAAGGCTTGACTCAGTTGTGTAAGCACATTAAATCACGTCTTTAACCATGCTCATTTCCACAGTAGCCCTTGTCTTGAGGTGAATTGGAATCTTTGTAGTGATGAAGGAAAGAACGAATAGTTCAAGACTTTCTCAAGAAATTCTCCTGTTTAATTACCATACTAAGGATGTCTTATTAAGAAATCTTGATCTTCCAAAAAGTCATCATATCCACTTGGGCAGAGCACAGATAGTAAATATGTCACAGGGAACACGGACTTTACATCTTTTGGTGGCTTCTTAAAAAAAGTCTGCTTGGAAAGCCAAATTTTTGGAGTTATCGAATATCTGAAAATGCCTTTATCCTTTCTTCAAACTTGATTGATAACTTGGCTGTATATAGAATTGTAGCTTGACCCAAGGACCAGCTGCGTAATGTACAGGGCCCACTGTAAAATGAATATGCGGGGCTTCTTGTTAAAAACTTACTAAGAATTTCAAGATAGTGACAGCAGAACACTAAATCAAGGGTGGGGTCCTTCTAAGCACAATGTCCTATGTAACTACCAAGTACATATGCGCATGATACAAACCTGGTGGGCCCTTTCAAAATGAAGATTTTTAGTTCTGGGAAACTGACTTTTTCTTTGATAATTTATTCTATTCCTGATGTCTAGAACTTTAATTAGCCAAACATTAGATATCCTGAACTAACCTTCTAATTTTCTTATCTTTATTATTCTATTATTCATCTTGCTGCCTTTTTGGCTTATTAGACTTTCTTCTCTACCCCTCTGTTTACATTTAATGTAAATCATTAGTGTTAATTTCCAAGAGCTCTTTCATCACCATTTATTACATTTAAAAAGTAGTATTATGTTCTTGTTTCATGAATGATGTTTTTAAAAAAATTTTTTATTAAAGTATTTACTTATTTATTTTTTTGGTTTCTATTATTTTGGTATCCTCCAAATTTACTTGTTCTATTTGTCTGTCTTTCATGGTGGAGCTTTTCCTTCAATGCTTGCTCACACCGCTGACAGACCATTAATATTAAAGAATGTGGCTCTGAAAAGTGATTAGAATTTCTCTGTGAATAGGTGGTGCTTGTTACCTGCTGAGCTCACCCAAGGGTGAGCAAGCTGTGAACTGTTTGTTGCCAAAATGTCATTTCTCTGGTGCTTTTCCTGGCAGTAAATCCCCCAATCTCCATTCTGTGACTAGATGAGATAAAGGAACCTGAGGTATCATCACTGAACATGCTGACTTTCATTCAATCCCCCTGTTTTCAATCTGTTTCATTTTCAGATGTGCTGTAAGAATAGATAAGTACAGTTTCCTACGATTTGGGATGGAGAAAAAAAATCTGAAAGCTCTAAAAAGATTGTCACCTTATTATTTTGAGCCCAAAGTGGTACGTGCATTATAGGATCTTTGGTGTCCCTACCTCATGAACTGTTGTGAGTTTCTGTGGGGATTCTCTTACTCTCTGTGTGATCACCCTTTGAAAGCATTGTTCTTTGTTTCTCTTTCTTGGTAACTGCTAAATCGGTTACCATATCTCACTCTTCAATTTTTCCAAAAATGTGTTGTAAACTTTTCTATTATCTTGTTTCCTGTTCTTTCTCCTTGTAGCTCTTTTACCTTTCAATCCCTTTATGTCATGTTAATGACATTTCAGTGGCAAACAGTAGTAAAAACATTTTAAAATTCATCAGGGTTAAATGCAAGCTACAAATCTCTTTTTATCTATTTCATTTTTTAAATTTTAAAAATTATGCCACACATTCTCTGACCCAGCTATCATCAGCTATCTTCCATAAACATCCCTTTCAAGAGTCAGGTCCTCTCGGTGGTGAAGGTGGCAATTTGGTGTCTTGGCTCTCCTGCATTTCCTATGATGCAGCGGAACCTCAGCATTTTGTGTAGTTTCTGTGAGCCAGAGTTCAATGTAATGCTGATCACTGCAGAAAACTGGACATAGTTCTCTAGTCAGTGTGTTGGTCCTTTCCCTAAATACTAGGAAAAAGGTGAATGTAAGTAGAGCCAGCCCCCACTGACTTTAAAGCTCTGCCTCTGCAGACTTTTCAACACCCTTGAAGCACTGTAATAATAGTCTCTAGTATGTAAGTTAGAAAAAGATGACACAGTCAAAATGGGTAATCTGAGGAGCCTTTAATAAAGAGTATTTACAGTTGTGGGACAAGGGTAGGGAACCACCAGGATAATATAATACTTCTCTGGGCTAGTAACATGGGGTTCCATGGATGTATGGTTTCTGATAAGAGAGAAAGAGGGAGATGGGGCAGGGGAGAACTCTGTGGAGAGGGCTGCCTGACGAGAGACCTTCTTGAAGGGTGACCCTCTAGGAAGGAGGAGAATAATACAATGACTTCTCTCTTCACCCTCCGTCCTATCTTCTGCTCATGCTCCCCATGTGTGAAACCCAACTAGATGCCTGATGTAGTCTTTATATTCTCCTTCTCAGGGCAAGGGGCAGCATAGAGACCAGTAAAGTAAGTCTGGAGAGATAAGTGAATTCTTTTGCACAGAGTGGATACCTGAGCTTAGTGCTAAATATGTGTTTTCTGAGGTCTAATAGAATGTCATAAAATGTTCAACTGTTCTTCGGTGGGTCTGCTATGTGTGTGCCCTATTCCTAATCTTTCTTCTCTGGTTTAAATAAATACCTTACTAGTAGATGAAGGTCACTACTTTTTCTTCATCAGAACACACAGATTTAACTTTATGTATAAAATATATAAATATGTGGACATATTTTATATATAAATATATTTACTATATAAAACAATATATCTTTTACAAATATAAATATATAAATCTAGTATATATTTTACATATTTAAATGTGTTTAAATATATGTGCATTTAAATATATATTTAATATACATATTTATTTAAATACGTAACCTTTTAAGGAAAATCCTTGAGTCCACCTAGCCCGTAGTATTTCAGAAGGGTAATAGTAAATGGCACAAATGATTGGTTCTCTCTTTAGAGTTAAAATAGTCTTACTGTTCTTTTGCCTCCAAGGAGAAAAATAAAATTGATTTTGTAAGCGTTTCTAACTATTTGAATGTATCTCTGTACTTAAAAGCAATTCTTTAACATGCTGGGGATTACACAACGCCCATTTCTGTTTTAAAAAGTTTAATCTTAAAGTAAATTGGTTGTTTATACCTAAATTGTGATTTTGGGAGTAGGGGGAGGATAATTATGTATTCCTTTCTGCTTATAAAGATACTTTTTCATCATATATTCTCCATTTCATTGGGATTTTTTTGCTGCTTTAAATGTAGAATGTAAACCTATATCAAAGCCTTATAATATTTGCCATACTATTATTTCCACTTTTAAAATGATATCAATTGTTTGGGGAATTATTTCTCCCATAAAATGAAGGTATTAAAGAGCTTTATAATGATAATATTTACCTACGTAAAAGAAAAATATCTTTAAAAGGCTTTGAATCTGTAAAGGTCACTTAGACTAAGGTTAGAATTTATTTTCCTAAGCTTTGACCTGCAGAGTAGACAATTTTATTATTTAATGGCTTATCATTTTTTTTTTATCATGTTAGGATCAGAGACAAGCAGAACTTAGTGAAAATGACATCCCTATTTGTGTGTGTTTGGTGCATTCCTATGTATGGGCATATTTTAATGTTAATGTTAATATCTGCTGTAGATATTCTTCAGCTTTAGCTCTTCTACTTCTTATTACAGCATTCTGACAACAATATCTTCTCACTTTTGTATTTCAATCAAGTCAAAAATGGCAATAGTTATTATTAATTCTCTTACTATTAATTCTCTTATAACTAATTTATTATTTGTGGTCTACAGCATGAGGGATATCCTGGGTATTTTAGTCCATAGAATTAAAACAGATGTGAATAGACACTTAAAATTTTTTAGTATGAGAATATTCTTAGTTATGTAGATGGTCATTTTGCAAGATTAGGTCATGTAGCAATACCTTAGAAGGTAACTTAAGAGTATTTGAAGTACTTGATTACAAAAGTTACATTATTTCATATTGAGTATTTTTTCATTTGGAAAATGGCAGTTCTATATTTGGATAAAAAAATACTCAATCATATTCTACAGCTCAGTACTCTTTGTTCAAAGGTAGAAATTATTTCTCTTTTGAATTACAGAGTCAATCAATTATTTTCAAAGGCAGTGTTTCTATTTTCATTTCTGTCTTCTTTTAAGTGTTCTGATCATCAGAAGGTAAGGAAGTCCCTCCAAAAAGTTAAGATCAAAGGCTGTTCTTTTCATAACATTCAGGCTGATTTTAAAAGTCTTGTGAATTATCAGATTAATGTCATTCTCCTAGGAAAAAGATCATTATAACTTTAATGCTACTTTAGCTTTTGTTCATGTCATTGATAGTAAATATATGGAATTTTAAGTATTTCAATAAAATTGATGAAAATTAAGATGTATAACATAAGCATTTATTTAGCACATATCTTTCTTCTAGCTCAAATTAATGATTACATATTTTATTTTGTAATTTATGAATTAATAAGTGTGATAAGAATTCACATATACCGATGAAACCATCCCCACAATCAAGAAAATTAACATTTCCATTATCCTCAAAAGTTTCCTCAAGCTCCTTTATAATCTCTCCCTTTCTCTCATCCCTGATCTCACCTCCCCCATTCCCAGACAACTACTGATCTGTTTCCTGTCACTGTAAGGATAGTTAGCATTTTCTAAAATTCTATATAAATGGAATCATAAATGAAAATAAAATATGCAGATATCTTATTTCACTCAGCATAATTATTTAAGATTCATTCATGTCATTGTGTGTATCAATAGTTTATTCCTTTTATTGCTGAGTGGAACTTTGGATGAATTTGCCCGAGTTTGTTTTTTCATTTACCTGTTCATGAATATTTGGGTTGTTTCCAGTTTGGGGCTATTACAAATAAAGTTGCTATGAACATTGATGTATAATTCTTTGTAAGGACATATATTTCTTTTTCTTTCCATCAAAGAATAAAATGGCTGAGTCGTGTGGTAGATAAATGTTCGCTTTTTAAGAAACTGTTTTCCAGAGTGATCATACCTATAAACATTCCCAACAGCAACGTTCCAGTTGCTTAACATCTTTGCCAATATTTTCTATGATCAGTTATTTTAATTTAGCCATTCTAATAGGTGTTCGGTTATATCAAATTATTGTTTTAATATGAATTTCTCTAATAATTATTTATGTTTAGCAACTTTCATGTTTGCTATAAATATATCTTTTTTGTGTGTGAAGAGGCTGTTCAAATTATTTGCAGATTTTATATTGGGTTTGTTGTCTTTTATTGAGTTTTGCAAGTCTTTATGTGTTTTAAATACAAATCTTTTATCAGATATATGATTTGCAAATATTTTCTGGTCTGGGGTTTGTCTTTTCATTCTTTAAACAATTTTCTGAAGAATAGTTCTTAATATTGATGAAGTGCAACTTATTTTTTTCACAGAGAGTACTTTAGATACTATATCTAAGATATCTTTTGCTGATTCAGATCACAAAAGTTTTTCTCCTGCATTTTCTTCTAGGTTTATAGTATTAGAATAAGCATTTAGATACGTGATACATATGTGGATTAAAGTTCCTTTTATATATATCTATTTCTCTTTGATCCAGCACTATTCATTATAAGTGCTATCCTTTTTCCACTAAATTATCTTTGCAACTTTTTCCAAAATCTATTGACTATATATTTGTGAGTCTCTTACTAGACTCTACATTCTGTTCCATTGATTTACTTGCTTATCTTGGTGCTAATTGTAAGGTAAACTTGTGACCCCAGAGAGAAGTTTTAAAAAGCAAGCCTTTATTGGGAGGGGGCTCCTGGGCAAGGTTCACTGGTCCAGAGAGGAGAGAGGCCAGAGAATTCCTGCCCTGGGGTGGGAGGGCGTAGTTTTTATGGGGTTATGTAGGGGTAGGGTATAGAATGGAGGAATGTTAATTGAATGTTAGTTGAGCAACTGGATTAAGGTGGTGGCGCCAGGGCTTTGGGTGGGCCCTTATCAGTTGGACTCCAGACTTCCGGACTTCGATGTCAGGCTGGAAGGTCTGGATTCTGATATCAAGCTGGGAAGTCTCCAGGTAGGCTTCTGGCTGGCCTTCACCCCACCTCCGCCCCACCCCCCTGCTGCTGACCTAACATTAATAATGTAGCGTATTATGCCTTTTATACTATACTGATTACTGTAGCTTTAAAATAAGTCTCGAAGTTTAATAAGTTTTGAAGTAATGTGAATTCCCAACTCTGTTCTTTTTGTTAAATTTGTTTTGATTATTGTAGGTCCTTTGCATTTCTATATGAATTTTAGAATCAGCACATGAATTTTAGAATCAGCATGTCAATATATACAACAAAAAAGCCTTCTAGGATATTTATTGGATTGTATCATATCTATAGATCAATTTGTGGAGAAATACCATGTTAACAATATTGAGTCTTTCAATCCATGAACACAACATATCCCTCCATCTATTTAGGTCTATTTTAATTTCTTTTAGCTATGTTCTGCAATTTTCAGTTATAGTACTTGCACATACTTTGCCAGATTTGTGTCTAAGAATTTCACATTTGGGGGAATTATTGTAAATAATATTGCTTTTTATTTTAATTTCTGATGGTCTATTACAATTATATAGAAATTACATTGATATTGTATTTGTTTTTTATATTTCAAACTTATTAAAAGCATTTGTTACTTTTAATAACATTTTGGTATATTCCATCAGAATTTCTACTTAGACAATCATGCTGTCTGTAAACAAAGACAGTTTTACTTCTTTTCCAACCTGGATGCCTTTTATTCTTGCCTTATTGCATTGACTAAAAGATTCAGTACAATGATGAATAACTGTGATGAGAGTAAAGCCTTATACCTCATATTTGGAGGAAAGCAATTAATCATTTAACATGACTTTTGACACTAACTATAAATTTTTGTAGCCTTTATCATCAGGTGAGGAAGTTTCCCTCTATTTCTAATATGCTAAGAGTTTCAATCAGCATTTATGTTGAATTATGTCAAATGCTTTTTTAAGTATTTATTGAGGTGATACTATGGCCATTCTTATTTAGTTTCTTAAATAGTGAATTATACTGATTAACATTTCAATCTTATAAAAACTTTGCATTCCTGGGATAAACTTCTTTTATGATGTGTCATTCTTTTATATATTGGTGGATTTGGTTTCCTAAAATGTTAAGAACTTTTACATTTACGTCCATAAGATCTGTTCTTTTTCCTCTTCTGCTTCTGCACCTTGTAATGTTTCATCCGATTTTGTTATAAGAGTAATTTTGGGCTCCTGGAATGACTCGGGATTATTTTTATAAAAACGTGTAGACAAAGGGTATTATTAATTCCTTAAATAAATTCAATGAAGTCATCTGAGCATGTAGTTTCTTTTATGTAAAAGTTTTTAACTGCAAATTCAGTTTGTCTATTTCTTTTTGAAACATAGTAGTTTGTGTCTTGTGAGGAAATTATTCATCTTATATAAATAATTGTTAAATATATTGGAATAACGTTATTTATATTGTTGTGTTTTGATAGTAACTGTTTTAACATCCTTGCCTACTAATGTTATCATTTTTGTCATATTTGGGTCATTTTCAACTGATTGATTTTTATCCTCAGATGGATTGATTTTCCTGCTTCTTGAATGCTTCATAATTTTTTTTTATTGGATGAGAAGCCAATTGGGAAAATGTTATGTACAAAAAATTGAAATTATAATGGAAGCCAGAGAAATTTCAGTTTTTTACTGAGTAATTAATGAAGTATGTTTTATTTTCTGTATAAGGAGAGATCACAATGGTTGGAAATCGTCAAAAGACTTACAATATAGGTAGCATCTCAGATATGCCTGGTAACTAAACATGATTCAGACAGCTAAAGATGGGATATGAGAAAAAGAAGAATTGAATCTAGGATGATGTGACAGTGTTTGAGAACAGTGATTAAATCAGTTTGCTTGGAAATTAGGGCGTATGTAAAAGAAGTAATGAGAAATGTATACATTTTAATATTCGACCACACTATTTGCATATGTCATGCCATCACCAGAGACTGAAGATATCTTAAAGACAGGTACTATGGTGCATACACAGATGCCCATGAATTTATACGTATATGTATGTGCATGTGTTTGTGTCTGTATATATCTTTATATGCACATTCATATATATGTTTTTTTGCATTCATATATAGTTTTTACACAGCCCCAGGTACAATAATAAATACTAAATAATTACTTAACTGACTTGAGTTTTTAACACCTTTTGGTAATATTATCCACTTATATGTAGCTACTCTATGCTATTTGAATTTGCTACCAAGTGCAGTCTCCATTCACAGATTGCTGAACCAGAAACTGCTCAGGTTAGAACACCAAGTACAGGTACTTAACTTTGGGAAACAGAGGTATTAATAAAACTTTTTTATTCAGCTTGGTATTAATAAAACTTTTTCATTCAGCTTGCCTATTCCAATGAAAGAAACCATTTTATTTTCAGCACATGACTTTGTGCTTTCTTCTTCTATATGAGAATTTGCCCATAGAATGGCTTAGGAATTAGGTAAATTTTTTATAATTATCTTCTTTAAAAAAAGTTTTTAGTTTCTTTAAAAAAAACTAAAAATTTTCCCAGATACATGCAATAAAATCTTAATGCTTTAGAAGCCACCAGTTTAATATGTATGATCATTTGAAAATGATTTATGTAAATATTTGGCCTCATATTATTCTATAAAGAAAGTGAAATAATAACTTAAGATCGTTGGGGATTATTATATGCATAAATTGATTAAAAAGCAAATTCACAATTGGAATAATAATTATATAAATTATTCCATTAACCTGCTGTTATAATTGTAATCTTTTTATAATACAAAGATTTTTCTTTTTTATGTAAATAGAAATATGTACTCGTTAAAGGAAATTTGGTGCATATAGGCAAAGGAGATAAAGAAGAAAGAAATCCTAGTAACCCCAAATTATAAATTTCCTTTCAGTCTTTTGAGTTGACATATTTTGCTGAGGGCAGAGGGTGTACATACACATGTGTTTGGGTGGTCATGGTTATACAGAATTATCACCATCTCTAACTAGATTTTTTTTTGGAGTATTTTTTCAGAGTGATTTCTTATGTCAGATTATAGATTTACACTCCTCTTAACATATAACAGTTCATAATATTTGTTGTTTTTGTTGTTTTTAAGCCATAGCAAGATGTCTTGTGAAAGAGCATGTTCATCATGCAAGTATTAGAGCCCCTTGATGTTACAGGTTTTGTCAGGTGTGGCCTTCTAATTTGATAATAGTCTAATGATTTCCCTGGAAACACCTGCCAGCTGTTATGAGTTAGGAAGTACATACGTGAATAGTTTCCCAAGGGTATCCCCTCTCATTTTATGTGGCAATTTCTCCATTCTTCAGTTCTTTGAGTCATTTCTTACTCTTTTCATTTATCTGTTAGGATTAGGTTCAGCTGCATATAGAAGAAATCTCAAAATAATAGTAGCTTAAACACATTTTTTTTCTCTCACAGGAAATAAGCTCAGAGGTAGGTGATTTCACAGCATAGGATCCAGGCCCCTTCCATCTTTTTTCTCTGTCATTCTTACTAGGTAGCTTCCTTCTGCCAGGATCCTTCCTTCTTCATGATCCTAGATGGTTAAAACTACATCATGCAACCAAATACAACCAAGTTGTATCAAGTAATTTTCACAAGTTATACAAGTGGTATATTTTTTAGCCATTGCAAACTTGTGAAACTCTTTTACTTTCATACATAAAAGGTAATATAATGTGACTGGGTTATAAATATTATAAAATTTCAAAACACTCTATGTGTTGCTCCATTATTATTATAGTCAGTGTTTTATGCTTCAAAGCCAGGCTTCTTTTTTTCTTTCTAAGTAACCTGTTCTAGGTGTTATTTTTGTTTTGTTTTGTTTTGCTTCATCTGTACAAATAAGACATTTATTGGCACATAGAATTTATTTGGCAATGTGATTGTCTGCTAATATTTTATCATACAGAAGTATAGAGCACAAAAAGTAATTATTTGTAGTGTCTTGAGTAAGAAGTCAATCTAGCTATAACTATTTTCATGGAGAAAAAAAAAAGTTTCTTATTGATGGAGGAATCTCAAATAACCTTGCTAAAATTTTTAACTTCTCTTTATACCCTAGCCTTGGTATTACAAATCATCCAAAGTAAATTTTCAAAAAATTTGCTACACTGTCTCACAGACAGTGCCTAAAAGTAGATATACTTCATTCTCCCTGAAAAACTTTATACATTGGCTCCCAAATGGAACTAAATTCTGTCTGCTGACTTAGGAAAATGGATAAATTGTCTTTACATTGTTTATCTGCAGTACGTACAGAGTAAGAATTTTTTTTCCCTCCCTACTATGGGGGGCAATATCTTCAGAAACACTTGATTTATAATTAATGCATAAAGTTTCTAAAAGTGTTAAAAATTTTTTGAAGCAATTTGTATTATCTTACTCCTTGAAATATCTATTGCTGTGTAAAAAATTAGTGGCTTAAAACAATAGCATTAATGATCTCACAGTTTCTGTGATTCAGGAATCTGGACATGGCTTAGCTGATCCCTATGCCTTAAAATTTCTCCAAGAGTTGAGGCATATCATCCCATGGATAAAAACAAGAGAAAACATTTTATAGATCTGTCTCAGGTAAAAAAAAAAAAAAAAATGCTATAAAAACACATACATATGTTTTTTTATCATCTCACCTATATTTTCTTGGCTCTTTTGCCTTTCATTTTTGTTTTCATTGCTATGTACACTGAATAATCACTACAGTAATGATCAAAAGAGTACCCTTTAGATATTCTCATAGTGCCAACTCTGAAGAAACAGAAAAGCCATAGAATAAATTCTAGTGTTAGGAACATACTTTTATGAAAACATCTATATTGTCTTGAATTTTCAGAAAGACTGTCCTTGAAATATGGTACCTACACAATCAAACTTGTTTCTATTTGATGACCTAGAAAGATATGTTAAAAATGTTATTTGATATGTATATTTAATATTAGACTATTTTCCATATAGTTATAATAAATCTTTTTATTTTTCTTTTTGTCTACTTTTTCAAAAAATAGACTAAGATGCTTAGTGAAGCAGCTGGAAAGAGGTGATGTCAACGTTGTAGACTTAAAGAAGAACATTGAATATGCAGCATCTGTATTGGAAGCAGTTTATATTGATGAAACAAGGTAAATTTTAACCTCTTTTATCTTCTTTGCCTCTCTCCCCTTTTTCCTCTTTCTTGACTTTCCTTTATCTCAAACATGAATTTTGCATATCTTAATCATGAAACCCAATTCAAATCTTATTTAAATTTAAAAAGCTTTTTTTCATGTCACCACTTAACGATGATCTTTTTAAAAACAAAACAAAAAATACAAATACATAATTTAATCCAAATGCTTGAATATCAAAAAGTAGTCAAATAAAGCCATAAAATGAATAAATTAAAAAGTCTCCTCTCTCCCTACCCTCACTGTCCTTAGCCCATGTTTTTAAATGCCAGAAACAGATGTATGCTTATACTCATTTTCACAGATGTAAAGATTTTTTTATTATCTCAATATTTCAGAATCCCTTCTGAGAAAATTCCTTCTGAGAGAATGCCCACACATTCTCATGAGATGTATCTATATATATTATATCCTCTACACAGAGGTTACTAAGGGGCAGTCCCAAATGTGTATTTGACCATCACCTAAACCTCATCAGCTAGCCTCATAATTAGCAGAGTGGTGAGGAAATTAGGAAATTGGGATTTATTTGAAGAAGGTTGTTAGCCTAGTGTTGTGGCTCTCAATCAGGCTATTTGCCTTTCAGGGGTCATTTGGCAATGTCTGAAGGTACTTTTAATTTGGTTGATGGGGGTGTAAGACTGTAATGTGATAGGTAGAGGCTAGGGATGCTGCCAAACATCCTACAACGCACAGGAAAATCCCCCACAACTAAGAGCTATCCAGCCGTACTTGTTAACAGTATGGAGGTTAAGAAACCCTATCCTAAAGGGAGAACTGTGCATTTTCTTTCTTCTCTAAGGAAGAACTTAACCCTGACCTCAAGTCATAGGAGGGTTTCTTGAGGATGCTAATGCTAATAGAAGACTCGGTGAAGCATGATGTGATGGTTCTTGGGAGACGTGACCAGTGTTGTGGAGTTCAGAGAGTACTGAAACCAGTTCCTGACTCTCATCTCACAAAGATAAAGGTTGCAGGCTGTTTGGGACAACACTGAATTCACAGTTAAGAGGGACTCTGTGGTGGGAGGGACATGGACTTCCAGAGTTTAGCAGAGAAAAAGCACTTCTTAGTTTTTTCAAAGTCATAAAGCAGGTGAAGTAGAGGTCTTTTGAAAAGATTAATGAAAGAAAACTGATTTCAGAAAGTAAAAAAGAGGCTACAGGGGTGATTGTTGATATAAGAGCCAGGGTAGAAATCATAAAAATTCAGCCCAAATATTAGAGAACATATAATGTTTAAGGTACACTCTCAGTGTAGTGAGTTGTCTCTGAAGGACCCACAAAAGCTATCCACACAAAAAAATAACCAACATTTGGGCATTTGTCACACAGGTGATAACAAACACACTAGTCTTATAAAACTCTTTCACTCCTATAATTTCCTGCGTCCTCCCACTACATTCTGAAAAATGAGAAAGAACAGAGTGGGATGGAAGATGGAAATGGAGGATGAAGACATCCATCAGATGCCTCCCATTCTGCAGATGTCCGTGCTTGGGTCAGGCCTGAGCTTGGGGAAGTGAAAAATAGACCAGAAGTGAGACTGAAGTTTTTATATATAGAAACGTGCTTAAACACATTCTCTTTCTCTCTCTCTCTCTCTCTCTCTCTCTCACACACACACACACACACACACACACACACACTGTTGTTTAATAGGTAATAAATTCACATGATTAAAAAATCAAAATAATGTAAACAGGTGCCTCAGGAACGTCTGGCCTCCACTACTGACACAATCTACTCAAATTCCCAACTCATAAATTTCCTATGTATATCCCCCATGATTTATTACAAATTTTTATTTCATGTTTTTCTCATCTTCATTCATGAAAAGTGACAGACTATATGTACAGTTTTTCATTATGCTTTTTTTTCTCCCTAAGTAAGAAAACGTAGAGATTTTCCTGTATCATATGCTAAACTTTTTAATATCAGATAATGAGAATTTTTATTAATAATTGATTTTTAAGAAGGGCATTGCAAAGGCTATGTTGCACAGATAATTCTTTTTTTTGTCTGCCAAATGAAACTCCTCTGTTGAAGCATGGTTTAAAGTCATAAATTAAGGGAAAAAAATCATAGGCTCACTTTTAAATTATAAACTCTATGCAGAATTGTTTTCTTGGTTAATTTCACTGAAGGTATATAAATGTATACGATTCTTCTAAGTGAACAGAGATTCAAAGTGCAAATTTTTAAAAATCTGATGTTGCTCTGATTTTCCTATTTCTTTATTTTCATGTATGCTCTTCATTGTTCACAAGTTGACTAAACTTAACATGTTAAATGTCCTTGATGTTTTGTTTTTTATATTTATTTATACAACTAAAGAATTTTTATCTTTAAGAATTATTTAGATATTTACGTTATCATCTTATAATGACATAATGCTAATTATCTGGTTTGCCTGATGCTTTGCCATCTTTCATTTGTAGATTATTACATGCAACATTAATTAACATTTATTATTAATTAACTTTATTAATTTCCTGTTGCATTTAATTTCCCAGAAACTTACAATTTCATAGATATTTTGTTAGCTTAGTTTCCCATGATTCTTAATTCATTTAAATATGTGTTACAATTCAAAGTATAGTTCCTTTTCATTTGAAAATCACTCTTTTGGAGAAAGAAAAATGCTTAACTGCTTCATGGTAAAATTGTGGAGTTTTGTTTCGTTTTCTTTCTTGCTCTTTTCAAAGAACATGCCAGCTCTTAACACCACATGATTTTCAATTTTTACTTGAATGATGCAAAACATCACTATTTTATTTTTAATTCTTCCAAGGCAGCTTGATTTATAAATTGGATTAATAATAATACCCCGTATTTGTACCATCTTCCAAGGCCTCGTAGTTTCATTACCTCATATTAGTCTCACCACAATTTTATGCAGTTGGCAGAGTAATCATTACTTTCTGCACTTTATTAATAAGAGAACTAAAATTCTTAGAAGTAAAATGGTTTGCCAAAAGTTATGGACCTAGGCATTGAAAAACGGACTAGAAACTGAGGTCTGACTTCTTACTTATTACTCTTCCCTTTCTAACTGGCTCATCTGTGAGTATTGCCAAATTGTTTTTAAATAACCTCTGAAAGATTTAAATGACAACGTGTAAAACTTTTTGATATTTAGAATTATAAATTCTGGAAAAACAATACTTAACATTTAATACTAATAGCCTATTATTATGTCTTGGTATGTACCACAAACTTTTTAAAGTATTTTAATACACTATTTCATTTAATCATCACAGCAATTTTATGAAATAGAAAGTTTATTCATTACCATTTTGCATATGAAGAAATAAAATTATAGACAAGTTACATAGCTTATCCAAAATAACAGAGAATAACTCAACCGAATGGAGTTAGCCTGGCTCTAGGGCTTGGGCTACTAAGCACAATTCTCCTCTGCACCCTTTAAATAACAATTTCCCTTTAAACGGCAATTTCAGGGACTTACTGGTAGTTTGGATGAACACCCGTATGTTGTCAGGGTCATCAGATCCAGTGAGGTGTAGACTGTGGTTACATCTCTTCCCTACTCTGCCTTCAGGGATATCACAGTGGTAGCTTTAAATTGGGTACAGTGGGAGAAATTACAACAAATAAAAAAATTTTTTTTTGGAGAGTTGGTATTTAAACATTTACCATTATGCCACTGGTCAGACCTAAGGTTGCGTCATATGTATCTCCTAAGACTGTGACTTCATGATGAAAATATCAGCTCAAGAAATTTAAGAGTAACAATACTTGATGTAGTTTGGTTTCCTATAAACTTAGTAAGACATACAGCAGTAACCTGAAGATATTTTTTGCTAAGATGTGTGTACAATTATTAATATGGTATTTGCCTTAGCAAAACAGATGATTTAGAAGAAAAGAAGCATTTAGTTGCTTTTAAGCTTTAATTTAAAAAACTGCTTACTTCTGAGATGTTTTTTAATGGAAAAAAAATCTCTTTCTAGAAAAAAAAAATGTTTTGGTGAGTATTCCAGAGAGGCATTTTTTTGAAATTTGGACTGGGCTGCATTAAAAGGTCAACATGTAATAAAGCAAGATGAAACAGAAATTATGAATTGGTTTAACACCCCCCAACACAAAGACACACACACACACACACACACACACACACACACACACATCTTTTCCTACTAAGCCTCAGTGACTACAAGATTTCAGTTATGAAAACAAATCAAAACAAAAATCTCCCTTGAAGTTGATTTGAGTGAGAAAAATAAAAACAGAATTCTGATAGAATTTGAATTCTGACCTTTTCTGAGGGATTATAGCAAAAGTCCCTACTGAATAGAACTGTTTGTTGGTTTTATAACAAGAAGTTTTCAATTGCAAATACCAATATTTTATGAGCCGTGCTTTCAGATGTGTCCCTAGAGGCTATTGTTTTTCAGAGCTGCTTATTTGTAATCCAGAACATGTGGCCTAAAAAAATTTTCTGTTTGATTGTCCTTATTTGGATTGGGATACTGCCAGACAAAGTAGCATCTTTGGCCTCATGAATTGCTTGCTATTCATGAGGGTAGGCAGCTGATTGGGAGGTATACTTTTAGAGATGGATATTATGCTTACTAAATCTGCCTAACAATGCAAGTGAAAGCAAAGTGCAGACTGATGGAAAGGAACCTTAATAGAATACATGTTCTTGATTAAAACCATCCTTAATTGAGAGATTACCTTGGAGAATGCGTGGATGTCAGTCAGTACTTCATGAAGTTAGTCTGGTAGAAACTGAGTGACATCCAGGGCACCTTAAAGGCTAAGTCTCTTGAAATCAAGTACCTCTACAGGGATTTACTAAGAAATATTCACTTATGAAACAAATGTTTATTGAGTACCTAGAGTGAATACCAGGCACACTGATCAATAGAATCAGGAGTACAACTGTGCCTGGAGATGAGTCAAGCTCTGGGAAGACAGACCTAAGCAAGACGACCAATACTAAAAACAAGAATTGGAGGTTCAGAGTTACGGAAAGAAAGCTGAGCACACTGGCAGATTGCAAGAAGATACACTAAGTTGCAGTAAGTCATAACCAGAGGGAGTAACATGGAGGTAGGAACCGCGCAGAGTCAAGATTCTAATCCAGATATTGTTAAACATGCAGGTATTGCTTGATGTTAATTGTTTTGTTCTCTGACAAAGTTCCCCTTGCCCATTCTTAAAGACATGGCTTCTAACAAAAGGAATTATGATATAAAAAAAATTCTGGAATATGCTAGATTTACAGGCACTACAGCTCAGAAATATGATGCCAGTTAGAAATGTGAATTTGGGGATTATAACTCAGGAGTTTCCAACTTTTGGAGATGCTTTATTTTTATTTCAATAATCAGAGTACCTTTGCTATTTTGACATGTTTCCCATCGTAAAGGTTTTGGGAATTGCCCAGGAATATTTACTTATTTTACCAATCTGTCCTGGCTGTCCCTTTCCTCTGTATCCAGCTCTCTGGCTTCAAACTGCTGAATTGTTACCCTGTGGGTTACCTATTTTCCCCTCAAGTTCAGAAATCCACAGGCTGTCCAAGCATGAAAAAGCTCAGTTCTTTCCTTCAGTTCTGCAAACTAAAGCTAGAACCAGCTGTAACTGCTATAAAACATTACTGAAGGATGCTCTCAGAACCTGTAACTCAACCCCTTCTATAGGGGTGCCCTGCCATGCATATCTCTGCACCTTATAAAGTCTAAGCCCATCTTGCAGAAGCCAGCTTACCATCCTCTGTGGAAGTGACTTCAACGTGTTTTCCTGTCCCGGGTTTAGGATCTCAAGCTCCAAGGCCAAGAGAAAGGAAATGGGCTATCAAAATTAATGTCAAGTTGTGTATTCATCTCCAGAATCAACACCTGTACTCAAAGACTATACAGTTTAAGTGTATATTTAGAAAAAAAATGTCATTTTTTCTAAATAACACAGATTTCTCAGTGATGCAGCTGTGCTCACAATGAGGACAACCATGTACATTACTGTTTGGAGACATTTAGCTTCTTGCAGACATTGTCTCAATCATCTATATGCCAGAATAGGGCCTTTACTTTATTTTGGTATAACTTAAAGACCTGTTCAAAGAGTTTTCATAAAACAAAAGAGCGGTCTGCCTCTGAAGGTAATATAAAACCTCTTTAGATTAAAACAAATTATTTTTGACTTTTTAAATGTCAGTTGTTCTCACTTCCAACCATTAATGTTTCAAAAAACTCTTGGAGCTCTATCTCATTATGGGTCACCATGTTACCCTAGTAACTGAAGTCTAGGGAGATGATGAAAATGCCAAATAGAAGTATATAGTGAGGGGGTAGTTAAGGACAGATATGGAACACACAAGAATTTAAGGTTAGATATGGAGCCTGGAGCCACTAAAGAGAAGACTTAGGAAGAATAGATATAGAAAAGGAGGTATATCTGAATAATATTGAGTACCAATTGCAAAAAGAGAACAGTATTACAAAAAAAGGGTAAATTGAATGCTACGGGGAGATCCCTTGGATGCAGTTAGGAGATTCCTGATGTCTCTAAAGAGGGGTTTCAGGATGGAAAAAAAGCTACCAGCCAGATTATGGTAATATGAGGAATTAATGTGGAATGGCACTGGTAAAAAACTAGTACAGAGTATTTTTTAAGAATTTCAGTGTAGAAAGAAGAAAAGATAGAACAATCTATTAACAAGGACATATACTTGTTTGGGTTTTTTTTAATACTATTTTTTGAATGGAAGACTGATACTTGTAGCCTAGAGATGATGAGTTAAACAAGAAATTTGAAATTAATAGAAATAATATTTAGAGAAATATTAGATCAGAAAGTTATCGTTGGGAAGTTTTCTAGGATAAAAAGATAAACACCCAAACACAGGTGGAAAATATTGACGAAGATGGAGCTAACTACTGCTAAGTGTCTTCAAATAAGCAAAACACGAGTTGCATTGTAAAATCAGAAAGGTTACTTAGCATTCCTTTTAAACTCAGTTGCTTAGCATAGGTAAGAGTATAACAAACATTATGACCCATATGGAGACATGGACTATAATACTCAGGGATCAATGTGACATGAAGAGCAAACCCTTTGTGGCTATTCACTACAATCTGCATATTGTGATGGCACTGACTCGTGTGTACTTAGATATCTAGAGCTAGAGCAAAGGAGAAGGAAATAAGAAAAAACTGGACTAATGAACACCTTTCATGAATATTTCAATTGTAAGTGACAGGAAACCCAACCAAACCAGCTTAAACAGTCTGCCGAAACATCAATAGCTAGTGTTGTCTATAAGTATAGGTGATTCAGAGCAAAATGATGTAAACAGATCAACCTTTCTGTTTTGCTTGCTCTGTCTGTGATGGCCAGCTTCCATTGCTTTGAGTGTTAGCAAAATAAGATGATGGCAGTATTTTTAAGTTTTACATCCTCATACCTTCAAATCTAGCAGGAATGAGAAAGGGTTTCTTTCCCAGAGGCTTCAACAAATATACCCTTTCCGTTTCATTGGCTCTTGTTAGGTAATATACTTATCCCTCAAACAATCACATCCAAAGAAATTAGATACACAGGTTCAGTGGTTAGGCATTTCATGAGCGAGGTAGCAGGTCAGTTTTATTTAAATCACATACTTAAGATTTAAGAATGGAGGAGAGTTGCTTTCTCTAAACACAACGGTTTCTACCATAGGGTAAAAACTTAAATGTTTACATAAGTACTGCATGCCAAGGGACCTGACTCAGGGTGTATGTGGGATGTTGAATAGCTTCCATCCTGACTTTCCTCCTACTAATGATCATCTTATGGGCAAAAAAGTTCCTTTTTCTTTCTTTAGTCATTGGTTTCTTTACATGGAGATGAAGTCTCCAGTCCCTTTGTGTTCTGGAATTCTGTGGTTTTATCTATAGTCTCAAAGTCCTTCATGAAGACCTGCTCATCCCTAAACTACCTTGGTCACCAGAAAGATGCTAAGAGAGAGCTGGTTGCCATTTGCTTAGTTGGGGAGCATTTATAAGTATGAACACTTGTATTTTTTTTAGAGTGTTTTTATTTGAAGGAGTCCCTGAGTAAGTTAATTTGAGGAGTAAGTGCTAAGACAGTGCTGCAGTTCTATGAATCATTAAAAAGCAAATAATGATTTTTATGAATTCCATTTTTATGGTGCGAATTGAAGGGAGGGGTGGCTGTTGGAAGTGTTGTGTTCGTAAGCTGTTCTCGCCCTGTAGATAGAGTATGAAAACCAGGCTTAGAAAAAGCTGCAGTATATTCTGGTTAATTTTCATATTGTCTATACATCTGTGGTGTGTTACTTTCTATAAACTTTGAAAAAAAAGCCTTACTAAGAAAAAAGAAAAAAAAATTCTGACCAGATCTTTTGAGAAATAACTGACCAAAAAAAAAGCTCCATATATTATATCATATCTCATTGTTGTTATATTTTAGTCAATAAAATATAAACAAATATTTCCTGGATTTTAAAAAGATATTTTAAACATTATTTTTCTCTAATAATGATGTTAATAGCAAGATTTTTTGACAATTATTTCCAAGCCAACATATTATGCAATTTTCATATATGATTCTATATAATTCTCAAAAATCCTATGAATTAGATACTTATGTTATTTCCACTATAAAGTTAAGAAATTTATGGCATAAAAAAAAGTAACTTACTTGCTTAGGATCATATAAATGTTAGTGTCAGAGAGAGGTTAAAACTCAAATGGAGCATACCCAACAACCATTTTTCTTTTCTTCCTTGCCAATAGAATGGCCATCACTTTTTTTTTTCAATTATTCACTCTCCTCTGCAAAGTCAAGTGATTCAGGGGAGACCTAACCCAATCCCAGGCTCAAGATGGGTGAACCCTAATTGATTTACATGAGTAATTAGTCTCCAGTTTTCTAATCAGAGAGTTTGGACATGGACATGCGACACAGTTCTAGTTAATGACACTGATGGGAGTGTCAGCAAAAGATTTCCTCTCTATAGAAAAGGAGTCCTGTGCCTCTGAGTAATTGGATCTGGGTATGTTGCTTGAAACTGATGCAACCATTTGGCTATAAGCATGAGCTAAATCTAACACTAAAGCTGGTAGTATAGAAAGCTGGAGGAAACCTGAGTCCTTGATAATATTGTGGACCTGTTGATTTAAAAAAATCTTTACTGGAGTCAATCTACCTTTAGCCTTCTTGTTAAGGAAAATAATAAATTCTCCTATTATTTAAGCCACTTTGGGTTAGGTTCGATGTCACTTGCTGTTAAGAACATCCTTACAGCCATATAGGTCTTAATTGCTCCAAAGCCCATGTTCTTAATCTCTAATCCTTCCAGGGAGTCCACCTTATCCTAATAAGTTCTAATGCAAATGTTTGATTTCTAAGTTAGCTACTTAGAATTCGCAATCTTTTCCCCCATGAAATAAAGTAATAGGTTGATTAAGTTTTCAAGGTAGACAAAACTTATTGATCTCATGGTACAGCTAAACAACATAGGTAGTTCTCGGCCAAGTATTGGGTACTGAATGTCAGAGACTTAGGTTACTTTTCTCATAATAAAAAGGTATTTCCTCATTCTTTGCTATATTCCATTAGCAAAGTTACCTTCAAAGTATATTTTGCCACTGTCTATTCTCCATCTCTTTTCTCATCTCCATCTACATCACTTTAGTCTGAGTCATCATTATCTTGAAGACTACCTGTCTAGACACACATCAACAAGTTCTGTGCTGAGATCCTGCTATCCTCGAGATTCTACCCAAGTGGTAGTTGGGAGTGGGACATCTAGCTTGCTTCTGCTCCAAGATCCTAGAAACTTAATAAAGTTTGCTGTCTCCCTTTTCCCCTCAAGTTTGTCTTGGTTTGGAGAATGTCAGGCAGGATTCAGTGGCCCTTCTCAAGATCTCTTCTGTCTTCCTTTCTGACTCCTCTTGATTAACTAGGATATATTTGGATAATTCTATAGTGATGGTCTATAGGAATGGGACTCTGCTCTGACTCATCACATATTCTTCTGTTAAATTCTTTGCCTGGCTTTTCCTCCTTTTATGTGACCTATATTTTGAAACAAATTCAGAAACAGGAGTTTTTTACCTCCCTCGGTTATTGTGTGTCATACATAACTTGAGTCACTGAGTGAAGTCATGACTGACTTATGTGGACGAGGAGCTGCAGGGTAATAGAAAATATATATTTTTTAGTGTCATGTCATCTTTTCACACATGAAGCTGGACCTGACTGAGAATGTTAATATGAATAAAATATATGCATTAAAACAAAGAATGACTTTATTCTTCATCTAACTACTGACAATGCCTGAATATTTTAACAATCTCTAAAACCAGAGACACTCTGCCTATGTTTTTATACACTTATTCAACAAATATTTATGAAGAATACTCTCTATATGTTGATAATTATTTTGCAATTCAGTTTGTCTATTATTAACTTCCTCTTGTCATTGTTGCTGGTATTTTGGCTTCATAGGTTTAGAAATAAATATATTCTTTGTCTTCCTTCACACTCTTGTCCTCTGAATATACCTCAGTTCTTCTTAGTATCTGTTTCGCACCCTTAAGAAACTCACTTTTATAGAAGCACAGCATGGTGACTATGATTAATAAAACTGTACTGCATATTTAAAAGTCACTAAGAGAATAGATCTCAAAAGTCGAGAAGTTGACTCTTCTTTTTTTCAACCAAGCAACATGAAGATAATTCTCATTCATAACATTAGTATAACAAATTCATTAATTAATATACCTTTATAGAAATTGGTCTGCCAGTCCCTTCCAATATATTCACTGACACTCTCCATCTCTGACAGTGAAATAATGGGTATATGGAAATAAGCAGTGCTACCGTGTTCACATTTTATAAGAGGACGAAATCTCACTTGTTTGGCAGAGATTTTGCATTAATTGGCAAGCTATGAATGGATAAGAACAGTTCTCAGACTTGAATGTTCATCAGAATCACCTGGAGGACTTGTAAAAACAGACTGCTGAGTGCCGCCCAGTAGTGTCAACAGGTCTAGAGTTCAGTTCTAATAAATTCCCAGGTACAGCTGATTCTGCTGGTCCAGGGGCTATGCTTTGAGAACAGCAGTACTAAAGGATGTCAAAAAAGAGAGGATGTTAGAAACTTAAATGGTTAGAATTTTAAGTTCTTATCAAAAGTTTGTGTATCAAATATTGCCTCAAATCGTATATGAAATGATCTTGTGCTGAAATGCCTCCCTCAACCAGAAAATTTCATCTCAGAACAGAGGCGATAAGCAAAGGGTGCTGAACTGGAGATTAGCAGTGCCTCATAGCAATGATTGTTGGTCTGTGGTCCTGTGGTCTGGTCACCTTTAGCAGGTCTGGGGAATAATAGGCCCTTAGGCTTCATCTCTGGGCTGCAGCTCCACGCTTTTTCTCCACCACAGTATTGTTAGTAATTCTATGAAGAATGCACAGTTAGATGGAACATGGAACACCCTTCTGTATGTCTCATTTCTCTTCTTAGAAGACGAAACATATAATTCTCTGGAAAGTGGGGAAGGAAGAAGATCAATACTAGGTAGAGATTGTGTTGTGGTAAAAATATACATAATTTAACATTTATCATTTTAACCATTTGTGAGTATATAAGTCAGTGGATTTAAGTGCGTTTAAAATGTTGTATGACCGTCACCACTCTCCGTTACCAGAACTTTTTCATTATCCAAAACAGAAACTCTACCCATTAAACATTAATTCATCATTTCCCCTCCTCCCTTTGGCACCTGGTAACTTCTACTCTATTTTCTCTCTCTGTGAATTTGCCTGTTCTACTCAGTAAAAATTTAAAGTAGGTAAAACATATTTTTGGAGATTCTTTGCACTGTCTCTTGATGACCCATATTATCTTTACATTGTTCTTTGGCTCTCCGAAGTTTACTTTGATCAACTCCTTCCCATGATATCTCGAACACTTCCATCCCCATGGCACTCTTTGACGCGTCAAAAATGGGAAATCTGCTTAGACTAATTCATGCAGATAGCTGGGAGTTTACTGAGGGTTTGTTTTGTGGCAAACACTGTTCTAATTGCTTTCTGTGAGTTCCCTCATTTCATCCTCACAAACTCACCACTAGGGATACTATTATTATCATCTCTACTTTATTATTATTATTAATTATCTCTATTTTATTAACAAAGAAACTGAGACTCAGACAACTGAGGTATGTTTTCCAAGACCAGGCAGCTAATAGGTGATAAAGCCAGTGGTCTGACTGCAGGTGCAGTTCTCCTAATCACAGAGGATGCTTATTATTAATAGTAATTTAAAAATTGGTAATCAGTGGAATGTTAGGCTTTGTGCCTAATGGAATATATTCAAAGATACTTCTGAGCCAAGAGGACTTCCTGGTGAGAAGTCAGGAGTCATCAGCGAGGCCTAAGGCAGTTTTCTGCTTTAATCATTTCTTCCATTTCCATCTCCCAACTGACTCAGAAATTACAATCTTGATCCTAATTTTCTGAGTCACTTAATTCCTTCTCAGAGCCCTCCCTCAACATTTCCCTGAGCTCTTTCTGCCTGTCTTTGGGGACAGGCCCTCCTCTGCCTGGCCCTCTGCTTCCCCAGTGGGTACAGAGAAGGAACAGAGTTCTTCTTTGGCCTTTAGTTGGAGAAAGCTGCATCTAACCTCAACAGTCTCCTTGGGTGACCTCATTTTAGGCGGCAAGATTCGCCTCTTGGGAATTGAGCTAAGTTCAGTATAACTGACTTATTCACCCAAATGTTCAGTCTTCATAGACACACTAATATAATGGTCATCTTCTCACAGTTAAAAACAAAACATAAACAAAAACAAAAACAAAAACGAAGAACGAAAGACTAATAGAATCAAAGGAAATGTTGAACAACACTACCACATACAGAGAAAAAGAAAACTACTAAAAACAAAGCACAAAACAAAACAAAAACAAAAAGAAATGTTGAAATAAATTTGTGAGCCTGCTGTTTTAAGTCTCTTTTGAAACAAGACAAGGAATAAAAAATAAATAAATGTCCTTGGAGGGTGGCCTAGAAAAATGAACCCAATGTATTTAGCACTGAGGAAATAGATTACTTACAAGTCAATATGACATTTCAAATATATTACCTTTTTCTATCCTGATATTTAACTTATTGTTCTTCAAAGTACCCTGAAATTCTACCATCTAGATATATTTCTTTATGAGAAAATTATTCAAAATACCAGTCTTGAGACATAAATTTCAGCTCCCTCCAACCAAAAATGCTCTGGTGGATCAAACTCCTTTAAGATTATTTTTTAAGATCAATTATTTTTAACCTTGAATTTCAAGTTAGAGATGGGATAGAGAATAATAATTAATGATATTTTTATTGTCCTAATGTCAAGGTAGTCTGGGTACATAGCAAGAAAAACACACTTTTCAGGTGAAGGATAACTCAGCATTTAAAAAGACAGACTCTGAAGTTCAACAGACTTAAACTCAAAATGTGGTACGGCTACTTCCGGTCATATGACTTTGAGCAAATCACTTAAAGTATCTATTCATAAATGTAATAATGATAGTAATAATAATTGTGTCTGCCTCATAGTGATATTGTGAGGATTAAATGAGGTGAAGCTTGGCTCTTGGCCTGGTTCATAGTCAGTAAGAAGTAAAGTTATCTGGTTATCATTGATATCCTCAAATGGTTCGCAAGTCCTACTGAAGCTTTACAACTACCTTCGTTTTTTTGTTTGTTTGTTTGTTTTGTTTTTGGATGGGGGTGGTTACAAGCAGCTTAGAGCATAGATATGTATTAATCAAAGAAATAATATTAATGAACTTGTGTATGAGGGAACCACTTATTCCAAAAGAATAACCATAGTGTAGAAAGATTACCCTTTCTTCATTCGCCAGCCATCCTGGGAGGCTCACTTGAAAGAGACTTATCATATACGAATTCAGTACCACCCTTAGGCCAGGGTCAATGGAATTGCTTCCCTGGACACTGACCCCAACTTCAGAGTAATCAACATTGGCCCTCTTCTGGTGTTCCCTCTCAGGAGGTGATAGACATCTGAGGCCAAGAAGAACCTGGAGTCCAAGGCTTTCTCCCTCTTCCAGGTACCTGGACCCTGGAATCCCCTGCCCTACCCAGTGTGCCTCTACTGTATTCTTAACACTAGCACTCCCAAATTCTCTGCTTAAAGGTCTCCTAAGCTGTCCCTTGAGTCTTTAGGGGCCACGTCCTTAGGTCTTTCCTCCTAAGGGGCCCAGAACCCTGTGGGTGTGTGTACCTTTCCACCCTTAAAGAATAGCCAGGAAACAGCTATTTTCATGGCTGGGCCCATTGATGGAGAGTGTAGCGGGAGGCTACAGGGTCCACCTGCTTATGCAGGAAGGACCTGAGAGGAAGGTTAAGTAGGAACAGCCTCAGCCAGATGGCCCAGCCCCATCACACAGGAGTTGAGAATTCTAAATTCAAACTCATCTTGTTGGGCTTTTATGAAATTTGTTGAAAGGTAGGAAGGTAAGACAAATTTAACAATTTATTCACTTTGTTATATAACTTTAAAGTATTTAATTATATGGTATTTAGGAGAAATGTACTCTTGCCCTGGGCCCAGCAAATGTAAAGGGCAGAATTAAATGAGTTGGTTTCTTGTTGAAATGTGTTCTTTATAACAATAGTGAAACAGGAACAAGAAAATTTCAAACTAGAGAAGCCAGTTACTCCTAATTACATCCAGCACTTGAATTTTAATACTTAATAGGTATAAACGTGGGCACCTGTTGCCTGGGAATAACCATGTGGGTACACGGGTATAATCATCTTCCAAGAATCCACTGTGGAAAGAAATATTTTCACTGATATAATTTTAAGAGTCAAAATCCCATGACCTCTTCTTCCGTGGCCGCCTCCTTCTTTATTCCCTTCTCCTACAAACTTTCTAGTTCAAAATATAAGCCCTTTGGGAGTTGTGTCATCTGATTTCAAGAGAAAATTTGGAATATAAATAGCTTTTAAGGATCATTTGAGTACTGATGGAATACAGGGTCAGTTTTCACAGCTTGCCGGTCCCGTATCAACACACAGTTCATGTGTAGGAACCCTCACTGTCTGCTTTATTAACTCCATTGGGACTAAAAAAAAAAGTCACATCATACACCAGTGAAAGCATTTTTCAGAGGTCAACAATGATAACATTTTACACATATACTCCTTATTCCATATAGTGCATTTTAAGAATTCCCAAGAATGCACCATATTTTTTAATTTTGTTAGTTTCTTAAACACGAAGTCTTTATTTTTTTTAAGAGTACTGCAGAGTAAATAATTATGCTCACTTGGCCATCTTTCATTAGGATGAAGAGCAATAAAGCTGTTGGATATCTTGAAAGCAAAATTCATCATATAATTTGAGGTCCCATTTGATCAAGCTACATGTACAAATTATTTCAAAAATAAAATGAGGGCAGACTGTAGTTTTAAATGTTTTACATGTGATATAATCTTAGGAAAGTATTTAGATATTTCCACATATCTTAGATAAATGTATAGGAAAATTGTTCCTGAAATTCTCTGTCTAATGAAAGCCCAGGATTACTGTTCTGTGTTATAATATAGTTTTCATTCCTGCTCTATTGATCATGGTCAAATGAAACCAGAAGAGCTCTTTGTGGTGCTTAGAGGAAGGAAGACAGGTGCCAGGGAAAGGGTGAACAAATAAGGAAGAAGACAGAGGTGCAAGACAAATATGTACCATTAGGTGTGTTAGTTTATTTTAAAATTTGTTTAAATTTGAGTTTTATCCACTTGTCTTTCAACTTTCTTTATTCTAAACTGGAATAATTATATTAACGAGTCTGCTACAACTTATTTTTGCCATCATTAAAATTTCTTATTATACTCTACTTGATATACAAGCATAATACAAGTATTTAACAGAAATACTGAGATCCTTAGTTAAAGATATATGAACACTGCATAAACTTTAAATTTTTTTCTTTACTGTGCCTTTAATTTGAAATGCTATCAAAAGTGTTTAATGTCTTTTCCATGCCAATTAGACATTCCCCCATAATTTGCTTCAAAAATTATAAAGGGATTGTTCAAGGGCACATCAACCTAAAGGCAACGGAGAGATGGCTGTTGTGGATACTGGTGACATAACAGTGCACAAAAGCTGTCCAGTTGTCTGTTCTCAAGGTCTTTACAGTCTAGTGGATAAAACATTAAAATGAATAAACAAACTAATAAGCATATGGCATAACATTAAGTAGTGGTCAGTGCTTAGAAGTCTATAGCAGGATAAAAAGACAGGATAAAGGTGTTTACTATTTGATTCGGGGACCAGGGAAGCCCTCTCTACCTCAATGCAGTGAGGAAATGATCCCTGCAAATATCATGAATAAAGAGATTCTAAGCAGCAGGAACCACAAGCACAATGCCCCTGAAGCAGAAGCAAACTCGGCAGGTTTGTGCACAGCAAGGAGGCTAGCATTGCTGGAACAAAATGAGTAAGGGGAAATTGATTCGGAGATGAGAGTGGAAACTAAGCTTGTGATGAGCTATGCAGGGCTTTGTAAATTAGGTTCTAACATGGTCTGATTTATACTTTAAAAGAGGTATTGTGTCTGCAGAGAGTTGAAGAGACTGAAGGGTGTCAGGACAAGAGCTGAGAGACCAGTAAGAATGTTACTGCTGCAGGCCAGAACTGATGATACTGGCTTGGCCTCTCTCTCCTTCATTGCTGGTGGGAATGCAAAATGATACAGCCACTTTGGGAGACAGTTTGGGAGTTTCTTAAAAAACTAAACACATACTTACCATATGATCTAACCATTATGCTCATTGAAAACCACACACAAATATTTATAACAGCTTTATTCATAATTGCCAAAATTTGGAAGCAACCCAGATGTCTTTCAAAAGTAGAATGTATAAAAAACAATGGTATATCCATACAATAGAATATTAATCAGCGATAAAAAGAAATGAGCTAGTAAGCCACGAAAAGAGAGTATGATGTTTAGAACCATAATGGCTAAAAAGGTATTTTAGTCTATTGAAAATGGGATTTTTATAATTTAAAAACTGGAATAGGATTGATATTCTTTATTAAGTGAATATTAATATAATAGAGAGTTGTGTTCTTATCTTCTATTTTAATTATAACACATGTTGGTAGTTACCTCACTCATAGTGTTCGCGAACAATGAAATAGTCTTTCTTTATATATCTGTATATATCCTTAGCTTCTAGATTATACATATATATATGTGTGTGTGCTATTTCTACATATATATTTATGTATATAAATGTCTAAACTGCTGTTTGACAAAACTATTGAATACTATAACCTAGCCATGTTTATGTATAAAATTAGCCATAACAGAGGTATTTGTTGCTTTTCAAGATTTACTTTTTTGGTTATATAACAGCGTATTTCATGCTTTTCTCTTTAGTCTTCCTTTGTTCCTATATCCACTAATTAACCCACATCACTCTTACTCCCTAAGATTACATGCTCTTTCCTTCTCAGTAAATGACATCGTGCCTTATAATTTAGGATGGCCCGAATCCTGAGTACTGCATCTCTATGTGATCTCTCATTTTAATGTTTTTGTCATATTTGATTATATCTTGTAAACAATTTGTGAGTTTAAGACATATAGTCACAAAATCATCAACATCAAAGGGGCAATTGGCAACCATTACTATGTGTCTATCATTCTACTTTGAGTAGTTGATAAAACAAGATAGCAGTGGAATTCTTGGAGCATGGTGACATCACAGTATTACACCACAATGATTCACATTCCACTTGTTCTGCTCTGTGGTTTTATTTCATCTCTAGATAAGAAATAATTGAAATGGCATAATCAATAATAATAGAAATGGTGTAAGCCCTGAAATTTTCAAACCATGTAGTTTAGTGTCTTGCTCCAATTGGCTAAGAAATTCAATTTAAAATGAAGAAAAGGAGAAAAGAATTGTTTTGCTTTAAAGTACTATATCAGTGTATTAAGGGTAAACCAAAAGCATCCAAACGTAAGAAATATAAATATGATATAGAGTAAGTATTAATCATTATTAACTTCTAACTATATGAATCTTTTTTATCTTCATATTATATATATGTAGGTTTGTAGCTCTAGCACTTAAGGTGCGTATATTTTTTAGTAAGATGTATCATAAATGCATTCATGATTATTTAATACTATGAGAAATAAATATTGACAAATGATGGGTCTCTGAAGGTTTATAGAAAATAACACAAAGAAGAGGTGATATTATCTTTTGAGCCTTATTTGGTAGTTTTGGGTGCTTTGAGTAGGCTTCCTTCTTTTTTGCCATTTCCTTGGTCCCTTCCCTTTCAAGATGGTGTATGACTTGTTCTGGAAGCTTTTGTACATTCTGTCATCTCTGAGTTCCTTCCTTAGGCTCATAACCCTTAGACTTCACTCTGTACAAAGTGATTTACCAAAGAGAATGGAACCCAAAAGTCAAATCTAACGTGTGCCCAAAATAGCTCTAAGTTATTAAACTGGTGCACTAGGAAATAACCAAGTCAAGTGATAGGTAGAACTGGCCTGTGTTCTTTCTTCCTGGAGGCAAAGTCCAGTTGCTCTGTAAAGCCATTTTTGTTGTTGTTGGTTTTTTTTTCTTTGTTTTTCTTTTTTGATTTTTTAATTTTGTGGGGAGGCTTTCACTCTGTCTTGCCAGTTTAGACCTTCAGGAAGTCTGAATCACTGGAGCCGACCAGCTTTCATGGCAAATGTTACTGCTCGTCAGTGCAGTCAACGTTATCTATCTGGAGCCTACACGGGAGAGCGGGCAGCACAGTGATTTCAGTTCCTGTTCACTTCCTCACTCAGTTGGTTTTCTCAGCCAGCATTTCTAACCCCATGAGATCTCCATCCTCAAGGCAGCATTTACTCTTAACTGGAGGTGTTTCTCTTTCAATTACACTGGCTTGGTCACCTAAAATGAGTTTTCAAATTAATCCATTTGTTTCTGTCTTTTTTTTTTTTTTTTTTACTTTATCTATGATGTTGCTATCAGAATGAATATCTTTTAGAGTACGTAAGTTATTATTTTCCTAAAATTTAGAGATACCAATCAAATGAAATAGCACATATGAATGACTTTTGTAAACTCCAAGGCTTTATTCAAATAGCATGTGATATCTGTACTATATATACTCAAGATTACTAACTATAAGACTATTTTGATGGCTTCAACTTCCATTTTTTTCTTTCCATTCCAGTTGCTTCCTTTAATAGCGAACATCTGTTTATGACCTGTTGCCACTATTTTATCTTAGTTTTATTCATTATTAGAATAGTATACTAACAATATTAACAATTGATATCAATAGACTGATAATCATTGTACTTAAATGTTTGAAAATCTGAAAATGCTAAAATATGTTAGTCCTTACCTTCAGAAGATAATCAATATGAGAAATTCAGAGTTCTCCCAATGTTAACCCAATCATTTTCCTTTTTTTTTTAGATAGTCATATTCAGAGATGATCGAAGAGTGGTTTTCTATATTTTAAACCCTATTGCAATGCTTGTTTTGTTGTTATTAAATTTCTTCACTTTTTCCTAAAGTTTAATTGGTATAACTTTTTGTAGAAGACTGCTCGATACCGACGATGAGCTTGGGGACATTCAGTCGGATGCAGTTCCATTGGAAGTTCGGGACTGGTTGGCTTCTACCTTTACACGGAAAATGGGGATGATAAAAAAGAAATCTGAGGAAAAACCAAAATTTCGGAGCATTGTGCATGCTGTTCAAGCTGGGATTTTTGTGGAAAGGTAAGTGAAATTGCTGGTACCTCAAGACAATAAAATTTTAAAGGCAGAAGATACACTTACTATCTCAAAGTAATGAGAATCTTGTATTTTATTTATTGAGGAAAAGTGTAGTTATAAGTAGAATTACCTAGAATGAAAAGATTTAGGGCTTTATGATTAAGTTACCTATAATAAGAATGTCTTGTCCTGGAAATAAGAGTCATTTTATTTTAAATTGACCTAAAGACTAAAAGGAGAGACTTTGGGCATTTGAATGACTGTTCAGCTAGAATTTGTGTGAGTAACTGTTTAAAAACAATTATAACCCGTTCAAATATTACACAACTAATTTTACCTGAATGAAATGTAATGCCTCATAAAATAAATTCTATACTACATACCAAAATCAAGTAGGCTTTTTTCTGTACTAAAGAAAAAAGACCATTCTCTTCCCGGTATGAGAGAAAAGCTCTCTCATACCCACTTTTGAAGAGATTTTTTACATTTCTGTCACTGAAGCAAGGGATTCTTGATGGCTCCTAGAACCACTTATTCAAATCACCAGAGTTTCTAATGTGAAATACATGTTAATATGACCCAATTTTATATTATTTTAGCCCTTAAGAACACAGCTTATTTTTCTATCTATGAAACAAGATATTCCAGAACTAAAACTACAAACAGACTGACTTGAAATAAAAATGTTACATCTGATAATGTTGAAACTATTAGAATTTCCTTAGGTTAAAAAACAGTTATATTAAATTATACATAAAAATATTATTTTAACATTTTTAAACTAATAAAATTAAATTTAATGGAGGCCACATCATTGTTTTTAATCATCTGACATCTCTAGTCATTACCTCTAACGAACACTATAAATTTTAATTTTTCTCTTCTAAAGGAAGAATGGAAAATATGCTTGGGTTTCTGAAAACACAAATGAGAATGTATTGCAATAAGTATTCAATGTGGTTTAAAGATGTATTATAACCACCATACATAAAGCCTGTAGGATCTTGGCTCATGAGTGTATAACCCAAAATAACAACTACTCAATGACTATTGAAATTATTTACAATATTTCTTAATCATATCTAATTGGCTTTGATGAAAGAATTCTCATAACAAGCAGTTTGATTAGTTTCATGAGGTGACACCCTCCCCTACTCCCTTAGTACATAAACTGGTCCCAACTCTGCCAGATGGGACTAAAAGTCTGAAACAGAGAGGCAGGGCTAGAGAGAAAGAATTACTATAACATATTTTTATTTTAAAAAACAAATTAGTCAAGTGTGTGATAGTTACTGATTTTTCATAACATCGAATTGAAAATATCTGAATAGTAGTTCATGAAGTTAGTGAATCACAGATAAAAGAGAGTATGTTTGATTTACTGAAGGAATATATATTTTGTCTTTTTTGTTTAAGAAATACTGCAGAGCTTGGCAAACTAAAAAGAAATACCAATGTGGAAGTAAACCAACTAAATTTCCATTTCCATTCAGTAGAAGATTAAGAAGAATTCTGTTACATATATTGACATGCTAAATTTTTTTCATGTTCTACTCAAAGTATTTAACAGACTATAGAAATATCAAACATACTTAAAGTAACTAAGTAAGCAGTCTTAAAGAAATCAGTGTGCTACAAACACATTGAAAAGAAATATTTTCTATTACCCTTGAATCCCTATTAGTAAGTGCATCAAAGTAGTGCAATAGGTTTATCTTGAGTTTTCAAAAATAATCATCTTTAATTTTGAAAGTAGAAAGTCTTCTCGAACTTTCTCTCAAGTATCCCCTACAAGATTCACCACCTCATTAAGTCCTGACAGTTTGTTTAATCTAAACATATTCTGGATCTGCTCACTTTCTCATTTCCACTCATACAACTCTAATCTAAGCCTTCATTACCTGCTGTCAGAAGTATGACAATAGCTTTCTAGCTGGGTTCCCCGCTTTTTCACTCACCCCCTCCAAACAAGTCATTTGCAGTCCTGTTTTAAAATATAAATTAATTCCTGTCACTCTGAAGTTTAAAATCATCTGTTGGTTTCCATTTCACTCAGTATCAAAGGCAACCTCTGTATCATGGCTTTGCAGGACTAGGACCCTTGAAAAGTCTTCAGACCGATCTAATGCTACCTTCATCCTTGGCTGAATATACCAGTCTGATACCCCATGAAGATCCCTAAACTCTTTCCTCCCTTGGGGCCCTTAATCTTACTATTCTCTATATCAAAAATGATTTTCCTTGCCCTTTACCCTGGCTAGCCCTTATTATCTTTCCAGAAGCCTTCCCGGATCACTTTGTATACAGTTTATCACTTTTGCTACCCCAGCCAGTGTTTACCTCATAACACTTACCACTGTTTGTAATCATATATTGTTTCTTATTCATTGTCCCTCTTCTAACTTGTTATTCAAAGCATGTGTTCTCTTTGCTATGTCATATGGCCTTTCTGTGCCATGAAGTCAAACTGATTTAATATTACTTAATTTTAAAAATTTTTTGTTCATGATTGATTTTTATATTGACCTTTTTCCCTTGTCTATCACCCTCCCATTTCCTCTCTACCTCTATTTTTTAGTAATAATGAATATATATATATATGTATGTATATAATATATGTATGTATATACTTTTTTCTTTTTTAGGATGTACAGAAAGACCTATCAGATGGTTGGTTTGACATATCCAGAGGCTGTCATAATAACATTAAAGGTAAAATAATTTCAATTATTTTTGTTTTTTCAAAGTCATTTTTTTAAATCTTCTTAAAATGACTGAGAGAAAATGAGAATAGGTCTTTGCTGCAGCTTAAGTATAGGTATGTAAAAAATATTTTAACCATTTTACAAAATGTCATGTGTTGCAAATCATGGTTCATTGTAGACTTAAATGAAGATTGATTTACACCAACAAACTATATCAGTGCATATGCATGTGTGCACACGTGCATTTTTATTCTTTATGTTTTATATACATGAATTTTGAATTTAATTTTAAGACAGCACCAAGACTTGTCAATATATATATATATATTTTGTTTTATATATATTATGGAAATTTTTAATGCATTATAAAAATGTTTTAGAAAAATATTGTTAAAGAACAAAACATATAGAAGAAAATTGTTTAGAATTTTAGGTCTGTGGAAATATATAAATTAATCTAAAATTAAGAAAGAAACCCCAAAAAAACTCTTTCTCTTTTCTCTGCTTTTCCTATGGCTGCCCTAGTCTGAGGCCCAATGGCAGTATTAAAGCATTAAATGTGTTAGAAATAACTAGAGTCGAAATTCTGAAGTGGTGAAAGTTTTTGACTCCCTTATTTGCCTCCATTTTGTGTGTGTGTGTGTGTGTGTGTGTGTGTGCGCTGTTCCTAGCCATTATTTCTACAGAGGCATTTTGTAAGCTCATCATTAAACAATCCTTATTTCTTTTTACCCTTCATTTTGGGTGGGGGAAATTCAACCTTGTCTTCTCTAATAGTTCATGGTTGTTTTCCTGTATTAAACAAGAATTTAAAGGATGCTGACAACAGAATATCCCAGGTTGCCTATTTCCGATGTATTAAACTACTTTACTAACTTAAATTTGTATTGCTTTCTTTTGTCCTTTAATTTCCTTTTAAGCATCCCTTTTGCATTTGTTTTTCCTCTGCTGCAGATTAGATTTTTATTTTATTAATTTAAAAAGGTCGTTTGTTTTTCTTGGATGCTTCTTTACATGTGTGTTTCTAAGTTATAATAACAAATATATAACTGAAATACTACATTATAGGATATGAATTACTTCTCAGCTCTCGAGGGATTTTGATTTCCTCATTATTTCCTCAACTAGGGGCAAGAATTTTGTTTGTTTATTTGTTTGTTTGTTTTAAGAATCTTTACTAGAAACCAACTAATAAAATATTTTGGTATGAGAGAATGTAAATAGTTTTCTAAAATGTATAGAAAAAACATATGAAATAAACTGAGGGAGAAACTATCACTGAATAAAGAATATTTTTAGTTAAATAATTCTTATATCCTGAGATACCTCCTTGTCTTCTTTGTTCTCAATTTGACAAGGTAAAAAAGCCAAGCAAGCATCTGCATTAGTTTACAAATATAATCATCGCTGTTGATAAAAATCACCAAGAAATAGAGAGGTAACCTTTCACCCAGTGAGAAATGCCTAATGGGAACTGTGAATAGCAGGCTTGTAACAGTCTGAACTAATTCTTCTATGTTAGCTTTGGAATTTGATAAAAGATTTGTTGGCCTCCTTTGAGCTTTACTGATGGTAAAATGCCTTCTAACAGAACTTTTGGAGATTTTTACATTGACAGATGAGGCAAGTGTTTGGGGATCAAATTAGGGTCAAGTGCAAGGAATTTAACAAAGGTACACAAGCAATTCCAAAAATATTCCATTGGTGTTTCCAAGTGATTAAAAAGACCATTCAAAGTTATTACTACTATTTTTCAAAAAAAAAATCTTTTGATAAGAGATTATTTGAATGCTTTTATTATGTTTTTATTTTAGTTTCAGCATGTTACAGCACAGACAGTTGGCTTTTATTAAAATGTGTTAACTGAATAAAGTTCTAAACAATGCCTGCTCAAATTCAAAATTAATGTGTAGCTTGGAGGTTATCCACTTATTGTTTAATACTAAACCTGCTGTGTGTGTGTGTAATCAGACCTTCTTTGCTAATAGTTTCTAATAATCGTTAGCATTGACTCTGTTGTATTTGTGTAGTTTTTTTTTTTTTTATTTCAGTGATTTATTTAGTGTTAGAGCTCAAACTTCACATTAATATCTCCCTAGTGTATAGGTCTGATGTCAATTGCTGCAAGTCCATTTTATAAACTCTGCAAGTTTTCGCCCTGGAATTAACCTTAAGCAAAATCATGTGATAACTAGAGTGGTTTGATTTACCTGTTCACTGCACTCTTTCCCATAGTTAAGGGGCACTCTCCTAGAGTACCTCTTTGCCTACAGGCCTGACTACCTCCCTAAGGGAATTGCCCGAAGCTGAAATTACCATCCTCCTCCTCCTTAATCAAAAGATCCACTTCCTTTATCTTAACATCTGCTCCTGGAAGAAAGTATAAATGAATCAGCCAAGGTTAGAGTGACTAATAAGGTAGTATTTGCTCTCTCTAGGGTATTTGCATCATAAAAGAAGACATAAAATAGCAAAGATTAAAACCAAATTGCTAAACCCTAGGGTGGGTGGAATTTCAAGCAATGTAGCAGGTGGGTGGGTGGGAAAGAGAAACTAGGGCTGTCTTCCCTTTATCCCTCAACTGACATCACCTTCAGAACCTGCAATTCCACCTTAAAATGAGGCCCACTCTAAGAAAATTATTTATGGTATGAATTTGGACAGAGATTTAAGTTAAGGGCCTTGTTAAAGTGTTATCAGGCTTATTACATCAAGTTTAATAAACTTAGAATTAAGGGGAACATCTTAGAATTTCACTAAGCATTATGGCCTTTTGCAGACCCATAGACCCTGAGTGGCCCTGTTATATCAGACACTGATAAAAATATAGTTCAGTGTGCTAAATTGAAATCTGACCTGTTGAATGTACAATGTTGAATCTTTCCAAGAAGTTTTCATAGAAAGAAACAGAACTATACAAATTTGCCACCTAAAGTATTTATTCTTTTTTCTACAGGATGTTGATAAATGGTCTTTTGATGTATTTGCCTTAAATAAAGCAAGCGGAGAACATAGTCTGAAGTTTATGATTTATGAACTATTTACCAGATATGATCTTATCAACCGTTTCAAGGTCAGAAACATGGAACAAAAATGAAATGCTCTTAAAATTAGTTATCTGAATAGCAATGAAAATGCAGAACATTGAGTCATTAATTGATGCACTTTATGTTTCTCGCTGACACTGCATGATATTGCCACATCCTCCACAACCCACTGAATGTATATATATTCATACACACACACACACACACACACACACACACACATATTATATATATCCACTTGGATATCATAAGGGCATTATAACCTCATTCCAATGAAATGCCAACATCCCCCTTCAATTACTCACAGAACAGTCATGTAGAGATTGAAAGCTATGTTTTAAAGAAATATGATCTTCTGTGTTCCTAAACTATAGAATAAGACTTTATTGGCAGTTTTTCTTACACTAAAATGAGAGTTTCTAATTAACTTCATTTAGAGCCACTAAGCAACGGATTTGATCCAGATTGAGCACTCTGCATGCGGCCTGTACCTTTCATCATTACCTATGGAATCATAATATTTTTAGAGCTGGAAGGTACTAGAAGGTCATTTATTATAACCCCTTGTGTTATATATAGAAAAACTAGACTTCACCAAATCTAATTGGGAAATTTTACCCTTTTAAGAGCTAGACTTCTTACCTGACTCTGGAAAAAATAACCATTTAAAGATGACAGTATGACTGTTACTTCATCTACCCTTGTTAAACACTTGGGGGTTACAATTCTTCTTAGGATTGAAAGCTAACAGATCGATAATGTTATTTTTCAGAAAAGTCCACATTTAACTTCAAGAAACTACTGCCCACATCTGACTCACTAATAATATGTCTCAAAAATTGTTGTGTTCACGTTAAGTTGGAGTTACTCTTTTGGTAAAATATAATCATAATTATTACTTTCCACAGATTCCTGTTTCTTGCCTAATTGCCTTCGCAGAAGCTTTAGAAGTTGGTTACAGCAAGTACAAAAATCCTTATCACAACCTGATTCATGCAGCCGATGTCACTCAAACTGTGCATTACATAATGCTTCATACAGGTATCATGGTAAGAAAGTCTTTGTAACCGAAGTTTGCTAATTTAGAACATCGAATTCTATTCCTCTAAGTTCTCATTGTCTCTTTAATGCCCGTAGCAGTATTATAGGTAATAATCTTTTGGATTTTTAAGGGTTAATAAGTTATTCATAATATACATTTTTCAAAAATACTTTAACCCAGTGTAGGGGGGAAATACTTAGAGGCAAGTGCAAATATACTATAAGTTTTCCAAAATTTGAGCTATAAAATATTTTTGTTTGTAAATTCCTTTCCCATAGGAATCGACTAAGGGAAAAAAAAAAAGTGCCCTAAGGAAAAAAGTCTTTGGAATGAAAGTCATCATGCTTTTCCCATCCTGTTCTTTGTAGCTGACCTTAGCAACCTTTTCTCTTTTTGTTATATTGCTAATCACAATCGAATCCTACTAGGAATTTGGGAAATTATTCATGTAAATTTTTCCAAATTCTCCTTCCTTTTCTTTGCATCTGAATGATGATTGATAAGTAAGTAAATGACTCAGCAATGCAAGTCTTGGACAACAGTGCATAAATGATAACTTTGAGACTTCCTGGAGTTCCTGTAATGTCTCAGAGTTTAGGCTGAAACCCAGAAGGTAAAAAGAGAGGAGCTTCTCTTTTGAAGGTTCTAAACTGAGGAAGGTTCTCAGGGGTGTAGTCTATGCAAGATCCCCAAATCTTAGTACCTTCTTGATTCCTCATATGTCAACCTAGGCTAAAGCAGTGTCTTAAAGTAGAAGTAAAGAGAATGTTCCACCAAACTCCAAAATATACATTGCCTACCTGTTTGGTATTCAGAAGTCACACCCTCTGTATTGGCAGGGGTCACTAGCACTCAGATCTATGTAACTAGTACTCTTTAGGGACCAGAGATCCTCAATACACGTCTTTCTACACCAGAGACTATATCCCTAACTTGGTCCCAAGCAAAGCCCCTAGAAACACAGTATGTTTTCCTGAAGATCTTTAAAAATCATAACAAGTACATAATTCTCTAACTTTGTTGTATATAGCAAATTTTCATCATTATTTCACTTTCCCCCAAGAAATTACAGTATGTTGTTTATTAAACATATTCATTTGCTATGATTCATCCAATAGTGTCTCATGTAATGGCTAAAGAAGTTGTTGATTCTTCTCCATCTTTCTTTGCCTCTAATATATTGCAGATCCTTCAATGCCTTAGGTTCAGATCCCACTTCTGCCCCAATTTTCAATTATCTGTTGCTCCATAACAAACTACTCCAAAACTTAGTGGCTTAAAGCAATAATTAATTAATATCTCTCAAGGATCTATGGTTAGAAGGGTCCCGACTAGAAGGTTCTCATTTGAGGTCTCTCCCATAATTTTGATCAGCTAGTAGCATCAATGGCTGAAGACATCTGAGGACATCACTAGACAAGACATGCACAGTGGTTCACTCACATAGCTTGCAGTTTAATCATGGCTAATGTCTGAGAGCTCAGCTGGGTTTTTAATAAAAGACTTTCTTGGAATCTGACCACCAATTCAATAGATATATGCATTTATGACAGAATTACAAAGTAATATAACTTGCTTTGGAGTTAAGTCTTATTCAAAGGGAGGCAGAAATCCCCAAAACCTTCATTGATACAGTGGAACGAGTCACTTGTAACCTTCTAGAAGGCTGAACCATATGTGTTGTTAACCTCATACCTTGTATTTTCCTGTTTTAAGGTATATATGTAAGCATCACTGACTTAAGGCGTAAATATGCCCATTGTGCCAGATCAAAAGTAGTCATGGCTAGACTTGGTCTTTGGTTGAAGTTACTCACCATTCATTCCAGGAGTCTGATTTGACATTTAAAGGGAGGAAGTACAGGTTACCAGTAATAAGTAGAAACTCAAACATTCTAAAATACATCTTTAAAAGAGTGTAAGCTTTTCAAAAGTACTATATGTTACCTTCTTTATACCTGTTTCTCTTTCTTTTAAAAGGCTTCATTGTCACAGCTCTTTCTTGAACTCTTTGCTGTTACTTGGTTCAATGTGCATGACAATTAGTGTGAAAAACAAAGTGCCCCCTGACAGCTGCAAACGCTGTTACACTTGAAAAAGTCACTTTAACATCTTCTCAGTTAGAGCTGCTTGCTTTTCCCTAAGGCCTTGGTCTCAAAACTGATAGTAAGGTGGTTTACATTTCAAATATTTGGCATTTCTTTTTTTCTGAATACTGGGGCTTTGAAAAAGTTAACTGAAAAATGAAATATTTAAAGTTTACTCTTTAGTGGAAGCTGAACTTATTGTTTCCTCAGAACAAGATGGAATGAAAAAGTAATACTTACCTCAGTATAATAAAATATCTGCTTAACTTATGAAGCACAATGTGAAGATAGAAGCCATTTCAGCTAGGCAGTAACCAGGATTTTTAAAACATGTTTCTGCTTTAAGAACATTTTTTTTTTTTTTTTTTTTTTTTGCCACAAATGTAAAGGGAGCCAAATAAAGGTCTTCTGTTTCAGCTTCAGAACCTCTCTTCTGCAGGTGACGTTCAAGAGTTGAGGGATGCTATATTAATGAGTAAATAGAGAAATTCAAATCCACAATGTGACTCGATCCTCAGACTTTCAAGGAAGATTCACTCCAGGTTATAATAAGCCATTCCAACTTCCCTGAAAGGCTGGGGAAATCAGGCCCAGCCTGGCTTAACGTCTAGAAAGTTGAAGTTGTTAATAAAGATTGCACAGTCACCTTTTGAGAGATCAGTGACTTAGCAATTATAAATGTAATTTCACTCTACTTTAGCAAGTTTGATTTAAAAACTTGTTTCTGATTTTAATCATCCTTTAACAACAACAACAACAAAGTATCAGTGGGCTCTTTAGTTATCCCTTAGTTTGATCATTACAAAAAGAAAAATCATCTGGTGGGAGACTGTCAGTATTTTGGGGGTTCAGGAAAATACATTTTAAGTAAAGGAAGTAATGAGAAATGTTATAATAGATGGTGAAAAGGAAGGCAATATTTATTGACTCTTTTGTTAAAACTAAGTTACACTGCCAGATTTACAGTTTTGGGGACGTTATTTTAAAAATATTTCCTGTAGATGAAAAAAAAGTGGTAGATGAGTGTTAATTTCATAATACGAATATGTTGGTCTTTAAAACAAAAAAAAGTTATAGAAATATTCTTTTAGCTGAAACCTGTCGGATTTGATATGGAGAAGACTGGGTCATTTATGTGAGTGTTTTAGGTGATATCCTGCTGTTTCAGGACAGTCTTACCAATGTGACATTTATAGAGTACTCCATAGCAGCCCAACACTCTCAGGTGACTAACGCAACCTGTTACCTGCAAAATGTCCAGAGGACCATTTCCTGGAAGGGACTGTGATGAAGCCCTTGTCCTTCAGTTTGTTGATGTCATATTGGACACGCTCAGGCCTGGGAGGAGGCAACGCAGAGAAAAGTTGATGCTAATACGCCCGCCGTCTCCCTCTCTCTCCTTTTATCACTTAATTAATTTGTGACAGTGGTGTGCATACCTCAGTCCATTTGCTGAAGAGCAAATGCTTCACTGAGCAATGCCAACCCACCTCTAAATATCTCTTGGCAAAGGAACACTTGCATTTGAGGGCTCCTGGCACTGTGTTCTCTCTGACATGAGTAGACAAAATGAGATGACCTGAAATCTATTTCTTTTGGAACTTGTAGTTCATTTACTACACCCAAAAACAGCCTCCCATATACTGGAATGGGCTCAATGTTTCTTCAGTCAATCTATAGAAAATTTGCACTATGTCTCTAGGTTACAAACTATGTGAAAATTCTGTTCTGTTTGGAAGAGTGAAAAGACTGTAAGCTTTCAAGGCAATCGGACATAGGTTAGAAACCCTGCTCCACTGCTTCCTAGATTGCTCTCTCTCTACTTTGGTTCCCTTCTCACTAAAATGTGGTTAATAATACTTGCTTGTAGTACAACAATGAAGAGTCAATGATATCATATATGTAGAGCACCCAACCTAGTTCCTGAAATGTAATAGCTATTAGCATATACACTAATGTCAGTAAAAATTATTAATTTATTATATTATATATTAACTTATATGTGTTATGTGCTTATATTAGTATAATATACATGCTTTCTATACCAGGTAAGTTTTAGCAAACTACCTCAGCCTATTCGAAGAGATAGAGAAAAAAAGAAAGTGTCTAGCCCTGTAATTCAGGCTAAAAAAGTTGTTAATTATGCTCTTTTGGACATACCAGGAACTGATTTTCTGACCTGAAATTCTTCCAGCCCTGTACATACACAGATATAGTTTCTCTATCAAATGAACACACACACACACACTGAATAATTCAGATGTAAAAATTACATCAGATGGCTTAAATCAAAACTCTAATAGCTACTACCCATCAATATATTCAGTTAATTATCTAGAAATTCTTCTTTTGAAAACTTAGAAGGTATTCAGAATTTTGCCTCCCTTGAGTAATGAATTTTATTGTCATCTATAGAAGAAATATTGTGATCTACGGAAGAAACAGAAACTTTTGAGTGTGATAGATTTGGTTTGAGTTCCTGCTCTGCCACTTGAGAGCTATGTGACATTAGGCAGGTTGATTCACTTCCTTTGGATTCAGCTTTGTTATTTGCAAAATAAGGGTAAAAATATTTACCTAGTAAATGGTATAGTGGATGGTTATAAAAATTAAATGAAACCATCTAATTAAAATGTTCAGTTCATGTTAGTTTCTTCTTTTTTTTCATAGTCATTATATTATTGACAGTCAGTATCTTCCTGTGACATAATTTGAGGACTGCTCGTTTTTGAGTAAGTCCACCTGAGCATTCTCTAGGCAAAATACAACCTACAGTTTAGATGAAGCACAGTTTTCACATTGCCCATGACTCATCATTTTAACCCTTTATTTCTACTCATCAGGAATCAGAAACTGAGGTTGTGTCCTGATCACTGTTCTAGTTGGGAAGAATGATATGATTCAGCTCATTCTCTTTCACTTGTTTTCATGAATCACCTACAAAATCCATGAATTTTAGCATCTAAGTTCTGAGTTAGAATTCTCACTTGACACTAACAAAATGAATCAGCAACTAAGGAGCTAAAAATTAGTCCCAAGATTCTTTCTTTAATATACAATAGATATATTTTCTAATTAAGTGTGAAATTTCAATGTGTCTCTCCTCTCAAAGGATTTTATAATGTAACCTTCATTATTAAGATTTAGTGTAGTAATAAATAAGAGGATTCATTAAGGAAGTATTATTTATGAGAAGAGAGATTAATGAGACTGAAAACTGGAAACACTCGTATAATCAATTTTGATAGCTAGGAAGATAATACTTTTAAATACTTAAGAGATAATCTATAATGAAAATTTATTTCTGATTTCATAATTATCTTTTTTACAATTGCAACTTCATGTTCCTTATTTTCATAGTAGATATCGAATATTCCTTTTTAAAAAATATCACAGTTAAATCTGTACGCCTTTTATATAACCAATAGGAAAAACTTATGAAAACTGGTGGGGGTTTTTTTCCCAATGTTTTTCATTTCATGGTGCTTAATTCCACATTGGAGGCTCAGTCCCAGTTCAGCCTGTAATATAGGCCTTTAATAAGATTATTTTCTTTCTATTAATGATACAGAATTAAATGCACCTATAAACACAGAATAGCTAGTTATATCAACTCTTTTTGGTTTTGAAAATCATTTCTGCTTCAGTCATCCAACTGTTAGGCATTTATTCTTAAATTACAATCACTAAAGAAACATTAGCTCACTATTATTTTCCAGATTCAATGACTTAAACAATGTATTTAAGGTAATAAGTTTAGTAAAATGCCACTTATTCTGTATTTTACTATATGACAAGACTGTAATAGGCACAGTGCATAAATTTAACTATGAACTTCTTTTAAAAGCCACAAGGGAATGATCACTAATTTTATTTTCATGAGGACTATGGCTGAGAAAGAAAATAACTTATTTGCCTAAGAATTAATAAAGATTTAAACTCAGGATTTTCTGATTTTCTAGTATTTTCCCACTACTTCATACTACTTCCTCCTAATGCAAAACTGGTGAAATGCAACTCAACAGGCAAATATTAAGTTCCTATTATATACCAAATGCCATGATAGTTTATGTGAAAAGAGCAAAGATTGATAAGGGCATGCCTTTGGCAACTATGAGACTCAACAGTTGTCACCTCCTTTGTTTTTTAACTCATGGACCTACATCAACTCCCTCTTGCCTTTTATCTAATCTAAATTCAACATCACTAATCAAAGTCATCTATCAACTCTTTTCCATGCTCTGTACTCTATTTTCAATCTCACTTCACTTGACTCTCCAACACAGTTTTACTACCGGTAATTCAATTTTCATATAGACTTCCACAGCTTCATTCTGCATTTGCTCTTTCTATTTCAAATCTCTGTTTCCAACCTTGCATTTAGCTACCAACCTCTGTCCATCCTGATTCCAAGATCCACTACCACAAAATAGATATTCTATCTGCCCTTCCATTTCATCTCTTTTCTGTAACCTTTTATCAAGTATGCATGTAGTTTGTTAAATTTTTCTGTTGCTTTGTGCAATGTTTTTAATTATTTCGAGTATATGGAAAAAGACCACTCAGAGCAAACTTTGTGCCATTTTGGTCCTCCATTTCTACAATTAAATACCACTTACTTGTAGTGTTGTCCAACAGAACTTTCTGTGATAATAATAATGCTTTGCATCTACATTGTTCTGTATGCTAACCACTAGCCACACGTGATATTAAGCAGTTGACTACTGTGACTATGAAGAGGAATTTAATTTTATTTATTTTTAATTTAAGTAGTCATGTGGTTATCATATTGGACAGTGCAGTAAAAGTGTTATTTATTCAAAACATGAGTGATAAACTGTTGAATTACCTAAATGGACTTTTATAATAATAGTGGAATTTTGCTAAACCATCCAATTGATAACAAAAAGGTCAATGTATGTGAAGCGTGGTCCGGATCTTATCTGAAAGCAATTAACCTTTCATTGTTATTAAGTTTAACTGCACAGTCATAGTATATATGTGTTATGAAGAGCAAATTTGGGAAATTCTTCAAAACTCTTCTAAACCTTTAAATATAAGAACCAGGTTCAGTTTCTCTAATGAGCAAAGTGAATATTTTTAACTCTTGGAAATTTTTCTCATGGTAAGCTCTTCTACAAAAGACATTTTAATAATGTGTGAGTTATATGTTAAAAACCACAAACTTTGATTGACTTCATAGGAACCCAAATTGGTAAGGCTATGAATTCAAAATCCAGTCAGCGTTCACCTTTTAAATTATAGACAATTACTCCTTTTCCAATCAGAAGGAAAGTTATAATATTTGGATTTTGAACTTACAAGCCATGAAACAATCATTAACATCATGAAGCATTCATTTTATGCAATTAATGGAGACAAAATAGAAAGAAATATTTAAAATCAATATTTTACTAAATGACAGGATATACTGGGTGCACTGAAAATCTTTTTTTGTAGAAAGACAAAAAACAGGGCCTCTGATTTCTAAACATGTTGGAATCTTTAATTTACTAGCACTGGCTCACTGAACTGGAAATTTTAGCAATGGTCTTTGCGGCTGCCATTCATGATTATGAACATACAGGAACCACAAACAACTTTCACATTCAGACAAGGTAAGCTAGATGAAGTATTAACTTTTCTAAGTTAAAACTTGAAATTTATTTTTCTGTATATGATTCATTTTGAGAGGATTTAAAAATACTAATGAAGATGTCTGATAAGAATAGGTTTAGTGGATTTTGGCAAAATTCTTTAAGCTGAAAACGTCTAAATCAATCAACCATTATTTATCAAGAATCTTGAATATATTTGGTGGCATATTTAACAATTTAAAGAATATAAAAATGTGTAAGATAATTTTTCTTTGCCCAGAATTTATACTCCAAACTATCACACAAGTCAGACATTTATTCGTTGAGACAAATTTTGCAATTTATTGTTTAAGGCATCTGTTTGGTGTCAGCATGTATTTGAAAGTAATAAAATTGTACTTCTGAAAAAATATATAAAAATCAAAGAAATCTTACTTCCAAGTTAGCTTGAAGTACTAAATTTAAAATAATTGGAAAATGAGATTTTTTTTTAATGATGGCGATAATGGCAGTTGTTAGAATCAAAGTACCAGACAGGAAGTGTATTAGTCTATTAGGGCTGCCATCACAGAATACCACAGATTGGGCAGTTTAAATAACAGAAATTTTCTCACACTTTAGAGACAAGCTAGTTGTCCAAGATCAAAGTGTCAGCAAGTTTGGTTTCTTCCAAGACCTCTCCCCTTGGCTTGCAGATGGCTGCTCTCTTGCAGTGTCCTCACTGTGCCTGAGCATCCTGGTGTCTCTTTTTGCAAGGACACCAGTAATATTGGAATAGGGTCCGCTCTTATGACTCATTTAACCTTAATTACCTCTTTAAAGGCCTTATCTCCAAATCCAGTCACATTCTAAGGAACTAGAGGTTAGAACTTCAACATATAAATTTTCAGAGAACACAATTCAATCAATAAGAAGGTGCTCTAAGTTGTTGTTGTTGCACAGAGATCTCAGTGCCTACGAGGCAGAATTTGGTCTAGGACCCATCAGGATCCAACTCATTTTATGTACATAGATCCTGAAATTTCTGCTTTTTCCTAGTCAGAGATGCTTACGATAGAGTTGTAAGTTGAGAAACTAATGTCTCTCTGGAACCACTGTAGAACTCTATTCTTACTATGAGAACACTAAACCTAGTTATTTTTTTATTTGTTCACTTTTTTCAATTAATAGACTATTTCTTTGAGCAGATTTAGGTTGATAGAAAAATTAAACAGAAAGTAGTGTTCCCATATCCCCTCTCTTTCCACCCCACAGTTTCCCATAGTGTTAACATCTTGCTCTGGTGTGGTGAATTTGTTACAAATGATGAAACAATTGATATGTTATTAGTAATTAAAATTCCCAGTATACATTAGGGTTTAATCTTTATGTTATACATTGTATGGGTTTTACAAATGTATGCTGCCAAGTATCCACCATTACAGTAGGGCACACTACAGTTTCACTGACCTAAAACTCCACTGTGCTTCACCTTTTCATTCCTCCTTCCCTTCGTCCATCCCTTCACTTTACCTGTGGCAACCACTGATCTTGTTAATGTCACTATGGTTTTGCCTTTTCCAAAATGCCATATAGTTGAAATCAAACAATATAAAATCTTTTCAGACTGGCTTCTTTCACTTAGCCGTATGCATTTAAGGCCCCTATGTATCTTTTCATGGCTTAATATCTCATTTCTTTTCATTGCTGAATAATATTTCATTTATTGTCTGGATGTACCAGAGTTTATTTACTTATTCACCTATCGAAGGATATTGTGGCTGCTTTAAATTTTGGCACTTATGAACACAGCAGCTATAAAATTCATGTGCAAGTTTTTGTGTGGTCTGTGATTACATTAAACAGGGAAAACATTTTTTTTAAACAAAACTTAAAATGTATGTTTTACATTTTCTTTAATAGTGATTCCTAAAAACTGATTTTCCAGTTAATTAGAAGTTGTTGTTTTGATGCGAGGACCATAGACACATTTTGTTAAAATATTAGACATTTTAGAGGTTCAAAGGACCAGAAAGTGACTGAGATCCACATTATGAATCCTCTGGTCTAAACCTCACAGTCTAAGAAGAAAAAGCAAACATCTCAAGAGGTGAAATAACCTGTTTATATGTAGTCAGCTGATGGCAGTAGCAGAATTGAGAAGCTGCGAGGAGACACAGTGTACTTACATGACTGCTCCCATGGCCAGAGACAGACCTTTATATCCTGAAATGGATGGTTTTAGAGATCATGTCCCCAATGGAGACAAAAGAAGAGTTGGAATTCAAACAATGAAATATTAGAGAAGGCATTGTCTGTCCACACAGTCTCCTAGATAGACAGATCATGACAGGAAACGGAAGCCCCTGAATTCTGATTGTGCCACAGGGAGTATTATTACCCTACACATTTGCAAAGTATAGGGAATTGTTTTATTTTTATTTGTGTTAAAAATCAAAGAAAAGATAGACTGTGCAGATTATTTTTGCCTATCAAAGGCTCTTCTACATCTACCAAGTCCATAATGAGTGGGATTTTCATTAAAGAAAGCTCTTTACTGAACTGGACCCTGTTATAGTAGAGGTCCCCAATATTTTCGGCACCAGGGACCGATGATCTTAGGGCAGCAATGCTAGAGCTGGGGAGAGGCTGCAAATACAGATGAAGCTTTTCTTGCTCACTCACTGCTCACCTCCTGCTGCGCAGCTAGGTTCCTAACAGGCCACAGACTGGTACCAGTCCACAACCCGGGGGCTTGGGGACCTCTGCTGTATAGGACAGCAGTTTGGGGAGTTGGAGAAGGGAGCAAGTGATTTGTTACTTTGAAAAGAGAAGGAATTGGGCTGGCCTTCTCCAGCTGCATTGTTAGATCATCATTTCTAGATTTCTTTTACCATTCATTTACAACTGAATGAAGAGTTCTAGTTTACTTATACTTTGGACTAGAGTAGGAGGAGTAAGAAAAAGGAGGAAGAGGAAATCTTTTTTGTATTTAGAAACTATATACAAGAGAGCAAAGGTCTAGTATTTTACTTATTTTTGTATAACTTATCTACCAGAATTATTTAATGGGTTGATTTTATAAGAACTTAAAATTTTTATGAAAAGTGCTTTTTAAAACTCTCACCATCATCTTCACATTTTGTCCAAGAAGAAATAGGTTTTATGTCACCGATGTCAGAGATTCTGTTGTATTTTATATTATTCACTGTTACTTGGATTTAGAGTGTTTTCCTAATATGGAAAACAATGTACTGGATAATGTAAAATGACTGAAAAATAATTTAAAACATAGTACAAGGCTAGATTTAAGTCCAATATAGACATTATAATTCATGAACTCCTTGCAAGTGTAAATAAATGCAAGTAATTCCTTCTTTGTTAAACTACTAAGCTACATGTTACCATGGATACTGGATGCTGCTTAGAGTCTTGTTCTTTTCTTAGCAATCAAGGACCATCTCAGACATTAAAACTATGCTGTATTCTCAGCATCCTGTTGTATTTATGAGACAAAATCACACATGCTTTGCTACAATTAAATCTGGTTCAAAAACACATCTTTTCTTGTTGCTGAGAGGTAAAGACAGTGATATTCGGAGACATATCTTTTAATAATCCTGGTAACACTACAATGACTAGATTTGAGTCCATACAAATAATATTTGGTTTACAAATTACCGTTTTCCCTGTGATCTCAGTGAACTTCTGGAGATACTTAGGCAAGATCCATTTAATTCTCTCTTAAATAAAGATATGCTTTGCTAGTTCAGTTTTCTTTGTACTAAGTTATGATTATAGGCTATGTAATTTTTAGGCCATAGCTGAAATTATTAAAAGAAAATGTAATTTAGAGGTATGTACTATTAGCTAAATACATATGTTATTCTACTTTTATGAAGTGATAGGAACAAAAGAGTAAGTAATTACTCTACTGCCTGATAGGTCACTTCCTCTATGTTGGTTTAAAAATAAAGCTTGGTTTATCTAGCAGACTATCAGATACAGATCTTGAATAGGTTGCTTTTTATTTATCCTTGTCTACTCTTTGGTAAATATTCAGTGATAAAGGTCAGTGCTAGGTTATAACTAAGACTCTATCCACTGAAAAGCCTAAAATAATGTCTTAATGAGGCAGTTTTAGTGCTGACAGAGTGTGTATCTACCAAGAGGAAGGAAAAGCGAGAGGACCTTGGTGTTAAGGAAAGTGGTAGCAACGTTATTACAGGTTTCAATATGCCTTTTTTTTTTTTTTTTTTTTTTTTGCTATTTTTGATGCCTACCTCCAACTTGCCAACTTATATGTATGGGTTCACCATTTTAATGTATTGAACATAGTGGCTCAGTTTCTAATTCTCTTTTTTTGAAATGATCTGGCAACCTAAGATGATAAGGAAGGAGATACAAGATCTCCATTATACAGAGATGAAAATGCTTGAAATATTTTATACTTTATGCTAGAAGAGCAAATTTAACAGTGAAACTCAAAGTAGCTTATTTGATGATCAAGTTATACAAAAATACAAATTGTTGAGAAAAAAGGTGTTCTTTGATGAATTCATCATTTAAAATTATAATGTTCATTATAAATTGGTGGTAAAATATACATTTTAAGTTTCATTTAAAAAATGGTTATCCCAGTTTAATTTAATGCTAAAGGATATAATATTCAATTTGAATCACATATTAAAAAGTAGAATCATAAATATAATTTTCTTCATTCTCTCTGCCCAAAATAATTTCAGTTCAAGAGAATAAGGGTAGTAATTAACTATCTGAAAAGAGTAAAAGGGGTTGATTCATGCGCTGATTGAATGTTAGGCAATATTTTTCTCTTTTGTATATCTAGATTATCTCACAGGTAACTAGATTATAAATAGAATGGAGAAGGCATAAGCACATTTAAACTATGTTGTTTAGTACAAAACCAAGTGGGATTTATCCCAGGTTCAACATTTGAAATTCAATTAAGGTAATCTATCATATTAATAGGCTAAAAATGAGAAGTCATATGATCATATCAATAGATGAGGAAAAAAGATTTGATGAAATTCAATACCTACTCATGATAAGAATGCTCAGTAAACTAGGAATAGATAGGAAGTTATTCAACTTTATAAAGAATATCTCAAAAAACCTACAGCTAACATTCTACTTTACAATGAGAAACTTGAAGCTTTCTCACTAAGATGAAGAACAAGGCAAGTATGTCCCCTCTCATTACTGCTTTTCAACATCATATTGGATATCCTAACTAATTCAAGACTAAAATGGGGGGGCAGGGGGAAAGGTTTACAGATTGGAAAAAAGAAAACTATCTGCCTTTATTCACAGATGACATGATAATCTATGTAGAAAATTCAAAAGAATCAACCAAAAAAATCCTGAAATAAATAAGGGATTATAGTGAGGTTGCAGGATGAAAGGTTAATCACTTTTCTACATACTAGCAATAAACAAGTGTAATTTAAAATTAAAATCATCAGTTTTTTAGTACCAAAAAAATAAAGAAATAGGTATAAATCTAACAAAATATGTACAAGATATATACAAGCAAAACTATAAAACTCTGATGAAAGAATTCAAAGAATTAAATAAATAGAGAGGTATCCCACATTCATGGATAGGAAGACTTAATATTGTCAATATGTCAGTTCTTCTCAAGTTGATCTGTAGCTTTAATACAATCCCAATCAAACCCCCAGCAGATTATTTTGTGAATATTGACAAGCAAATTTAAAGTTTATGTGGAGAGGCAAAGGACCCAGAATAGCCAACTTAGTATTGAAGGAAAAGAACAAAGTTGAAGAATTGACACTATCCAGCATCAAGACTTACAATAAAGCTATAGAAATCAAGACAGTGTGGTATTGGTGACAGAACAGTAAAATAGATCAGGGGAACGAAATAGACAACCTAGAAATAGACTTACATAGTCAACAGATCTTGGACAAAGGAGCAAAGGCCATACAATGGATCGGTGATAATCTCTCAACAAATGGTGCTGGAACAACTGGATATCCATATGCAAGAAAAAAAAAAATCTAGACACAAACCTTGCATTCACAAAAATGAACTCAAAATGGATCATAGATCTAAATATAAAACACAAAACTATAAAACTTCTCGAAGATAATATAGGAGAAAATGTAGATGACCTTGAGTGTGACAATGACTTTTTAGATGCAACACCAAGGGCATAATTCATGAAAGAATATGGTAAGCTGGACTTCACTAAACATGAAAAACCTATGCTCTATGAAAGACAATATCAAAAGAATTAGAAGATAACTCACAGACCAGGAGAAAATATTTACAAAATATACATCTGATAAAGGACTGTTCTTCAAAATATACAAAGAACCCCTACAATTCAACAATAATAAAACAATCGGATTTAAAAATGGGCCTCACCAAAGAAGTTATACGGATGGCAAATAAACATATGAAAAGATGCTCCTCACCATATGCCATCAAAAGAATGCAGATTAAAACAGTGATGAGACACTATTACATAGAGATAACCTATTGGGATAGCCAAAATCTGGAACCCTAATGACACCAAATGCTGGCAAGGATATGGAGCCACAGGATTGCTTATACAATGCTGATGGGAATGCAAAATAGTACAGCTACTTTGCAAGACAGTTTATGGTTTCTTATACAACTAAACATACTCTTAACATATGATCTAGCAATCTTTCTCCTTGGTATTTACCTAAAGGAGTTGAAAACGTATGTCCAGAAAAAACATGCACACAGATATTTACAGCAGCTTTATTCATAAGTACCAAAACTTGGAAGCAACCAAGATGTACTTCAGTAGGTGAATTGATAAATAAGTGGTGATGCACCCAGGCAATGAAATAATATTCAGTACAAAAACAATTGAGCTATCAAGTCATGGAAGGGCAAAGAAGAAAGTCAAATGTGTATTACTAAGTGAAAGAAGCAGTATGAAAAGACTATATACTATATGATTCCAACTATATGGCATTGTTTAGAGGCAAAACTATGGAGACAATAAGATCAGTGGTTGTCAGGGGTTAAGAAACTGAGAGGGATGAATTACCAGAATACAGATGACTTCTGGCATGGTGAAAATACTCAACATGATATTATAATGGTGATACATGTCATAACACATTTGTGCAAACCTAGAAAATGTTGAACACTAAGGGTGAGCCCTAATGTAAACTATGAACTCTGGATAATAATGATGTGTCCATATAGATTCATCAATTATAACAAATGTACCACTGTGGTGGAGAATGTTGATAATGGGGAGGTTATACATATGTGGGGCCAGGGAGCATATGGCAAATCTCTGTACCTTCTGTTACATTTTTCTGTGAACCTAAAATTGCTCTAAAAAATAAAATATGTTTTTTAAAATTGTGATATGGCTAAAAAATAAAAAAGGAAACTAAGTACTTCCACAAATTTAGGTGTTCAGTTATAGGGTTTTTACTAATGAGATGTTGCATAATAAGTATTTTTTTTTTATTGGATGCTCATACATCAAATTGAAAGAAATCCTCTACTAGGCATTTTGTTTTTAATTCCTAGGTCGGATGTTGCCATTTTATATAATGATCGATCTGTCCTTGAGAATCACCATGTGAGTGCAGCTTATCGACTTATGCAAGAAGAAGAAATGAATGTCTTGGTAAATTTATCCAAAGATGACTGGAGGTGAGTTTCAGAGGAAGCCTAGAGGAAATCTAATTTCAGGAAAAAGTCAAATTATGTGGTTCAATATGAAGAAAACATATAAAAATAAATCCCTTATTTATAACTACAAACTCAATTTCCTTTGACTGTATGGCTCTGAGAAGGATTAGTACATATGTAGAAGACTTTGTTCAGAAGCCTAACTCTGTTAGACGGAGCCAAACTATTTCCAAGTCAATTAAACATCTATGTGCATCATAGCTACTCCACAAGGCCATATACCATAAAACAGACACCTTAAGATACATAATTACATACTCTCTGGAATGAAGCTCTGCTTAATTGTACTAATCTGTGGTCCTACATGAATATTAGTGTCATACTGATTTCTTCATATATTAGTTATCTATGCATGGAGTTTAACTTTTTAAAAAACAAAGAATTTACTGTTCAGAGAAAAGCACGACAAATATAATATACTAAAATGTCCCAGGTGCAGAAGGAATTCTTACATGTTTACCCAAGGCATCAGTTTACTTAAACAAACAAACAAACAAACAAACAAACAAAAAACTACTTGGAATGGTGATACTTGTTGCCATTTAAGGGAAAATGGCAACAAGTACCCCTACGAGATGTACCCCTACCACTCAGTGTAACTTTTCCTCCTTTTTTCTTGATCCCCTAGTCATTATCATTCCCTTCATTTGCCTATAGGGTTGCCAGATTTAGCAAATAAAAATAAAGTCCAGTTAAATATGAATTTCAGATAGACATAGAAATTTTATAGTGTTAAGTATATTCCTAATATTTTATGGAACCTACTTATACAATTTTTAAAAAACTTTGTTTTTAACAAAGATCTTATTTGAAAGTCAGTTAATAGGTTGAAAAGATTTCCATTTAAATGCAAATCTCAAAGGGGTTTTTTTCTCCCCTTTAAATCAAGGTAAAAAGAACTGTCCATAGAAAAGAAACATCTAAAATCAAAAACTGCTTTAAAATAGATAAAAGGTTAATTTAAAGTTTAAAACAAGCTCTAATTTCCCATGATTACTTTTCCACATTGAAACTTTCTGGTTTTTCGAGGCCAATTTTGCAACTTAGAAAAAGGTCTAATGTGGGAAAAAGGAGGCACTCTGTTTTGGGAACTCAGTTCAGGCCCTTCATTTCATTCTGCAGGAAAAAATAGTCCATGAGGGTGTCCAGCCTAGGAAGGCCAGGACCTACTTTGTAAAAGGATTGAGAAGTGACAGCTGCCAGGCTATGTGGAGAATAGAAAGGCAAAGGCAGGGAACAAGTCTGGAGGTATTTCCTAAGGTCTGAGAGGTTAGCTGTTTAGTATATCTAGAGTATTTATTTCTTCAGCAGTGATCATCATTCCCAGTGATAACAGTTATATTATTATGTTTCATTATTATTCCTTTGACTTAAACTTTTTACTTCTCAAAGTTGATTCTGTTGCTATCTCAGTGTAATTTTTTATTATGTAATATTAACATCTTTAATATTTTATAATTTCTTTGTGATAAATTTTCAGTCATCTTAATTGAATGTTTTATAGAATTGTTTTAACGAATATAGTACATATCGTAAAGATTGTAGAATTTGATAGAGCCAACACTTTCCAAAAAACCATAAAAAATCTAATTGCTGTTATGAACTTGATAACATTTTACCAAGAATTAAAATATTGATGGGTTTTTAAAGACTTGTAGGTTTTCTGTATGCATTATCTGTTTATTTCTTAAAGTAACTTCAATAACCACAAATGCAATATTAGAATTTTGGCAAGAAACATTCATTAAAAAAGTAACATTTTTCTTGTGCACTATTTTGCCTAGTTTATCAATCTATTAGTTAATTATTGATAATATCCAGCATTTCCTGATCAGTTATCTGCAAAGTATGATGTATTTATTAGATTTATAGATTTCATAAAACTTTCTCATTTTTTTTAATTGACATGAATATGTTGGTTTAGCTGCTGTTGCAATATAGGTCTCCTCAGAATTTCAGAAAAAAATGTAATTGAGAATAATTTAATTATCTTTAATAACTTCTCTTCCCTTAATATTTGGCTAAAAGTATTCTAAGCAAGCTATCCATAGCATGAACACTAATTAGAGTATTGACTTCTCATGGCTCCCATCTAAAAATCCAATTAAATTGAGCACCCATAATTTTCAGCAAGAACCTCCAATATGCAATTGTTTTTAAAAACAACTACCTTGATCATGCCATCTTCAAATAAAATTCTTTGACACAAAATCATATTTCATGTTTACCACACACCTTTAATTTAGCTTACTCTAAGGCCAGACCACAGAATAAAAATAAAATATGGTTTCTCATATGAGTATCTATTTTACCTATCTGTACTGAGTAAGAGATGAATTGTGGAACATGCAAAATTTTCCTGGAATGACTTATTTTCTACTTAGTGTGAGAATGAATTTTTCATGGAGTAGGCCTTGTGATATGGTTACCATATTTACAATGTCTTGTTAAATTTTCAATACTGCCGATAGCTCTGTCTATGACACAGAAAGTAAGGGTCCCAATAGCTTAAGCAGAGAAATCTCGCTTTAGAGTTTTGATTTTTCTGGGATTCTCAGAACATTGACTAGACTGAATAAACACTAAATAAATAGTGGTGATTTTATTAATAGTACATACTGCATTTAGAATATTTTTTTCTTTAAAATTATTTAGGATCCCTTCAGATTAAAAAAAAAAAAACAATATCTAGGAATTATGAGTGGGGGAGGGTTGTAGATGTGAGAGAAAGCATTTAGTTCTTTAAGGAAAGATGTTACAAGGAAAGAGCATCGTTCACAGATCATTCTCCTGGCAACTTCCTAAATCTTTAAGAGTTAAAAGAAAAAGTAATGCAAATTTTTGTAACCACTTTTTACCTTTAAAAAGTAGCTTCTTGTGTGTTCATATCCATTAAAAATAAAATGAAAGTAGTGATGTTTAAGAAAATATTTCTCTTGAAAACAATAAAGGGCCAAATGTACCTTATTCCTTTTGATGATTATTATACAGGGATCTTCGGAACCTGGTGATTGAAATGGTTTTGTCTACAGACATGTCAGGTCACTTCCAGCAAATTAAAAATATAAGAAACAGTTTGCAGCAGCCTGAAGGGTAGGTTATTTTCTTTTGTATTATTAAAGTTTCATGGGCTTGGACTCAGAAAAGACTGTAATTGGTTACTTTGTTCTGATCATTTGAGTATGTCCTTGGTTTGACAGGATCAACAGAGCCAAAACCATGTCCCTGATTCTCCATGCAGCAGACATCAGCCACCCAGCCAAATGCTGGCAGCTGCACCACCGATGGACCATGGCCCTGATGGAGGAGTTCTTCCGACAGGTGCCTCTTTCACACTCAAATGTTTTTGGAAATAGTGACTATGCCTATTGACATACAGAAAAGGCGACTTATTATCAACTGACCACAACACATTCTTGGGACTTTAGGCAAAATTTATTAATCTTTTAGATAAATGTATTTTTAAAATCCTATGTAGTATAATAGATGCGTTAAAGAGTCAAGTCTTAAATCTCAGATGCCACTCTTAGGAAAGAAGGAAAGAAGGAAGGAAAGAAGGAGGGAGAAAGGAAAGGAAAGGAAAGAATTTAGAGTTGCTATCTGCTATTAAGAAGCAAATGCTAGAACAGAGATAGGAAACAGCTTTCATCATAAAAAGGGGAAAGGGAGCTTATGTAACATTTCTCTGCATGCATCTTGTTTAGAATTTAGTTATGTATGCATAGCTGCAAGGGAGGCTGAGAAATATAGTTTTGCCATGTGGATACATGCCTAAGTTAAAAAAAAAAATCTATTGTTATGTGAAAAAGCAAGCCTGGATATAGATACAGGGAGTGGCCAGTGGTCACTGCCACAAGAATACATTTTTCCCACTATTGTGTTTCTGTTCTGTTTCCACTCCTACCTGGGATGCTACAATACATTATGATTCTAACCATCTGGAGTTAGCATCAGATCCCACAAGTTAATGGCTTCCATAAGACTAGTTCTACTTCAGATGCCAGCCACAAATGGGGCCCCAGGACTCTAGCACTTTAATCACTGGTTACAAATTTAGGAGTCCTCACAATTTTCTTTGGGTTTGATAATTTCCAGAATGAAAGTGCTATACTTAAATTACAGTTAAAAAAAAAAAAAAGACTACAACTCAGAAGCAACCAAATGAAGAAGTGCATAGGGAAGGCCTGGAAAAGTCCCAGACATAAAGATTCTATGCTCTCTCCTCATGGAGTCAGGCTGTTTCTCCTTCCTGGCACATCAAGGTGTTTGCCAACCAAGAAATAACACTGAGCTTTGATGTCCAGAGTTTTTATGAGGATTGTGTTACATAGTCATGAGAGATTAAATCATTGGCCATGTAATTGCAATCAACCTTCAGCCCCCACTTTCCCTCCCAGGAGGTCAAGGTGGCCCAAAGTTCCAATCCTCTGAAGATGTGGTTGGTCTTTCTGGTAACCAGCATCCATCCTGAAGCTATTCAGGAGATCTGCCATGAGTCACATAATTAGTATAACATAGAGTCTCATATTACTCCATTCTGTATTTACAAATTATTTGCTATCTCAGTATTATTCTTTATTTTTAATGGTTTACCATTGGTTTTATACCTATTCTGAAGACATAAAGATCAAATATATTACTATAATTGAATGACTCTGGTCTCTATCTCCCATTGTCAATGGACATGATATATGGTTTCATTTTGAAATAGCATTGCAAAGTCTAGAGAATGTTACTGAGTAGCATCTTCCAAATGCAAATATTTTCATACTAAAAAATAATTTTGAAAAAAATACTTTAATATATTTTGTGGCTTAAAAAAAAAGACCAAGTGTTAAAATCCATTTAATTCCAAAGGCCAACTGCATGCTATGGTCACTTAAAAATTATAATTTTATATACTCAATCAATCACTAACCAGAAAAATTTAAATCTCAAGAGACTTTAGAGATCTCTAAGTATAACCTTCTCATTTAAGAAATGAAAAAAAAAAACAAAACAGAAATATGAAGAGATAAAGTAACTTTGCTCAGGTTAAGAAGAAATTTTAAAATATTTTCAAATGAATGATCATGAAAACACAACATAAGAAAATTTGTGAGATGTAGCTAAAGCAATGCTTAGAGGAAAATTTATAGCTATAAATAAATGCTCATATTAGAGGAGAACAAAGGTATAAATTAATTATCTATTTTTCACCTAAATAAGCTAGGAAACATCTAAAAAATAAACCAAAAATAAGTTGATAGAGGATGTAATAAACATAAAAGCAGAAATCAATGAAATCAAATCAAAGGCAAACAATTGCATCTACTACAGTTAAACTTAATACCCCCTATGACCCAGCATGTCTATCCATAGGTGTATAACCCATATAAATTAGTGCTTATACCCACCAAATATCTTAAATAGGAGTAGTCATAACAGTTGTATTTATAATAGCCCAGTACTAGAAATAGTCCAAATGTGCAACAAAGACAAAATAGGTAAATAAATTACGGTATAATTATATAATGGAATATCATGTAACAATAAAAAAATGTACTAAAATACAGTAATAAATCTCAAATGCATATTTCATGTAAATGTATGATTCATTTATATGAAGTTCAAAAACTGGCAAAAAATATGTGATGACTGAAATGTGAACAATGGGTGCCTATACAGAGTGGGCTTCTCTGTCATTCTCATCACATAGGAAGAGGGTAAGGGAACTTTCTGGGGTTGATGGAAATGTTTTATATCTTGAGTGTTAGTTATACGAGTGTGTTCATAATTTATACACTAAAAGTTTGTAGATAAATTTTTCCTTGACATAAAAAATAATATATCAGAATAAAGGTGTTTCATTAATGACTTAAGGATCTCTAAGAAAATCACTGTTTTAAAATGCTATCTCTACTAAATCCTAGAGACTCTTGAAATTACTGTTAGATCTCCAAATAATATCACGACTTATATTATCCTTATCTCTTATTAATTTCAAACTAGATGAAGAATACCTGACTGAATCATGAGAAATAGAGTCCAGATGTTTTTGAAGTTCACCATCTTATTCTTGAATTTTCTAGAAAGGTGACTGATACCAATAATGAAACTTCCAGCATATAGTGATTCTTAACATCTGAATTTCAGGGTAGAGGGAAATTGTTCCATAAGGCTACTTAGCTTCTCTGTCATTCTCATCACATAGGAAAGAGTGACTCAAGATATTTGAATATCAGCCAACATAAAAGGAATAGTTTTAGAATAGGTATAATATCAGAACCCTTTTTTTGTGATCTGTTTTTTTCAGATTGTATTACTTAGAGGATAGTGATGTCAGGTTTTTGTTTTATTTTGTTTTGTTTTAACAAGACTTTTGGTGGGCAATGGTAGACATTTGTGTAACCCCAAAATGTTTGGAAATGACAGTCTGTGTTTGAATGGCCTTAACATAAGGCAATATATTTACAGTCCAAAGGAGAGTAAAGTGTATATGTTAATATGGGCTAATATACAATCAAACTCTCTCTGCTAGCATTGGCTCTTTTCTTCAACTACAAAAATCCTTTCAGATTATAATACAGTGATTAAGACTTTAGTTTTTAATAATGAAATCTCATAGTTTTCAGTCTCTAGATTTTTAAAAGTAAATGACTTTCAAACCCCCTTCAGAAACATATATGGCAAAACAGGAGAATGTGGAGTTAAAGGTCAAAATGAGTGAGTTTATACTGCCAACAGACATGTTTTACAAGCAAAACAAGTTTATCTTTATGAGACTTAAGCTACAATATGACCTTGACTCCAAAAGACAAAATGTTTTCATGTATTCAGTTAACTAATTGAGTCTCCCAGTCCCCTTAATGGTTCTTACCATACCATATATTTTCGCCCTTTGGATACAGCAATGAATCTGAAACTGCTGGTTGTACGTTTTGCTCTGAGTGTATTTGACATAAGCTATTTATCTAGATCTCTGTATCTATGCAGATGTCCTAGTAATTGGCAGGACACCAATGGTTCTTCCATGTCTTTTCTTATTCTTGCTCATCCTGACGTCACCACATATGAAGCTGTCATTTTGTAGAACCCAGTGTTGAGAGATCCCTTCTTGTTATGCATCTAGCCAAAGTGACTGTGTTTCTTGTTAAAGAAAGTATTTTATGTATATTGGGCAATCATAAGAAGCCTAATAATGCAAATAAGAGAACTGGATTTAGCCTCAGAAAACCCAAGAGGTAAGCCCAAGCTTTCTCACTTTCCCGTGGGAGTGGACATGAGACTTCACCTTCTTACCTTTAAGATGGTATTAATCCCATTCTGCCTCCTCCCCAGGATGATCATGAGGAACAAAATGATGGAATAAATGTAAGAGGTCTTTTCATGCTATAGACATAATACCATGTGAGGAATTAGTATTATTTGTTATCCTCCTGGTCTATTTTAAGCTTTATATTTTTTTAATGTAAAGTAACAGAGAACCATTGACATTTTGTTATTTGATAATCACTTAAAGCCAAACTTTGAAGGATCTGGGCACAATTTAAAAAAACACATTTCCAACACAACCATGAAGCTTAAAAAGTAGCCAGTTAAGAGAAGTATTTTTTTCTTTTGTTCTGCAAAATATAGCACTAGACTTGGAATTCATTTAATAGGCTTTAAACAAAATTAACAATTCGATATAAATTAAAAAAATCAAAAAAAGTACTCAAGGGAAAGAGCTGATTTTTAGAACTGTCAAGAGCAACAAGAAAATGTATGTGTGCCCATATAATACACACATATACTTATATGTGTATATGTATGTGTGTGTATGTATATAGGTATATATATATGTTATATATATGTGTGTGTGTGTATGTATATATGATACGTGTGTGTGTGTGTGTGTGTGTGTGTATCAGAAAAATCCAGAGGAATTTTGGAATGTGTTGATTTCTAAATCAATTTCTTATCATCTACAAAGTTTATTTTATCTAACAAAAGGGTTTAAATAGACATTAAGAATTTTCAACAGAATGTATTTTGGGGGACAAACCAATGTAAATCAAGCTATTTGTACCATCCTTTAAACTCCTATCCATGTTACCCTAGTCCATTGTATAACTACTTTAGGCATACCTTCTAAAGCTGTGGGAAATTATAACAAGAAGAGGTTAGAATTGTACCCAGAATTTGCAGTCTTGAGAAACTTATTTCTGACTCTGGAGGGAGCAGCTGAAGGTAAAGCTTCTCTCATCTCAAGGCATGTTTCACCTACCTGTGATATCGTCAACACAGTTAATGCCCTCTCTTCCAGTGTTCAAGCGCTGTCATTTCTTCCCTGACTGTAACGGGTACATTTGGAAGATGCTCCATTCATTTCAACTATGACTTATATGACAGAGAGATTGGAGGTGGAGGTACCAGCCAAGGAAATAACCATTAGTCAACCATTTGTTTCTTATTCTCTTCTTGAACAGACATATTAGTTTGGCAAGATAACAAAACATTAATACAATTAAAGTTTAAAAAAGTCATTGCTATTTAAATTTGTTCATACTTTATACTATATGAACCCAATAACTAAGTGATTTTTTTCTCCTTTTCGACTACATGCTTTGTGATGCATGAAGAGAAGTGAGCATTTGTGTAAAGTTTGCATTTACCAATTAGTATTACCTTGTCAGCCAAGGAGAAACAAATAATTGAAAGTGCAAGTTATTTGGAAGGGAAGATCAAAATGATTATTTTATTTTGAACTATATATAGCAGGGCCCCTTTATTTTCTTTAATGTTGCTAGAAGTAGTATAAAGTATTATTTCAAAATAAATTATATTTTCCTTAGTGATAATAATGTATTTAGTAAATGTATTTTCAGCCAAGGATCTGGCATCACAAATTCAGAGACACAATGAAAACAATTTTCTAAATTTAAAGAACTGTAGCTATGAGCCAGGATAATAACTTAAAATTTAAAAATCAAAGCTTATAGTTTTAAGAGGCATAAAGAGTTATAAACATCAATTGCAAAGGTGTACTAATGTTCTATAAAATATTTATAACATTCACAAAAATACAGTTATATCATAAATTTTGCTAAAAGTGGGTTAGCTATAATAATCACTAAACATTTAAATAATTTTAGTAGCTTTCATAGAATTTAGAAGAATCATTTTTAGAAGGAATGCAGGAAGGATTTATATGGCCTAAATCCCTTAAATAAGTTGTCCAAAGAAGGCTAAACTACTGCATCTGTCCCTCCTTCCTCAATTAAATCCCTTCTAGAACTAGGGGTCCTCCAGATGCTAACATTGGCCTTACAGTGACCCACAAGCCTATGGTCAAAAGCTTGCTACAGGTTTGTTGTTGGTGTTGCTTCTGAGATCAAACTTAGATTTCAGTGCAAAAGTTTTCTCAAGATTTCATGCTTCACTTTTTTCTATCTTTTTTATTTCTTTAAAACTATAGAAACTGTTTTGACTCAAGAAGAAATGCAAAAAAAGAAAAAAAGTTTGCCATTAAGTCCCTGGATTTGACTCCTTGTTGACAGCTATCAAAGCATTTCACGCTGTTAAGAAAGCATAAAAACAATTATTAGGTCTTTGTCATGGCCTTTTAAAGTAGAAACTTCAACAGCCTCCAAGAGAATTGCTAAGACAGGCATAAACTGCCAGGCCTACGCACATCAGTCTGCCTCGTGTTTCCACGTTGATGGGACCACTCTCTCCATCTCCCCACCTGCAGTCTCATCCCCAAGAACAGATGCAGACATTCAGGGTGGAATTTAGTGGTATTGGTTAAATAATTGAGTTTCATGACCTTGGTGTTCTATAATTTTGCTCCAACCACTTGTATGAGTTGACCCATCAGAACACAGGTATATTCTGTAAGTTACTGATTTTTAAAAGTATATTTTTGGTTTCCTGAAGACAGCACCATCAAATGAAGCATGGCTTTCATGAAAAACTAGTTGACTTATACAATGTCTGTTGCTTTGAGCCCTGATGTTATCTTGATGCAAAGTAAGGGTTCTTTTTTCAGGGACATAATAAGGAAAATTGTAAAGTTTGTCAGATTTATACTTAGGAGTCCTAACTTTCTCTTCATGTACCTTTCCTTCTCCCTTAGTAGTGTCTCCCTTGGCCTGTTGGGTTTCTGGTGCCCTCCTAGTCTGGCCGCAGAGCCCCCTACTAATCTTGTACTTATAGCCTTCATTCACGCTAAAGAATAAATGACACTTTGAAATATTCATAAATAAATTAAATTATTAATGTATTTTAGCATTCGATGTGCTTTAGCAGTGGAAATTTAATATTCTAAATCAGTTGTGAAGTACAAGAAGCAACTAGAATATAAAATCTCACTCCATCTATAAGAAGGTCAACCCTACATATATCTGTTGTGGGGGCTAAAAAAACATTGATACTTTTCCTCCCACCTTCTAAGTTCTTCTAGCTGGGCTAATAATCAAATCAACAGACAGAGTAACAGGAGAAAATCAAATTTTCAATACATGCACATGCGGAATTCATATAAGCATGAAAATTCCAAAGACAGTGGGGCAAAATAGGATATATATATATATATATATAGATATATATATATATATATATATATATCGTTTGGACAAGAGACAAAAAACAGAAAGGAGGAAAAAGGTATTAGAATTCAGAAGTGAGAATGGGCAATTTACAAGTAGCTGAGGAGCAGAACACACATGGCAGGCAAATTCTTGCTGGTCAACTCAGACACAAGTGAGTTGTGTCTTACCACACTTAATTCAAGTTAGGCTAAGGTGAGCATCCTAAGATTCCCTTCCTGAAGCAGATTTTTCTGTCTGAATCTCTTGGGCAGTAAGGGGTAAGGTCAAAGGTTATTTCTGAGCCTTGTTTCTTAGCAAACAGCTTAAAATCAATATCTCAAAAGGCAGACTCAGGGTGGCAAAACTTGGATTCCCTTCACTGTCAAATGCCTGCTTATAAGTCCTATATGAAAATGTTGTCTCAGCCATTCTGTAAAATTTAATTCATAGGAAATAAATCATCTCAATGCCTTTTTTAGTCCCAAATTATTATTTTTAGGTCAAAGAACTGATAAAGTATAAAAATGTACCTATTAAAATATCAGATGGCAGCCCCTTGACCAATGACACCACAGTCGTATCTGCATATATCAAATAAGTATCCACAAGATCATATTTTCCATGAAGTTTGCAAGGAGCTTTATTTCTATTTTCACAATCGTAATACAATTATTTATACTTTAACATAAACTGTTAATGATATCATTCTTGCACCTTAGTCTCAGCGTGTTATAAATCAAATCCATAATAGCCTTCACATCTAGCCCTCACACAAATTGTCTTCTATTGATGGTACTACCAATGGCTCCTTTCCATTCAGTGGAAGCTATCCCCCACACTACCAGCAAATCAATCTTTCAAAAGTGCAATTCCTATCGTGTCAATTCTTTGCTGAAAAAAAAGGAGAAAAAAGCCAAGGCCTCTCCGTTACATGCTAAATTAACTACCAATCCTTTTTCCTGTCATTTAATACCATTTGAGATATGCATTAGACATCATAAACATCTTTAATTTGCGAAGCTCTGTATTTTTGCTATTAAGAATTATGGTTCTTATTAGTTAACATTTACCGACTATTTTCTAAATATTAGGCCCTGTCCTTGAGTTTCACATAAATTATCTTAAATAACCTCAAGGTAATTCTATTAGGTAGATACTAGTATCTACCTAATATCTTTATTCCTAAAATGAGTAAAGCAAAATTGCCAAGTTAGGTAACAGATGAAAATTGATTTCATCCAAGGCTGTGATATGTCTGCAGTAGTGGAGACAGCACGTTGAACAGCAGTGATTCAGCCTCTGTTCTATGACTCCAAGGCTAATGGTACTCATAATTCCTTTCCATCTGTCCCTTAAACCACGTGTAAATATTAATTCCAAATGGAATGGATGTTGCTATTCTCTAGGGGAATGAAAACAGTTGCTGGGGGAGGTCACAATAATTCTATGCCCTATTTTCTCTGTCGTGAGATGGTAAAATGTTTCTGATTACAACTACTTTGCCTACTTCTTTGATGACCATATCTAGATTTTCCTGAACAATTCAGATTTCTAGCCCTCATAATCAGAAGCATGGTTTAGAAGAAATTAACCACAAAACATTGTTGATAGAACATTAAAGCCAATAAAAATACTGACGTAATGTGAAGATCATGATTAAAAGATATTAGAGGAAGCAGAGGGAATGGAAACTCTGAAGTCAGGCAGATGTCACTTTGTTTCCATGGGCTTTGCAACAAAGCAAAAGTGAGGGCCCCTCCCTCTTGTGTCCTGATTTCAGACCCTGTTCAAAGTTCTGGCCTTACAGAAGGCCACTGTACCCCTGGAGAACATAGAGCCAACAGCTTAGGAGAAAATAGAGCCCGGAAGCATTCTTTCAAATGGCCAGAAAACTGAAGTGAACAGACATAAGCGAAGTATCTTCTCTTTCTTTTTCTAAGCACCTTCTCTTAAATGCAAAGAAAAGAACTGATGTTTGACAAATATTGTGATAAAAAAAGTTTTGCTAGAGCAGCCACCTTTATTTTAGGAGATGAACATCTAATTTGCTTATGTAATGTTAAACCCAAACATTTAAATGAAATTCTTAAACATATGTGCTCAGCTAATCTACTATAAATGATATCAAATAATAAAAAAAATCATTGATAGATTTTCTGAGAAAATATTAAAAAGAAGCATACAGAGTATAAGAATGTTAAAGATATTCTTTATTACTTGCTGAAGGGGATTCAGCTAAAATTGGTTAGTAAATAGAAAGATGTTTCAAAATGTTCATATACTTTAATTTCAAAAAGCAGCCTAAATATAAAGTCTTAATATTGAAGATCTGCTGATGTATTTAGCATAGGATTAAAAAAAAAAAAAAAAGAGCAGAAAAAGCCATGAACTGCATAGTTAATTAAATGCTAAATAATACACTGGGATGATGATTTTATGGAGACTTAGGAAAATTCCAAAGAGCAAGGCGTGTCTCTTCACAATCAAGGGGTTGTAATACCAAAGTTGAGTCTCCATATGCTGAAAACTTTCATGTTTTTTTTGCCCTCTGCCATATGTTTCAAAAGAAGACCATCTGAGTAAAATTATATAAACTTGAGCTACAGCTTTTAGTTTTATCAAATACATACATACATACATATATAGATACATACATACATACACACTCACACACACACACACACACACACACACACACACACACAGGCACAGGCCAATTAAGAAATGAAAGATATGGCTTTTTTAGGCTTTGTATCTAGGCCGCTTGTTATCTGAGCTTCTCCAGACTAAGTCTGTACTAATGAGCTTTCCTTCGCACAGGGAGATAAAGAAGCTGAATTAGGACTTCCATTTTCCCCGCTTTGTGATCGGAATTCAACAATCGTGGCTCAGTCACAAATAGGTAATACCGAAAACTGGTGGTCATGAAGAGTGGGTGTGTGCTTGTCAGTTTTCAAACAGATACCCCGTGTTGTTCAAAGGGGCAACATCCAAGAAAACCTCACTCCACATTCATGATAAATTTGTTCTTTGGATCATCTATATCATGCTCAATCATAAGAATTATTAAAACAGTCTCACAAAATGAATTTAATAAAGCAGTATTAGGAAACATAATTGTTATTCTGTAATCCTTTTACAAAAAAGAGAGCCTTTAATCTTTTTTAAGAAACAGCATTTTTGCTGTTTCATTGCTGATTATTGTTTTCTGTAATTTAATCCTTTGAATATAGAACAATTCACTGAAAATATTAATATATTCTGTTATCTCTAAGTTTGCATAATATTCTTAATATAGTAGCTCATATTCTTTTGGAAAAAAAATGCTTATGGTAGATAAGAATAGATGGTAGGTATGAATAGATAAGCCAACAACAGGAAATTTGTAAAACAATACTGCTTTCAATTACATTCATTCTTTTCATTTGTATTTGTGTTGCGGACTTCAAGTCCCACCCATTATTAAAACATATTATTGCTATGCTGCATAGTTCAAATATTTGAAATAGTTATTGCCTGAGCCAGCATTTTCTTTATTTCATAACCATTTGATGTCGGCCTCGCCCCTCTAGCTGCTCCACTACCGCCTCCTACACCGCCGGGGTCAGCTGTAAAAAAGCTTCTTGCTCTGACCTTCCTCCTCCCACCCAAGTTCCCACAACTGTTTTTCTAGATACCATAACAGGGTGCCCATCGTGCAGGTGTGAATGTGGCCAGCTAAGGACCTCCTCAGGCAACATGGGAAGAATGGAAGTTGCTATAATGTAAATTGCTGCCATGTTAGTCCAAGTGGTGGCCTTATTTGACAGTCACCATATCCCTGGCATTTAAAACCGTAGCCAGAACTCGGAATAGCACCCCAGGTGGCCAGTTAATATTGCTTTGACTTGAAAGTGTCAACTAAAACAAAGCAATTGAAGTTTTTTTGAATTAAATAATGTGCCTTAATCTATTCAATGACTAATTCAGTTATTCGAAACGTGAATTACTGTTATCTGAGTATCTGGATATTTCTCAAGACATTCTTTCTTAAAAAGCTTCCCTCTAGTTATTCTCTTATATTCACATGGTAGTGCATTGTTCCCAGGCACCTTTCAGGCAATAAGCACTTGATTTTCAGCACCACACCTTTCCTGGGACCTTAGGGTGTTGAGTATACACAGAGCTTAGAATAGGTTCTCCTCCTCCACCTAAACTCTAGGTGGTGACTGCCCCACGGAGCTCAGTGCCTTATTCTCTGTGTTTGTCACTTGGTTTCCTAAGTGCTTTAAATGTAAACGTCTTTATCCAATCCTGACATCTCAAAGTCGGGGCGGGGGATTAATGCTGTTTCCCAGAAATGGTAGTGTTCTCTTCACTGATTTGACAGAACACTCCCACACACTGTGAACTAACACTTTACATACAGAGAATAATAAACAGCAATCTGAAATATTAACATACTGACAGAAAGCTCTGACTGATACAGTAAGAAAGAAAAAAAGTGGTTGCTTTCCTGTTGCCTGAGAACAAACTTCATTTATTTCCTTCCTTTGGGGCTTAGATAATCTTACTTGTTGGTCAATAATAAAATTAAGTAAGTGAAGACCTTTTAGAAAGGGTAATGATCCCTCTCACTGAGAAAGAAAAATATGTTCATTCTGGTTAGATATGAATTTATTGTTAATAACAGTATAAGGCTGAATATTAAATCAGAAAGCCAATATACTTGCATTAGCATGCTTAACTGCTTGAGAGAATATTTTATACAGCTGTTAAACTATCCTTGTAGATTGTGTTATTAGATTAAAAATAATCGCAAGGGGTAAACTGAACCAATATTACAGTTGATACTTGCTATCAGGAGCATCAGAGACTCTTTAATTATTACTAAGTTTAGAATTCAGTAAATTATAACATTCGAATTTATTCTTTTTTTTTCTTTTCGCTTTCGTAGGTTTTATTGATTTCATAGTAGAGCCAACATTTTCTCTTCTGACAGACTCAACAGAGAGAATTATTATTCCTCTTATAGAGGAAGATTCAAAAACCAAAAATTCTTCCTATGGGGCAAACAGGTTTGATATTTTCTTTTCTGCATCATTTTTTGTATTTGTGATGTTTCATAACCTTTTACTTATGATTATTATTTCTTACATCTAGGTAGGAAACTCTAAGAATTATTAGGTAGTATTGCCACCTAGTGGCTTTTGTTATATTGCTTCTGCTTTTGAGAGAAGGAACTTAGTGTTCTCTACAATAAATATCAAAGTACTAAGGAGGATACGAGAATAGTATTCAATATTCAAGAGAAAAACTATTTAAACTTCTGTTGAGGATGTTGGTATTACGTCCTGTATATAGTAACATATTTGGTTGTGTTGGTCTGCTGACAAAGAAATCAATCACAACCCATTTGTGTATCTAGAAAGATGCCTGTACAAAAGTTAGCCTTTTAGATGACATGAATACAATGGATATGTAGAACAACTTACAATATTTCAAACTAGATTTTTTTCATTGATAAATTTGTTAAGGGATATGATTTAAAACTTCCAGGTATGGAAAAGTCATGCTACATTCCAGGTATGGAAAAGTCATGCTACATTCTTGCCCATCTAAACACACAACTTTTCATGATAGCACACCAACTGACTCCCTAAATGTTGCTCGGTGAGGAAACTGAGGGACTGTTCTACCTGAGAAAGATCCTGGTTAGTCTGGAGATTAAATGGTGGAGGAAGGGGCAGGTGCGATTACCCACTTTGGGCTCCAGAATCGTGATGCCCATTTTGTGATGTTTGCTAATGGACTCACCACTAATTCAGCTCACCCCAAGGTGCTGCTGCCCTCTTCCTGCCTCACCACCATATAATACATGAGCACCCCAACCTGCTTCTCTGGAAGACCTGGACAGATCCAGGGAATCCCTGGCCCTTTTCATGAGGGAAGGATAGGAGAGTGTAAGCAGCACTAACACATGCTCAGAACTGGGCCTGAGTACCTGCCATTCTGCTTCTCCAGCTGGTTTTGTAAAGTGTTTCATTCGGGCTTTGCTCCCTCATCCCATACTCCTACCTTCGTATTTTCTGGTTTCTTTGGTTGTTACTGTTAGCTCAGGTATCTTCATGGGTTTGTATACTGCTGATTTGTTTAGACGATCAAATATGAAAGGCACCATGAACGAAGGCACCTATTCCCCAGACTACTCCCTTGCAAGTGTGGACCTGAAGAGCTTCAAAAACAACCTGATGGACATCATCCAGCAGAACAAAGAAAGATGGAAAGAGTTAGCTGTGCAAGGTATAGTTGTTTATGAAGACTTACTGCCATATCTTTATGATGAATTTGGATTTTTCCCCCTAGATTTCCTTTTTTTCTTTTTTTTTTTTTAATACTATAGGAAAGCCCTTGCTGGTATTTGGAATTTAGCTACCCTTTGATTATTCATAAGAACTGTTGAAGAAAAGAGATTCTTCTCTCTTTATGCCACAAGGACTGTAGAAGTATGTATCAATGGGTGGTGACAAAGATATGAAAGATGGGACAATAAAATGGTGACAAAACTTTACATGGCATAATAACCTGTTCATATCTAGAGATACTTTTGAGCCTCTAGTGTTGTAGGCTTTGCAAGTGGCTTTTGTGTTGCATTAGGAATATAACGTCTAGTGTCAGAGATTTAGGTGTCTGTTTTTGTTTTTGTTTTTAAAATTTTTTTAAGTTACTACTTTGGCTGACAGTTTTATCTCATGAGTTAAAAAGTCATGTGTAATTTGCCACCAAAAAAAAAAAAAAAAAGTGAAGCTAGCTCTAGTTATTTCTATCATATTTCCTGATTCAAATAAATTGGTCCATTTGGTTTACAGGGTATGTGAGTTAGTATCTGTCATTATCTTTCACATAGGAAATTAGCTTTCGAATTCCAGATCTGGCCCCTGCCTTCTCTCACATTCCCTCCCATAGCCCTGCCCCTTTTGTGCTCTGTGCCCCCTGCACAGAGGCCTGCTGGTAATTTCTTAAAATACTCCAGGGCCTTTGCACTGATGGTTTCTTTAGCAAGGAATTCTCTTCTTGGAACTCTCTGCAAGGCTGATATCTTCTTGGCTGTCAGGCCTGTTTCAATTTTTAATTTGAAAAACAGCACTTAAATAACTCATATAATTTAATTCTCACATGGATCTTAAAAGATTTATACTATTATTATTTCCATTTTACAGATTAAAAAAACTGAGGTAGAGGACAGTTTTGTGACTTGCCCCAAGTCTCACAATTGTGTAACTTGCTCCAAGTCTCACAATTAGAAGCTGGAATTTATTTTCTTTCCAAATGCAGTGCCCTAAAACACCACTCTAGGCAACCCTGCAACGAGGCCCTTCTTGACCATTAAAAGTAATGTACTGTGTCCTATTTTTCCCTATTAGAGCTCAGTTTAGTCACCTCAAAGTGATATTACTAATCTATAGTCAATTATATTTGCTTATTCCTTTCCTGATTTATCATCTATTCTCCACATGAGATTGTACGGTACTCAAAAGTTGTGACATGGTCTGTCGAGTTTTCCACTGTATCCTCAGCAACTAGCACAGTGCAAGGCATATGACAGGCACTCAGCAAATATTTGTTTAATTAAATAATTACTCCTGGATGGTGTCATATTATTCCTCAAACTCTGTTATTAAAAAAAATAAAAGAAAAACTGGTCTAATGCCTTCATCTGATTCTGTAACTCACATTTTCCCAGCCACTTGAGTCTGATCTTAGTTGAAGGAAAAAAATTTCCCAAACATTGGAGGCTCTTTACAGCCAGGAAGAAGGCTACTTCCTAGGTTTATAACCTGTGTGTCACAGGCTCTGACACTCAGAATGGGCTTGCGCTTATTTAAGTATTCTACAATCATCATCTTGAAATGCTTAATAATTTTTGAGCCAGGAACCTTGTTTTATTTTTTACTGGGCCCTGCAATTATGTAGCCACTTCTGGCCAATACAGAGAGTCTTTGTGATGCTATGTCATTCAATAAAGAACATAATACAATACAAAGACCCAGATAACCATAAGTAAAACAGAAATTTAGAGAGATAAGGAAACTTTGGAGCCAGAATCTTTCCTAAGAACATCTGCTTACCTTTGCTGGAATTATAAGTTTGCTAACTGAATTTACCACTGCATCGAGTTTATGCCAGAAGTGCACATTTGATTCCATGTTTTAAAAATTCTACTAATGCAGCTCACTATGTTAATGATAAAAGGAGAAAATTATAAGGTCTCTAGAGATGCAGTGAGCATATTTAATAAAATTCAATATTCAATTATGATAAAATTCTTAAAATTTAGAACATTCTTAATCTACTATTTCTGTTCTCCTACTTTTTCTGTATTTGTTCTTATTGCTTGAAGGTTTTTTTTTTCATTCCAATTAATTTTCTTTATGGTTTGAAATATTTGTACTCTACTTCTGTTATGTTCAATGCATAGCCGACAGTGGATAACAGTGACGTTGCTCAATAAGTTTACCTTTCCAGCAAATAACACAAAAACCTTTAAAAAACTTTGAAATATTTTTTTAAGTTTTAAAAATACAGATTTTATATTAATGAAATTTTAAAATGTGTGTTTGAAACTCTAGAATGTGAGGATCGATGCTTTTCAAGTATTTTGAAAAAATCAAGTTAGTGCAGGAAGCTCTCTCACGGACCTTTCCATGCATGTGTGGCTGGGATGTGTGGAGGGCTATCTCAGCCTTCTGTGGCCTCTAATTCCTAGGATTTTTCTGTAAATCCTGTTGATCTACCAGTTAACTTGGACCACAACCTCAGGCTTGAAAAGCTATGGGGTTCCTCCATTTAGAAAAATTAAACTAAATCTACCCTCTCTATGTAAGAGAAACCAGGAAGAGAGGTGGGGTAGGGGTTGAGTAGAGCGTTGCCCTCTCTTCACATCCCAAACTGAGTCCACCATCTCTGGCAGCAAAGCTGTCTTCTGCAGCAGTTCTCCAGCTGGGGTTGGTGGAGGGAAATAGGAATAGCTCCAGACAAGAAGGTCACAGGATCCTGCTGCTCTTACTTGAATTTCCAGCAATTTTTCATATGTAAACGATTCCCAAATTGTTGCATTGTCTTGATTGATTTCCAGTGTGACAGAATAGTTGTTTTTGTTAATATTTTTTAATGTTATACTTATTTTCTGTGGAAACACTCTAACTCTTCACATCATCTATAACAGGAAGTTCTTCTTGTCCACATTGATTTTTGAGAGAATTAAATGAATTGATTTATGTAATCTGCTTAGAAGTATCTAGAATAGTAGCACTACATGAGTTGCTGTTATTACTGTAATTATTACTTATTGCCCTTCTGCTACATGTTCTAGGAATTGAATATATGGTAAAAAAAAGAAAAGAGACAATAATACCTAGCCTCATGAAAAAGGGAGTGGGCGTTAAGAGAGGGGATTGCAATTTCAAATAAGGTGGCCAAGAAAGGCTTTACTGAGAAAGTGATAATTTAAGTAAGTACATGATGGAAGTTAGAAAAAGCTATGGGGTAGGGGGTGGGGAGGTAAGGAGTAGGGAATAAATTTTCACACAAAGGAAATAACCAGCAAAATATCAGGGAGGTCAAGCTTACCTGACATTCAAAAATAACTGGAGGCAAATGAAGCTGAGGGAAACTGAACAAGTGGGAATAATGTAGGCCATGTGATAAGTGGGTCATGTGCCACACCATTGGTTTTGGTCAAAGAAAGATAGGTAATCCAATTTGTAGAGTTTTGAAGAAAAAAAATAAAGTGATGTGAATTGAAGTTTTGAAAAGATCACTCTGGCTACAGAATGGAAAATATTCTTCTCTTTAGGAGGCAAAAATGGAAACAAAGAATCCATAAAGGCTATTGTTAACTCAGGAGAAAAACAGAAGTTAAATTAGGTGGTAGTGGTAGAGGACAAACCATCTCAGTTCTGGATACATAAAGTGGTGGCTTAAACCACTGTGCATGTGTAGGAAGAGATAACAGAAAATGATGGAATTTTGGATATTTTTTGAAAGTAGAACTGGTAGAATTTGTTAATAGATTAAATGTGGAGTATGAAATCAAGAGAAGAGTCAGGAATGATACCTGGACTTCCGGTTTTCCCACATGTTAATTATTTACTTGTAAATTTGTATAATTATTTTGCAGAAACATTTGGCATTCTCTAGGAAGGTTAAAAATATATGTGTCACATTTCCTAACAATTTCACTTCTATACTTTCACCCTAAAGAGACTTTTGCTCATGTGCATCAGAAGACAGGAGCAAAATATTTATAACAGCATTGTTTATGAGTCAAAAAAAAAAAACTAGATAAAAAGTAAAATAAATTTATAAGCTGTGGTGTATTTATATTATGAAACAATATACTACTGTTTAGATAAGTGAAGTTTAGCTGTGAGCAACAACGGGATGAAAGACACATGTTGATCAATATGCAAACTGCTGAAATACAGCAAGATGCCATTTATATAACATTAAAAAGAAACCTACAAACTAAACAATAGGTTTTAGAATACATATATGATAAAAAGAATGATAAGGAGAAATATTCAGAATCTAGAGGGAATGATGGGGCTTATTTAGAAATTAGTAATATTTTATTTCTAAGGTTAGGTGCTAGACACACAAATATTTATTTTATGGCTATAGTTATACCTAACATATATGCCTTATATATGTACATATAATTCATTTGTATGAATAGAACATTTCATAATAAAAATGAAAAATATGATTTGCTACATATAAGTATATATATGTATTCAGATCTAAATACAACAAAGATGAAAGTTTATCATAATTGCTTTGTGATGAGAATAATCAGGTTATATGATACTTAGAGCTTTGTAATATAAACTAAATTCTGAGGCTCTGAACAGAATCCTGAATGTTTTCTCATCATCATATTAGCCCCAAAGCTGTATTTTATAGATATCTCAAAATCCACTAATTTATAGATATCTCAAAATCCACTAATATCTCAAATTCCACTAATCCTAGAGTAGTGAAAGTTCTGGATGCTTGAGCTCTATGATACGAAGCTCCTGGGTCATCAATGAAACAAAATACTTTTTTAAAGAGTGATTTTATTCAGTAAGACTTCCATTAAGGGTCTGGGAACATCTGTTTAAGAATATTGGATGTAAACACATCCCTTTTTGACATGGGACATTTACAAAAACAAAATGCAGATGCTTGCCTCCATCCCAAGTGGTTTACTTTTTTTAGTTAAATCTTACATATTTTGATAGATATGCCTTCATAATTTACACAGTACTCCTCAGCATCTTAAATATTTGCCCAATCTCTACCTTTTTCTGCACTGTATAAAATCGGACAGGAGGTTTTAAGAGGAGGTGTGACTCTTTTTAATGAGGCAGATAGAAATAGTGAGCAGAGTCACTCTTCTATTTCTATCTATAAAGTTTCAGGTAAATCCTTTAACTTATCTTAGCCTCAAAAAAAAAAAAATGTAACTATTGGGAAGATAATATCTACCCTAATGAAGGAGCAGACATTCCCATAAATTCTTGCCCAATCTCCAGTTAGACTGCAGGGTCTTGAAGATGTATGATTCAGCTTTGTGAGGAAGGCACCCAGGGAAGTAAGAAAAAAAAAAACACACATTTGCCTATGCTGGTGGCCAATAGGTGATAGATGCCTAATTAACAACCAAGGAAATCATATACAGGAAAGAAATGTACACACTTTAAAATACCGTATAAATGTAGCCTGCCATCCTAGGTTATCAGCAATATTTGGGTCTAGAGCTGCAATGGAGGAGTGCATTAGGTTCATACTTGGAACTGTAAAAGAAGCATGTCTGTTTAGAGTAGCCCCTGAATGGCAAACACAAATATATGTTCTTTGTTAAGCAGAAGAGTTACTTTTGTAAGCCATCTGAGATTTTGGTTTATCGTTAGATGCAAGAATTCCAAATTGAATCAGGTACACCAAATCCACCATAAATCAATCCCAGATCTGCTTCCTTTCCCATCTTCTCAAGGAGAATGTGTACTTGGGCTAAACTAGTTATATCCCAGAATGGATTCTGGGAGTCGGGGTGGGGGTGGGGGTGGGGTGTCAGTCTGGAATGGAATGCAATATGTTTCATACTGTACTGGATAATTTTCTGATTTATTTGATATTGATTCAAACTCCAAAATATTAGGCACACAGAAGACTAAGAAGTGAGAAAAGAAGGCAACGTGGGAACTGAGATGCTATTGGATTTGCTTTGTGCATGAATCACAGCTGTTTAGAACCAGAAGAAAACCTAGACCTAGTTTAAGGCAAGCTTAACATTTTAGAATATGCATTAAAATTTTCAAACACACGTGTTTACTAGTTTATTTTTATGACTTATTTCCTACATAATTGCTCTAGAGTCATAGAATATTTTCAGTATGATATCATTCATTTGAACTTTTTGAGACCTAGTTTTGGTTTAAGTAGTTCATGTGTGCTACTAAAAAGGGAAAAAAAGATAGTATTCTGATTGGAATTATTTTGATATAAATTCTGGGAGAATTGTCATTTTAATGTTATTGTCTTCCTATTCATATATATCTTATCATTCATAGGTTTTCTTTCAAGTTTCTCAGAATGTTTATTTTTCCTTAATCATAATAACAATAATAATGATAATATAAAACACTTATTAGTGTTATTAGATGTTAGATGCTATACAAAACATGTAATATATTATATAATCATTTAATATTTATAATTAATAATTATTTAAAAAATTTTAATATACTTTGTTGACTTTTTCATCAATATATTATACTTTTTACTGCTTTTGTGAATTACTATCTCTTACAGATATATAGAGAAATGTTTACGTTGGAATACTAATCTGTAAATAGTGACAGTTTTTTCTTTCCCAAACATATACCTTTTATGATTGTTTATCTTGAGTCAACTGCCATTAGTAAGTTTATCCAGAATATTCTGAAACGGAAGTGGTGATAGCATTCAGTTTGTCTCCCAATTTGAAAGGGACGGTGTTTAAAGTTTCAGCACTTTGTGATGCTTCTGAATTTCTTTGATCTGCAATTTATGAGGTTAATTATATTCCCATCAATACTTAATTTTTAAGAAATATATTTTAAATGAAACATTTAGTTTTATCAATTGTCTTTTCTGTAGCTTTTAAAATAATCTGAATAATTTTTCTTTTGAATTGGTTCATGTAGTGAAATATATCAATAGATTTTTTTTATTGTCAGACCACCTTGTATTTCTTGGATACATCCAACTTAATCATGATGTATTAACTTTTAAAAAATTATGTATTACTTTTGCTGACTTTTAAAAATGTGTATTTATGAGTGAGATTAGGAGGTCATTTTTCTTTCTCATACTGACCTTGTTTAGTTTTGGTATTGAGACTACACTAGCCTCATAAAATGAGTCAGAATTTTTAAATTCTCTAGTTTGTGTGATATTGGAATTGACATTGAAAGTTTGGTAGAGTTTACCTTTAAAAACTATGTAAGCCTAGTGTTTTCTTTATAGGATAACTTTTATCTGCTGATTCAATTCCCATTTCTCTTCCTCTCACTTACTTGCTCTGCTCCAGCCACATTAACCTCCACACTGTTCTTTCATTTTCTTTCAACACATCAGATGCCTTCCTGCTTTAAGAGCTTTGTATTAGCATTTTTGTTAGAAATGCTCTGCCTTCACATACAACATGGCTGCCTCCTTTTCTTCTTTCAAGTCCAGCTTTAGCTGTTGCCTTTTCAATGAGGCCTCTTCCAGAAAAAATTTCAAATTCCATCCATGTTCGTCTCTTGCTCTCTGATACCTCCATCATTTTCTCATAATACATCACTGTCTAGTTATAAATAATTGACTTACTATGCTTAATTTTTATTGTTAGTATTCCCCCATCAAAAATAAGGTTCATAAGAACAACAAGGATGTTTGTTTCGATCTCTGATGTGTCTTAAAGCTCTTAGAACAGTGATTGTCACAAAGTAGAAACTCAATTACATGATGAAAGAAAGAAGGTGGGGGAAGAGAGAGAGAGAGAGAGAGAGAGAGAGAGAGAGAGAGAGAGAGAGAGAGAGAGAGAGAGAGAGAGAGAGAAAATTAAATCTTTCTCACTACCACTCTGAATTCTATCCTTGTCCTTCTTACTTCTCTTGGTGAAAACCTCAATCCATGTCCAGTGAATGTGGAAGCTAGATACCTTGTAGAGGACTGGGAGGGAAAGTAGAGCTTGACTAAGTATTTTCCAAGGAACTTCCCTACAGAGATGTGGTGTTCGAATCTGATGATTGAAAATCTGGGTGCTTTAGAAACAACATCTGTGGCTACTTGTCCGAATGGGCATGGGCCTGGTAGTAAACAAGTGGGAACAAAACCAGATCAGTTAATCATCATCAACAAGGCATTGTAGTTCTTTCAGGACATACAAATAGCATGTGATTGTTAAATTAACTTTATTTGAAACAATATTACTTGATTAACATTTATCAAGGATGTCTTACTACTTTGTAGGGAAAAAACGATGTTAATTTTTTTTTAATTTGAATGATTTAAAATTAACTGACTTATGTGATGCAAATTAATACACAAATTTAGCTTCTTTGAGGTTTTTCAGTGCAGTTAGTAGTTTTAAACAATGTTTCAAAGGGAAACTGACATTCTTGATTATAGGAAAATCTGAGTTTTTTTTTTCTTTTTAATGAGACATTCTCTCTTTTATGCCAGGTCTCAGGCAATCTTAAGGCATGTTAGGTACATAAATTCAGTCAATTTTTTTCCTAGAAAATACTGACAGGATGGTAAAAGCTGGTTTAAAAAATCGAGCCTATAAAATAGTGTAAATAGCCAATCTGCATTAATTTCCAATCGGTATCTAACTTAGGGAACTTTAGGGGCAAATGTGGGAAAGTGAGTCTTACAGCTCCTAGCACTGCACCCAAATGCGACACTCTTATCCCTTTTGAAAAGTTCCACAATTTGAATCAGACTGATTCCTCCTTTTGGTTTCACAGGGCGGGAAAAATTTGCCACCAGGACAATAAGAAGTCATCTCATATGAATGCTATGTTATCTTCTTCCTTTGCTTCCTCAATGAAAACCTTGGAATCTTTAGGAAACAAGGCTGATTGGCTTTAGCCTCTATTCTTAAACTCTGACCCTGAGGACACGTAGAGAGGCTTCTTCAGTGAAAATTTAAAAATCACCTTGAGGACTGATAGATAGGCTGCTCGGGAGGAATAAATATGATTGCTAGCCTAAATATCACACCCAAACCTGTCATATAGCAGCAGTTTTACTTCCAAAGACCTACTTCTCTGTACTTCTATTTTACAGATCTCTGTTAGCGTTCTGGGCACATTATTTTTCTTGTTTGCCAGCAACCTCTAGTAGATCCTAACAGTGCGCCTCACTCTTTTACAACTGTCGCTTAGAGAAAATAAAAAGATTTTTTGAATTACTTTAGAAGGTTATGTTTATAAATATTTGTTCATAAAATGTTATTCTTTTCCATTCTCTTTTTAATCTGTTAAAACTTTTCATGCAAAATTTAATGTATTTTATGTTTCAACTCCTAATCTATCTGGACTGTGAATCCTGATTATCATTTCAAGAAAAAAAAAATGTACACTTTTTAGATTTCAGAAGAGACAAGAAATCAAACAGAGAAAAGCAAAGTTAGAGATAAAAAACAAGAATTTGCTCTTATTCTCTAATTATGGTTCAAAAATGTAATTAACAGTTTAAATGAAATCATTCTAGTAATTGTAAAATCATATATTTTAAATTATTAGTAAATTAAATTATACATTATATCATACATTTATTTTTTTATTCCTATTTCAAATTTAATCTGTCCAGCTAACATTCTACATTATATTATCAGTACAATAGAGCAGGAGTATGAACTTGATAGAAAGGAATATTTGAAAGATCAAAATTATAAAGTTCTATGAGTTAGTATTCACCAAAGTCACTTAACCCTAGAAGAGCTTAAATGACAGCTCGAAACTTGAGTCTGTGCTTCTGTTATTTATTCATTTTCTCATTCATTTATTTTAAAGATGCAACTGAATTGTTTTTAGCCCTGACATCATATTAGCATCATCTGGGCCACTTTATTTTTCATAAGTTCAACATATCTTAACTCTAGTTCACAGAGGAAGGAAAAAATAGAACACTTTGTGCATTTAAATGAACGCAGCAGGACATGGAGGGGGAGAGCAGGAAATTTCATCAGTTTATGGTAAAAAAAAAAAAAAAAAAAAAAAACAAGCCTGTATAGATTAGGATCTGAGCCATTGTCACTCAGCCAAGCTATATGCAGGAAATAGCAGCACATACCTTAGAAATGGTATTTCTCAGATATCTTGGGTCTTAGATGTCTCAGGTCTCACAGCTCTATCCTGAAATGTTTGCCTTCTACTCCTGCGAAAGTCAGAAAGTCTGTGGACTTTATCACTGTGTTTCCCTTCTCATGAAATGCAATTTTTGGATCCCTTCCTCTACTCTGCTAGTTAAAATACTACCTATCTTCCAAAACTTCATTAAAATGCCTTTTCTAAGAAGGCTGTCACTTCATTATATAAGCATAGGTATCTTATTCATATTACAGTAGGAGTACTTATATTTTGCCTTGCATCCTAAAAATGGAGTTAAAATGCATTCAACAGGGACTTACCAAAATCAGTGTTGGAACATGAATAGAAATAAAGAGGAAATTCAAGATATGTTTCCAGTTCCACATGCTTTATTAGAGATTCTGACATTCCCCTTTGGAGGTGTGTACCATCTCTCTGTCCAGTCACTGCATTATATGAGGTATTATGATTGCAGTGTGTTGCACGTGTTAAAACTATGGAGCCTGACAAAAAGTTGAGAACTAATAATAAGGTCATTCCAAAATTATTTGCAGAGGTGTTCTATGTGCAAAACAAATACCTATAGATTTTTTTTTGAAACCAGAGCTCATGGATGTTCAGCTTTAGATCTTCAGTGGCTCCTGCTCAGAACAAGGTAAGAGCTCAGTCAATGTTGAATAGAGAATTGACTGCACATTAACAAAGTCTGATTTTAATAGTGAGTCCATATAAATGAAATTATATTACCCATTATGTTGCAAAATATTTTTCTTTGCTAGCTGAAATGTCTTAAAAAAACTGATTAATGGGAAAAGGGAAAACTAAATGTAAGGGATGTTACCCCCAAATCCTCCTCTTGTTCAATGTCTGTACTGCTATGTTTTCTGACATCCAAAACTTAGTCCCTTGCTCTACTGTTACATTGGAATATGAGTCATAACTGTAAGAATTTATAGGAAATTTGTAGCTTCTGAAAACTGTCGGATACAAGTATGACAATGAAAATTTGGGGAGTAGGTGGTGATGAACAGGGAGTTGTAGATGAGATGTTGCAATGTTGAGCAGAGTTGATGGGGGCAAAGACTAATGACTTTCGGAAGGAAATAGCTCTCTGAGAATGTTCTCGCCTTCAGATGCTACTCTCCTCTAGCAAGTGTAACCAGAATTTGACTGGATCCTTCACACCGATCACACTAGGAAAGGAAAAGAGATATGAAAGATCTCTTCAAGTGGGATTTAGTATATAAGTCTTCCAGGAGAAATGATGAAAACTTTCAAGAATCTGATGCTCAAATTTTACTTCTATATCATCTTGAAAATACAATGTAAGCCCATTCTTTAACAAGACAACTGGAAATGATTAATTTTGGAAGCCTTGAACTAATTTTAATTTGTATCAGGAAACTTTCGCAGAGGTAGAAAGAGAAATTAAGTACATGGACCTACTCGGTAATATTAACTCATCACTCTAGGCTCATTCAGAATGGGATCCATTCAGAAGGGCCTTTTGTTCCCATATCACCTTTCCATCTTAGGTTAGGCTTCTATAAAATATGCTGAGTAAGTCTTCTGATTAAAGAAAACCCAGAGACATTAGTGAGAAATAGGAATCTCATCAAATAAAATTAGTTCAACAAGAATAAGATAATAGTTTTGATATTAATTTGATATAGAGATAACAGCACCCATAATTTATTTTAAATAAATTCAGTTTCATCATGAGAATAATCCTGTTAAGTAAAGTTTTATGGATTAGTAATTGCAGTACTCCCTACAATCCTGGCTGGATGCTGTAAATCAATAAGGTGCTTTATGATTAATTACTCAAAGTGCTTTTATTTTAAAGCATGAACTTACCATTTATAAGTCTTCTTCAAAAGGAACAACTTGTATATATGTCCAAAAGCAATTTATTGCACTACTATTTTCAAAAACTATAAGTATAGACTAACTCTCTCCACACATTGCTTCAAGTAGTGCCTCATCATAGCCAGCATAGGTTAGATAAGAAAATGTACGTAGGAGAGAAAGAAAGAACAGAAAAGATATTTTATAAAAACACTAGTCTCACAGCCCAGGATAAAAGATGATGGCAGGATTTTCCACTCATTTACACCTTCTGATTTTTTTAGGCATACATACTTACTTTAGCCATATATTTATGCTGTATTTTTTTACAGCTTTATTGAGCTATAATTGACATATAACATTGTGAAAGTTTTAGGTGTACAATATGTTGATTTGATACACATATACTGCAAAATGACTACCATAGTAGGGTTAGGTACAACTCCATCAGCTCATATTTATCTTTGTGTGTGTGTGGAGCAGTGAGAACATTTAAAACCAACTTTCTTAGCATCATTCAAGTATATAATACATTATGGTTAACTATTATCACCACGCTGTACATTACATCTCCAGAACTTATTCATCTTGTAAGTGGTAGTATATACTGTTTGGCCAGCATCTCCCATTTCTTCTATCCTCTAGGCCCTGGCAACCACCATTCTACTCTGTTTCTATGAGGTCAGCTTTTTTAGATTCTGTGTGTATGTGAAATCACACAGTATTTGTCTTTGTCTGTCTGACTTATTTCACTTACAATAATGCCCTAAAATTCCAGCATGCTGTCAAAAATGTCAGGATTTCCTTCTTTCTCATGAATGAATAATAATCCATTGTATGTATATCTTAGACCTTCTTTATCCATTCATCTATACATGGATACTTGAGTTGTGTCTATAGTTTGGGTATTATGAATAATGTTGCAATAAACACGGGAGTGCAGAGATCTTTTTGATATCTTGTTTTCATTTACTTTGGATATATATCCAGAAGTAGGATTTCTGGATCATATGGAAGTTATATTTTTTATTTTTGAGAAACTTCCACATTGTTTTCCTTACTGGCTGTACCAATTTACATTCTTGCCTGCAGTGCACAAGAGTTCCTTTTTCTCTACACCCTCATCAATATTTGTTATCTTTTGTCTCTTTGATGACTGCCATTCTAATAGGTATGAGGTGATAGCTCATTGTGGTTTCAATTTGCATTTCCTTGATGCTTAGTGATTTTGAGCATTTTTTCAAGTGCCTGTGGCTATCTCACCTTTTTTAATCAAATTGAGGTTGTTTTTTTTTTTTTTGGCTATTGAATTATATGAGTTATTTATATATTTTGGATATTAATCCCTTATCAGATGTATAATTTCAAATATATTCTGTCATTCTGTAGGTTGCCTTTTCATTTGTTGATTGTTTCTTTTGCTGTGCAGAAGCTTTTGAGTTTGATGTAGTTTTATTTATTAATTTTTGCATTTGTTGCTTATGATTTTAGTGTTTTATTTAAAAAATATATTGTTACCAAAACTAATGTCGGGGAGATTTTTCTGTATATATTTTTTTAGGAGTTTTATGGTTTCAGGTCTCATGTTTAAATCTTTAATGCATTTTAAGTTAATTCTTGTGTATGGGGTAAAATAGTCCAATTTCACTCTTCTGCCTATGATTATCCAATTTTCACAGTACCCTTTATTGTAAAGACTGTTTTTTCCCCATTGAGTATTCTTAGCTCCTTTGTCAAATATTAGTTGACCATATATGTGAGGACATATTTCTAGGCTCTCTATTCTGTTCTGTTGGTATGTCTATTTTTACGCTAGTAAAATGCTATTTTGGTTACTATAGCTTTGTACTATGACTTGAAATCAAGAAGTGTAATGCTTCCAGCTTTGTTTTTCTTTCTCAGGATTGCTTTGGCTCTTGGGGTCTGTTGTGCTTCCATACTAATTTTAGGATTTTTTTTCTATTTCTATGAAAAATTCTATTTAAATTTTGGCAGAGATTGCATTGAATCTGTAGACTGATTCGGGTAGTATAGATATCTACACAGGATATCTTCCCATTGGTTGTGTCTGCTTCGGTTTTTTTTTAAATCACTGTTTTAAAGTTTTCAGTGTACAGGCCTTTCACCTCTTTGGTTGAATTAATTTCTTAGTATTGTTTTCAATGTTATTATGAATGGTGCTTAGCACATAGGAAGTATTCTCTGAATGTTAAGTATTGTTTTTGCTCTTTAATTTTTGAAAGTGTTTTGGAAACATTGGTTAAAGAAAGACTCTTCTTTAAACGTTTGGTAGAATTCACCATAAAATCATCGGGTCCTGGGGTTTTCTCTGTTGAGAGATTTTTGATTACTTATCTAATCTCCTTACTCTGTATTAGTGTGTTCAGATTTTTCTGTTCTTTCATGATTTAGTCTTGATAGCTTGTATGTTTCTAGGAATGTAGCTGGAGTCACAAATCTCTATTATTTTTCCTCTGCCATACTAGCAAGAGAACATTTGGCGTCTTCTTATAGCTCTTTACTTTGAAACCTCCCTGAGTATAGGACCTGTATCAGCCTTGGTTTTGGAGTCTTTCTTAGCCTCTTATTTACTGCATATTTTACCACAGAGAGTAGAGGCCAAAAGAGCCTTGTTTCTTAGAAAATGCTGTACACTACTTTACCTTCCCTGAAAAAACTGAATTTTGAATCCTATTATCTTATCAGAGCAGGAAGATGAAAATGTCATGTTTACACTTTCCAACTTGAAACTTTTAAAATGTGTTTCTCCAGACAACAAACAATGTTTTCTCCCTTTCAAGTCCAATAGACACTTACCCCTTTGGGTCAGGGAGTTATCACTGTGTGGCCAAACTCTTTGGGTTAGTAGTTAAGTACATGGCTTTGGGGTCGAAGGCCCAACTTTGCTCGTTTGATGATATATGGTCTTGGGAATAAAAAGTGCTGGAGGGTTAAGTAATAAAATATATGAAACACTTAGCACAGTGCTTGGCACATAGTACATAGTCTCTGAATGTTAACTGTTGTTTTTGCTGTCACTGTTAATGTTAACCATCATCATCTTGGTTCTTACTCTTTAAATTATGTTCTTTTTTATACAGATTACTTATAATTTAATAAGTCAAGATATAATAATACATTTATTTTAAAATACACATAGATTGATTTTAACAAGAATTTAAATTTTAGAGTTGGTTGTGCATTATATTCTTTTTAAAGTTTTTTGTATAGATATTCAGAGTTTCAAGTTTGATTATATCTTCTTCATATCCACATCTGAGTTCATTTTAAAACACTCAGAATCTTATAAAAAGTTGTTGGTCAGAGATTATAGGTAAATGGTAAGATAAATAATGTGTATGCATTTTGTTTCTTCTTTATGACATGGTTCAAGTTGAACAATTTGAGAAATAACTTCTGATAGTATTGAGAAATAACTTCTGATAGTAGAAATAACTTCTGATTATGTTATAAAATTCCACATTAAAAGTAAAACCTTTAACTAATTTTTTTAACTTTCGAATTGAGTAAAAATGGAAAGAAACCAGCAAAATCAAGAACTGATTTTTAAATAGTTCCCTAGAGCTGGTAAACAAAAATGATACTCTATTCTACACATACAGGGGAGTGAGAATTGATGGCTTATATTTAGAACAATATATCACAGGTATTTTTGCAGGATTATTGTTATCAAAAGAAGTTTAGTTATGTTTAACATTCTCTATTTAAGCACCAAGTAGATTTATATATTGACATATTTAAATACTTTTACTAAAAGCAGTTGAGTTCTTTTTCCTTAATCCAGCTTTAAATAGAAAACCCAATTAACCAGAGTACTAAAAGCAAAGCCAAAATGTTTCCACTTTACAAATATTTTTTCCAAGTTTTAACTTTTAAAACTTGTTTAGATGAATACTTAAATTAGTATTCTGTGTGTTTTTTCCTACTTTTAAAAGATAAAATATGAAATTTTGGCACACCTCTCTGACTCGATTTTTATAGCATCTTTTTCTTAATCGAGAAACTAAAGAAGTTCCATATTGCCTCTCACATCTAATTGGCTCTAAGAGCCAAATCTTAAAATGTACATGACCAGTTCCTCTTTTACAACAGTGTGATCTGAATGGTCATCACTGTCACTGCACTACTCCAGACCTTTCTCCATTGCCCTCCTCCCAACTTCCCTACCTTCCAAGATAATCAATTCCTTTACATTCCCACCTTCTCCCTGTCACCAGAGCCTGCCTTCTTTTAAAAAGATCTGTGATCCAATCACAAATCCCTTCTAGAAATAATAGCACTTTAATAGGCATTAGAACCTTCTTCTAAAAAGAATAACAGTGAAGGAGAAATTTTTGCTTCAGTCAGTGAGAAGGAACTCTGAGTCAAGTTTTCTCAACTGGGCTTCTCCCTTGGCACATTTTTTTTCTTCTGATCTCCTGCCTTTGTTTAGACTCTAGTCTTCCAATCCATCTCCTCACTCGACACATTAGGAGCACATTTCTACCTGCATTCCACCAAACATATGCATTCTGTAGACCCAGTTTTAAACTGAACTTTGAACTTTCAAGGAGCTGCAGTAACTACCTCCTACATTGTTTAAACTCTTTAGTGTCAGTGAAACTTAAATACTAAAATCTGGCTGTTTGACATGGCATTAGCTCCCCTACTTGAGTATACTTTCATTGAATGGCAGATAATTATATCATAAAAATCTTTCGTTTTCCATAGATCACCTGTAGAACTCACTATACTTTTAGGTGCCTAATGCATGTGCATTAGGTAATGGATTCATTCTGGAGTTTACTAATGTAAATCACTGTGTTTTGTTTTGCTTTAGTGGAGCAAGAAATCATTTATCATTTTTTTCTCATTAAACTTTGTTTTAATGAGTCTCAAAATTTTGTGACAGATTTTTTTGATCATGTTGTTTCCATTGAAAAATGCTGATTTTAAAAACTAATAACTTAAAAATTGCCACACACACCAAAAAAACCCAAATGGTCCACAAAACATTCTTCTTCCCTTCTGAAGTTTTTATGAAGCATTGTAATCATGAACTAGTCTTTTGCTATTAAACTTAAATGGCCATTTGAGACAAATAGCTGAGACCATTCTTCCACCACCGATTAAGAATGGGGTGGCAGGTACTGGGGAAAATATTCATTTAGCTTTCTGAGCTTTCTGGGTAGACTTGGTAACCTTGCCATCCCCAGCTACCTTCTTGTCCACTGCTTTGGTGACACTCACAGCAACTGTTATAAATAGCAAAACAGCCCAGAGGAGGATAGTCAGAGAAGCTCTCAACATACATGGGCTTGCCAGGAACTGCATCAATGATGGCAGCATCACCAGATTTCAAAAATTTCAGGCCATCTTTCAGTTTTTTCCCAGAATGAAGATCAATCTTTTTCTTCAGCTCAGTAAATTTGCAAGCCATGTGAGCTGTGTGACAATCCAGCACAGGAACATATCTGGTACTGATTTGGCCTAGATGGCTCAGGATAATCACCTGAGTCATGAAGCCAGCTTTTTCCATTGGTGGGTTATTTTTGTTGTCACCAGCTGGATTGCTACAATGAATATCTTTGGCGGACACATTCTTGACATTGAAGCCCACATTGTCCCCAGGAAGATCTTTCTTCAAAGCTTCAAGGTGCATTTCAACAGACTTTACTTCAGTTATTACATGGACTAGAGCAAAAGTGACCACCATGCCAGGTTTGAGAACACCAGTCTCCACTTAATCCACAGGGACAGTACCAATACCACTAATTTGTAGATATCCTAGAGTGACAGACACGAAGGCTGAGTTAGTGGCTGGATGCAATCCAGAGCTTCACATAGTGTGGTTCCACTGGCATTGCCGTCCTTAGGGGTGACTTTCTATCCCTTGAACCAAGGCATGATAGCACTCGGCTCCAGCATGTTGTCACCATTCCAACCAGAAATTGACACAAAATACAAGTGTTAGGGTTGTAGCCAATTTTCTTAATGTAGGTACTGACTTCCTTAACAATTTTCTCATATCTCTTCTGTCTGTAGGGTGGCTCAGTAGAATCTATCTTGTTAACACCAACAATTAGTTGTTACGCACTCAGTGTGTAAGCCAGAAGGGCATCCTCATAGGTCTGCCCATTCTTGCAGATACCTGCTTCGAATTCACCAACACCAGCAGCAACAATCAGGACAGGACAGCTCAGTTCGCCTGAGATATGCCTGTGATCACATTTTTGATAAAGTCTCTTCGTCCTGGGGCATCAACAATGATCTTGCTGGTCTTGAATTTCCACAGCAAGTGATACTATGCTCACATTCAGCTTTCAGCTCATCTAAGACCCAAGCATATCTGAAGTAGTCTTTCCCCATCTCAGCAGTCTTCTCTTCAAATTTTCTAATGGTTCCTCTGTCAGTCCCACCATTGTAGGTCAGATGACCAGCTGTGGTAAACGTGCCAGAATCTACATGTCCAGTGATGACGATGTTGATATGAGGCGTCTTTTGTTCCATTTTGGCTTGGATATAGTATTGGTTTACATGACACCCATGTAAACCCATTGTGGAAAAGCTCATTTAACTATTTCTTGATTTGTATCTTATATAACACTTAAAACAAATTAGATATTACTTATTCTTATAGGATTGGAGCTAGCATATTTGAGAAGTGGTGGAGTTTTTCTTGAGCATTTCCATCTTCTTTTTCTTCTCAGGTCCCTTGATGTTCATTCCTCCCTTTACTTACTTTTACCTTCATACTCACAGCAAAATTCACCCCCAGGAAAAAAACATACTAAAAACTATTTCCTCTCTAGATGCATTTAAATTAAGAGTGTTTTCCCCTTGTGTCAAAGATTTCTTATTCCCAACCTATAAGGCGAATTATACAGATTCCAAAACACCAATTAGAATTTGATGTTCTGATTTATCCTACATTACATTTCTCCAATGACTATAACTTTTAATCTTTGATCACCAATTCATTCTAGTTATTTGCAATATAAGCTACATGAGTGGAACAAATATAAAACTGAAGCAACCAAGATAAATCAGCCTGCAAGAGGAAATACATAGCAAAGGTGAGATTTTTCCCATGAGGAAATGAGAATGCAGTGTAACTCAGAACTATTATTTCTGTTGAAAAGACTGCACAAATAAATTTAGAGCTAAGTATTTTTCAAACACTATTTGTTGTTACTGCTAAATATGGAATATTAATGAATATTTTTCTGAGGGATAATTTAGGGTTCTGTCTCTCAAACTTACCCACGCTATGGTGCCTTGGAATACTCTATCTCTCCTGACCATGTGTTCCTCATTTCTAAGACGAAAATCATACTGATAGTTTTCCTACTCACATGCAAGGATTGCTGGGTCAGAAAAATAAGAAATATACATGAGTGCAAATATAAAACATTACATTAAATTTATTATTTTTGTTAAAAATATATATAGAAGAAAAGATTTTTTTAATTATGAATTATATGCATTAGAAAAATATAACAATTAGCATTTAGAGCAAAACTACTTTTTTAGAAGAGAGTAGATTTAAAGTCAGTTTAAAGAAGTAGTAGGTAACTAAGGGTAGGTGGCGTGTGTAAATATGACAGAAACAGTAAAAGTGGTATGCAGATAATGATAGTTTGGGAAATGGTAGAACTAGAGGTCAAGATTCTAGATGCACTTGTCAGAGGGATCAAGCCACTTGAAAACCTCGAAACCTCGGGCAGATGAAGTAACCCACTTCTCAGTTTCCACAGTTGTTAAACCCTACCTCATGTTTGCTGTGAAGATTCAGGGAATTAAGATGAGTGAACCACTTAAAATAGTGCCCACCACATAGTAGTCACTCACAAAGTGTTGAATGTTATTTTTATATTTTAAATTGTATACTAATTTATCCTAATAGATTATTTCCCAAATAATAGTTCAACAAGACCATAACTAGACAATTGGAGTCTCTAATATCCACTTGACAGTGTGCCTTTTATTATTCCCTGAAAATATTATTTATATCATCTACAAAACTAACATACTATGATTCTAATCTAATAATAGGTAGCTCAAATCACAGACTAAGAGCTTGGATTTTAGCTAAATTTATAGGATTTCTCTTTGTTTTGGTAGATCTGTGCCTCCTGTGACCACTAGCCCATCCCTGCCTCCTGCTGAGTTTAGACTCCATTTATAAAGCAAAATGACAATGTTTCTATCATTTTACACACTTTTTTCAAGTTTTAATACTTTAATCCAGTTTAGATGAACACCTAAAGCTCTTTGAAATGAACAGAATTATCTAAGGGCCCTTACTTTCACTACTTTTTTCCTGTCAAAAAGTTTCTATGCACTTGCTTTGAACATACTCATTGCATTCATTCCTAAGGAGTTACTTCCTATTTATGTGAGTTTGCAAATATTTTCAAATGAAATTTGAAATTCCAAGGTAACTTTACTGCTCTTATTGAAATTGCAGTGAATTAAAATACAATAGTTTTGACTTCGTGTTATCTATTTGTGGTCTGCACTGGAGGAAATCATGTAATTACTTTGATCCTGTTTCTTACCTGTGAAGTGAAGTTCGGCTCTATCGAAGATTTTAACTCATAGTTATACAGATGGGGGTCTGTTTACTTGGAGAGTGATTTATTTTCTAACCTTAAATGAAGTTTAGAATTTTCTTTATTTGTAAGCAACAATATACAGAGTAACGTGTCACCAATAGAAATCATAGACATTTTCATAGCACATTTATATTCATGGAGATATCTTGAAGTATTATTTACTATTATTGTTACTTCAGAATTACATAGACGATAAACCCGCAACTAGACCTTGTTATTTAATGCATTAATAGAGAAGTACATATATTACTGTATTACAGTAACAGGATTACTTAAATAGGTTGATAATTACATTTTAATAGAATTGGAGTTCTTTATAATTCTACATATATTATTTTATTTACTTACACATTTTATTTTTAGAAAGCCATTCAGTTTCACCAAACTAAAAGAGGGGTCCATGATTCAAAAATGTTTGGAACCTTGGACTATATGGATGTTTCTCAAGCTCTCTAACATAGATCACTCTTGCTTGGGTCAAGATGATCTTTAATGGGCCAAACAATGCAAATAGTTTCTTTTCTGGCAGAATGATATGTCAAAATGATTTGAGTCTCTTTTCTTATGAAAGACTAAGGGTTACTTCCAAGTAGTATTATCCAAGTTAATCATAAAGGTTTCTACAACTGAAGAGTTACTAACTAAATATAGTGTGATTTGAATTTGCTGAGGACTCTAGCATTTTCCTAAGCAATTTGGCTGCAATGCAATTGCTTGGCAATGTTGTGTATATATCTGAATACATCTGGAATTTTACGGTTTTCAAAAAAAGACACTTTTTTTTTTCAGTACTGCACAACTCTCGTCTTGAGTTGGTCATAGTTTTTATTCATTTTTATCATTATTTTTGAAAAGATAAAACTGATAAACCCTTTTAATTTAATTTAATTTAATTATTTTATTTTATTTTATTTTATTGTGACATTGGTTAACAAAATCCAATAAGTTTCAGGTGTACAATTTAACAGCGAAGCATATATATGCTGCATTGTGTGTTCACCTCCCATATTATAGTTTTTAATTGCTGCTTATCTAATTGTATGCATAGAATTACTCTTGGATATAATCTGTGTATCATTTTGATATTTTTTTTTTGTAATTGCTGCATTGTTACCATTTGATGATTTTGTTCCTTGCCCACTCTTTTGTTACCGATGAGTTCTTTATCCACCAAATGTAAGAGCATTTGGTAGTAAGTAAACTTCAGAGTCCATTGCCCATTATAAAAGTTTCTCTCAAAAATTTTGAGAACCAGAAAATTAATTAATTATATTCTTTTATTTCAGTTCAGTCTATTCTTTCCACTCTGTTCCATTCTGTTCTATTCTAGTCTGTTTTGTTCTGTTCCAATCTAGTCATAAGTAACAGGACATTAAATCAGAAGTTTAAGCCAAGTTCTAATATGATAAATGTCAGAAACAAATTGACTCATGAGGCAGGAATTTTTAAAAAGTTTCAAAAGACAATTATAGAAGACTTATAACCCTCACCCAGCTCAAACAAATGAAAGGTCAGGTTGTTGACAGTCAAAAAGGATTGTGAGGCAGATTTCTTTAACGAGCTTCCTGCAAAGGGAAAGACATAGAAATGCTTCTCTCTTCACTTCAAATCAAGGGAAGATTGCTTCATCAGAAACTTTGGAGAGATTAAAGTTAAGGGGATTTTGGGAATGGAGTCCTGTTCTTACATGGAAAATATAAAGGATTAGATGGTGACAGATCAACCAAAGTAGATTTCAGCCTTTCTTCAAGTAATTTATGGGAATACATGCTCATGAGTGTTTCATGGGAACGAAATATGGCCCGCCCATATTTGGAAGGGTGAGAGTACCTCAGAAGACAGAAGCTGGGTATCTACCAACAGATTTCCTAGGGCTATAGACTTTGTAAGGAACGAGAGTTTCATCTGACCGTACCAAGGTGCTGAGACGTCTCTCGCAAAAAGTCCCTAAAGAGCCCCCGAATCGTGCTCACAAAGAATCAGCTCTAAATACCTGGCAGTGGCACTAGTCAAGTAGTAAGTTTGCTGCTCCTCTCAGTTCTCTTCTCCCTTTTCTCCAGCTCAGGAATCCAAGAAGCCATTTGGGAGAGAGCGAACAAAAAATGAGAGAAATATCAACCATGCCCTGCCCCGCCCCCCACCACACACACACCATTTATGGACTCTGCAACAAACTCAATGTTGGCAAGAAATCTTATCTTTATTTGAAGACTGATGTGTGTTATATGTGACCAGACCTAATGTCTGAGGTCTGAGTTGAGACTTTGGCAACTTAATATGATTGCATGATGCTTTTATTACCGAAGAATGATCAAAAAGTTATGTGACTACCTGAATTTTCATCCTGGAACAAAAGATGTTTCTGCCATTGGAAAAAAAAAAAATGTGTGTGTGTGTGTGTGTACCCACACACACACACACATACATACACACACACATATATACATATATATACATCATATACACATACACACACACACACACATATATATATATACAAGTGAGAGACAAAATAATGTTTTACCTTATAACTTTTATATATTCTCGAATTTTATAACTGCAATAAAAAAATCTGTAGCAACTGAGCAATGCAGTTTTACAATATATGTTGAAAGAATTATCTCAAAGTTAATTGGTGCAAAGTTTAACTATTAGTATATTTTCGATCAAATTTCAGGCAGAAGGAGCATTCCATCACATATGACTATTTCCTGAAACATCAAGGTATTTTGAATAATTAACTCAGAGATTTCTGCTACTTTCTCATATAAGATTTTTTAACTGTACATTTTGCTTTATAGTTCTATTTTTAATAGATTCTCTGCAATCCTGCTAGAAATATTGTAACATTTTCTACACTAATGTTTTTCTTCTTCTTCTTCTTCTTCAGGGTTTATATAGAAGCTCAGTGTTTCTAAGATGATAAATTCCATTAATTTGTTTTGGCAGATTATACCTTATGTTAAACATTACATTCTTTTAGACTCATTTGTTTTAAAATCATAGCAACTAAGCAATGTGTAGTAAAAGCCACTGATCATTAGAGGGTTTGTTTAAAAGAGATTGCTTCAATTAAAAATATTCAGAAAAGCATATATAAGTTTTACATCTGATTTAATAAATGTTTAACATGTCTGATTTGTTTCATTTCTGTATTTCCAGATTAAATTGCAACTTTACAAAGTCATATAACCACAACAAGGTGACTTATTATACTCTATAAAGTCGCAGGCTGATAACAAAATATTTAGTACCTTTGGAGAAATGTTCCACAAAATCCATTGTAAAATCCAGTCTTCAACACTTTACTAATTGCTTCAGTTTCTTGACCTTATTCATTTTTTTCACTGGTCTATTTTGTTTTTGTTTGTTTGCTTGCTTTTTAGGTGAACCTGATCTTCATAAGAACTTAGAAGATCGTGTAAATGCTGAAGAAAAACATGCTGATACACATTCATAGGTTTGAAACACCATAAAAGGCTTCTGCCCTTTTAAACATAAGAGGTAATTATATTTTTTCAACAAGAAACCTAACTTCTGAAATAAATTTTTTGTAGAAGATCATTAGAGACAAAGTTATATTATTTCAATGCTCTTATGGATTCTTTATTTAAAAAAAAAAACCTCTGTCTTCTAAGACAAAATCTTAAATATTATCTTTCCAGAAAGTTTAGTTGCTTATGAATAAAAATTATACTTATCGAAACATTTTAGTCCTTCAAAAACGACATGCTGTAGTCAATAGAATGGGTTAATCCTGATTATTTTTTCTATTTCATGTGGGAAATATGAATATTTACAGTAGGTGATAATAAAAAAGCAAATACATGTTATGAAGCAAATATCAATGTTTGCTAAAATTCATGGACATTTGCATCAATGGTTCTCTTAAAAATTTAGTTCGTAGGGCTTGCCTTTGATCTACCAAATTATTAACTCTGGGAGTGATGCTTTGAAATCTGAATTTTTAATAATCTCATCTTGATATTTCTGTACACTAAAGTCGAGAAACACTGTCTTGGCCTAACAGAGGATGCGTAGGCAGTTAGAAGGGAAGGATGTGAATTTATAGCGGAGATGTCTTAGTGTCTCCTTAATAAAGTAATAAACAAATGTCAGGTGTAGTAATAAGTCCTGCTGTTGGGGTAACGGTAGGAGCAAGAGAAGATACTGAGGGTACCATACTAAGCTTTTAAGATGTTGTCAGTGGCTCTTATGTTGCTTTAGATATGAAAGAGTTAAAATGTGATTAGCTTTTAAGATGATTCATTTTGCAGTATTCTTGAGTTGGTTGAAAGACTGTCTTTTATTAATAATGATGGTTTCATGAATAGCAACTCTCAACTGTCAGGCACTATGGTAAACATCTTAAATATATTACCTCACTCAACAATTCCAGAGTTAGTGATTGTGAGTCCTGTTTTTTAATTAAAGCTATTGGGGTAACATTGGTTAATAGCATTACATAATTTCAAGTATATAAGATTATAATTTAACATCTGTGCACTCTATTGTGTACTCACCACCAGAAATTTAGTCTCCTTCAGTTACTCTGTATTTGACCCCCTTTGCCCACTTTGTCCTTCCCCCGCCTCTTCCCCCTCTGGTAACCACCATTCTGTTGTCTGTATCTATGAGTTAGTTTTTGTTTGTGTTGTTAGTTTATTTGTAACTTCTCATTTTAAATTCCATATGAGTGAAACCATAAGGTTTTTGTCCTTTTCCATCTGACTAATTTCACTCAGCATAATACTCTCAAGAGCCACCAATGTTAAAAATGGCAATATTTTATCCTTTTTTTGGCTGAGTAGTTCATTATATACATATCACATCTTCTTTATCCAATCATGTGTTTCCTATTATACATATGAAGTTTGGATAGAAATCAAGCCACAGAGTGGCTGTTTAACAATTAAAACTCATCTCTATATTTAACCATTTTAATATATCATCTCATTTTAGATACAGCAATTTATCTCCATACTCTCTATTCATACTATGAGTTTATTACCTTTAGAGATCAAAACTGTCTTAGAAGAGTCTTCAGGTGCTGACAATATATGATAAAACTCTTAAAGTATATTATAGGAAAAACTAATTCAGTGGAATATTTATAGATGTTTTATGTACAAAGGTTTTTTTATCAAATAAATACCATTAGAAAACTAAGTTGAAGAAAATTAAGCAATATTCTTTCCTACTTCAAAAGAAAAGAGCTTGAGATCAGCATTTTTTATGCATTTATGATATGGAACTGGACTATTTACTAACATTTTCCAAAAATTGGATGTAGGGAATCATAGGTTATCAGCACACTTGTAAAAATGACAAGTTAAATATATGAACACGTTGAAGGCAAATATATATATATATATAGATAGATATTATATATATATATATAAAATCTGTAAGATTTTGGCATCTCATAAGTAAAAGGTTTTGATAGGATTCAGTTGGCAGTTAATGAAGTCTTTTGTTTTCCTTTTTTTCTCCACTAAAAAGCCCCTAAAGCTGGAAAAGTTTGAGACACACCCAAACTAAACAATATTTAAACCCCAGCAAACTGCTACACAATTGTTTTTCCCTGATCAGGACCATCTAAAAATTTTAGCTTCCTTCTCAGTTTGAGAAAGCACCGCCTTTGGTCCATAGTCTTGTAGGAACCACGGCCTTCAGTAGATAAAATTAACGTACCTTCAAGGAATAGGCAGGTCTCAAATGAAGGAAGTGGGTAAAGTCGAAAAATAGCAGCAGTGGTGACAATTGGCAGCCGTGACTCAGGCATAGTGTTTGGGAGACTCTACAGGTGGTTAGCCTGGGAAACAGAGGCTGCAGCACACCCAGCCTGAGAGCTGAGGCCATTCGCTCTTTAGCTTGGTCAGATTTTCACCATGCAAGAGTTGAGGGCCTGGTGTTTCCAGGTGTGCCTGTTGGTTAAGAGAATTTTTTTTTTTTTTTTTTGTAAAATCTTTCCATTTTTAAAGTTGGCTCAAAGTTTTCTGAAACATTGTATAGGCCAAACGAAATATATTTAAGGGTCAGATTTGGTCTGTGGGCTTCCAGTTTGCAAATTTACCACACATCTTTGTGACCTATAGCTAATTCTTTTACTGGCCTCCTTCATGGAAAATAGAGATCTATGACAACCTGGCCACATCTCCAAAAGTGTTGCCTGCTTCCTTCCTTCCTCTATAGGCGCCAGTATGAGACAGTTTCCCAGGAAATATTATTTTGTTTTACTTACATTTTTCTTTTATGTTTTGAATAAATAAGATTAGAGTTGGATATACAATACCATGCTGTTTTATTATTTAAAAAGATGCTGGCATATTATTTATCATATTATCTTCCTTGAAGGATATGTAAGATATTTCTGGCATTTCAATAGCAAATCAATATCAGACCGTTCCTTGTTGGGAGGAAAGTGTTCCCTATTCTTTGTTAAGTGTACTGTCCAAGAGGAGTCAAAAACTGGGGGTCTGTGGGCTGGATTTAGTCTGTGTATTAGCTTTTTTGACCCCCACACTGATTTAGAATATCTTTTTGAATATCTTTAGATAAGGCTTATGCTCTTTAGTTTACTGTGGTCCTTGTGACTCTAGTTGTTTTACACTCACATGGAGCCACAGAACTCATTTCTGTTACTTTCCAGGCCTGTATAGCTATTTGAGTTTGTGATCTCTGATCAAAGGGATCGAAATTTTTACTGAGATTAGAACATATAAACATATGCACACATATATTCACACATATGTACACACATGGAAAGAAGAAACAAAAAATAGGAATTACAACTGGTATAAAAATAATATACTAATTATATACTAATGAATCTCTTATTTTCTGCAAAGTATATGAAGTTCAGTGTGAAATATCTGCACAGTAATTGATGCCTGTATATGACTAAAATATGATCTTCATATTCATTTGGATTTTATTTCAGGATAATGAGAACAGTGCTAAAACATCCTAAATCTTCAACTTTCCACACAGCTATATTCTTCTCTTTCAACACATGCTTGGTTCAGGTCATTTTTAAGGACTCCTATATGAGGAAATGATAAGACAAACATAAATTCTGAGCTAGTCACGCTGGCCAAATAAATACACTCAAAGTTGCTATCAGAGTTTTTGGCCCATACTTCTGCCATCAGTTTTCCTCTGCAATTTGGCTTTCTTCAATCAAGCCAGAGAAAAATTTGGAGACAAAAGTTGGACAGTTTTAAACTGTCATTACTTCAAACCCAGTTATAGCATAGGTGACTGTGTATTCCAGGTGCAGAAGATGAAGCATTTTTAAAATTTACTTTCTTCCATTGTTTCACAAAGAGTGCTGTAACTACAATATTTTAATTTCTTAAAAGGAAAGCAAAAATGAAATTATGGAAAAATATTTTTTACAGCTCTGAGGAACAGGCCATTTAGATTGTCCTTGTTACTAAATACATGGAAACAAAATGAGAGGCAGGGCTGTCTGGAAGCTGTGGTTCAAGACCTACGAAAAAAATGGAGCATCATAGCCCTGACCCTCTGAGCTGATGAACATGTCATCGTAACTCTAATGCTGGGAAACCACAGTGAAACCTGTCCCTGAAACCAGTGGAGCAGCCTGCATCCGCCCCTGTGGCTTCAAGGCACCAGTGTACCACTTACATGGGCGACGTCACAATGCAAATCACACATTACCTACAATGCAAGGTAACAAGAACCTTCAGCCATTGTTGGATACAGACAGTAGAACTGAAAATGGAATTTACCTTCTGGGGTGATGATCCCATTAGGAGGTAACAAGAGATAAGTGACAAGAAGTGTGTGTATGTGCGTGTGTGTGTGTATTCAAAAATACCTATGAGAATGGAAGCCCACACTTTTCTGTACAGATAACATTATTTGTTGTGACTTTATATTTTACTACACAGAAACAAACCCTTGAAGACTCTGCTTCCTTGTCATGTTATGCCTGAGCATGTGCAGAGCTTTTCCTTTGTTCCAAACTAAAGAACTAGCTTTATTTGTGATGAGCTGACAAGAAAGGTCAAGCACAATTAGGTGTTGTAATTTTTCACTGTATAAACACTTCAGTGATTGTGAGACTAAGTGAATTTGTTTTTGTGAAAGGTAGGCATTGGGTGGAAAAAATCAAGAGTAGCCATCAATTAAAAAAAAAAAAATGAAGGAGAGGATGTCTGTCCTAAAAAGTTTTCTGTTGCACCTGCTTCTTTTCTGGGTTTCACAATGCTAAGCAATATTGTAGAAATGAATACAATCAGAAGCTTTTAAGTCTAAGGAGTGGGATTTCATAACTCACACTTAGATCTCTTTTAATGTGTAAGCCATATTCTATATGCATATTAGGTATGCATCATTCTAATTTAAGATATATTTGTGCATAGACTGTGTATAAAGTGCTTATGTTCTGTGAATAGGTCCTTCACTTTTGTTTCATTTGAATCTTGTGTAGAACACAGCTAAATAATTGAATTGTATCATAGATCTTATAATATTTTAAATGTAATCAGTAAAGATTGATCTATAATGATGTGTTGGGGGAAAATTTATAGTTATGTACATTATGGTGACTTTTTGTCCTTTAAAAAAAGTCTTTTTATTTCTATTTATAGAGAAACTATAACTATTACTTTAAATGCCTATTTTTAAGTAGCTATTTACCAGCTAGAAAATATTCTGCATTTAAAATAGAATCCGACTCCGGAAAGTCTAATTGCTTTTGTTCCTATTTGAGCCAGCCATCTTTTGGTAAAGCTGTAGAATCTCTAGAAGGAGAAATAAATTGAAACACTGCTTCTACATTGTTGTAAGAAACATGTCCACTTCATTCCTATTAATACTTTATGATCTATAGATGTCGTTATTTAAAAAATAGACAAATGTAATGAATTTATAAATTTCTGTATGTGGACTTTAACCTAATTTTCCAGGTTATATGACTTATAGAGGACTGTGACTAAACTTCCAGAGGAAGTGGAGGAAGCATGCTTTATCTCTTCAGAAGAGTTTTCACTCTGCAGATGCACTTCTACCCCAGTCTTCCTCTCTCTCTCCTTTCCTTCCACTTCTTATTTCTCCCCTTTTTATTTCCTTGTTTCTTCTTCCCTTCTCTCTCTTTAAGACAGCTACTAACTAGTGCTAATGAGAGAGGAAGTCAGAGGAGAGGTTACCAGTGCCCGTCCATATGTCTTTTCATTTAACCATTAATTCTTTTATTTAATTTTTAACAAGACAAGCTACAATTCTTGTGTTTTTATCCTGCTATAATTCTCTGTATTTCTCATTATATATGATAGTTAAATAAATCATACTTGAAGGAAAATATTGTGAAACATTTGGTGTCTGATGTAATTCAACTTAGTGGGGCATTGAAAAGTTGGAGAAATCAGGGAAAACCAGAAGTATACCAACTCAAAAACTGATGTGAGTCCTGTCAGAAAGTGATTTTGCTTCTAGTAAAAACTATCTATTAAACATTTATTATTTGCAAATTCCTGGCTAGATGCATGGTACATATAGAAATCTGGAAGCCTAAATCTTTCTCTATAAACTTCATCCCTTCTAGAGAAAATAATCTATACACAAAAATAATTAAAATGCCACATATAAAAGTAGCCAGATGCAAATAAAATGAACCTTTGGATTTTAAAGGAGGTAAAAATTGCTTCCAGCTTCGGGGCTTCTAAGAAGATCTCCTAGAATGGGTGAATGGGTGTCACATGGGTTGATACAATACTAAATAATAACAAAAGCCCATACACATTGCCTATTCTCTATGTACTGGCTCCATGTAAACACATCTTTACCTCTTTTCCTCAATAATCCAGCAAAGCGGTTATTGATACAAATAAGGAAACTGTCAGAGAAAGGGCTTTGTCTAAGGCCATGCAGGTTTCCAGACTGGCTTTGGTTCCAAGTCTCTTTTGCACCAAAAACCTCTTTTTCTTTCTGCTACTTCTATGCAGGGTGGGGCAGAAGCAAAGTGGAAAGGAAAGCTCTGTGAAGGACAGTGTAGATAAGGTAACAGGAGAATAATAAAGAAGCAGAGTGTCAAGTCCAGGTGAAGACCTAGAGAGTTTCAAGTCATTGAATTAAGAGTGGGACAGTGTGTGTCACCTGTCAGGCCTATGTTTCCAAGATGCTGAAGCATTCCCAATAAAAATGTAAAAATTTATCTTGTCATCAGTTATATAACACTTAACTGAACTTTTTACTTTAAGCAATCCCATGATAAATTTCCTCCTAATATCAAAAAGCTTTCAAAGGCCATGTTTTAATTTGAAATATAATTTAGATATAAAACACATTTCCTTCAGAAGCTATGTTAAATCTCTGTCCTCTGCCTAATTGTTTTTCTAAATATTGCAATGCTTATCCACTACCACTTATTGCAAACTTTAAACTTTAGAGTCAAAAAACAAATTCCTAATAATGTGCCACATTACATACATGTCATTTCTTTGGAGGATATTTCAAATTTAAGGTACAAATCCTATATATTGACCAACATATGTATTTAAAGATTTATTTGGGGCTATTTATCCTCTAGTAACATTAATAAGTTTCTAGGTCATTTGTTTAATATTTGTGATGGTTGGAGAGCTCTGTATCCCAAGCTGATATAGTTTTACTTCTGATAATTAGAGATTATAATTATTTAGTTTTTATTATAGTCTCACTACTGCATTACATTATTTTTTGACATTATCTCTTTTACTCCTTATGATTACTCTTTGAGGAATTGTTATCCCCATTTAGAGAGGAAGAACCATGGGAAAGGAAATTAAAATAATCTGTGTAAGATCATGCAGCTAGTAAGTGGAGGAGCCTGGATTTGACATCTAAGGAAATGTGATTCCCCAAACCATTAGACGAGACTACCTCTGGCCACTGTGGGAGGCTCTGTCATGTCTTCTCCACCAGCCAGATTCATTACTTTCCTTTCTGCCTTTTATTCCATTCTATTCTTTATTCCATATCCAGGCATTTGTCCCTAAAAACTACCCCTTTGAGACGGCAGAATTTCCAGTGACCAACAGTAGAAGCAGGTATGCTTTGGTGACAAATTAAATCATGGGTTACAGCAGAAAAGTTGCCTTTGCTATCTGTGGATAGAGAAATTATTTCCCATGCTTAATATGTGACCTTAAAATCTTGTTGTTCAAATAATCACTGGTGTTCATTCTAGACCTCTGCCACTTAAAAGGTGGTTCCCACCTGGGAGCTTCTTAGAAATGAAAACTCTCAGGCCCCATCCAGACCTACTAAACTAGGATTGGCATTTTAAGAAGATAACAGTGATTTCTATGGATATCACTGTTCTAGACAATAAAAATTATTGTAGAGGTAATTCTAAACACCCACTAAGTATTTAAACATGAGTTTGTTTTTCTCCACACTAAATAAGAGGTTTCTATGCTCTTAAAACTATACTAGTCTCTCAAAACTACAGCAAACCAAACCCCAAGAGATTGTAGAGCTGGATGTAGTCTATAATTTTTTTAGTTGTTAGGAACCTTACTGTGACATAGAGCTTAAGTCTTTTTAAAGTTAAATTATATTATTTCTATAAACATTATTGACCCATTTGTTTCTATTCAAAGAAGCTTGTATTGTTTAGATCTTTACCATCTCACTTGCGTTTAATATTTGCCTTCTCTGCTGCCAGCTCTTTTCACTTTTTCTTTTCTGCGCACAGTTTATTATTACACTAAATCTTTTAAATGCATTCCTTGGACTTACTGTGCTTCTCAAAAACATTTTCTCCTTGTATCCACCAGAGGTCAGCAAACTTTTTCCATTAAGGATCAGGCAGTAAATATTTCAGACTTTGTAGACTACATTCATTCCATCACGCTCTCCCTCCTCCTACTAGTCTTGCCTCTTTTTCTTCCCCTTTCTCCTTTCTCATCTTTTTCTTCTTCTCCCTCTTCCTTTTCTTCTTTAACAATCTTTTAAAAATGTAAAAGTCATGCTTAAGGGGGCGAGGGTGGCACACATAAACAGGCCAGATGGCAGATTTGGCCCATAGGCCCACACTTGTTCTACAAGGAACTTGGTACCCTAGGGCAAAAGAATGAAGCTGCTTGTGCTAGGATTAGTCATCCCAAAGAGCTACAGCTTCCCCAGGGCCTACCCAGTCACCCTAAGGATTGGGGAGGTCAATATCTCCAGTACACCTGTCACCCATTCATAGCACACAGAACAGTTTGGAATGGCTGGCTACTGCACTGGTGCTTAACCGTTAGCAAGTACTAGCATCACTTAGAGGGTCTATTAAACTACAGATTGCTAAACCCCTCCCTCGCAACCCTGAGATTCTGATTCAGCCTCAAGGTAATGCTGATGCTATTGGACTGGATATTTAACTTTGGGAACCACTGGACTATAGATAAAGCTTAAACTTCTTAGTATCCTGTTCAAAGCCCCTCACAGCCTACCCCAGCTTGTTTTTAGCCATAGCCTTCACTATACTATTCACTGTTCCTGGATTTCTGCCATGCCTTTGCACGTGATACCTCCTCTGAGTGGATCTTGCGGCTCTTTTGTCATCTTTACCTGTCACTAACCCCCCTTCCTCCAGGGACTTGTGTATACACCAGCTACTCCAGAAAGCCTCTTCTCAATACTGTGGTCAGAACTCTCAGACCCTCTTCTCTAGATGAACACTGATCACTGAGCTCTACCCTTTTGTGCTGGAAAATTGTAGCTCTCTGTGTCACATGCTTACTGCCCAATTTTAAGGTAAAGAAGATGAATCCTTACACATTTTAGGTGTTTAGTAAACATTTGTTGAATAAATAAAGGCAAGAAGACAAAATTTATTCTCGTTTGTCCTAATTGTTTGATATATAGTTAATTCTTTTCAGATAACATCTCTAGTTAATTCAATCAAAATGAGCTCACTTTTAAAGCACTTTAGATCTACACAATCTCTAAAAGCCATTTGTGTTGTTCCTCAGAGCAGACAAATGGGGAGTGCATTAATTCTTAATTAATTCTTAATAGCACACTAAAAGCAAACCTGAATTATAAAAGAGAAACGTTCAGATCTTCCCATCTGTCTCTTGTCTACCCTTGGGGAGATGGGTCTGCTCATGCAGTAATAGATTGTAACTAATCTTACCAACTTCACTAAGGAGAAAAGCTCACATTTCCTAGGTGATTTCTGATAGCCTTTATGATTAAAAGTGGAACCTATACAAGCTTTGGAACAAGAATGACCTCCATCCATAGTGTGTCTTTGGTATTTGGTAGTGATTGACCTTAACATTTCCTCACCTCTCACCATGAAGACTCTGATAGAATGGTAAAACAATGATAAAGAATATTTAAAGGATCTAGATAATACCTGACACATTGTGGGTTCTCAGTCAACATAAATTAATATTATTATTTAATATGTATCCAGATGCTGTTTTTTTTTCTTGTTGAATTTTATGTGGAAGAGCTGAGGCAAGAAATATGTTATCCATGGACTGAGTTTGGCTCTCAGTCCAATTTTAGCCTTTGTCACTTTTGGTCTCTATGATCTTGGACAAACCTCAATTTTCTCATTTATGAAACAGAGATAGTAAGAGTACCTATTTTATAGCATTGTTGAAATAATTAAATGAAATAGCCGTGTAAAGTGATAACACTATTTACTGACACATAAGAAAAATGAAATAGTTTGAGGCTACAACTATTTTATAGCTCCATCTTCTTTCTTTAAAATTAATTCAGGTTTATAGTTTCAGGAACATAGCATGACTTTAGTAGCAATATCCTAAAAGTCCACATGATGGGAAACTTGTTCCATGCAAAGAGTAAGCCAGCCATTCTATAGTAAAGATCCTGTTATCATTGACTTCAGCATTTGTGTCATTGCTTGAGAAGCAGAAAGGCAAAATTACATAAACAGATATAGCTATAGGTAGATTGATATATATGTGTATATATACAAACAGCTATAGTGACATATATATGTCAACATATGTTGATATATATCATGCAGACATTGGGTTTTAGAGGACAACTTTTTATGCAGATATTAAAGAGAAAGATATCAGCATAAAAATAAAATAATGACCTTTAGACTTCCTGGATGGCTTGTTAAATAAAACACATTATTAGACATCCATCCAGGTGCACTGTTGGAACAATAACAGTGTCTCAAAAAGAACCATAAGTACACACCTCAGTAAACTCCACTGATTTCACACGATCTTCGTTAGCAAAATAAAAAAGCCTTTCTTTGGAGGAACAAAAAAAAAAAAAAAAAAGGAGAGAAACTTTCATAATTGCCCTTCTGAGAAGAACAAACAAGTCCACTAAATGTGGTGAGTCAGATGCAATCTAGAAGTCAAGTGGGTCAACATTGAAACTATAATCTTTAAACCTGTTTGGGAAGAGAGCTGCTAGAAATAGCTATAGTGCAAAAGACATATTCAGATGGAGATGATTTGGCAGGTGGGCAGGAACTTATTAAGAGCAAGTTGTGTGTCCAGAGCCCAGGACACAGAAGAAGCTGGCCTTGCCTCTGCTTCAGGCTCTCTCTCTCCAGCTGCCTTTCTCTTTCCACCTTCCACTTTACCACAGCTTTTCACCATTTTGTAGGACATCTTCACACTCTTCCTTTTGTATAGCTTATTGTGGACATTTCCTTCCATTCTCACCTAGATTTCCTTAATAAGAGATATTATGGAAGTGATAATTTAGGGAGGTATTTATTTAATCAAGGTTTAAGTCTCTGTGCTTAGGTTAATAGCAAAAGGGTTAAATTTCTTCCTCTAAAAAAATTTTCTTTTTTATTTCAGTGTAGGTACATTATATATACATATTTGTATACATATACACATTTTTTATACATACGTATGTATACATACATGTATAGTCATATATATAGAAATTTATGCACACACACATGTATTTCTCAATTGGAAAACATTTCAACAACATATACAATGAAAGACAAAAAGGAGACTTTAAAAAATTAAATTGGAAAAAGCATATAAATTTACTTGTGATTTAAATAAAAATTTATTGATTTTGGTATTTTATTATATTTTCCCAAAAATATTACATTAAATTATTTTATACCATTATAGCTTTTCCTAGTTTATGATGACAATATCTAATTTTTAATACTATTCTGCCCGTAATACAAAAATTATATTAAGATTTTTATTTAGATATTAACTGGTATCATAGTATCTATATGATACCATTTAGATATTAAAGGGTATCATATAGAAGTCCAGGATTTAGTGGTTTAATTCCTATCTTAGTCATCATTGACCTTTATATCAAGGTTTAATATTTAGAATACTGAGTGTTCTCAAAAGCAAATAAGGACCCCATACAACGTTTAAAACACTTGACAAATATAACAAATAAGTGACAATTTCAAAATAGGAAATCTATGTCCCATTAGAGCACAAGAAGAAAGATGAGAGCAAAAGCTAGTACTATAATTTGTTCGATTAGAGAAACACATCCACAGAATTTATGCTGCAGGGTAAATGTAATAAGAAATCCATCCATCCACTGCATTGCCTGACAAATGCTAGTCTCTTCTAAAAAATAAAGAAAAAAGAGAGAGTATTCTCCTGTAATTATTAAAGAGATGTTGAACCACCTGTGAGCTATTTGGTTTTCTTTTAAGTTCTTATTGTTTCATTGCTTTGATTTGTAGAAAGCCGGGTTAGACCTTTGCTACTGCAGGGAAGGAAAAAGTTTTCCTCTGTTCTCTTAGAGTTCCCGGCTGGGTCTGAAATTTAACTGACAAAGACATGTTAATAGGAAAAAAAATGGAAATTTATTTAATACAAGTTTGACACAACACAGGAGCCTTCAAAAGGAAACGAAGACCTGAAGAAACAGACTGGAATACTTTTATGCTAGGATTGACACAGAATGGACAGTCGTGGAGGAATGTGATAGTTTAAGGAGGCTGAGGTAAGTATAGCCAACTGTAGGAAATTTAGCAAGGCCTGTTTGTGCGGATTCTTTTCAGAGTCTCTCTGTCTTCAGAAAGAAGGATGGTACTTTCCTTCGGGTACAAGGAGGGCATCCCTCACGTGAGGGCTTTATGGCCTGTTTCAGGGGAGAAAGGCAGGGAGAAGGTCAAAGTAAACTTCCTGCTTCTACCATTTTCTCAATGTCCTTCAGCTTAAAATATTCAATATACCTAGGTGTTATATATTGAAGTAACATGTCCTGAACCCCATCACTACTTTTGAGAAAAATAATGTTTTAAAATTTTAAAGAAAATTATTCCTCAGTTAGCTTGAGGAGACCAACGGCTAGAATGTTCTTTTGGGTTCCATGGTTTTTTTAATGCCATAATATCTACAGTATATTTCACAATTATGTATTTAAGTCTAGCGTAATTATGCATGTTTATATTATCTTTAATTTTCCAGCAATAAAAGTTCTAGGAGTAGTAAGTGAAAATGACCATTCCTCAATTCCTAGGGGCAGAGGGGCATGGAGAAGGGGAAGATAATAAAAAAAATATTAATCGTTAAATTATTGTTACTTTTAACTTTACTATTTATTAGAAATTAAGAAAAACTAGTTAAAAAGATTGATGACTTGTTCTTTAAGTAAAGATGATAATACTTAAGATCTTCATAAATTCAGCAATTCTTTCTTTTTTAAGAAAGATATTAAAGGTTATTTTTTAAAGTATAGATTTAAAACAGAAAATATTTTTAAATGAGCCAAACGCTTTTTAAAAACTTTCAGTTTGGTTCTTATATTGGTCATAGGTCATTTTAGTTTGAAGTCCATGCCAGAGAATTAAAATAGAGCTTAAGTGCTTCTTCCCATTCCAGACTCATTTGCAAAACTATCACCTATTCTTTATATCTGAAATGTAGAAAGTTTAGTTCCTGGTCAGTCTATAAGACAGCATAAAAATGGGCTTTTCCACTTTGAAAAACTATCACAACTTCTCTAACAGAGAAGCTAGTGAAAGGATTTGTTAGATTATTAGTTCATTTAGGGCCACTAATTTTCTTTGGACTCTAAATTCCTGGTATATAAAGTGAATTCTATCTGTCATACATAGTTAATGTGATTATTAGCTGAAAAACACAGGTGAGGCTACTTTATTAATTATAAAAAATGAACACATATCTAATAATAGGGTGGCAGCAACAATAATAGTTTTTTCACTTTTATAACTCTGATGCTTATATTACTAGTTGGCATGTGGTAGACTATCAATATATATTATTAAATTAAATTGATTCATGACCAGTGAAATTTGAAAATGAAACAAAAGAGTAAATAAATACAATGGAATTTTTTTTTTAAATAAAGGAAATATATTTGAAAGACTCTCCATTGCAAGAGAAGGCTTGGATTTCCAGAATTAGAAAAACTAACAATGAATCACTTAAAGTTTACCCAAATTCAAGATTTCTTTTTTAGCCCTAGAGAGAAAGAAGTTAAATCCAAAAGGAGGAACTTGGCAAATAGTGTAGCATGAATGATTAAAAATATAAACAAAATGAAAGAATGATTTCTGAAAAGTATGTCAATAGTTATGTATAAAATACCTAAAGTGCTTCAGAAAGCAATACAAAGAGAAAATAACACAGCATGAAGGAGGTGATGGTGGTGTTTGTTTTGTGTTGGTATTTTTCCAAGCTCAAGTAGGAGCACGGCACTGACAAGTCAGCTTCTGGTTGTTATCAACCCATTTTGCACCTGGAAAAGAAAAAGAAAATAAGTAACTACTCCAGAACCCAGTGGAAATGTTCCAGAGAATGTCCCATAAATCTCTGTAAAGGAAAAAATCTGGTATGTAGCACTTAATAGCAACAAAGCTTGTGTGCTAGGATAGAGTAAATTATCCAATTAGTGATTAGTAGGAGAAAATTTTTTCTGGAAGGACTTTCAAATCTTTAAAAACAAACAAAGAAAAAAGCTGATCACCAGTTTTTAGTTTTCTAAAGAAAACCTTTAAAAGACAGAAGACATAATTGGTTGCAGTGCTATTGTCGTTACATACATACACACATACAAACAATTTTGTTTTGTTGGCTGCCATACAAGCAACAACATACCTCTTTTCTCTTCGGATCCCACCTTCTCTTACTACTGTTGATTTCTGTCTATTCCCATCTCTTCTTTTCTCCTTTGCTTCTTGCCTACAGCTCCTGAAAAAGAACCAGAGAGAGAAACGTGGATCCTCACAGGATCATCTGGTTATCTCCTTGCCCCACCCCTCATATTATTCTCCACATTTTACCGAAAAGAAAAATCAGCCCCAAATGATTAAGAACGGCCCAATGTCACACAGCTATGATAAGAGGAGACGTCACCATCCACCACATAACTTTGTTTTATTTCCTTCCAGGAACTTATCACTATCTGAAATGGTCTTATTTATTTATTAATTTATATGTAAAGTCACAGTCTTTAAACACTAGAATATACATCTATGGATTTAAGGACCTTTACTGTCTTGTTAATACCTGAACCCTTGGCACTTAATATCTAGCATGACATAGGAATATATATATATATATATATATATATATATAGAATAATGAACTAGAATATTGGTCTTGTTTCTAATATAGATGTTTTCAAACTGCACAAAATTATCCTATGAAAAATAGTGTGGGATAATTAAGCTATATGAATTGTTCTGTCTAGCTAGTCTATCACAAACATTACCTAATTTATGCATTTTAAGAAACAAAATTATCACCGATTATTAATATTTTCAATTCCTGGAGATTTCTAAGTAGCCTGTGCCTCCTTTAGATGCCCCAGGGAAAAGGAAAAGTCCCAGACTTCTGTTCATCTGGAAGCAGATAGTACTTACTGACAGCCATCATCTGCATAAACTAAGTACGAAATGCTATGAGGGAAGTGTCTGTAACAATGTCTGTCCACAGAATGAAAGGACCTCACAGTACAAATGTCACAGAAAAGATCTCAAATTGAATGGTAGCCTCTTTACAAAATGCCATCAGGCACGGATACATTCATCTAGATTATTTTATTTAACACAACATTGCTAAGTAGAAACTTACCCCCATTGCTGTGCAAATTACGTGGGATGTTTGCAAAGTTTCACACCTTAATTACTTACTTGTCATTTAAAACCAAAGATGCCATCCATCACTTTCTGAAGCGCTTCTTCCTCTGATGTTTAGTTCTTCAAAATATTATGACATTATGAAATCTAATAATTTAATTTCTTTAACAGATTTCACATTTCAGCAACATAAACATTTTTATTAACTAAAACGTCTGTTGGAACTTTAAAGACTGGTTTGTGGAATCAAGGACTTAGAAAATTAAGGGTATTACTTCCCCCATTCTTCTTCAGAAAAAGCAAGTACTCAAATGACATGTGAAATATGAACACTTTAAAGTAGTTAGACATGCTTTTTCTATTCAGTTTGCACTTACATTGTTAATAATTGGCACCTATTATAATTATTAGAGTGAGAAAGGTCCTGAGGCTATCTATCTAAACCAGATTTATCTAGCCAAACTTTATTTTACACTGCTTTTAGATGTGAGTGAAGAAACAGAGAATTTTTAAATTAATGCAATATAAGTAGTTTATTTATGAAATCCTAAATCTATATTAAATGAACTCTGAAATACTTACACTTAAGTTATTTGCGATACTTACACTTAAGTTATTTTGCTAGCCAAAATCAGCGTTTCCAAAATTTTATTCAATTGTATACCTACCACTTTTGTGATTTTGAGGTACCACCCACCGTTACTGTAGTTCTTTAATATTTTTCTTTAAATTGATTTTAAAATATACTCACACTTTAAGCTTACCTCATCCTAAGCAACAATAGCTATAAAATTACATATTTGGGGTTGCTAATGATGTATCTTTTCTAATATGTATTTTAATAATATTTAAAATTTTTAAATAAAATATTTTTTCCCTGGCCAACCTAAAATAATCTGTTTCCATAACGTAGAATACATTGGCATAATTGAATTGCATTTAAAATGGACGGTGAAAAGTTCTTTGAATACAGAAAGCCTGAGAATTTTGTTTTTTATAAAGGCCCTTACCCTAGACAATTTATTATCTAATAGAAAAAATTCTGACCTGGAATCCTGCTCTACCCTGCCAGGCAGTTTCTCAAGTTTTGAGGGATAAAATAATAATCCCCATTTTATCCACCTGACATAATTTTGCTTAGATTCAGTATATTCAATTAAAAAGGATTGAAAATTGAGTGACCAGGATGATGAGAAAAGTTGAGAAGAATGGATCATGTTTTATCACAGAGATGAGATCACTTAGAGATGACGTCAGAGTGCTCATCAGGGTCCGAATGGCTGTGATACAGGACTAGAGGTACCATGTAAAAGAGAGAGTTTAACATAGAGAGGAACATCCAGGTTTGGGGTTCAGCTGGAGTTATTCAAGAAGAGGTGAGGTCATCAATCACTCGTCTGTGACACTGAAGATGATTGTGTATTAGATAAAGTTTGGCTTGATAACTTCAGATATTTTCTCACTCTAATGATAAGAATAGGCACCAATTATTAAATCCTGACTTAGCTGAGCTGAGCATTTTATAGGTCTTATTTAATTTTCACACAAAAAAAAAAAAACAATAGGAATAGGTATGATCTTATCCATTTTACAAATGGAGAAACTAAGTCTAAAATTTGGCAGAAGTTTAATTTGAACCCAAGTCAGAGTAACTCAAAGCCCATCTACTAACTGTTATGTTATATTATATTATAAAAGTGGTCTGGGAAAGATAAAGTTTGGGGTTTTTTGTTTGTTCATTTTTTGTTTTTGTCAGAAAGTTTCTTTGCCCATTCAGCCAAACTAAAGCCAAGTTGTACTGAAAAACTTTTGTTGTAAACTATAAGTACTATGTGAAAAGGAAACTGAAAAGCCATTATCTCAGCTGGTTTCCCTCAAATTTCTGAGAAAGCCAACACATTTCCCAAGGAAAACTTATGCTTTTGTGATCTCTGTGTTTTGAGAGTGGAGAACAGAAGAAACAACATTTTAAAAGAAAAACTTATGCTTTTAATTTTGATCTCTTTGTGTTTTTAAGAATGGAGAACAGAATAGAAGAATCCAGAAGCCATGCTGTTTATTTCCCAAATGATGTTACAAAATCAGCAAAAGCTTTGGTTTCTCTTGTTTGTATGAATTCTTTTGAAAAACATTTATAAAAGTTGTCTGTTCGAGGAAAGGGAAGGGCAATTTTATTTTTTTGTACCTCAGGGTGCTCAGATAATCTCAAGGGGTATTGGGATGTTTTGCAAACACAAATAATTCAAAGTCGCTTAAAACAAATATGTGCCATAATCAAGTTTTAAGTAGAGTAAAACTCAGGAAATCAAACAGTTACAACGGGTGGTCTAAAAACTTCAAAAAGTTTGGGTCAAATTGTCTTTAAAATAAAAGGCCAGGGGGAGATAAGTAAGAAAGGAAGGAAAGGAGAATAGGAAGAAGAGAAGAAGGAAGGAAGGAAGGAAGGAAGGAAGGAAGGAAGGAAGGAAGGAAGGAAGGAAGGAAGGAAGGAAGGAAGGAAGGGAGGGAGGGAGGGAGGGAGGGAGGGAGGGAGGGAAGGAGGGATGGAGAGAGGGGGAGAGAGAGAGAGAGAAAGAAGAAAAGAAAGAAACAAATGAAATGAGAGTATTGAGTCATACTTGTGACACTACTTATCAGTGTGTTTTGCATTTATTTTAGGGAGGAAGTATATTAAGGAAAATGATTATTTCTACTGTATTATCTTATAAACACACAATTGTCTTAATATCTATATTATTATATAAACTCACATTCAAAATTAAAAACAATAGTTTTATTTCTTTGACTCTTGATATTAAGATTCAACAGTGGAGTTCACATTTGCTTTTTTTTTTTTTCCTGTCTTATTTTCTCTTTTTACTGACTTTTGAGAAATCTTTTCATTTTTTTTTTCACTCGTGAAACATCTGAACCTCACTAATATCATCACTGTGGGAACAAAACTGGGCATTCCTCCATTCCCAGTTGTAGGGGAGATTTTGCAAATTTTATTTTAGATTTAGCACTTTTTCTTTCTTAATAAGTAGTAGAAATGCTAGGAAATCTCTCATATTTTAGAAAATGAAGAGAATTCTGTACTCTTTAAACAATTAACATGTTGTTGGAGGGAAAAAGATGTTTGATATGTAGAAATCTGGCATTTCTTTATCATTTTGAAATAAATACCATGTACTATTCTGTATACAGAAACATGATAAACGCAGTTCTTAAGTTTCATCAAGTATTCCTCCATAAGTTAAACCCAGACACACATTCATGTCTAAATGTGTTTAATATTTATTCTTTACTCTTAAATTGATGCTATTTACATGTGATTAGAAGGCAAACTATATTAGTAGAACATTAGGGAATAAGCTCCGCAATATTAAAGTTAGAACACTCACATGTTTTGCAAATTTCTATGTCATTAAAAAGAAAAATCACTGTACAATAAATGCTTGTTCTTTACTTGTAAGTGATACGGAACAATCTGTACTTAGTTCTAAAGTTCCACCAAGAGGGCTTCCCAGGAGGTGTACTGCTGCTGTACAGAGTGTGGAGAGCAGAGACGGCAATGCTTCTGGAAGTCAAGCAGTGGCGTTCCATGGGATATTGACAAAAGTGAATAGTTCAGTTAATCCCAAGAAGCCTTCTTGCTGCAGACTCATAATTAATGGTCCCACTGCCCTTCTCTCTCGTTTACGCCTTCTTCTTCTTCAGGGAATGCTGATTCATTCTGGCCTTTCAGATGCTTAACCCCTGAAATTATAAAAATTATGCTCAATTTAAGTAAAATTTATTTCTGGCAGATTTACTCCTTTGCTGCAAGAGATAAAGAAACCAAGTGGAAAGTTTTCACTGGTGTATATGTATTTTCTCCAAGAATCTTAACAATATAATCCTATATAAACCTTTTAATTTACTGAGGAATAAAAACACATTCAGCCAAATTTCCATTAGAGATGGGCTAGCTTTTATAATTTAATCTTCTCCATTAAAAATTACATCACAGCCCATTAAAAACCTGTTAACTAAAAATCTGCTCACAGGCTCTTATTGTAATTCTGATATTTCATTTAGTTCAAATATTTCTTTTGGCATCCCCGAACTCTATTACAACGAGAACCATGGAAACTCCTAGGAACAAAGGGGTTGTGTTTGCCATTTCTGTTACTTGTTAACAACAAAAGAATCACAATATTGTTATTAGAAATAGGAACATCCTCATTTAATTATGAAACTTCTGTATTCAAAATTCTTCAATAACTTCCCTCGCCACCTACAAAGAGGAAAAACATTGGCACACCTTTCCCTGCTGTACAGGCTTATGTGATCCTACCTCTCCCTACTATTTGGCCTTTTTTCTCACCAGACTTTCCTGCTTCTTCCTTCTACAGTAATTTACTCCTTAACAACACAACCTACTCTTCTACATTCCCTGATCACCCCAGGCTCCCTCAAGCCTCCATGCTTTTCTTGGTCTATTCTCTTTGACAAATAGCCTCTTTCTGCTCACCCAGTGGATAATCTCCCACTCATTCTTCTAGTCGCAGCTTGTTTCCTTTGTGAAGTCTCCTTAATTCCTCAGTAAACTTACCTAGATCTTTCTCATATTTCCCCCACTGCTCTTGGAAGACTTTCTTTTGTATCAATTATCTTATAGAAGTGTATTTGTTTACATAGAATTTTTATTAAAGCAAATTTCTCGATTTCAGGATTATATAGTTTCACTTTGTGGGCCCAGGCACAATGCCTGGCAAACAGTAGGTACTTATTAATACTTATTGCATAAATAGTTGATGGAATTAATGAAGTAAAAAAATTTGGCATATGTTTTGGGTTGTTCTACAATAATGTATATTTGAATTTGTTTTGAAAATTAATTTAAATTTGGAGTGTAAATCAGAAGGCAAATACTACATCCATACACGATCTACAGAATTATCCTTAATTTCACTGGGATCTATTCTGTTAAAACATCATACTAGCTGAACACTCTGTGCATATAGTGATGCTTAATATGGGAAATTTTATACATATTTCATATGTTAGAAATTGGTTTATGAGATTTTATAAGTATTACTGAAAAATATATTCATCAGAATTGAAAAATGAAAGGAAGTCACTGCTCATGTTTGCTATGAACAAAGAAACTGAAAAAAAAAAGTGTGAATTTGCATGAGGCTGCAGTTAGTAAGCCTCAGAGTGCTATTTGGCAAAGAATGACATCCCTAGGCTTGGTGAATTATCTTGCAAAAATATTTGATCAGTTGTAATAATATTTAAATACCTTAATTTGATCTGCAAACACACATCACTCACAATTCCTGATGACCCAAGACTGTAGAGAGATGTTTGTTTTTAACAAATGAAACTTACCTCATATTATTATAAATTACATGGGGAAAAACTTCTAAATGCTGGAGAAGGGGAAGGGAGTTTGAAAAGCATCCAATTAATCACTTTGCTAGAGGCTTACATATCCGAATCAGCAATCTTACAAGTCCATGGGATGAGTACCTGGACGGTGAAATTTAGACTTAAGGTAAGTGATTTGTTCAAGGGTATGAGGATAGTGTAGTTCTAATATAAGTTCTTACACACGATAGTCCCTTGATATAAACAAACAGACTGACTGAATGAATGATTGAATGAATAAGGCATAAAATTCCTTTGTCAGGAGACTCCAACTTATTTTCACTTTTAACTTTTTAGATGCTGACCTAGACTTTTCTAACATTCTCTAGGTTTTATTGTAGGTTTACAGTATCTATTAACCTGGCTTAGATAATCTTGGGAGTCTCTCTAAAATATTAAAGCACTATAATCATTTAGCTGTCTGCCACTCTCTTTCCTGAGCTGAAATTGTCCATATCTCCCTGGCTTTGCGAAGGATCTATTGCCTCCGGAGCCCATCCCTCTCCCCCACAAGGTGACTACAGAGTGCCAAAGTTGTGTTCAAGACAACTTTCTTTAAATTAGGGTTAGTAACTTAATGCCAACATTGATTTGTGTATATGTGGTGTTGGTTAAAACATGAAAAAAATCAGTAACCAAAATGTACAACTTACTAAACCATTAATCAACCATTAATCAACTTCCCATACTTGAGTATAGGTCTACTTACTTACCCCAATCCACATTTGATTTATTTTGCAGTACTAATGGTCACAAAGTTATAAAAGGCAAACTTTTTAAAGTAGAATCACTCACTTGGGCGAAGCTTGGAAGGTACCTTTTTTAGCTTTATTTGAGTGTGACATTAACTACTCCAGGTGAAAAGTTTTGATGAGGCAGTAGTTGGTAACATATCACAGAGCTGTTCTGCAAAACATCTCTAGAGAAACATGAATTCTTTGGCTCCCCAAGCAGTTTACACTAATGTCATCTTTCCATTGGATAATGGATGATTGGTTAATTTGTGTTTTAAATCTTTTTTTTTTTTCTATTAGAAATACTTATTTGGTTATGGATAAAACAATGCTGCAATTAAAGTCTGTGAGGACTGTCCAATAATTTCTTTTCCCCTATCCCCCTCCTCCTATCTACAAACACACATATACTTTGTTTAAAAATTTTCTTTGAACCCTCATTTCATATTTGAGTAATTCTGGAGGTGGAGGAAAATAACTTGGCCTGGGAGTGTTGATGAAATTACCAGAGTCTCCTCCTCTGCCAGGTGCTAATGAACGTGTAGGAAAATATCTCACCTGCACAGGTGCTGATTCTAAGGCACAAGGCAAAGGGCCTCCTGGAGCCAGAGTAGACTCAGCCAGCCCTGCACCCAGGCAGAAGACAAATGGCTCCCAAAAAAACACAATGGAGGTTCTTTCATCCGAACCAAAATGAACTCATGAAAAAGGGGACCAGGATATCCAGTATGAGTATGTGAAGGAATGAAAAAAAAAATAGACATTGAGTAAAGAAAGTAGACTGAGTGAAAGAAGAAAGGAAAAAGAAAAGAAATGTGTTGCCCCCAAACAGAACGTAATACTCAGGCTTTTCTCCATCTGCAGATCAGGAGCTTAAATGTGAGTTGGATGAAGTTGTGAAGTGATTGAGTGAAGAATTATGAATAATGAATGCACAGAGGGAGGCTTGCATTTGGCAAATCACAGGTCAATATGTTTTCCAAAAAATTTGGAGGAAAAAAAAAGGCAGGTTTATTACATGTGTAGGTGACACAAAACTTGGAAGAAAAGATGACATAATACATGATAATATTAGTATTCCAAAACGTTTGGCAGAGCTGGAATGACACCCTGAGAAATTAAGGTAGGGATAAATAGGAAGTTTTCTTTTTAGGAAGATTATTTTGATTCTAAAAAATGGAGAATTAGGGCAACCTAGGGGTTGCAGGTGACAACAATTTCAACATGACCCAGTAAAGCCACCTGCTTCTAGGAACAGTGCTCTTAGCAGTGTCGAGGGCATTCCTACCAGCAGAGTCAGCAGTTACGAGAGGTAACCACACTCCACCAAGCGTTGGTCAGACCCTTTCTGGATCCTGCTGCTTAATTCTGGGATCTGTATTTCAAGAGTTCCTTTGAAGAAGGTAATTGAGATTAAATGTCTTATGAAATCATTTTTCTAGAAGAATTGTATGTAAAACTGGAATTTTAGCATAGAAAAAGTGTAAAGAGGACAAAAGAAGCTGCCATTGTATTTCCAAAAAAGAAAGAAAATTTACTTATGTAGCTCTTGAGAGCAGAAATAAGGTCAATAAATGACATTTATAGGGTGAGAGCTGATTACAGTTCAATACTAAGATTAAAATTCTTAAATTTTTTTTTTTTTATTTACCCAGCATTAAACATGTGAGCCAGTTCCCATCATTGTGTGTGTTCAAGTCAAAGCTAAATTTTGACCTCTGAGGTGAGTTACAGTAGGAAACCTGCATTAAGTAGCAGGGTAGACTAACAATCTCACTGACCTTGTAATGTTATTAATCTACAAAGCAAATCTCTTTTTTTTTTCCTACTGAAAAATTTGCTCTGCTGTGAGTACTCCAAGTTACAAAAACCAGTTATAACTTCAAATGACACAAATGGCCCGAATCTACTTTTTAAAACTAATTCACATTGGGAGTAGCAAATGTAAATAGATTCTTTTTTTTTTTCAACCACGTTCATGGTTTTTTTTAGACTTTAGAAATCACTGTAAAGCCCTCTAAGGAATCTGTGGGTGGATTATAGAGAGCCTCTGACCCCTCTTAGAATTCTATTTATAGTTGTATTTGTGCTTTTTGGGGGAAGAAGGTTCATCCTTTTCAGCAGAATCTCAGAGGGATCTCTGACCTATAAATAGTTGCAAATATGAATCATAGTCTAATCTCTTGAATTTAAAGACGAAGGAACAATTTCAGATAGCAAAGTGACTTGCTTAAATTCACACAATGATCATTAGCTAAGCTGGGACACAAACTAGTTGCCCTTAATTCCTACTGGGGGCTGTTCATCAGATTCACTAAGACTCAATCTTCCACTGTCATCAATCTTTTTTAAGGTTACGACCTGAGGAAAAATTTGGTGACTCAAGATCACAAGGCCCTTTACATTATCAAAGTCTTTCAAAAGATATTACATAGTTGATAGATTAGATGTGAATTTTCAGTCTTTGTTGTTGTTATTGTTTTTAATAGAATTTTGAACCAGAGAGATGTAGAATTTATCGTTGCCCAGGAATGTTTCCAGAATAGAACCAAATTACGAATAATGTTTAGGTTATTAGAAAAGAAGCAGTCTTTCTGCTGTGCTCAACCTGGGCCTGGACTCTGGGGGACACAGAAATTATATTATGGTCTAGTCTGTGAGATGAGACATAGTAGTCATCAAGCAATACAATGTAGCCATCAAGCAAGTTAATATAATAAAGCACCCCCCCACATACACATACATATACACACTGTGTATTAAGCATGAGAGAGACACAACTACATATCAGATGAGGATGCAGGTCAAGGGGTGATGGTGTGCACATACATGAAGTTAATTCAATGAAGACGTGTTGTAAACCAATAGAACATACAATGCATGTGGAAAGTTCTGATACGGGAAAGAAGAGCTCCAACTGGGGAGATAGTAATCTGGGCAGCCATTTATTGAGAAATACACTGGCTAGATTAAGAGAAAGAGCAAGTCTGATTTCTATATGAGAAAAATATTTACAAAATACATTAGTTTTCTGAAAGCCTACTATATATAAAAGAGTAATTTCAACAGCTCTGCAAAGATGGTTTTCTAATGGTTCCTTGTGTTTTAACCCTCAAATTGTATCAAAGTAATCATGCTAGATAAACTAGAAAAATATAATTTAACCTATAATATGGTACAACAAAGATCCTCAGTAAAGGCCCATCATCTCTCAGATTAAAAATGAGCTTTATATTTCCCAAAGTGCTTTCATATATATTTTGTTTAATCTTCTTGTCATTCATTTATTATGAATAGCTATACATTAATACACTGAAGGTCATAGAGATCAAATGACATTAATTTGAAGTAAATTATATATATATAGCATAGTTAATCTCTGTTCTAATATAGTAACTGGTCCATTAAGATAAACTGCAAGATCATTTCACTTAAATCCCTATTACTTAGAGAAACATTTCTCTGCAGGAGAATCAATGTGTAATATGTTTCTCTCTTCATAATACATGGGAATAGGGGCAGCATGTTTATTTAATATTCATAAATATTATATATTTTATGTATATTTTTACCTATTACATATTTTACCAAAGCTGGTACCCCTAATGAAGCTTTGGTGAAAGATATAGCAGTGAATACAGAGAAGGTAGGGGAGGAGGTACACGTACATACTATTGTTAGAAGTGTGAATTCAGATAAAATCTTTGGAGAGCAATATAGTCTCACTTATCAAAATGTAAAGTGCCCACTTCTTTATCAGTAAGTCCGAGGTTGGGGCCAGGCAAGAATATATATGGTTGTTGTTTTTTTTTTTTTTTTTTAATTTTATAAGGATCCTGTTATTTGGCCTAGTGTGAAAATCACTTTGATAGGGTGAGTGCCTCTTTTACTCTGTACAGCCAAGTGCCCTTCTTATACCCCTTTTTCTTCTAAGTTAATGCATTTTTCATGAACTCAGAAGTACAGTTAAATTTTTAAGCCTACACATAATGGAGCTAAACTGTGTTGGGCAATTTCACTTTAGAGAGAGACAGATGGCTTCCTGGCCTGTAAGACTTGCCAGCCATTGCTTAAACACAATAGCATATCTAAAATAAAGAATACATCAATGAGCAAAAGTCAGTGGTTAGCCTTGAAAGCACTAAAAAATAAGATAATAAAAGGAGAGTTGTATTCACAGCCAAAAAAGCAAATACTGTCCATTTTTTAAGCATGTCCACAGAAGGATGCCTTGTGCTGGCATTTTCGAAGGCTCTCTCTCCCAGAAAGGGTATTTTCCTTTTGAAGAAATGGTCACTGCAGGCCGCCATAGCTTGATGCCAGTATAGGCCCAATCACATAACCAAATCATCCAGCTCTGAGTCTAAGTTCACTGAGAAACCTTACAATAACAGCAGAGCTTTTTCACAAGAAGAAAAGACCCTGACTGGACTTAATGATAGCTCACGTAGTTATTGGGGAGAAGACCATACCACGCAGATGAAACAAGAACTGCAAAGGCTTTATGGAACATACCTGCTGTGGTCAAAGAACAGCAATGAACCTGGAGTGTCAGGAATGAGGTGTACGATGGGTAGCAGTAGAAGGTAAGCTCGGAGAGAGGAATGCAGAGGGGGAAGAGGACCCTGACTATGCAGGACTTTATAGGACATTATAAGAGTTTTGGCTGTTATTCTGGGGAGCCACAGGCAGGTTTACTTTTGTTTTGTTTTTTTGTTTGTTTTGTTTTTGTTTTCGTTTTTTGTTGTTGTTAGAGGAGCAAAACGATCTGATCTACATTTTCAAAGAATCACTCTAGGGTCCAGGATGTAAGGAGCTAAGAAGTCACTACTCTGTTCTAACAAGTAAAAAGCTGCACAAGCTGTAAAAAATAACTCTCCTTAGATCCATTAGAGAAGGTCACATGGCAAACTACTGCCAAGATGTAGAGAGACAGACAGGTGAATACAGAGAAATACAACTTACTGGAGCAGAAACCCACATGCAAAAATATATTCAGGAACCAGTAGGTAGGAAAATTTAAACTCATAGCTGGAGGCTCAGTGTGGACAAGACTGAGGGAATGGGGGATAGCCATATGGGCCCTCACACTTTTGTGAATTTCACCTCCTTGGGTTCTATTAGTTTCTCACAATGAAAATCAGAAGAAAATCTCCTCAGGCTTCCTACAGAGAAGACGAACAATGGCCATTTTCAAAAACAGAGAATTCTGTTCTTAACAAGGTCAGTCTCTCTGAGGAGAAACTGTTTTACCCCAGCCTCACCTTATGAGGTTTTATCAGAGACTCACCTACCGGCGGCGGGGGGGTGGGGGGGGGATAATTCCAACCTCCCACTCCGTGAGTCATTCTGTCCCACCTAAAGGGGGAGGGGGATACTGAGAAGCACTGGTGAAGTTCATAGTCCACAGACACAGGCTCAAGAAAAGACGGACACCTAATTATAGACTATACAACGCTTGTTCCCACCCTCACCATTACATCACTAAATGTCTATTTACCACATTTCCTTTTACCCAGTACATTATGTTCACCTTTCACAAAAAAATTACAAGGCATTCTATAGGCGAAATACAGTGTGAAGAGTTTGAACACACATCAGAACCAAAGTCAGATATAGCAGGAATATTGAAATTATCAGACCAGGACTTTTTTTAAACTATGAATAATATGCTAAGGACTTAATGGAAAAAGTAGACAATGTGCAAATGTGTAATATAAGCAGAGAAATGGAAATTCTAAGGAAGAATAAAAAAGAAACACTAGAGATCAAAACTGCTGTAACAGAAATAAAGAATGTTTTTGGTAGGCTTTTTAGTAGACTGGACATGGCTGAGGAAGAATATCTGAACTCGAAGATATGACAATAGAAACTTCAAAAACTGAAAGCAAAGAGTAAAAAGACAAAAATACAAAACAGAATATGCAAGAATTGTGGGACAACTACTAAAGGTATGACATACTTTTAATGAGAATAACAGAAGAAGAAAGAGAGACAATATTTGAAGCTATAATGACAGAATTTCTCTCTAATTTATGTCACACATAAAACCACAAAGAAGCTCAGATAACATCAAGAAAACTACACCTAAGCATATCATGTTCAAACAATAGAAAATTAAAGATAAAAACAAAAAACAAAACAAAACAAAAAATACCTGAAAGAAGTCAGAGGAAAGATTTACTTATATAGGAACAAAGATAAGCATTATATCCAACTTCTCAGAAACTATGCAAGGAAGAAGGGAGTGGAGAGAAATATTTAAAATGTTGAGAAAAGAAAAAAAAAACCACCAAGCCAGAATCTTGTACTGTCTGAAATTATTCTTCAAAAGTAATGGAGAAATAAAGACTTTCTCAGAAAAACAAAAATGGAAGGAAAGTGTTACCAATAGACTTGCCCTTCAAGAAATGTTAAAAGAAGCTCTTTAGATAGAAGGAACATAATATAGGTCAGAAACTTAGATCTACATAAAGAGAGGAAGAGAATCAATAAAGGAATAAATAAAGGTAAAATTAAAACTTTAACTTTTATTCTTAATTAACAAATAGCAGTTGTTTAAAATAATAATAGCAAAAATGTATTTAATTATTTATGCTAATGTCTATATATTTTGTATATATATATGCTTATGTATGCTTACATATAAGTAAACTAAATGATAGTACTGATTCAAGGAACAGGAAAAAGGAATAGGATTAACTTGTTATTTTAAGGTACTCATACTACCTGTGAAGTAATATAGTGTAATTTGAAAGTAAACTTAGATTAGTTGTAAATGTATATTGCAAATTCTAGGACAATCACTAAAAAAAAAAAAAATGAAGTATAAGTGATATGCTGAGAGGAAAAATGTAATGATATAAAATGCTCAACTAAAACTATAAAAAGCAAAAAAAGAAAAGGTGGAAGACGAAAATAGGAACAAAGAACAAGGATAACAAATAGAAAGCATGGTATTTATTAATCCAACTTATATCAATAATCACTTTGAATGTCAGAGATTTAAATGTACCAGTTAAAAGATACATTGTGAGGGTGGATCAAAAAATAAGACCCACTATAGATTGTCTACAAGAAATTTATATTAAATGTTAAGACACATAGATTTAGAGTAAGTTGGTGGAAAAAATATACTTTGCTAATGTTAATCAAAAAAAAAAAGCAAGAGTAGCTATATTACTTTCAGACAGAAGCAAGGAAAGATATCAGAGATAAAGATGAGCATTACACCTAACAAAACTACAGTTGCTATAAAACCTAATTCTCTATAACTTTAATGACTGAAACTTGAAGGGGATCAGGCATTATACTGACAAAAATCTTACAACCATGACCATCGCTTTCACATAAAAATTGTAATCGCAATTCTTAGTGGGCTTCAACATTTCCTGAAAGATCTACTTTATTTTTCTGTGTAAGTTATCCTTAAATTATTTTATTCCTCCAATCTCAAAACAAAAAACAAACAAATTAAACAAACACAAATAACCCATACCTTCCTCATACTTAACTGATTTTATAGAGAAAATTGAATCGATTATTAATGAATTGACAACAATATATCTGGATCTATACCCATATTTCTGCCTTTTCTCATAGGACTCACCTCTTACTTTTCACCCCTCTTTTTCACAATATCCCTTCCCCTTTCAAGGAATGCTCCAAAAATTATAAACTCTCTCTTGCATCAATTTTTTCCATTCTATGAAAATATTCCCATAACCACAAAAACATGTTTTACTATCTCTCATTTCAAAAAATCCCCTCTAGCTATTGCCCCTTCTCACTCCTTCTCCTTTATAGCAAAACTTCTTACAATATACTAAATAGATAATATCACTTTATAACTTCTTAACCCACTCCAGTCAAACTTTCATGCTTATCACTCCTTGGTGTGATATTTATTTATTTATGGACTTGTAGTATTTCTCCTCAGTATAATGCTATTAAAATGGTTCTTGTCAAGTTTCCCAATGGACTCCATTTGGGGAAATCCAGAGGTCAGTTCCACACCCATTTTAGATGAAACTTGGCAACATTCAACATGATTGGTCACTTCTCTTTGTTAAAACACTAATTTGACCTCAAGACGACTAGCCCTCTTGTTTTCCTTCCTATTACTCACTGGCTACATGTTCTTGGTCTTTTCTGCCAGGTAATCCTTTTCATTCTTACCCCAACTTGCCAACATGTTCCAGGACTTGGTTATTTTACTATTTATCTACTTCCTAGGTAATCTCATCCAGAACTATTGCTTTAAATATAATCTATAAACGAATTAATTCCAATTGTATATCATCGAGTCTCAACCCCTCATCTGAGCTCAGATTCATACAATCTGTTGGAAATTGTATTCTGATTTTTGGATGCTTAATAGGCACCCCACGCTTGGTATATCTAAAACCTGATTTTAATTCTTCCCCTGATCTTCAAATAAACAAACAAACCCAGACAAGCATCTGTCCCCTACCAACCTACTCTTTTCTAAATCTTTTTTATTTTAGTTGATAGAACTTTCTCTGGCCCAGTGTATTTTTTTTTTTTTTTTTTTTGCTTCCTTTTGTTCTTTTCATACTCTTTTTCCAATGCATGGCCAAATTTTGTAGCCTCTACATTCAAAATGATATACCAAACCTAATCATTTTTCATCTAATCCATTGCTACTCTCTACCTAGAGGTCCTTCTAACTGGTCTCTCTACTTTCTCTCCTTCCACCCTAACATTAATTCCCCAAATAATTTACAGAATATTTTTTTAAAAAACAAATCAAATTACATCACTCCTCCGATGAAAACTTTTGATGACTTCTTATTATCTTAAGAATGAAATTCCAACACCTTATCATAGACTCATAATCATTAAGATCTTTCATGTTAAATCCTGTCTACTTCTGACCTTATCTCCTTCCAAACCTCTCTTCACTTGCTTAGCTTTGTTGGTCTTTTATACACAGGCCTTATACAGCCTTATACACACAGGCCTTGTCTTCCTCTGCATTCTCCACTGAATTCCTCTTCCTCTAAGGGACCCATTTTCCTTGACCTCATTTGGCCTTTCAGGTCTCTGCTCAGATGTCATCATTTCAAAGAAGCCCTTACTGACCATCTCATCTAAAATATTCCACATTTCTTTCCCTTACTTTCTATCTAAATACCATGATTTATCTTATTTTTTCCTTCCTTTAGTGTACTTATCACTCCTTGGTGTGATATTTATTTATTTATGACTTGTAATATGTCTCCCCACTATAATGCTAACACTATGAAATCAGAGCCAATGTATTGTTTTACTCACTGATTGATCAGCAGAGCCTAGAACAATTTCTGAACACTGTATGCTCACTGTATTATAAGTGAAAAAATGACTGACTTCAATCGCATTCATTAAAAATATTTCCTATTCAAAGTAAAGTTTTAAATCTAGTTGAGTTTTTTTTTTTTTTCCAAATAAAGAACCTTCTACCCAATCAAGTTAAGTCACATCTCCTATGATAAGCAGAAAACTTGCACAATGATTTTGGTCTGGAGTTAGTTTGTTCTTCTCAGTCTCATATACTATTTTAGATTATAAATTAATGATTGTAATTATGATTAGCAATTATGATTCTGAAATTTCACTCAGTTCACAAAAACATTCAGTAAATCTTTTTTTTAATTAATTAAATTTTTATGGTGACATTGGTTATGGAAATCTAGTAAGTTTCAGCTGTACATTTTAACAGTAAGGCATATATATATTTACATTGTGTGTTCACATTCAGTAAATCTTAACGATGGAAAACAGGAAATGATATTTTTCCTAGCATATAATGTTGCTCTGTTCACCAAAGAGTTAATGAATTCCATTTTGGTGGATGGCTTTCACGACATAAGTGACATTAATGAATTTGATTAAGTATTTTAGCCCCCTCAGTTATTCTTCTGTTACTCATTTTTTTTTTTTTAAGAATGATAATCCTAATGAATTGATAGTTACATCCGGTCTCAAAATCCTCTAGGCTTTCTCCGTATCCTGAGGCTGTTTTCCTCTACTTTCCCTGAGGATGGTCTCCATTCCATTGGCTTCTCATTACCAGCTTGCTGGCCGCCAGGAAGCTTCTGAATGATATTGTTCTGCAATTCATCCTCTACCTGACTCAAGGACATGGAGTTCACACTCTGAGCATTGCAACTGTTTTTGCTCTGACCCTGCTTTTCTGTTCAATTTACCATTGTTCTTGTAGGCATTCCTGTTCACAAGCAGGTTTACTCTATGATCAGTGCTTTAAATATTAGTAATTTATTGCATTGCCATGGGCCTCTCTGACCTACTTTCTTTGATTTGCTGCCCAATAGTTGGTCTGTTTTACTTGTCACTCACATATAAAGTCAAATCTCTCTTCTTTTTACATGGATATTTAACAAATTCTCTTTAGCTGAGCTGATACCATTTCTTTTATTTCATGTTGTTCTTTTAAAGTTTTTATTAAGAATACTTGATCCAAAGGAGTGATTATATACTCAAATTCTATGAGGAGTAGCAATTTTATATAGTTTACATGAAGGAGAAAAATATTAATATAAATTTTGCTTAAAATGATATTTCTACCTTATAAAATGTTATTTCTACCTTATAATATTCAAATGTAATAAGAAGGGGGAAAAGTTTTCACTTACCAATTTTACTTAGTTTCTCAACACAAGAACCTCTTACCTATGAAATTTTTTTAATGCCAAATTTGAAATCCCCCGACCTTCTCAGACATTATAAATTAATTGCTCTAAAATCATGGCTTTTGAATTTTCAGAATTTTCTCTTGAAAGGGAGACTATTCTTACTTTTGGTGTACATACACTACATTCAATTTACAAAAATTTATAACCACTTTTGTATTAGAAAATTAATAAAACTATTAGTAAAAATTAATGTAAGGTTTTTTAAAAACCCATATTGAATTTTATTTAAACCTATAGTCTGAGAGGAAGAATTCTCTTCAAGTATGTTTTAAGATTATCATACCCCAAAGGGATATGAAATAATTTCAACTTTTTTCCCAAACTTACTGTGTATTTGGTCTACTTATCTTTTCTTAGATATTTACTCTATTTCTCCCTCAAATAATAGAATCTATTTTGAGAAAAATAGATATATATATGATAAGAAAACCAATCAGATTTTTAGAGATAAAATGAAATCACTGAAAATAAATAGCACTATTATTTAAGTCTGATACACTATAAAGAATTTCCAAATTTACTAATTAGAAACAATCTCTAATTTACTTACACAAGGAAGCAGAATCTCTCTCAGAAGATGCAAGAAGGATCATTTGGCTATGAACTCTTATGCAAAACTGGCCACAAATTAGACTTTTGATATCGCCAACTAAGTTTATATATACAGTAACAGATATATTTATTGACACATATGAAAATATTTTGTTAAAGTGTCTCTCATAAAACTTCACACACTGATGATTACTGGACCAAATTACCTGGATCATACCATAAATTATTTTTTTTATAAATATCATAATTATGAATAGCCTAATTATGTCATTGTAAATTTTGTTTTGTTAAATGAAAATAATTACAATTGCATCATTTTTGCAATTCTATTTTGGCATTCCTTCATTCTTTGATATAGGGAACTTCATTATAGACCTCCCCCCCTTGACTTCCATGAGGCCTTAGTACAGAAGTTATACAAACCAATGGACATGGAAGTACGGCCTGTGTTCCCACTCCACTCCCTTCTAGTCTCCTTCCCCCATAACTATAAGCCTAGAGAGCTGCTTTTCCTTAAGTAGCTATATTGCTTTGGAAAAGTGCTTTTTCTCAAATATAGAAGCATGAGATTTTATCATTGAAAGAACTTTAAAAGGTAGTATTAAATTTAAATGGTAGTCTAAATGCCTCCCAACACACATATATGCACACATGCTCGCTCACACACCCACCAGTGGCAGTACCACAACCACCATTATATTAAGATTTGGAAACCAAGGCCAGTTTTCTGAAGTCTCACAGCAAGTAGCAGTCATTCAATCAAGAATACAAGTCGTCAGATTTTTATTCCATATTCTTTACATTGTACCACAGCAGCACACAGAGAATGAATAAACTGCTGGTCCCGGTAGTCCCAACAGAGTTCCCTTTCCTGCTTTCTTTTACTCAACCATGATCTGATTGCCTGAATGCCTGTACAAAACCACTAAGAAGTAAAATGTATTTGGTTGTAAGCGGAAGCCATGCTCTTCATAAAGATACTCTAATGGATGTTTGGTAACATTCAAGTGAACTGTTAGTATAATAACTTAAGCAATTATTTATGGAATCTGCTTCTATAAACTGACCTAAAAAAAAAAAAAAAAGACACTAGTAGCATTGGTTCTACATATTTTCAGATCCAAATGCCTTCAGATTCAATTTTCATAACACCATTCTTGTTTATAATTGGAGGCTGAATGTTCTGGAAATTCACCAATAGTACCACTAGAATAGCATTAGAAGGGGGAAGAAATAAGGTATAAGTTTCTAAGGAAGGTTTGTTTATTTCTCAACAAATAACGTAATCCCCCAGATATTTCTGTTTTGTTCTTTACAATGAGTATCTATTGTTTAGTCTTCTTGGCAACACTGTCTACCTTCTTGTAGTGAATGACTATTCTCCCCACTCACCTTCCTTCTCCCTACTCCAAACATGGCATAACAAATCAGCTCTGCCTGGTTCTAATATCACTCTGCCCACACATAGCGCAACTTGCAGATGAAACGTCAAAATTATCACAACTGATTTCATGCTTTCCTTGGTCCCGAAGTAATAATTTTATTACTACAAAGCACTGAAAATTTATAGTTAGCTCTCACAGTGTAGAATTTTAAATAACCAGATAAAAGAATTTGAGTGATTCCAAAAAAATCTTTTACACAGAATTGTCCCAACCTAGGTTTATAATGCTTAAAATTTTGTGTTTTCTCATATTAAACATTTACTTTAATAAATTATAGAGAAGACATACCAGATATTGAAAAACATAATATCATAACACATTAAAAACAATCTTCTAAAGATTCTAGAAAAATAGTAAAAAAAACAAAAACAAACAAAAAAAAAAACCTCTTTTTTAAATCCTCTAATAAATTAGCTCTTGTGCTCCTTCTTTATTTTTCAATTTGGCTTTGAAAATACGAATAAACAGGATCTATAATTCTATAATTTTATATATATATATAATTATATATATAATTTTATATATATATATATATATATATATCCCCATTCACTTAATTTATACTTGCATTATAATCACAACCAGTTCTAGGTAAAAGTAATATTCATTTTAAGTATGGCTTGCCCAATCTTCCCTATGGGGTATCCAATCCATCTTAGAGTATAAAATTGCCTTGAAGGTTTCATCCTGTTTTTTCCTTTGCATCTTCATTCCATATTATCAATATTTATAGTTTTAACACTAGCTAACTTAAAATGAAGCTCCATTCTGCCTTCCATGTTATTTTCCTGAGATTAATTATATTATCCTGTATAATACTAGTAATAGCTTATTATAGCACTTTTCAATTTTTCAAAGCAAAAGCATACATATTGTTCTATTCTTAGCATAACACTGTAAAGTCAGAAGGTTTACTTTTATTATCCCCGTTTCGCAGTTGGAGAAATTGTGTCCGCCAATAATGAAATGAATCACCCAAGATGCCTTGTCAAGTCAATATCAAAACTAGCACCAGAACTTAAAATTCCTGAATTCAAATCTAGTTATTTTCCCATGGAAATGAGAATTCAATTTCTCATTCCCTCTGAGCCAAGATTTCATTCTTCTAATAACCAACTATCTTTGGTTAAAAAATCTTCCTCCATTCCTTTGCAATATAATATGGTGAACATTTTAACAATCTTTTTTTTCTAAAGAATATAGGTCCCTCTATCATATCTCCAAGGAAAAGGTCAAGTAATGGCAATTTTAATTCAGGTGTCAAGAAAGGCCATGCAAGGTGGAGATGATTCGGGAAATTAGGACTTTGTACTGTTTTTCACATCTTAATATTTAGATAGGTTCCTCTTCTCTGCCTGTTTATAGGACTGACATTACTTAGAAATAAGGCAGACAGTAATTTCAAATATTCTGAATTGCTTTTCCCATAAATTATGGAAATGTTTTAGGAATCCCAACATCTCCTGAACTACTTCCCACATTAATATTTTTGCAACATGCAACATCGAAAATGACCTTTGTCCTGCTTTTTTTCCTAGAAAATATCATCACCAAAAGAATGTAGAGTCATATTACATTTGTTGAAGAATCAAATTTCTTATGTTTTTTTTTTTCCCCCCAACAAAATTATTTTAGGGAGCTTATTATGATCTCACAATTATTTTTAGATATTTGTTCTTAGTTTAATACTCCATATGCAAATAACTGTAGATTAGTGTGTGCCAAGACAGAACAGTTTGTACCTTTTTGTTACATACCAGATATCATCATAAAAAGCCATCTCCATCATATTTGAAGAAAATCCAAAATAAATGAGCATTTTTCCCTATTTCCATTACTCAAGAAATCTCCAGATTAAAAAGATATTGTGTTCCAAATATACATTTGTAAGGTGTTTGGGACTCAATCTACTTTTCTATAAGGACACATGTAACAATGTGAGGAATTTTGTTTTGTTTTTCTAGGCGACCAACATGCAAATCCTTCAGAAAAAAAAAAAAAAAGACCTACATTTGCTGTTGCGATAAACCGATTTGTAGTGAAGGCTATGATTTTGGGGCTTGTGCTATCAATTGGAATGTAAAATTCAGAGGAAATTATAGAGTTATTATGCATATAAAAGAAAAGAAACACTTTTTCTTTTGGAAGAGAAGAAGGGAAGGATTCAGCAGGAGCTGGGTGGCTTCTGGGGGAAGGGAGGAGAAAGAGAAAACACGTGTGAAGTAGAAGAGACCTGAAAAAAGAGGGATGTGCATTTACCTTGAAATCATTGGCATTAAGCCCTCTCCTCAGTTTATTTTGTAAAATTCAGTAATTTATGCATTACTATTTACTCATGTGTGAAACTTTTTTGGAGGAGCAGGAAGAGAAAAGTGAGAGAGACATAATTGGAGCTTCATGATAATTATTCAGGGAAGGCTTCAAGATCTAGAAATGCAAAATCACAGATCCATTTTAAGCCAAACCAAGACTGGTTTTGTTTCTGTGACCAAATACATTTCAAGTCACAATGGGAGGTGCCAAAAACAATTTCTTCAAATCCCATCGATTCCATGGAAAGGGTAAAGAGGTAAACTAAGCACTCTTAGTTTTGGTAGTAAAGTAACTTTTTAGTCTCATATCAATTCACTCAAAATTAGTATCAGGATGGGGCAGGGAAGACAGGATTCTCAGTCATTTGTTCTATGTATAAATGATTCCCTAACTGTTATGTTTTCTATAATTTACTTTAAAACACATAAGAATAGAGAATATATGTGTGAATATATGTGTATAGAAGTATGTGTAAGTTTTATGTATCCCTTAGGGATGAGCGATTAAGGACTAACAGTTTAGGGATAGTTTGTTAACATTTGAAGGACTCTAATGAAAAAACCTACTTCAGGGAGTACCATATGTAACTCCAATAAATACCAGAAAGTTTATTAACTAGCATATAATATGCTAGAAATAATTTTTCTTCAGAGAAATGAGTAGTGTTCAAGGTGTGTCTATTGGCTACATACATTGAAGAGCATTTGTATTTGTACAAATAAGGTTTAAAAATCTAGTAAACCTATTAAGATACATTCTTCAAGTGAAACCTAGTCTTACTATTCCAATCTGTTCTGTGTGCACTCTTTGTCACCTGATTCTGACTAGAAGTTTAAATTAATCCTGCCACTAGGAAAGTATACACTTTGCCTTGAGTAAATCTTTCATAGGAGGTCTGTGTTGGAGAACTTGAAAGAACAGATGGCTGAGATGCATTGGGATTTCAGAATTTGTATGGTTTTGAGGGAAGGAACTGGTTGTTAATAAATGTTTGCATGTATGGATAGATTAGGAGCCAGCCATGCTGATTATCTGAAGAAATAAATCGCAGTAAAGGAAACTAAAAGTAGAAAGGCATAGACACTGGAGAGAGCTTGACATACTTAAGAAAAAGGAAGAGGGCATTGAAGATAGAAAATAGGAGTGCATTTAAAGCCAAGTGGAGGCTTGGAAAGGGGCAGTCAGGACATGAACAGCCAGATCATCTAGGGCCTGATTAGCCATGGTGAGAAGTTTAATCTACAGACACACCTTGGAGATATTGCAGGTTTGGTTCTAGATCACCATAATAAAGTATCATGACAAAGTATGCTGTAACCTTTTTGCTGGTGGAGGGTCTTGCCTTGTCTGTAGAAAAAAAAAAAAGCAACATCTGTGAAACACAATAGAACGAGGTATGCTTGTGTTTCTAAGTGTATCAGAAAACCCCATGGAACACAAATTACTTGTTAGTTGAATATGATCAATATTATGGGTTACAGACATCTGACTAAAAGGTTAGACAGGTAACATAAATGGATGAAGCAGCTATACTATAAAAAATAATAACTCAAGTTCAGTAATAAATGGCAATTGACAGTAGACTTAAGGATTAAGGACACCACAGTGAATGGGGAGGACTTTGACAAATAAAGATCACATGATTTATCTTGTGAGCCGACATGCTAGAGGAAGGTGGCGAGGGGAGAGGTGATTGTTGTCATGCAGAGATCTGATTCAAGTGATGCCACATCTTCTTGCTTTCCAAGACAAGCCATACATCTGAACTTTGCATTAATTCTATGTTTAAATGAAACTATTATGTGGGATAAACAAATCATGAATTTAAATGGAGCTCATGGGCTTCCACGGATAACCTCTGAACTGTATAGTAAACGCTTAACTTTTAGTATGTATGAAATCTCCCTTCACTTTAACTTTCTTATAAATTGCAGATTATTAATTAATTATTCCTACTTTGCATGTAAAAAATATAAAGCTTTTCAAGCTAATTCCAACGTTTAAAATTCTATATTCCTATATATTTTTTTCAGTCAACAAGTATTTGAGTGCCCATCATGTTCTAGGCATTTGAAATATACAAATGAACAAAAAATAAAGATCTCTGCTCTTGTGAACTTTATAAAGTCCTGGGGGGACACTTACATTTAAAAAGTGAGAGAATAGCAGGAAATGAAAAAGATCAGAGAGGAGATCGAGGCTGGAAAGGTAGAGAAGACAAGTGATAAATATGACGAATACATGAATTATATAGTAACGTAGAAGATAATCAGTGCAATTGAGAAAAGAAAAATAAGAGCAGGATAAAAGGGTTTGGAGAGGTGGTGGTCTTGGGAGGATTTCCACGCACAACCCTAAGCCCAATCTCTTTTGAGATCTGCCGCTCCCTCTATCTAGAACTTAATCCTGTCTGCTCTCTTCTGCCTTCTTTCCTTTGTTTATAAAACATATTCCTGTATCTCCTATCCTAAAAAATAAGCAAGCAGACAAAAATCTACTCTAACTATGCATATACACTTGCCTGTGTCTCATCCTTTAAGAAAGAAGCTGTCTACACTGTTGGTCCCACTTTCTCACTTCCTGTTCATCCAACCACCAACTGCAATAGGATTTGCACTTCAATTTCTTTACCAAAACTATTTCTAGATGACCTTTAATTGGCCTAACCCAATAGCTTTTCTTAAACTTTAATCTTATTCACCATTCCTCAGCCTTTGACATTGTTAAATGTTCACTCTTTCGTGAAGACTCAACTTATCTTGGCTTCTGAGATATAATTCTCCTCCTGATGGTCCCCTTACTAAATTTATTTAATCCTACTCTGTCTCCTTTGTGTTCTATTTTTCTGCTTGTACTACCTTGTTAAATCTTAGTATTCTCCCAGGATAATTTATTCCTTCTTTAAGATCAGAAAAACTCCTTCACTAATATAGGAACCATACACTCAGTATATCTCAAACTGTGCACTCATTTGTTCTCTTTTAATCCTAATTTTGGTTAACTGCTTTGAATATTTGTTTCTGGAAAGGAAGGTAAAATTTTTGAACAAGTTCATCTATCCTGGGAAACAGACCGACTATTATCATTTTAAAATTTTGAAGTTTTTATTTTCTAACTATTAGTTTATATTCTCATGTAACTATGAAGACAGTACATGTGTTAATAGAGAATTTAGGTATTGAAATTTTAGTTTGCAACTTTTCATATTATGGGAAACTTACTAGTTATCATCTAAAAACATTTGACTTTCAAAACATAATGCCTAAATTTATTCTTAGAGTAATTAAGATTATATTGTCATTTCTGGAAAATTATGCTTGGAACATTTTTATCTATTCATCCTTGACTATCTTTTCAAATAAGATTCATTTTAAATATTAAGAACAACATTTAAAGAAACTGAGTTTATCTAATTATCAGAGGTTAGAGCAGAACGCAGTTCTTGTCTGGTTTTCATCTGTTATAAATAGCAAATGTCACACAATTTACTACTTGTTTACAATTGAACAAGCATCCTTCACCAATAACTCCCTTCAGTCTTGTTTTAAAGGAGGTGCATTCGACTACATTGGCTCATCTCACACACATGCACGCACACACAAAGTTCAAGAGAATTGTTTAACAGTAATATGACATAACGTCAGGTGGCAATATGAATTTGACTATGATTCCAAATTGCTACCCAATCGGAATTAGCATATATCTTTATACAAGATATTTTTATTGGATAGGTTTGTTAAGTTTCCATAACAAGAATGCCCAAACGAAACATACAGCACATATACTAAATATGTGCTGTATGAGAGACTAAATATTTACATTTAAAATGATTTACTTTTGGTCAGGCATTCAACCAAAAAGCAAATTTGAATCTATAAATTACGAAAATGTGAATAGTAAGAGAGAATATACTATAAGCATGTAAAAATGGCAGTACGATTCATATTAATTTTATATTTAATTTATATTAAATAAATATAAATTGTATAAAAATATTTTTGCTATTGGAAGATAATTCTTGACACAAAGGAAAACTAAGGAGACTTATTTACCTAGAGAATAAAACTACTCGATCTAATTTTCAGAACTTGATATGTACTGTTATTCATTTTAGTAATAGAAACATGTATGACTAAGATTACCACCAAATTACTTAGCAATAGAGTGATGATTATTGTTGTCAAAGAAAATTGACATCTGATTATCTATCATGTTACTCTTTGAGTATTTTTGTATACTTTAAATAATATTTACTTTATGCTGTGTAATGAAAATGAGACTTTATATATAGAAATATCTATACTTACTTATGTTTATAAAAGGCAAAAAAATAAATAAATGTGAGGCAAAATATACAACCCACAAATAATTGTTAAAGAAATTAAAGAACTACAGAAACATTTATCTCAAAACTGTCAAATTTTTACATTTCCTGGAAAAAGGCGAGCTTTTCCAACTTGGAAATAGCAAATGATCATGCTTAGACTTCAAACAATTTAAGATACCAAAAGACTTGTGGGCCAGTCAAAACCATAAGTGAGAATTAATCTCTTGCTCTCACTACCCTTCTAGACTATTGCTGAGTGGGAGTGATCTTCAAGGATTTGGTTTTCTATCTACCTAATACTTCAAACCAGAATTTACTACTAAGAGTCCTTTCTGTGGCAGTATTTAGTTGTTTTCGGGTTGAGATAATGTAAACAGCTGGGATCTATTTCAGAATTGTCTGGCTCCAGCTGGATATACCTTTGGGGAAAAAAAAAACTGTTGTTTAGAGATGGATTTTCACTCTAATCACGGAATTTAGTTTACAAAACTGAGACATAAATGGTGTTCCTGCACAGGGACAGTTTGACCTGGTTGTCTAGAAAGAAGAAAACCCAACTGTTTATTTAGCCCTTTTATCCAGCATTTAAGATTGTCTCACTATTTAAAACTCCTAGAGATCTAGTTCCCATTGGGATTTTGCTAAGATATTGTAAATGAATTTAAATAAGAAATGTTGTGTGCACCAAAAAATAATTCTGAATCATTGAAATGTAGCATGTTTATAGCATGCTTGCTACAGAGTAAATCTATTAGTAAATTTGTTGTACTACATTAAACCAAACATGTAGAGCTAAGGAAAGAACTCATTACTAAGTAGTAGCGACAAAGAAGTAATGAATGTAGTTGAAATAGTCACACAACTTTTCAGAGCAAGAGGAATAGAATGATAAGAAAACTGCCAAACTTCAGTCAGCCTTGTTGATTGTCAGCCTCTGCCTACTCATGGGAAATCACATATATTCCTTGGTTATAGCTTCACTCAATATCCCCATCACTTTGACTGTTACCCACAAACTCTGATGACCATGCAGACAGATAAACACTGCTTATGGGACTGCTATGGATGAACATCAATAACCTTTCTCCAAACTTTATCAAACTGTGGTTTCTAGTTTAGTGAGTTTACAAGTTTCTGGAAACTTAATTGTAGACTAGAAATTTTCATTAGCAAGAGTCCCACAAACATGTGTGAAGTATTTTTCAATAGGCTAAAATCATGGTGGTCAGAATCTGCTGAGAGTAAAGTCCCTGAGTAGGAAATGGAGAGTTGTTACAAAGTTTGTTTGCATCTTTACTGGTCACTTCAGGAAACCACAGAGACAAAATGTTCAAGGCAATTGCCTAAGATATCTATCTATAAAGCTTTAAATTTTCCATTGGATGTCTGTCTACAATAAGAGAATGCATGTAGACTTTTAAATTTTATAAATGTTAGGGGGGAAAACACTCAAAAAAGTTAAAAGCAACTACTGAGAACCACCAGAAAAAAATTTATCACTTAAAAGATAGTCAACAATATGATGGATGATTGAATAAAGAAGACATGAATGATACAGATATACAGTGGAATATTACTCAGGTATAAGAAGAGATGAAATACTGCCATTTTCGACAACATGGATGGATCCTGAGATAATCATGCTAAGCGAAATAAGTCAGACAGAAAAAGTTGAAAATCACATGATATCACTCATATGTGGGATATAAATCTAAAAGCAACAAACAAACATGACAAACAAACAGACTCGTGGACATGTTCAGTAGACTAGTGGCTACCGGAAGGAAGTGAGGTGGGGAGAAGGGAGGTAGGTGGGAGTAGAAGGGGTTAAATATGTGGTTATGGAAGGAAATCTAACTATGGGTGGTAAACACACAATGCAATATATATATGACATACTATTGAATATCATACTTGAAACTTACATGATTTTGTTGATCAATGTAACCCCAATGATTTTTAATAATAATACAAAAAATAAAAATAAAATAAAAGATAGCCAACAAGAAGAGATTATTTCTCCCCAAGGATGGTAATAACATATGGACGAGGTCACTTTAATGGCATTGTGTGCAGTACAATGTGCTTACCCTTGCTCCATTGCCTAGCCTATAGTCATGCCTGTGGGGACTCATTAAATACTTATTAACTTGTGTAGTTTATAAAGCTCTGTAAGTCTTTCTAATTTTGAGCAACAAAGACAAGTATATGCTCTCATAAACTACAGACTTGTGACCCAAGATTGTGTCAATGATTGATAAACTCACTTCTCGTTCTCATTCTCATGTATTCATTCATTCAACAAGCATTCATTCGGTACAATTCCAGTGGTGACCAACATAGACATATCACTGCTTCGTGGAACTTATAGTTATTCAGAGTCCATTAACTCATTCAATAGATATTTCCTGAGTAAGTATTATCTTCCAGGCATTCTTCTGTGTACTATAATATGCAGGAAAACAATGAAGAAAAATTCCTGACCTTGCGAGCTTATTTTTAGTGGGAAATTCTGACAATAAATATAAAACATGATAAATTAATGATAAATAAATAAATGATAAAATATGCTAGAACGATAGATATAAAATATAGCGCAGGGAAGGAGATTAAGGAGTATAGTTCAAGTGGCTGTAATTTTAAATAGGATGGTCCGTATAAGTTTTATAAAGAAGGTGACACATTTGAGAAAAAGCTTGAAGGAACTGGCCATAAAGATATCTTGAGGAAAATATCCTAGAGGAGAGAGAACAGACAGTGTACAAAGGTCCTAAGGCAAAGGGATGACTGGCATTTTCAAGGAACAGAAAAGAAGCCACTATCCCTCAAGCAGAATGAGCTAGAGGGAGAGCAGCAGGCAGGAGGTCAGAGAGGTCATAGGGATCCAGATCCTGGGACTTGTCAGCCTTGTAAGGACTATAAAGAATCATTCTGGTTGATATATTAAGAATAGACTATAGAATACAAAAGTAAAAACCCATTAAGAGGTAATTGTATTAATCTAGGTGAAGAATATTGATAGCTCAAACAAGAGTGATAATAACAGGGGTTGAAAGAAGTGGTTAAATATTTTTTGAGAGTAGAGTCAGCCAGATTTCCTTAGAGATTAGATGTGAAATGTGTGAGTGAAAAAGAAGTCAAAGAAGACTCAAGTTTTTGGTCTGAGCAACTGGAAGAATGGAAATGTCATTAATGGAGAGAAGGAAGAGTGCAGAAGCGCGTTGTTTTTGTTTCTGTTTTTGTTTTTCCTGGGTGAGGGAGTCGGTAGGGGCAGAAGATTATGGTTTCTGTTAGGGACATGCTGAGTTTGAGGTGTCTGTTACAAATCCAAGTTAATATCCTTTATATTTCCAAAGTAGTTTGATATGTGAATATAGACTTTAAAAGATATAAATTTGGGGATCATCTGTTTATAACAGTATTTGGAACCACCAGAATGGATTATATTACCAAGAAGGTGAATATAGATAGACATGAGAACCCAGACTAATCCCTAGGTCACACCACCATTGAAAGGTCTCAGAGAAAAGGATGAATAAAAAAAAAAAAAGCGAAAGAAACTAAGAAGAGGCAACCAACCAGTCAGGTGAGAGGAAAATCTGGTAGATATAGTGCCTAGAACCAAGGAGAAAAAGTACATCATGGAAGAAGAAGTGATCAGCCATGTCAAATCCTACCAAGTACATCTTGTGGTAAGTTTTCATCACAAGATTTTACACAGTAAGAGAAACAAGAGAAAAGTCACTAAAAATATGATTAAAGTCACCATCGTTATTGTATTTTTTCCGTTTTCACTACAAAATTGAGATCATACAAGGGATAAAACAGGTATCATTGTAAATCCAGCTTTTTCCATTTAATGATTTATGATGGTTATTTTTCCCATGACATATTTATAATAGATTCATAGATGCAGAATTCTGTAACAAGGGGTTTGAACATTTTTCTGTTCCTTGCAAAAGTTGTACTAATTTATGTTTCAATAACAATGTATAGCTGTTTTTCCCCTATACTCATGAAATTTGAGTATTATATTTTTAAAGAAAATTTTAAATTTATAGTTTGTTTTATTATTTTTTTCAGTTATGAAGGAGATTTAGCTTTTTTGTTTGGGGGCACTAATATTTTTCTATGAAGTGTTGACAACTTTAATTTTTTCTTTTAAAGTATTAACATGTTTTCTCCTTGATTTATGAGATCTCTTGATATAATGATGATACATTTTGTCTGCCATGTTTTCCAGTCTACCAGTTATTTTTCAATAATGTTTTGGCTTTCAAATTTTTTTCTATTAATTTCTATAGTCCTCTTTCTTATGTTTTTTTCTTTTGTAAATTCTTATCTTAACTTTTCATTTATGTCTTAGATATATTCTATAAATGTATTTCATATGTATCCATATTGTCTTCTAGGTTATTTTACATCATCATTTAAAAATTTTTATTTTATAATTCATCTGAGTATTTTTTATGTATTTATCAATATACTGTCATTTGACGAAAACACTATACTGGAGGGCAAAGTAGACCAAACATAGATGTTATGTGATCAGCTTTCTTATCTGTCCTTCCTCTGTTTTAAAACAGTTTCCCTTGTGGCATGTTACAGTGTAGTTTATTCATTAAAGAAATACTAAATATTTGAACATCAACAAGTATAACTGAGGTCAATTCTGTCATATAGTCAGAGCAGACGGTTGCCTAGGGCAGCAAAAATATTCCACACAGCAAATTCTTTAGGGATTGTTTTCACTGTGAGAAGTAGAAACAATAAAATACAAGACAGTTCCCATTTTGTTTAAAATAAATTAAGCAGAATTTAATTATCACTTAGAAGTATCTTCTTTGGCACCCATATTGATGCTTCTATTCCAATGGGGGCTGGAGGATAAAGCTACCAAAAATACTGATGGACACTTGAGAAAACAATTTTTGGAACTACTCATTTTCTACAATTAAGGATGAATATTCACAATGTTTCACTTTTATTGGAGGGAGGAGTATGTGTTTATGTGAGTGGAAAAGAGTGTGTATTCCAGTAGGATTGCATTGATTATGCCCTGCCATATACCATGATCTCCCACAGGTTATCACCAGACTCCACTTAGTGCTATAGCTTTCCATCGGGTATATGTCTGCAATGTAAATTGTTGTCCACTAGAGTCCTCCTGACACTAGAGGATAATAGTCTGGGGAAAAGTAGGAAAGAATGCCCTTTCTCCCTTTATGCTGCAGTGGATTAGAGAGCCCCCTCCAGGAATATTGCTGAGGCCTTCAATGTATAATAGTGTCTTTACTGAAATAACTCTTTTGATCTCTTTGTTTCTCTTATATTTCTCTTAGTCTCTCACATTGTTTCTAACACTATCATAGTCAACATATATTCAGTACTTATATTCTTCTGGCTCATATTCTCCTGGGATTCAGACACAAGGCCAAAGAAGCAGAGCCGGAAACAAGTGTGAGTGACAGAATGGACCCTGTAAGTCTCTCTTATCAGGTCAAGCTGAAACTTATTGAGCCTGGTCCCTTTGTTCTTCAGAATAACTTTCCGACCGTGATTTCTATACCAAACACATGCAAATATGCTTTAGAAACAATGCATCATGATTCTGTCAGATGTAATCTGAATCATTCTTTAAAACCTAGTGAGACCTCTGCTACAAAATATTTTCATTACAGTACTCCCTCTGATCACCTAAATGCTATCATTTTAAAAACAAATGGCTCCCAATATCACATGCATGCATTTATCTGTTGCTTTATGAGTGTGTTTCTATCCTTTGCATGGATGCAGTGAGAATTCCTAACCAGTTCATGTGCTTCTTATGAGCAAAAAATGTCTTTATGTATCCTTACGGGAAATAGAGTAGTAGTTAAAGGGCAATATACAACCCTGTGAGAATCTCAATATGTTCATATCTGCTTTGTCAAAGTAATAGCTCTGTGTTTATTTCTTTAAGTTGCTAAAAAAACAAAAAGACATTTTAAAAAAGGATGTGTGTGTATGTAGTTAGAACTTTCGTGGTAATTATTTTCCCATTTATTACAAAGTTGCAGAGACTTCTCTCCCAGACATTTATGACAATATTTGGAATATTGGCAATATGCAGAATAAAATGTGCAGTCATAGTAAAATGTGCATGGGCTTATACAGGATTGAGGTATATGTGAAGAGTTGTCTAAGTGGCTTTTCAATACACACATTAGACTCAATTAATGTAATTGCTGCTAAGCGCATTTTTTATTCATGGCACAATATTTTTCAAAGAAGCCATCTATATGGCTTTTAAAAAAAGCCATATGAAAGCTCACCTCGATTTTAACCCCGCTAGTTGTATTTCAGAATTAAAGCTCTCTCATTAGCTTAGCTGAGTGATCACTTTCATCTAATTCAACACTCTTCAGAATCTCAACTTTCAATATGTGCTGAATAATGTTGATTATTCTAGCATTAGAAATATAATGATAAGAGTTTCTATCATGAAACTCTTTTTTTTTTGTCCAGATACCTCATATAATGAATTGTACCCATTGATATTCACATAGAATCTAAGGTCCCCCCAAAACATATAATACCGATAGCCACCATTTATTGAGTGTGTACTATGTGCTTTTTAGTTCCCATAAAATATTTTACCTCCTTTTTAGATAAGAACAATTCTTTCTAATAATTGTATACACTGCTCCTAAACCATACCATCTTGCTAAAATGCAACAGCATCTAAAAATGCACTAAATAAAATAAGTCATCATATTAAGCAGAAAACAAATAGGTACAAGAATTTTAGAGAATTAATGTCTACATGATCTTAACATTATGTGTAATCACTAATGTTTATTGAGCATGTATTATGGGCATAGTACTATTCTGAAGCATATCATTTTCTCATTTAAATCCTGGAAAAGAAGTGAGAATATAACAAGTCAATTGCTCTCGGAGTACACTCTATAAGAAGGATCACCAACCCTGGGCCATGAACTGGTACTGGTCCATGGCCTGTTAGGAACCGGGATGCACGACAGAAGGTGAGTGGCAGGCAAGCCAGTGAAGCTTCATCTGTATTTGCAGCTGCTCCTCAGCGCTAACATCACTGCCTCAGATTATCAGGCATTAGATTCTCATAGGAGCACCAATCTCTGGTGCCAAAAAGGTTGGAGACCATTGCTATAGGACCAAGTGGTAGATTAGACAAGACAACAAAGAAGAAGGAGTTATAAATGTTGAGGCTATAACTCTTGTGAGACGAGGAGACAGGCAAATGGGATTGGTGATACCATTTACAAGATTTGGGGAATCTAGTGGTCCTTATTTGGCAGTGAAAATGAAAGCAGGTTTAAATGGCTTGAATTTAAGGTACAGTGGGCCATCGGGGGAAGCTATCTAGCAGATAGTCACAATTGATCACCTGTAACTTTGGTGAAACTGCCTAAACTATGTAAAATTTTAGAAGTCACTTAGCTAAAACGTCTATGACAGGCATTATACCAGTGCTTTCATTACAGTAACTGTAATCCTCAAAACTACCCTGTGAAGTGTGTAGTGGGATGAATAGTGACTCCCTAAAGTTTCTGTCCATTTGGAACCTCAGAATGTGACCTTATGTAGCAAAAATAATAGGGTCTTTCCAGATTTAATTAATATACGGTCATACTGGATTAGATATCCAACATTTTCGATCCAGGCTACGTAGAGATGGAGGCAGAGATTGGAGTTATGCTGCCGCATGCCAAGGAACAGCCAGGACCACCTGAGCTGAAGGAGGTACTGAAGGCTTTTTTCCTAGAGCTTTTGAAAGGAACATGGCCCTGCTGATAACTTGATTTCAGACTTCTCGCCTCCCTAGAAGTTCAAAACCCTTGATATATAGTTACCTAGAGAGACACCAAGAACTGTCCTAAAATATCCAGACTAATTCCCACAATAATAGAAAAGAAATTTGTCGTTTTAAGCCATCACGTTTGTAGTAAAGGCAGCCCTGGGAAGCTGGGGCTGCATCATTTAATTAAATGAAGAAAGTGAAGCACGGATGAGGCACTTCATGTACTCTCTCAAGGTCAGACAGCGAAATGAGCTAAACTTCAAACCAGATTTTCTGGCTTCAGACTTTTGCACTTAACCACTACCTATACTGTCTCAATTATTTTTTTTTTATTACCTGATAATAAAGAGTGACCTAGACTGTGTACATAGAACTAGAGACAGCACAGTATTCCCTGGAGACGAACTGTCGCTCAGAATATGTAAACATTAGACTCAAACCACTTTTCTCTACCTAGCTATTTGATTGTAAAACCATTGTTTACTGTCTTGTCAAAACCTAATATACTAAAATAAACACATTTACTATATGTATAACAAAAGAGAGCTATTAAAGATATGCATTTATTTGCATTAACCTTAACAATATCTATACCTCACTATCTAAGTCTTCCTCGTCAGAATATACTGTTTACTTAAAGTCTTTATACCCTAATTTAATAGGTTTCTGGAACTTACAATTCTGTAGGGTCAACTGTATTTCTGATTTTATCTTCACGTCAAAAAATAAATAGGATTGTATTGTAGATTGTGTAACTATAGTAAAGTCAAATTATAGTAATACCTTTCAATAAAAACTATATGTTTTATACAATTGAACATGTGTTATATGGATACACTTTCAGAATTTTTGGAAGGAAAGTTATTTCTCTTTGACACTCTGGCTCATTTGGTTGGTTGGAACAGAAACTCAGATTTCTTAGGAATCGTGTTATCTACAGGTAATATGCATCTGCTACATGCCAGATACTACACATACATTACTTTATTAACCCTCACAACAACTCTCTGAGAATTTTAGCTCCAAATTATAGATGCAAACAGGAAAGAGCAGATAGGATAAATAACTTGAAGAAGACTACACAGATTTTATCGGAGCTGGAATTCGAGGCCATGTTTCTCCAATTCTTGTCCTTTCTTTTCAGCTCTTTTTTTCCCTATACCAAATGAAGATGTTCTACAGTGACATAAAGATGAGATACCCAGGATTTTAACTGGTCAACTTGAAAAAAGATTTTCACTTCTTTACACCTTTTACTTGCCAACCATATAGCTGGACTAAAAGTGACCTAAAAGTGACCCTATGAAAATTCCTCTACTTTGTGGAGAAATGGCACTATTCAAATGGAGCTGACAGACTCACAAATTTTACTTTGGTTGAAGTTATCCAGAAAAATTACCTGCCCATTACTCTAGAGCCTGCTTTTTATTGCAAAAAGTAAGGCAATGCAAGTGTAGATAATGGTAAAATGATTAAAGACAGAGAATAAAGTGGCTCAAAACTTAAGAAACATAAAAATGAGACGACTTTCTGCTGTTTATTTCTTTAGTTTAACTTCGCTGCACTCCTAAAATGACACATTTTTCTCCTTAGAGTCTAGTTCATAAACATTATTTCTACTTGAACTTTTTTAACTTTGTGAACCAGCAGAGGGAGCTATATAGTCACCAGCGGTTTGTTCTTTTTAAAATGATGTAATAAGCACTGAATGTGAAGCTCTTCTTTTCTGGTTTCATTGCCAATGAAAAACATAAGCTCTCCCCATCCCCCTTGCCCATATAGTATTTATTTAAGGGATCAAAACACTCCTGGGAGATCTATCGGCCAATTACCAGGGGTAGAACAGGACATATTTACATAGCACCCAGTGGAGTGGCTCCATGGGATCTATTTTGTTCTATTGACTAATTATATAATTACATGAAAAATATATTAATCTCAGAGGTCAGAAGAGATTAAAATACCTGTCTGGAAAACAAAGGATGCTGAGATACATGCAAAGAATTATTTGGTTTGGTCTTTCATGTAAAACATAGACCTGTGGTGATATTATTAATTAATAAGATAATAGAAAACTTTGGCATTGACAACAAAGCCCTGTGATGTTTACTTTTGGAATATTTTTCATTGCTAATTTCAATAAATTAAAACATTAATTAAATTTATTTGCATTAAAATAAAGACTATGCAGTTGTTTCTGATTTATCTTGGTTACGTTTTTAGAAAAAATTATTTAAATTGATGACATTTCAGGTTATTCCCAAACACATAGCTTACTGTACCAATGTTTAAGTTATGTTTGGGATTCTTTGAGGTCATGAAGGAGAGTTTTAGTTTTTAGTTGTCAAGTCGTATTAATGTTTGTACTCCTTAAATTTTAAATAGACTAAAATTTTTTAAAAGTTTTTATTACTTCTATGATATATCTGTATGCCCAAGTAATTATAGAATATTAATTAAATAATAATCAGATAATACTTTGCTTACCATCTTCTAAGAAAGCCCAAAGTAAAATTAATTCTATTATCATTGTTTTTTACAATGTTTAGGATGAGTAAGCTTAGTTTAAAGGATTATGCAGAGATCAATATCATCAAATAGGTTAAGAATCTATGGCAAATGAATTTCTCATATATCTTCATGTTAGGATTCATATTACTTAAAATCCAATTGAATACTTAGCAGTAGAAAAAATGTACTGTTGAAAATAGTATAAGCAAGTTACTATGGGCAAGTATAATTAAGAAAGAACAATAGAAAAATATTTTGGAGAAAATTATTGCACAAGTGCTAATCAATTTATTGTTTAGAGAAGAAATTATGTCAAGAATAATGGTAGGGTTAGAATATTTAGAAGAGCTCCAATCAACTTCATTAACCATTACAGTTTAAAGTACAAAAGGAAACAATATAGGAAATCTCAAGTCCAATACTCCTTCCTTCCTGAGCTAATTTTTACATACATCATTTCTTCTACAATATCAAAGATAGGGACAGGTAACTTTTGCTCACAATTTTAAAAAAGATGAATAGATTGAAGGAGAGAACTTCTTTTCTTGTTCTAGTCCCCTAGAAGTTCAAAACCCTTGATATATAGTTACCTAGAGAGACACCAAGAACTATCCTAAAAGATCCAGACTAATTCCCACAATAATAGGATAAAAACTTTTAAGGAAAACATCAAAATAATAAATACTGGGACTAAATTTACAACCTAAAGATAGAATGATACTTATTACATATAGTTCAAAGTAAAATACATTTTAAATCACTTTTCAAATCTTTTTTTCTTTTTGCCACACAAAAATCTATATTGAGACCTATTATTACACAAGGGAAACATGATCATCCAGTAGTAATTTTTAATGAATGAAATATGTTTATTTTTCACTGAACTTTCTAAGTTAAGAGACAAAACTGATAATATAGAGATCATCACATTGAACTAGGACATTTAGACTTCATAGATTCACTTGAAATGGACATAGAGTCTTAAATAGTTCCAACAATCAAAAAAATTTAAAATTAGGTGAAGAATTTCTCCAAGTATCATAGTATGGAAGAATGATTTCTTTTTATTATTAATTACTAATTATTTTCTGAACTAGTCCATAAAAAGAGCATTAAAATGTGTTATCTTTGACAGTGAATCATTATGGCATGGGTAATTTGGCTAAAGAGTTCACTCCAAAAGGAAAAATAAAAACACTTTCTATTATTTCAAGGTGACACTTTCAACTTACCAGATGAAATGTTTTGTAGGAAATGGAAGGAATCTTGCAAGTTGGTCTTCACCTTTTCATTTCTGAGAAAGATTTTAAACGAAATTTCTGTTGCATTTAGGCGGTAAAGTGGTGGTGACTCAGGCAAAATTGCTAAGTAGGCCAAGTTTGTTTTCACAGCCTTCCTAATGTCCTGGCATGACTAAAACACTAGTTTATGAGCTACTGAGCTCCAGACCTCTCCCTGTTTCCTGTCATTTCACACCGTCACTAGCGAGTGGCCACTGTAAAAGATCACCCATCATCAAGGCTTCGGAAAAGGAAAGAATAAGAAAGCATGAATACTTGTATTTTCAGGTAATGCGGAGTACATACCACATTGGGTAGAAATTACAAAAAAAAAAGTCACTGAGATTTAAAATCTTTTATTGTATTCTTTCACTTTCCTGCTCTTTAAAATACATATTATGATAAAAATAGTACTTTTTTCCTGAGTGACTCAAGGTCACTGCTTTGATCTTTTGTCTTAAACAGTGAAGTTGCTGTGTAAATTCGTAGTGTTTCTGTTTCTTCCCTCCTCAGCAAGCTCTCACATCTCTTACAGTCATTTTGCTTGTTACTTCCACTGTTTACTCCCATTTTTCATTTGCCTCTGGACTGCCAGGGTCTAGAAGGACCAATACGCTTTTAAGAATGAAATATTTAATAGTAGACTGAGTAATGGCCTCAGATTCAGAAGGGGCAAGATGACACCATTTCCAGCTCTCCAAGCCCATTATCGATATTAGTCCAGCTGTATTTAAAGCTGAGATTGTCTTTGGGTTGTGATAGTGATGGAAAACATGTGAGAACCTTGCTCTAAGATAGCTCGTTGGAAGTCAGTAAGATAATTTTAAGTTTGATTTTGAGAATAAAATTTTAGAAAGTTTTTCAAGTGTGCAGCGAATAAAATTTCTGTTAAAAAAAAGTATAGTTTCGGCATACCCGTTGAGGGATAATGAAAGCACAAGTTTTCATTGATAATTATACTGCAAAGGAAGTGATGTAGAATACAGATCATAAATCATAAATGCAATGCTTATCATGTAATTTTTATCTTGGGGGCCTAGTCATTTCCTGAAATTGTCCTTCAGACGCTCTTGCTTCTACTTGGTATTTTGTCTCTTAATGAAAAAAACAAAACTGTAAACCTTCCTCGAATTTGACCTAGGGCGCTTTAGAACTTGATAGTTCATTGTTTAAAATAACACACAGCTCAGAGCTTTGCAAAGAGTTTGAGTTTAATAAATATTTGTATATTGATTGATAGCAATGCTGACACCTTTATTATCCCATAATAAACATTCCACAGAAAGAGTGCAGTCTGCTCTGACAAGTGAAATGTGGGACAGTTCATCTTGAGAACCCACTAAGAAAGGAATTAATAAAACTTCTTAACATTATCTTGCAAATCAGATCTTTTTTTTGAGGTTAAGATAAGGTTTAAATGGAAAATATTTAGAAAAGTTTTATAGACTAAGACAGTTTGTAAAAAAAGGTAATCCTATCTTAAATTTGCCCCACTAAGAACCAATTTCTTAATTTATTTTGACATTTATGTATTGTAACACGTATCTAATTGGATTTCCATTCATTTATTTTGGAAAATAATATGATGAGTATTTCAACTTCTCACAAGTCATAAATATTATTTAGAAAGTCTGTATGCATTAAAGTAAAAACAAACAAGTTTGGCTCCAAGTCATTCTTATATAAATAAGAGCGTTGAAAGCAGGCAGAGTTGCTGAGGCAAATAAAATCTAAGGTAGACCAGTCTTTAAAAATTAACTCTGTAAATCAAATTCTTTGTCACTTTTCTCCTCTCTTATATTTTTAAAGCATTCATGAGAGCACAGTAACATACCAAGTAATATTAAAAATTGTTGGAAAATGTTCTGCTGTCTCAAGATAAAATCTCACCTCCTGAGTACACAGCACATGGAACCTTTAACAAGTCCTCAGCATCTGCCAGGGTTCTTTTCTCCACAGCCTCTACCCTTAGTCTCACCGTGTTCTGGATTCAGATGCCCTTTCACAGTCTGCACCTCTGCATCTGCTCAACTCCTTGCCTAGAATCCACCCCTCAGGCTTCTCTGAAAATCTTACTTACCCCTCAATTAACAAATGAGGTTCATTTCTTCTGCGATGTCTTCACTATTAGTGACAAGGAGAACTAATGATTTCCATTTCTGCATTCAAATACCCTTGTCCATTTCAATATTATAGAACATATTTTTTTATACAACTTCTTTTTCACTTGGCTACATTTTTTCTATGGACAAAGATTGCATAGCTCATCTTGGACTAAAAGAGCCTAATATATGACCTGAAAGATAGCAAGCATTTTATAAAAGTTTGTAGAATGAATGAGTGAGTAAGTGAATGAAAGTGAGTAAAATGGCACCAGAAATTTATAATTTTTTTCAATATGGCTAAATTTAAGCTATTAAATTCATAGTTTTAAATCAGAAAGATTATTTACTTATTGATTCAGCATTTACTAAGAGCTTGCTGCAATATATGTGGAAGATAAATAATAATACTCTTGGAAGAGAAATAAGACATTGGCCTCGTCCTTAAGAAATTCAGTCTAACTAGAGGTACTGAAGGGGAGTAGAGTTTACCACCCCAAAATATGCCTTTTGGGATATTGATTATTTTAAGCAGGTTGTTTTCAAGAAATGAAAGGCTCAGAAAAAGCTTTTGACCTTCCCCTTAACTGCCTAAAAATTTAGATAGAGGACCTGCTTTAGGAAGGAAGCTGTCATCAAAGATAACTATAGTTTAATATGAGCTGTATATGTTAGACAGAGAGGCACCTAGCAAGGCCCATTTGATCAAAGTCCTCTATGTGTTCCATTGGTAAGATAGCCCGGCAAGCATTTGTTTACCAAACATTTGCTTTTCTATCTCCATGTGAATTGTCTTACTGCCATTTAAAGTTCCAAACCTCAACCTACACCCCCTCTTCTTCTTAGCTCAAGGTAGCATATAAGCCTCAACTGCCTGATATGTTCTAGGGTACCATATTTTTATGGAACCCCAATATGTACATATGTAATAAATTTAGTTATTTTCTCCTATTAAAATGCCTATGTTAATTTGGTTAAGTTAGACCATCCAAAAGAATTTAGAAGGGTAGAATGAAAATTGTTTATTCTCCCCAACCACATAAAGAGATATGTACAGTGCATTTTGAATCTCAAAGTAGCACAGCTCAAAGGATTTAGAATTAGGAAGGATAGAGAAAGAACATCTATTTAAATAGAGCTAAAGAACATAAGTGCAGGCTAGAAAACAAGCCTTATTTTCAAAGAACTAAATCAGTTCAGCATTGCTACACCATGAAAAAAAAAGGAGGCTATTGCAAGAGGTCAGGCTAGGCAGATATGAGGAAACCAAACTGTAAACGGTCCTGAACATTATTTCTGAGTCCTTATTCTAAAGGAATTGATGCATTGTTGAAAGGTTTTAAAACAAAAAGACGCAGGGTCAGATTTGTGTAGTAAGTTGTCAGGGTTGGTGGGAATGTGAATTAGAGAGAGACAAGATTAAAGGTAAACTCATTTTGAGTACAAAATTGTTATTACATAGGCTCTATTATGGAAGTTTAAAATTTTAAAAATGATTATAAACAAAAGTACTAAGCATTTTGTAGGAATTCTGGTATAGAATATGTTGTAAAAACTTTCCATTAAGTTGTGAGGTTGAAAGATCTCTGGATTTTAAAAGGCAAAGAGCATAGATGAGTAAGTGGAAAAAATGAGGCCTATTGCTATTCCAATAGAGAAGTAAAAAAAGCTCATGTCACAATTTAGCCTTCTAAAGGAGAATAATATTTAACGTGGGAACTCTGCTCTTCTATAAACCTCAGCATTCTCTAAAATAAAAGATCCTATGAAACTTTAGATGGTTTTCTGTAAGAAACAAATAAATTATACAAAAACACAATTACGTATGTTGAAGCACTACACAAATATTAGATGGAATAAACATTGCTTTTTTAAATCTCTCACTTAAATAAAGCAAACAGCCAGTCTCCACGAAGGCTGCAAATCTATTACTAATTCCACATCTATAAAGGGGCAATACAAATCTCATCCAAGAAATCTCATCAGGGAATACTGTATTAGGTATTAAATGAAGTAAGGCAAGCTCATAAAGATAACATCTGCCTATTCTATTAGGAATTGCTTTTTCTTCCTGAAACTCTCATTAGCATTAATCAGAGCACAGTGCGTAGATCTTAGCATGCTGATAGTGTAGCATTAACCTTCCTAAGCACTAATGGATATGATGCACATACATTCTGCAGAACAAGAGATAGATTTTTCTATTTTTAGTAACTATATACTGATGCAAACATAGGTTTTACAGTATACTGACTCAAAAAGGAATTAAAATTGTAACTTGAAGGATCCTTGAAGAAATGACTGATTCTAAAAGCGAGACTGGAAATATACAAATGAACACGAAGTATCTTGTAGTGCCAGAAAGTAAGGATATGCTAAAACAAACAAACAAACAAACAAACAACTCATAGTAACAAAGTATGTCAAAGGGACACAGGAGTAAACTGAAAAAACTCCCAGTAGCTAAAGCTGGGACGATTTTAGCAACAAAATAAGTATTGAGTTAAAATCCAAAGTATAAAATAAATATCCATAAGTTTATACTGATAAGAAATAAATAATTGAATAAATAAACAAATGGGGGAGAAGAAACAACTATTTTGTGCAGAATTACAAATAATTTTGTAGATATATATCCTTCAAGGGAGTGGAGTATAATCCCATTCCCTAAGTGTGAGCTACACGTGGTGACTTCTTTCCAAAGAGAACAGTATGGGAAGGAGGTAAAAAAGAGTAGCTTTATAGTAGAGAAACCTGACAAACACTACCTCAACCAGGTGATCAAGGTCAACAACTATAGTAATAAGTCATGTTGATAGTATGTGCTCTTTATGTCATGTAACGAAAAGGTCACTTTATATTTGTAGTCTTTTCCCCCAAAACCCATCTCCTCAGTCTAATCATAAAAAAAAAAAACATTGAAAATCTTAATAAAGGAAAATTCTAAAAAATACCTGCCCAGTACTACTCAAAACTATCAAGGTCATCAAAAACAAGGAAATCCAAGAAACAGTCACAAGCAAGAGAAGCTTAAGGAAACATGATAACTAAATGTAATGTGGTATCCTGGATGGCTTCCTAGAACAGAAAAAGAACATTAGGCAGAAGCTAAATAAATACTAATAAAATATCGACTTTAGTTAATTGTAACAAATGTACCATACCAATATAAGATACAAAGCACAGGAGCACCTGGATCAGGGTTATATGGGAGCTCTCTATACTATCACCATAATTTTTCTGTAAATCTGAAAGTTCTAAGATATAAAGTTTATGTTTAAAAAGTATAATTTGCGCTGGACCTTATCCTGTTTTATAAGTAATATTAGGAGGAAAGACAAAGTTGCGAACCATTTACAATGTCATCTTAAATGCTTTGCAAGTTATTATGAGCAGGAGGATTGACGATGGTGAGCCATGTGTTCCACTTTTTCAGGACTCCGTTTATTGTACTCTGCAGATGTATGTGTCAAGATGACTGTTCCTTCTGTGATCTGAAAGTGGCCCCAGCCTCCTGTCCCCCAGACTTAGTGTGGGTTCCCTCACGTTCCCTGCTGACTCTATCGGCTCTCTGTTCAAGGATTCCTTGTGAGCTCTACCTGTTTGCTGGTGCGTAGCTTCCTCCAGACAGGTCTCCCAGGGGCCAGGGACCTCATCCTTCACCTCTGTAGCCACAGCGCTTTGATGCAGCACTTAGCACACAGTGGAGGCTCACATGTAGTTTGCAGCAGTAATATCATTAGTGCTTACACAATGGAATTTTACCATTTGCGTATTTGGGAAAGACCCAAAGATAGCGCATCTTGATTCATCTGTTCAAACCAAATGCAAAATTTCATCTCTTTCCCTGCTCTCAATGTAGGGAGCAATTTTAAAAGAAGTATATTATTTGTACAGAGGGATGGAAATTTAAAAGATTAATTTAATATGTATTAGAGAGAGAGAGAGAAACATAAATGAAACTATATTAACAAATAGTGGTCTCTTTCAAAGTGTTAGTGGCACTACATGAGATTAAGTTTCTTGTCTTGCTTCACTTTCAATGTTAATCTCAGGGGGAAAAAAGGATATTTTAATGACTTACAGGAAGGTACATTCTTGGATCAGGTCTCTAAACTGACCCTGTTCTCTGTATTCAAAGATATGTTCAATGATAAATATAAAACTTAGTGGAAGAAATTAAACAAAAATGAAAAAAAAGGGGATCTGGAAATAGATGCTTTTTTTTTTAAGAAATAAACAAGACTTGTATATAATTAGAATGTTCCTTGTTATCTAAGAATCTGTTGAAACTTTTCTTGAGTTGCATAAATACGCCCCATCCTACACAGTAAATAAATAACCAGCACAAACAAGTCAAAAAAATGATGATTTAGAAAGGCAAATGTGATGAATACCTGGATAACACCCACGGAGGGACAGAAATATTTTAAAAAGGAATGCAGTTTGTTGGAGATGGCCTGATAAGAAGCTAAAAGATCTTGCTACCTTCTCTCTTTTCCTTAGATTTTCAAAGTGCAGGGAGTGATGAGAACAGCCTGCTCTGTTCTGAGTATTTTTTTAGTCACAATAACAAGAAGCTTGAAATCAGAAAGAGTGGATTGGTCACAATTTGATATAATCATTGTTAATCTGCTGACATTACTTAATCATAGGCTGAATTTATATAAAGCGATTTCCTTTTCATCCCTCTGGCTAGAAATATTTATTGTGTCACTTTCTTTAGCACCTCCAAATTCACCATTAACCATTGCTTTGTTCTTAAGCTTTTCTAAAATACAAGATTTATTAATTTGAATATCAACAACTCCAAAAAGGCTGTTAGTTAGCTGGGAAATGAGGAACACCGTGTCTGAGGGAAGAAGCTGGGTGGAATGAAATAAAAACCAGATTTTGATAAAAAAGAAAGTGAAAGGTCAAAGATTAAAGCCACAAATCCACTTGAGACTGGTGCAAATAGAAGTGGAGTGAATGGAGCAAGGCTTGGTGGTCCGCGTGCTCATTTGGACCAGGCACCTCTAACCCCGACTTTTCAACTTCCATTGGATCGAGAGCAAAGCTCCATCAGATACTTCATACTTCTCCAAGTCTCTTCATCCCTCTTCAGTCTCTTCCCGCTGCTCCTGCCTCCGTTCTGTGAGGGTCAGTGGAAATGAAGAATGGGTGTGCCTGACTCAATTCAGAGTTCAAATAATTACTCAGATTATTTCCCACATATCGTGTGCCTGTTCTAAGAATTACACATATCATTTCATTTTGTCCCTACACAATCCTGAGTGGTAGATATCATCTCTCTTTTACTTACTCGAGAAGGGAGTCAAGTTAAACTGGCCGACTTGCTGTTAAACAGGTAATAAATGGTGGTGCTGAGAGGTTTGAACCCTGATCACTTACCCACCAAAGTCCATGTCTTTTTATGTTGGGTCCCATGAAATTATGATCAACACCCTTATTTGAAGATTACCTTTCAGTTAATATTACATGTCACATCCTTGTCATTGTCATCTGCCTCTCTCCAAAAACCACTTTGGACAACTTCTTATTGAGCCGGTTTGATTTTTTTTCCCTTCCCTTGGTTATTCCTTATTTCCATGTATCACTTTATTGGGAAAAGAGGTTAAATCAAGATAAAATATCAAGATCACAACCCTGCTTGGAGAAAAAAATGTAGGAGTTACAGTGCCACAGGCATTCAAAGAAGACCTGTTTGACAGATCGGAAGAACAACCTCTGGGCACTGAGGAGCCAAACTATTCTTTTAAAGAAATTATGAAGACTGAGAGGAGCAAAATATTTTCAGAAGTACAAGAAAAATCTGACTTGCGATGCATTAAGATAGGTAATGTAATACTAAGAGGCCCTGCTGTACGAAGTCATTTTTCAGTCAGCTGCTTTGTTTCATGTTCAGATTTCCTTTTAAATCAATAGCACTAGCTCTGCTCTCTTCAATTGAAGGCATTTGCATTCCAGTAAAACACACACAAACGTAAAATGGAGGCGGAAATAAGTCATCCATTTCCCGTCCCAAATTCCAAACCTACTCTGCTTTTCTGAAAACATGATTTGAGCTATCCAACAATAATTTAATTGGCTGTTCTGTAAATTACAGGGCTGACCACCACATAAACACCAGAGAAGTGCACATTGATATTCAGTAGTCAGCTATCATTTTTCTGATAACTTTCAGAACTTTCTACTTATATAATTATAAAGAACCATATTATACAGGGTAATGGAAAAGTGAGTCTGTTTTCTATGCAAACTTCAACATCTGTTATTTTTAGACATAATATAGATTATAAATTTATGGTTCATCTGTATAGATAAAAAATATGATCAGCACAAGATATCTAACATATAACAATATCCAACGAAAGTGCTCATAATATCCTCTGTTTTGAAGGGATAAAATCCTTATATAATAAGTCTATTCTATTATTGGTTGAATGGTGATGGCATTCAGGGAGATCAATGTCAACCAGAGTCAGATATGTGTGCTGAAGGGCCCTCTCTTTGCACTTTTCTCTTTGATATGTTTACAAAAAAATGTGGATAAAAATACCAAAGTTAAGTTTTCTTATCCATGGATGACACACAATTGAAATAGTAGAAAATAGAATGGATGAAAGAATTATGGTACAAAATATGACATGTTCATGTGACAGCCTCACTCTAAAAAGAGGAAAGAAGTAGGATGACAGGACTATCTTGCTTTCTGGTTAAAGAAGGACATAATTTTAAAATGGGGAATGAATAGCGAATAACATGGCTTAAAAGCAATATACGAAAAGGGCTCGAAAGTTTGAATTTATAGTAAGCTCATTATTTATTACCAATGTATACGGCTGTCACAAAAGTCTAATAAGATTTTGGGTTGCATTAATAGAATCAAATTATATGAGATTAAGTAGGTAACAGGGCTAATTAAAGTTTTCTCTTTTTCTGGTCAGACCACATCTTAAATATTATGTTGATTTTGAATGAACTGCTTCTAGAATGACACAGGCAAAGGGGAGCTTATTAGGAGATCAAGAGTAAACATGAAAAGACTAACTGGTAAGCATAATTGACATCTATATATTTAACCTGGAAAGAAGGAAGTTAAAGGTGAGATAAGGACCTGATAAATGTCTTGAAATATTTAGATAGTAGTTATTTTAAAGTTTGCCACAAATAGAAACAAGATATAGAACAAGAATCCATGAATACAAAGTTCTAGGGTCCTTAACAGGGAAAATGTCTTTCTGATAGACAAACCAAAGAAAATGTAGATACCCTAAGGAAATAATTCATTTACCAATACTAGTGTTGGGGATATTTTTAAAACCTATTTAAAAGTATATTTATAAGCATGGCTCAGGTCCCGAGCATTATGTTCGGCCCTGCGGATACGGTAGAGAAGAAAATGGACGCTGTCACTGCTGCCACATAATCACTCATCTAGATCACGTCCAGCCTAATTGGAAAGACAGACGCTAAAAAATAAGTTAATTAATTAATAATACAAATCCTAAATAAATAAATAAATAAATAAAATTGGACATTGTGATTATTTGTGATTATTTGCAATGAAAGAACTATAGAGAACTTATAACTACTAATAGAGAGTTATAGCTATAGAAAATTTAGTATGGAGGGTTAGAAAATGCTTCTTTCAGGAACTGACCTTTAAAGACAGGGCTTAAATGATGAATAGGAGTTAGCCAAATGAAAAGTTAGGAAAAGAAAGAGGCAAGGGAGAACACTTTATGTGAAGGGGAAAACGTGTTCAAGATCTTTCCTGAAACAGCAAAGAGCTTGGTGCATTCAGAAGCTGGCACAAGACCTGTGTGGCTGGGACTAGTGGGTATGGGGAAAAGAGGCAGATTGGAGACCTTGGGCAGTCAGCTTTGAAAACTCTGCTCTGGTATAGGGATTATATCTAATGACAATGGGAGGAACTATTGAAGAGTTTTAACTGGGAAGTGGCATAATCACTTTTGCATTAAAAGTTCACTTTGGCTATAGTGTAGAAAATGGATGGGAAGCAAAAAGAGAAAGACTTGATGGAGAGTAACCAATTATACCCTGGCAAAGAAATAGTTGTGACTTGAAATATGGAGGTGGCCCTGGAGATAAAAGAGGAAAGGTGAAGAGATTCTGCTGGGGTGCAATCCACAAGACCCAGTGCTTTCCTGTTGACCAGAGTGTGGAGAGGGAGAGGATGACCGAAGACTCCCAGAACTCAAGAATAAGATCCTAGACAAATGAAAATTCTGCTTCCTGAGAAGGATAATAGTGGAGAATAAAATGATAAATTGCAGAGATCAAAATGTCAGTTTTGAACATGTTAGTTTTGATCTTACAATCTCTTTGATCTCTATGAGCTATCTATGACACAAGGACATGTTGGATAGGTGATTGGCTTTCTGAATCTGGTCAATCTTTAGACTTGCAGCCACAGAATCACCTGGAACTTTTGATTATCTGAATATGACAATCAGTAGAACAAAGCTCAAGAGATACCTACTTCTGATCAGATGACAGTGTGGCTGGATTCCCCAGTTTATTACAGTTTATTTATTCAACGACTATTTATTGAACACTTACTATGTGCCAAGCATACATTCTAGGTTCTGGGCCTTCCCAAATGAATAAAACTATAGTTCTAGGTGAGTGGTATAGAAAAAAATAAGGCAGTATATAAGGACATAGATAGTGATGGTAGAAGGGACAATTACCAGGAAAGGAAAAGCGTCTCTGAGGAGGTAACATTAGCTGGGCCACCTATGAGGCCACTGGGTAAAGAGCATTCCAGGCAGAGAATATGGAAAGTACAAATGCTCTGAAATGAAAGTCTGTTTGGCATATTTAAGACTAGCAAAAAAGTCCATGATGTTGGACACCAATAAACAAGGGTGGTGTACAAGAACATAAGGTCGAAAAGCCAATGCATCTCATCCAGGGACTTGTAAGCCATGGCTGGAGTTTTAATTTTATTTTGAATGTAACAGGAATACACTGAGGATTTTAATCAAGGGGATGGTATTATCACATTTGTATGTTAGAGGAATTACTCTGGCTTCTATGTGAAGACTAATTTGAGGAGCAAGAGCGGAAGCAGAGAGACCAGTTAGAAGGCTACTTTAGCAGCCCCAGCAAGAAAGAATGATGGTATGCACAAGGCAGTGGCAGTGGAATATGTGAACACCAGTCGAATAAAGGATGCATTTTGAAATTAGAGCTAATGAGTGTAGACGATGAGTTGGGTAAGGGATGGAAGTCAAAGATTACACAAAGGATTTTGTTCTCAACAACTGAATACAATTTAATGAGATGGGGAAAATCGGAAAAGAGCCGATGAGTTTGGTTTCAAATATGTTAAATTTGAGAAGCCTAATAACATTCAAGTGAAGAAATTTGATAGCTAGTTGGAAAAAGGAGTCCGAAGTTCAGGAGGTGCTAGGACTGCAGATATAAATTTGGGAATTATCAGCATATCAGACCTGACAGTGAGTCTGTTAAAATGGTTTCCTCTGCTCTATTTCTTCCTCTCAATACTTTCATATAAAACTCTCGTTAAAAGAGGTAACCTGAACATGTTTCTGTTTCCTGAAAACTGGTGGAGCCATAAGTACCACCGTAACTGAAAGAGAGGAAAATAAATGAATGTAGGCGATAGGAAACTAGTCTGTGTAGGTATTCATTGAAGTGGCATAGGTGGAAAGTGGTATCTCTCCCCTACTGCCACTTTGGCCTCTGTACTCTGTAACTCCTCACAACCTAGTACGAGAGGAGAGTAAAGGAATCTTGCTAATTTATTTTTGTTTTGTTTTGTTTTACTAACCAGTTTCTCACTGGATCCTTCATGAAGCCCTAGTTGGCCTGATATTTTTTCATAACTCTTAATCACATCTGTTGCTGCTTTGGTCTCACAGCAAAGTGTTTTTTACACTCCATAATTGTAGGTTCCACTGCAATTTGAAGAATTATACATTTCAGAGCAATTGTATTATTGCATTTAGTATCTCAGTAACATTTCCTTTGCTAATTCATCTTTCTTATGAAAGCTCCTTAATATGCTCATAATGCACCATGTGTTATTACCATTGCTTAATTTTGTCTTGAAATATTTATTTCTAGTTCTTAGGGACGAATAGAGTGAACAAAACATGTGGTTTTGCTTTCTCTTTTCTTTTATCAGAAACAGGAGGCTTACCCAGGTACTTACTGGTTATAAATGAGGATGTTAAGTGGCTTGTAATAACACCCTGATAGCCTCTTGATAGAATTATTGTGCTTTCTCAAGCTTTTAATTCATGACCAAAAGTGATTATCATTGAATACCTATATTTGAGATCTTAACGGCAGCCAGGTTATATGTAAAAATGTGAACTATGACTAACTTCCCTAAATGTTAGATCTCACATTCTTATGATATTTGAGAACTAAATATAATGAAAACCATGAGCCCTTGGGGCCTTGATTTTAAGATTTCACTTTAAAAATGATACTATTTTTTTCTGAGGACATGAGAACAGTATTACTGTAGTTAAGCTAACCCAAAATAGAACAGAGGAAATCATTATGAGTAAACATATATCTTTCATTGTTGCCCATTTATGCCAAAATTTATATGTCTTGAAAGTACAAGATAGTTTACGATAGGGAAAATATCTTCAAAATGATTACATTGATCTTCAGAGAGAGATGCCTGATACTCTCAATAATTACCCTGGAATGAACTACAGTGCTAATGATTGCATTATTTACTGCAGTCTTACAAACAAGCAAACTTGATGTTTTATGGCTTCACAGAAAGGAAGTTTACTGAAAGTAGCTATTAATGTGTCCATTTATATCCCACCTCCCTGAAAAGGCCTCAAATCTAGAGAGAATAGAGAGTGGAAAATTTCACTCTCAATTTAGACAACTCTCCAGACTCCAGAGGAAGCTGCTCAGCTGGCCTCTCCTGCAGTTGAAACCAAGCTGGACGACTACACGATGATCCATTGGGCCAAAGGCCCAAGCACCAGACTGGAACATGAGCGACTGGATTGAACACACTCTGCCTTATGTCAGGAACATTTTGGTGTGAGAAATAAAAGAAGCTTTTCCTGGAATTTATGTTGGTCAAAATTCTGACACACTTAGATGTTCTTTTAGCAGTTCTAATTTTGGATGGAAATACTGGGAAAATGCCAGAATCTCAACTAACATTCTTAGTTGTTATTTCAACAGCTGTTACATATACAGCTAATAGCTGTTTGATTGGGTTTCTTAGAGCTGCTCCTGATACAAGGCAATGAGGCAACACTTTATATTAAATCTACTCCAAATTCTACTTGTTTAAGCCAAAAAAAAAAAAAAAATGACAATCATCTGCCAATACTGTCAAGAGTAATTAGGGATTCTGGAAAAATCTCTTTAAGGAAAATGTGTGAGAAAAAGTAAATGAAAAACCTTTGTCATTATTTTGGAAAATCTGAATTTCCAAACAGATTCTGAGACATCTCTAGTTATTCCTTCTTCAATCACCAATCTTAATCTTGATAAAACTGACTTTTAAATAGATAAAGGATCCTACTGAAAGTCACATTACTAAGTTTTAGAGCTGAGACAGTGCAGGCTTATTATTAAGCACATTGTCCTGGAGAATAGACAGCTTGCCAGCCATGAACTCAACCTGAAACAACCCGAAACAGTACCTGAACAGTACCTTTCATCGCAGGTGGTGTGTACACGCTCTGCTTCCTTTGCTTAGGGGATGCATTCTGTGACTGGACGAAAAGGAAAAAAGTAAAGTTTTATATATTGATAAAAGGACAACGCCATCAGCTCTGTGAGGGAAATCAACACTGTGCCATATTTCAAAGAGTTTTCTGATTTCCTCTAACATGAGATATAACTGTAATCAATGAGAAATTATATACATGTTCACTAATAGTACAGTGTTAAGAGATATATGAAGCTATGAAATATATTTAATCATAAAACTCTTTTCTATTGCAATCTTGAAATTACTTTTTATTTTCCAACCTAGTAACTTCATTTAAAGAAAGAGAAAAAGGGTCACTAATCTTTTCCATTTGAAAGAAAAGCATAAGTGCCAGGACAAAATATACTCAAAACCTATGGAGTAATTATCCTGTTCACAGGGTTGCTGAGTGGCTCTGGAGGAATAATTAGTGTCCTTGGTCAGTAATTCCAATCTATAACCCTCTAGAATTAATAGATTCAATCTAATATCTCCTCTTACTTGGAATTAAAATGTTAGGATAATATTTTTTACTATGTCCAAAAGGTAAGTCCTTTCCTAACAAAAATGCTATTTAACACCCTGACCTAACTGAGCACACTGGATCAGGATGTCTTTCTCTCTACAGATGACCCTTAAACAATACAAGCGTTATGGGCGCCCACGCTCCACCCAAGTAAAAAAGCTGAATGTAATTTTTGATTCTCTCAAAACTCAACTATAGTTGGTCCTTCACATCAGCAGATTCAATCAATCAAATTAAGGGAAAAAGGTAATTTCCATCTACAGCTGGGAATTTGGGGCTGGGAAACTGCAAGTGGGAATGAGAAAATACAGTTTTTAATCTGCAGTTGATTGAATCTGCATACGCAAAATCCACAGATTTGAAGGGCTTAACTGCATTTATTGAAAAAATCCACGTATCAGTGGACTTGCAAATTCATACTCATGTTGTATATATATGTATATATAATATTATTTATTATAATAACATAAAGACTCCTTTTTAATAGTGTGTTGATTTATATTTCAATGTGTCAAAGGTAGATGTTTTAGTGTCTGCAGTAATTATTTTTTCTTAGAAAAGCTCAAGTATGATTAGTTACTGTTGGGAGATTAATTTAGACTTGCCATGCATATTAGTAAAACATTGTGTACACAGTCTAAAAAAAATAGGAACTGTTTCACAAAGTTGTAAATAGAACTCGAGGCACCTTTCTTCTACATGCTAAAGTTTAATTGTTCTCAAAGGTACAATCAAGATGTTGGCACTTACCTGATGTGAAAACAATCTACTGAAAAGTAAAAAATTCAACTGAATAGTTGCCAAATTCATATCAACCAAACAAATAGTACCAAATTTGTTTAGAATAAAACATTTTAGTACCAGTCCATTATGCCCAAGTGCAGACAGGGTGACTCTACATTAATATAAACATGTAGATGATTCACATTTCCTATTTACCTCTATTGTATTCAGTCACTTCTGGTCAATTTTGAGAAGGAAGCACTTCCCAGATTTCTTATATATTTATTTTCATACACATATTCAAAAGTCACGTAGAAAAATTAATTCTACAGAAAAGTCTGTTTAATAACATAGCAGTGAAACTAAAGTTAATAAAAACTACTTTATATTTATGTACAAGTTTAGTTTCCAATGCATTTTCAAACACTCTCTTTAAATTTTTAGTATTTTGGTATTTGTTCTTTCTATATTTTCCTGAGTGTTGCTTTATACCTACTCATGCAGCCATGGAAATTGACTACTAAGTTTGCATGCACCTTATTAAATATTTGTTCCATTTCTGGGTGCAAGTTTACTCACTTCCTTGTGTTCTATATTATCAGCTCCCCTAACCTCTCCTGGTTCCTGCATTCTATCTGAACTCCTACATGTGTATGTTGAGACCCTGGCCTCACAATCTGCTCTTGGCTCCACATATCAGAAGATCCTTTGAGGGGTATCTGCCTCCCACCTGTTACTCCAGAATTCCAACACTGCCTGTCCCAAGACTGTGGTGGTCATATGTAAGCAGTCACTAAATTGGAATTATCAATACCATATCTTGCCATTAAAAGCAATGGTTTATTTTATAACTTTTTTCAGGGGTTGTCATTTTACAGGTAGAAACTCAAGGTAACCTAAAAAAGAGATTTAATGGCACGTTTTACTGTTTGTTCAGTCAGAAAAAGCAAACTAGTTTTTATATCATAGTTATACCAACATATTTTACATCACATCAAATCAAACTGATTATATTTTTAATTGCTCTAAACATCTACTTACACAAAATATAAGAAAACTTACTTCTGCTTGTGTGTTGGTCACCCTCTTGTCATCTATTTCTGCAAGAGAAGTAGGTGTAATTTATTAGGTGATATTCTTTTCTATAAATGCATATTAACATTTTCAATGATGTAGATCAAAATGATTTATTAACTGCCTGTTCTTTTATAACATCCATGGCTTAGTCTAATGGCTGATAATGAAAGGAGACCAGAAGGGGGTGCTTTCCTTCTGAGATAACCTTCTCTCCAAGGTTTTTAAAAAGGCAATAAAAAAATCCCTTCTGAAATCCCAAATTGCCCATCTTCCAGCAGTCTAGAAAGAAGGCCAAGGAAATGGCTCCTAGAACAACTCTTGGTGTTATCAACCTCACAGCCTAAGGCGTAAACCACTTCTCTTTTCATGGACTTTCTTGCCACTGTTTACTGACTCTAGCCTCTGCCAAATTTCTTCAACTTTGCCATTAAGCAGAATAAACTTCCTTTTCCACTCAGCCCTATCACTTACTCTGAGACAACACTCTCTTTTCCATATTCCACTGTAAAAATTAGTTGCATTGTCAGAAATATTTCTTATGACAGTGCTAGGGCAATTTCTACATTGTCTGTGTAAAAAGAGTTGTAAGGAACAGGAGAGAGAAGACAGACCTGCTCACACACTCCCCATCCACAAAGGGAGGAGATTCCAGGCTGGGCTTCTTTCTTACCGCCTCACCTACTTTGCATGGATTCTGCCTCTAGGCTTCTTGACCCAATTACCCTTTCTGACTCATAGATTAGTCCCAAGGCTGAGAGATTGATCCTGTGATCCAACAACTGAGTGAGAAGTTCACCAAAGAATATCTCCTTAAAGATATAGATTTGTCTTATTGACATGAAAAGATATGCTACATAAATGAAAAGGAGTTGAAAACTATGTTATGGTATTTTTATTTTATACTGAATAGATAAAATATAGATATAGAGATGATTGAGAAGTGCATATATTTGCAAAGAAGAATATATACCAGCATGTTAAACACAGTTATCTCTGGATAATTGGATAACACATTCTAATTTATCCCTACCTGTAGTGTTTGCTTTTCTTTTTATAATAAAAATGTCTTACTTTTATCACAAATCTTTGTATATGTATGTATATGGATATATATAAACTACACTATATACGTAGTAAAGTTTTTATATAAATCTATGATTCGTAAAGTTGAAATTTCATATACTGAGACCAAAATAGCCAAATAACTAGAATGAATAGTATATGGAGCTATCATTTATTCTAATATTATATCTTGATTACTAAGTTTTTAAAAGTTATGGAACCTTCTGATGAATTTCACGTCCATTGAATAGGGGAAGGCAGACAACAGGAAACTATTGGTCGAGGACAGCAGTTGCAATTGCTTGATGCAATCACTAGAAGTATCTGGCTCATTCTCAGGCATCGGTGAACATACTGAATTGAAAGTTCTATGTGAAATCTTTTTCTATTATCTTTTAAGTAAATATCAAATGTGATCCATCCTAACAATACATGTATTGTGATCCATTGAGTTGTTAAATGCCAATGGGTTTTTTAATATTTTGTTTATGCTTTAGTAGTTTTCAAAATTTAACTCAGAAATCATAACCTATTGTTTTAGCAACAAAATGGGGTCCAATCATTCAGCTTTGCACTTTTCCTATTGTCTGACTATAACACACATTGAAATAATGTCTGTGTAAGGCAACTATTTAGACTTTACTCATTGTATAATTCAAAGAAAAGGTTTTTATTCTTGTTGAATTTTGTAGGCATAGTCAACTATTTTTGTCATAAAGACAAGTACTGTGTTCTTCAAACTGAAGAGTGAAAATTACATGAATTTCAAGTCAAAGCAACTCAGACAAAAGTACAGGGCAAGCCAAAATCAATCATGGCTTTTTAAAATTTTATTAAATTAATTGGAGTGAACTTTGTTACACCCTGGCCAATCCCAGAAGTGTTTAAGAAAGTCAAATGAAATATAAGGATATATTTCTTCAAATACTGTTTAGCTTTCTTGTTAAACCTGGAAAGAATACTATATTCAGTAGAGTAGAACACAATCAGTGAATACATGAGAGGTTTGTAAATGAGTATTGATAATCTAAAACTACACATCTTCGAAATAGATTTTTGTACTTATTTTAGCTTTATCTTATCTATTTTTTTTCTCTCTCAAGGGTCATTTGTTTTAAAGGAATACATTTTTTACTTCAAGAGAAAAATATAAAAGTCATCTGAGCATAACATTTTAAAGAATATTATTATCTTTGAAAATGGAGTTAGGGTTAGAAATAGTCTAGAAAGTTTTGAGATCAATTAGTTAGATTGTGCTCAAGATATTTAAATTTATGAAAGGAATAGGACAAACTCAAGATCCACATGGATATGCACGTAAACTGCAAACACAATCATTTGGTGGCCTTAGGAATATTACTGAGCTCTCCTCAGTTTGGGGGGAAAACTAGTAATAAAAAATTGCATATAAAAATGAAGTCTAAAAGAGAGGAAAATAAAGAAGACCATAATCAAAAAATAAGAAAAATTTTATGAACTATAGAAGAGTTATAGAACTACAAAAACTAAGAAAAAAACAAAATATAAATAGATAGAAAGCTAAGGAAAGCCTAGAGCATCTTAATTGTGGCTGACAAGAAATTTTGTTCTTAAAAAAAAAAGCACTGGAGAGGATATACAACTTCTAATATGGTTCTTCTATCTATCTGACATGACCAGAAGCAAGTCACTTAATCTTCATGAACTTCAGAGTTTTTCCCACTTGTGCAATGAGATTGAGAATAAAAAATATTTTTAGGAATAAAAAATATTTTTAAATGGGAATATAACTCCTCCTAAGTATGAGCTGCACATACTGAATTCCTTTTAAATAGTAAAGTACGGAAAGGGAGAAGGTAGATAGGAGAACCTTTACAGTGGAGCAACTTGGCAAGTATTAATTCAGCCAGGTAATTAAGGTAAACATCAACAGTCATAAACTATGTTGATAGTATGAACTCTTGATGTGATGTGATGAAGAAGGCACTTTACTTCAACAATTTCCATAACCCCAAAACCCATAATCCCAGTCTAGTCATGAGAAAAACACCAGACGAATCTCAACAGAAAGATAATGCTGGGAAGTAGGAAGCACCCGGAATCTGTGCACCTAGGCAACAATTATATTGCAGGAATCTATCTGATGCAACTATTTTGGAACTTCAGAGACTATTAAAGAATTGCAACTTCCAGGGGGAAGACTCAAATGGTAAATTTTGCTTAATTTTAGTCAATTTCAGCTCTGAGTACAATAGCTGCTACCCATCCCCTACTCCCCAACCCCATGGCAGGCTGCCATGCACATATTTCAGGAGCCACTTACATACAATTTGTGGGAGCCAGGGTGGGTAAAAAGGATCCTATTTTCTAAATATCAAAGATCTGTGCTGCTTCTAATCTCAAAGGTACAGACAAAGGGATAGGTGGCTATTGTTGTTGCATCTACTACCCTCATTGTTACAAGTCTCTCTTCCTCAGTCTGAAAAGACTTCTGGGTGAATTAAAGGGTTAATGCCCTTTTCCTGCTCTTTATTTTTCTCTTTTGCCACTTCTGTGAGCCAGACATTAAAGTCTATAAAATTCAAAAGCAACTTCATATCAGAAGAAATTAGAAAGTGACTGTGCATGCCCAGGGAAAGGTGCTCAAAAAAGACCCAAGAAAACTTTAACTTTATACCTCAGGTGAATCCTCCGCACATAGACAGCCTACTATAATAAACAAAAACAATAAACAAAAAAACAAAAATCCCAGAAAACTCTGGAGAAGTAGGAGAATCTGACTTCCAGAGTCACCAAATTATTATATTCAAATGTCCAATTCTCAATAAAAAATCACAAGGCATACATACAGAGAAACAGAAAAGTATAGCCCAATAAAGGTGAAAAAATAAACAGAAATTGTCCCTGAAAAAACTGATGGCAAAGACTTGAAAACAACTGTCATAAAGATGCTAACAGAACTAAAGGAAAATGTGGACAGAGTCAAGAAGATAATATATGCACAAAAATAAAGAGACAGAAAACCTAAAAAGAGGCTAAAAAAAATTCTGAATTGAAATAACTGAAATGAAAACTTCATAAGATGGATTCGAAGGCAGACTTTAACAAGCAGAATAAAAAATCATCAAACTTTAAGACAGAAAAATAAAAATTATTGAATATGAGGAATGAAAAGTAAGAAGAATGAAAGTGGACATAGCCTAAGGGACCTATGAAAGACCATTGAATGTACCAAAGCACAAATTATAGGAGTCCCAGAAGGAAAGAGAAAAAGAGAGAGAGTATTTGAAGAAATAACGGCTGAAAACTCCCCAGATTTGATGAAAGCCATGAATATGAACTTCAAGAAACTCAACTCCAAGTAAGATGAACTCAAAAAGACTCACACTGAGACATATTATAATCAGACTTTCTAAAGCGGAAAGCAAAAAGAGAACTTGAAAGTAGCAAGAGATAGGTAACTCATCACATACAAGGTGTTCTCAACATAATTATCAGCTTATTTCTCACCAGAAGCTTTGCAGATGGAAAGGTATTGGGACAATACATTTAAAGGTCTGAAAGAAAAATTGTTGGCCAAGAATCCTCTGTTTGACAAAATTGTTCTTCAAAAACTAAAAAGAAATTGACATTACCAGATAACCAAACCTGAGGGAATTTGTTACAAGTAGACTTGCTCTACAAAAAATGCTCAAGGCAGTCTGGGTTGAGTAAAAGGACGTCAGATAGCAACGGGAAGCTGTGTGAAGAAACAAAAATAAATATCTAAATATTTATAAAATATAAAGATATTTTACATCTTTTATAAGATATAAAAGCTGGTATTATTATAACAACAGTTTGTAACTCAACTTAATGATTTCTACATGATCTATGAGAAAAATACATTTAAAAATAACCTAAAAGCTAGTATTATTGTAACTTTGGTTTGTAACTCCACATTTTGTTTTTTGCATAATTTAAGAGATGAATAATTTTAAAAATTATTCGTTTCTGTTTTGAGGCACACAATGTATAAGGATGTGATTTTATGATATTAGTAACTGAAAGGTATGGAGACAGAGTTATAAAGAAGCAGAGTGTTTCTATGTTACCGAAGTTAAATTGATATGAGTTCAAATTAGAGTGTTATAACTTTAGGGTGTTAAATATAATGCCCATATAGTTTACAAAGAAAATAGCTATTTAATATACAGAAAAGAAAATGGGAAAAGAATTTAAACAATTAACTACAAAAAAAAAAGTCAGCTAAACACAAAAGAAGACAGTAAATCAAGAAATGAGGGATGAAAAAGCTATTAGGCATATAGAAAACAAATAGCAAAATGACATATAGAAGTCTTTCTTTATCAATAATTACTTTGAATGTGAATATATTAAAATCTCTAAAAGGAAAGATTAGCAGAATGGATAAAAACACATGATCCACCTATGTGCTATCTATGAGAGACTTTAGATTCAAATACACAATAGGGTGAAAGTGAAAGGATGGAAAAAGACATTCCATGCAAATAGAAACCAAAAGAGAGGAGGTGCTTATACTAATATCAGACAAAATTGGCTTTGAATCACAAAAAATTAGACAAAGAAGGGCATGATATATATACTTTAAAGTGACAATATAGAAAAAAGATATAAACATTACAAACAATTACATATCTCATAGTAGACCATTAAAATATATGAAGCAAAAACTGACAGAATTGAAAGGAGAAATGGTTCTACAATAATAGTTAGAAACTTTAGTACTCTACCTAACAATGGATAGAACAACCAGAAAGAAGATAACTAAGAAAAAAGATTTAAACAACATAATAAAATAAATAGATCTAATAGATATATGCAAAAAATTCTACTCAATAACAATAGCATACATATTCTTCTCAAGATAGACCATGTGTTAAGCCACAAATTAACCTCAAGGATTTTAAATATCATATAAATATCACATACAAATCATAAAAATATCATTTCCAACACAATAAGATGAAGTTAAAAATCAATAACATTAGTAAAATGAGAAAATTCAGAAATTTGTGGAAATTAAACAAAACACTCTTAACCAATGGATTAAAGAAGAAATCATAAACACAGTGTAACAAAACTTAAGGGATACAGTGAAAGCAGTGTTAGAAGGAAATTTTATGGCTATAATCTCACATTAAAAATAAGAAAGATTTAAAATGAGCAAACAAACTTTACAACTTTAAGACTTAAAAAAAAAAAAAAAAAAAAAAAAAAACAACTAAATCCAAATCTGAAGGCCTGAAAATCAGAGGGCTGTTATTATAAGTCCTGATCCAAGTCCGTTGGGCCTTCAGTCTTGGACCAGGGTTTACACCATCAGCTCCCCTAGTTCTCAGGCCTTCAGATTTGGACTGGAGTTATACCATTGGCTCTTCTAGGCCTATAGCTTACAGATGACAGATTGTCTTCTCAGCCTCTATAACACGTGAGCCAGTTCCACATAATAAATCTCTATATATCTCTATATATCCTACTGGTTCTGTTTCTCTGGAGAACCCTAACTAATGTAATTGTCAAAACAAGAAAAGTCTGAGACATAGCCAAAGAGAGCCTAAGGAAACATGACAGCTAAATGTAATGGGGCATCCTGGATGAGATCCTGGAACAGAAAAAAAGGTATCAGATAAAAATGAAGACAATTCGAATGAACTATGGATTTCAGTAACTAATAATATATCAATATGGGGCCATTAATTGTAACAATGTAACATTTTTATATAAAATATTAATAATAGTAAAAACTATGTGTGAAGAAGGGAATAAATGGGAACTCAGTGTGTCCTGTGTTGAATTTTTTCATAAATCTAAAATTCTTCTTTAAAAAAATTATCTATTGATAAAACCTCAAACAAAAAATAAATAAATTTTAAAAATCACCAAACGCAAATAGAAATTACCCTGTGAATATGTTTCGTTATTACCATCAGGATTTTGTATGTGATTTGAATAGCACCAGGTAGTCATTTAAAAGTAGGTAATGTTACTGAAAGCAGTTATATATATAAATATATAATTTAAATTATATATAAATATATAATTTAAAAAATTGTTGTACAGAACCAATCAAATAGGGGGGAAAAGGTAGGATTAAGATTATAAAGAGAAAGTTTTAATGTTTAATTAAAGGTGTTGCAAGATGATTTAAGAAAAGATATGTTAGTGGAAAAATGAGAATTGAAATGATTTCCAGACAGGTCCAGTGATAATTGGAGATCTTTACTTTGATTTATTTATTGATTAAACGGAGAGAGAGAAAGAACAAAGTATAAAAGAAAATACTAGTAGTACCTATTTGATTATACATATCTCCCAGCCTGCTGCTTCTGTGTGTTTGTTCCTCATACCCAGAATGCTCTTTCCCTCATATCACATAGTCCCATCCCTTCAAGTTCTGCTCAATGGAATCTCCTCCGAGAAATCTTTTCCAATTCATGTCTTCCTTATTCCCCATTAGAAGTCATCTTCCTCCGTCAGTACCCACAGCACTTCCTTTATGTCTACCTCATAGTATTCATCATCATATACCCTGTACTATGACTACCAGTGTTTTATCTCTCAAATAAACTGTAAAGAAATGAGGATGAGCTTTCATGCTTGGTTTTTCCAAAGTTCATAGCACAGTAGCATAGTGGTACATTGTAACAGATTGTCAAATAATTATATCTTAAAGCCTATACATAAAACAAGACCCTCTGTTTGCTGCTTCTCTACATTACAAAATACAATAGTAGTACAATTACTTATACTAGGTGCTAAATAAATAGTTTTAACAAATAAGTATTTGATTTGCAAACTTGTTGAACAGAGGCCATAACTTCTATTTCTTTAAATCACTTGACCAAGTCTAAGGCAATGATACAGGCACTCTAATTCTTATAAATATTGCCCAAGTCATTCAAAGGATAATCTTGGAGGAAAAACAAGCATATATGACTTTGCTTTGTTGGTTTCTAGAGATTGAGAAGACATCTGTGTCAAGGACAATATGTATCATAAGAGGAATTAAAAATAAATGATAGATAAAGTTAATTAAGTTTAAAGTGCTATTTTATAAATATCAGCTCAGATAATAGGTAAAACCATAGAAACGTATGATTTATTCAGGATACTGGATGCAGAAGAGCACTGACCCATATATAGAATGCTTTCATGGGGAGAGATTTAATTTCCTAGAATAAAACCAAAAGATAAAATCTTTTGATGAATTTAGATAACAGAAAGCCATTTAAAACTTTATTTTAGGCAGTTATTTTGGAAATGTGAGGGGAAATGTCAGTTTAGAAGAAATTGGAGTATGTCCAATAAAAAGAGTGTGGTAAGTTCATGCTTTGAAGATTCTTCCACTCAAAAGCAATAGCAATTGCAGATTAAATATAAAAAGAGAGGACTAAAATGATACAACTAAAGTTAAAAATTACTCAAACATCTCTATGGACTATAAACATAAGAAAAGCAAAGTGCAATAAGCAGACGATACTTTAGCTCTAGAAGCAGGCAGAGATAGCTCGGAGTTCTAATCCTGAGTTAAAGGATTTACTTAATGAAAGAAAGAGAAAGAAGCCAGGCTCGCTGACTGGAACCAGAAGCAAGGCTCTCTCACCTATGCTGACAAAAGGCACTGATTCGTATATCTAGGCAGACAGGAGAAAGACAACTTGGAACAAGCCACCATGGATTCAATGACTCAATCTGCTCTGTTTCTAGTATAACCATGGAACAGTAGTCCTAAGGTCCAAATTAAGGTTAAAATTCTGTGGTACTGAATAGTGAAACACTCAAGAACATTAACAAGGAAAGGTGAGCATGGGTGTCGTGGAGTGGGGCTGGGATTCTCACTCACGACGAGTTGAAAATTAAAATCTCAAAATGCAAAAAGAAAAGGAACATTTAAGAATGACTGCCAGAAAAGCAATAGGGAGATGAATTTCCTCCAGACTAAATGAAAACTTCAGAGCAATTTAAAAATGTCTTTAAAATGAGTATATTTGGGGCCCACAGTAATAAAGTATATCCATTTTTTTTAAACATGAAATGCTAAACTGAAACAAGAACAGGTGAATATAAAAAGAAACAGTTAGAAATACAAATTTTAATCATAGAAATAAAAAACTCGATCAAAATGAAAATCTCTAAACTGGGCTAAATATGGCTTAAAAATCTTAGGCATTATATATAATCATACATATAAAATATACATGAGGACGTGGTTCCGTAGTGTAGCGGTTAGAACATCTGCTTTACATGCAGAAGGTCCTGGGTTTGTGCCCCAGTGGAGCCATGGTCCATGGTCTACGGCCATTCCACCCTGAATAAGCAGGGTCAGGCCTGATTAGTACTTGGATGGGAGACCACCTAGGAAGACCAGGTGCTGTAGCATAAATAAATAAATAAATAAATAAATAAATAAATAAATAAATAAAGTATTTTAAATTAACTACACAAGAAAGGTAGAGAGAAGAAAGAGGATCAGCTCAGGCTCTACGGACCTGAGGAACAGCACAAGTTATTTTATCTGAGTTCCCTGGGCTTTCTTTGACTCATTCCAGATTGAAGGCAGAAAAGCTGGCAATCCAGAAATGCAAATAGCAACCAGCAAAAATAGAAATTTCCAAGAAAGCCTATTTTCTCTAACCAGAGGACCAGGAAAGGGACACCTATTTTCTAAAAGACATAAAACTTCTAAATACTCACCACTCTTCTTCTCATTCAAGGAGAACAAGTGGGAATGTGGCATGTTCATAACCAACTAGTGCTAATGAGGCAGCATGAGAGAAATGACACCTTACTAACAGGAAAAAGCAAATTGCAAAGCAGCAATATTTCATCAGAAACCATGGTGTCAGAAAGAACAAACAGCACAGCATTTTTCTAGTGCTGCTGAGAGCCTGGGTTGTGAGAGGTGAACAGGTAGTAAAGCTTCTTGCAGTGACTAGACAGAAAATTCTTATGTTCTCTGGCAAGAACTAAAAGTCTGTTACTCCAAGGAGTGAATCAGAGTAGAAGCACAAATAGAAGCTACATTCGCATGGTGTCTGGACCATAGTGCATTTAATAATCACTCTATACTTCTATCTTTGAATGTAATTATGACAACATAGTTCCTGAAATATTTCTGATAAGGAAAGCTTGTAATTTTATTTGCATAACACCTTTAAGAATGCTCTACATATCTTTCGGTTATTATATTCCACTCCTCTGTCTAATAAATGGGATTATCTAACTTGTCAGAAAACTGAGATACTCTCTTAAATCCTTAGTATATTTTCACTCAACATTTCTTTTAAATCTTTTCTATCACTGCTTTGCAGAAAAAAAAAATTCATTCTGTTCTGTAGAGGGGTAGCAACAGAGAGAAGCAATTTATAGTCTTCTTTTTGAGGTACCCTAGAGATTTAAATGTAAGAACATTGATGCCATCCACATCAGTCTCAGAAGGAATTTACCATCAGACTTCTGAAAGCAGCAGTTGATTTCAGCTGAGTCTCTATTTTTGTATCTAACATGTTCGAAGGTAGATCTTTCCTGCCAGAGCTCCTTGGATCACAACTATGGGCTTTAGGCTTACTAGTTCATGAACTATCACTGACCCACAAGTTTTCAGGACTGGATAAGAATAAGTCAAATACAAATGAAAGAAATTGCTCTGCACAGCTCAGCTCTTCATTTCACATGTAAATTTGTCATTACCTTGTGGTTTCAGCATGCTAGTACAGAATCAGTCAGATTCAAGAGTGAGAGAAATCTCATGCTTTACTTACATATACTAGGGGACTAGAATACTCAATGTTTCTTTTCAGTAGGGCTTTGCAAAATCTCACAAGAAGGCTATGATAAAACTTCTCTTTCTGATTTATTATCAAACTCTCTGCTTTTTCAAAATGATCTCTAGTTATCAGCCTTTTTGCTAAACCCTGCTTGACTTTGTTAGAGGCCTGTCATTGGGGCTATGAGTTAAGCCACTAGGCGGTAGTTTCAGCTGTGTTTTTCTTTGGGCTCTTACATTTAGCCAAAACTGGGGCCCAAATTGAAACCACCAGAGCAACAAATTTATGTGTGCTGGAAAGGGAACATGGGGAACAGCAACAAATAGTAGGAATAGTTTCACCCTGTTGTGCCAAGATTCGCACAGCTGTATTTTTCTTATATTATTTACAGCTTTTCACTTTTAATTGATGAAGGTAAGGACATAACTCCATTACCAAATAGATTTGTACCTCTCAGAACTCCCTATAGATGGTTCATTTTAGTGGCAATCAGTAAGGACGAGGTACAAAGTATTCTATGGAAATAATGAAGGAAATGACAAAGAATGCACAAGATGGATCATGTTGGTTTAGTAAGGAAGAACTTTCAACCAGTAATTGCCTTATGATAGAGGTTATATATCTTCCAAACTACCTTGATATGTTTATATTTCATAATTTCTGCTGCTATTCCAAACAGTAAAAGAAAAATCAGATCATTTAAAACCTCAAAAGTCTGTTTTTCATTAGTAATCTCAATTTTTATAAGCTGAGTTTCTCTTATAAAACAGATTTTATTCAACCACATAAATGGTTTATATGAGGGCCAAAAAACTGTTGCATCATGTTATGAGTTGAGATTTTCAATCACTGGTAAAATTTTTCTGCCTTTATGAAGTTTGGATTTCCCACATTTCCTCCAAAATAATGAATTGATTTATATCAATTTTATAGATTTATTTAAAAGAATTATCAAATGTTTCAGGCAATTTGGACAACCAATTAAGTAATTTAATGAGCACTTATTATTTTCCCAGCACTGTGCTCTATGTCATTTTGACCTAATAAATATAATTTCTTTAATACGACTTGAAAATTTTAGGTTTTAATCAATTAAAAACACTCAAATTTTATTTTTCTATACATGGGGTATCATAAAGGTATTCACGGCTAAGTACCCAGATACAGTCCCATAATCGGGTACCTTATGAGTCAGAGTAAGGGAAATGATTGAGGTAAGTATGAAAAAATTATATAGAGGTTAGTCATTTGAATGGTGATGATAGGGAATTTTCAGAACACCTACTTTAGAGGCGGACATAAAGTATTTGCTGAATAGAATTAGAATAGAATTAGCTGTTTACCAATATCTGGAATGTTCAGTATTCTTTCCACTCCATAGAATGCTTTCTCTTTTTTCACACTGGCTGCTAAAATTGAAAGTGACTTATTAAAACTGCTTTGCAATTTGTATCAGATGGTCGGAGAAAATGTAATAGTTTTCATTTCTAGAAAAGATAATGGAATATAAAGGTAAACTTCTAAAATGTTTATATATGATAGATTTAATTACTAATAATTATTTAACTTGAAATTACAATCAATGTATTTCTAATGTGAACTGTTAGTCAATTTGGAGGCACTACAGTTTTCAAAAAAATGGGGAAGCAGAGATAAAATTAGGTTTCAATGTATTTTTATGAAGACATAAATGGACATTCGATAATTTTGGAGCTACTCTAACTTGATCAATTGAAGTAACAAATTTCTTTTTTAAATCATACTTTTATTTCTTAAACATATGACCTGATATCCTTCATTGAAAAAAATTTTTTCCAAACCTTTTTGCATATTGGACTGTGTAGATATACCATCATGAATTTCAGAATAATTTTGGGTATCTCTATTCTGGGTAAACCATTGTAAAATGACATAAAATAAAGCGACGATCTCCTTTCAAACAGCATCTATAACAAAAGGCAAACTTTCCCTTTTAGGTATAGATGGAAGGTATATTCCTAAAAGTTACAAGGTGTCACTCTACACATTAAATGTATATGGGTGCCTATAAGCAACATGGACATATTTTCATGACTTAATCAACTGAAGACATCCCATCATCAATATTAAATATATTTCTTAGTAAAAGAAAAAGAGTTCCGTGGAACTATATCTTTAAAATCCTACTCCACTTTACATAACTTCTTGTGGACGTAAAAAAATATGCAAGTCAGCTTTTGTCATTAGAAGATCTATAAACATTTACTTCACATTTTAAGTAATACTTCTCAAAAAAAAAATAATGACTCCTTATTCTTTCAGTTTTCAAGATTGAAGGGTTAAATATCTGTGTAATCAGGTTTTCGTCCCATCTCTTGGTATTTTATCTCCCCTGGAAATCGTCACACAATTTCTTAATTTCCTTCTTTCAAATGTAATTTGCTTGAGGATTACACAATATATTTTTTAAAGCAATGGTTATTTGTATTAGATACATGGAAGAACTATTAAAGGACAAAGTACGGTAATCAGATACTGGTTCAACATGTGTAGCATCAAGTTCAGATAGAAAATAGAAAAAAATATATATATTTGTGTACATCAGGATGCTCTACATTTCTATTAACCTTAAAAAAAATTTTTCTTGTGAATGATGATACAAGAAAAAATTAAATGACAGAAACATATATTTGAATGCAGTTTATAAGTATCTATGATTGTACGTGTTTTGTACATAAGGCTGTCACCATGGATCTAAAATGCATCTAATGTTATAATAATTTATTGATTGTATAATATGTGTTGAGCATTCTGCTAGGCACTTGGATTGAAATTTCCTTGAGAGTTTAAATTCTACTAAAAGAGACACACTGCAGTGACGAGATTTTTCATCAGAAGAAACAGCTAGTAACAATGTCCCTTAGGTGTGAGAGTACATGACAATTTTTTAGAAATTCAAAAAGACAAATATTTGGACCATAGATACCAGGGGTAAGTTCAGAGAAAAGAGGTTAAAAATTTAAGAAGAAGCTGAATAATTTAGGGCTTTGGGACTCTGATAAGAAGTTTGGACTTTATTCTACAAACAATGGGAAACCGACAGGTTTTAAGCAGGAAGAGATATGATCAGATTTCTTTTGTAGAAAGTTTGTTCTGACAGTTATGTGAAGAATGGATTGGAGGAGTCCCTCCTGGATACAGCGAGTTCAGTAATTCAGGTAATGAAAAATGATGATTTGAACTAGGTTAGAGAGACGTTCAAGAGAAAAAGTAGATGGGACATGGAGACTGACTGGTTAAGGGAAGGGAGTGACAAAGGAAAAGGAAGTAAAAGATTATATCCAATTCCAGGCTTATAAGATGAATACTTATAAAACTGTTGATTTTGAGATGCTTATTGACAATCCAAGTGGAGAGAGTTTAGAAACAGTCACTCTCAGAAGTGAAAACAGAGCCGAAGTTACAGATCTGGGAGTCATCAGCATTCAGGTGGTGAGTGATGCCGTGGGAAATAATGAGAATGACCAGGAAGAGAGAGGTGAACTAGAAAAGCAGTGGGCCTAGGTGGCAACCCCGACTAATATCAATAGTTAAGGAATAGGCTGAAAAAGAGAGGTCTGTAAGAGTACAAAGGAGTAACCAAAAAGTAGGAGGAGAAACTTCATTGATAATCTATAAGACTTAAGTCATTCTTCAGAGCAGACATGAATTTGTCCTCAGTCATCTACTCCACATTTAAACAAGTGGCACATGAGTAAACTTCTTATGCATGGCTTGCTATCTAGTTAGATTATTTGTATTACACCATCTCTGGGCATTTATACATAGTAAAAATAGATACTGTGTAGATCTTTCTCCTTTCTTATGTTTTATGCTTAATTTCAACACGGATGGCATTGTAGTAGATAAATCAGATATTCTTTTGATTATTTTCTTGATTATTTTAATTTTTAAAATGACAATATATTTGAGAAGGTTCAGTACAATAACTATATTTCAGAGTTTTTGAGCAGGTTTGGCAGGAGGTTGGGGATATCACAAGACTCCTTGGAAACCAGTTCTTGCAAAATAAAACGTTAGTGGTTTAAGAAAATAATTCAGGAACAGATGGATCGAATTTATTTCCACACACATGAATTTGAATGTGAAGTGGTTGACCAAACGCATTTTGCCCTCATCTAAATATAACACTATGAATACTGAATCGAACAAATGCTGATTTATGTGTTCTTTTGCTCCTCTAATACTTGCCCATCATCCCTTACTAGTCAATTTTTTTCTTTTATTTCTCTAGGTCAAACAGATAGTTTTAAAATGCATCTTCTTGTAAAGGTTTTCTTAAAGATTACTTGTGATAGCAGATGCTTCAGATGCACTGCATCTCATTTTATCAACCCATCCCTGCTTTCAGTCACGGCTACAGTAAAAGTTCCAGAGAGGCTCAGATTCATCTCTAGCTGACTAAATCTTTTTCTCCTATCTTCTCTTAAATCTAATACCTTTCGCTCCCTTAGTGCTTTTCCATATGACTAGGTTTTCATTACTTATGTCATCCTGTTTTCACCAAGTAATGCTCCTTTTAAAAGCTGATGGGCAGAACTGAGCACAACATTCCAGATCCAGGAATGATGTTTGTTTGTTTGGTTGGTTGGTTGGTTTTTGTCTGTTTCTTTGTTTTTTGGGGTTTTTTTTATGGCTCTTTTCAGTTTATTGCATGCAGTTACACTAGTCCAAGTAAAAAGGAGACCCCCAATAGTTACATTATATAAGCTTAAAAACTTGTGACAAAGGACAAAAGGGAAATTCTACTCATTGCAAGGCAATCCTCACTTAAGCTTCAGTAAGCCAAAAAAGCACTTAAAACTCATGAACCTTCATCTGGTCATCCTTAGCCAGTCCAACCTCTACAAGAAACTGGCACATGTTCTTGCACTGGTTACCCTGTAGCTGAATTACTTCTCCATATTCTGGATGCTCAATTAGAGTACCATTACAGGCAAATTTCTTCTTAAACGGCTTCACTGGTTTCTTTTTATAGTAATCACCAGCAATCCCTTAGACAGGGGCAGGGTCTTCCTGCCTTTTCTCTGTTGAATTCTTATGAGATACAGTCCTCAGTGCCAGCAGGAAGGAGATCATCACCTTTACTTGCACCAGCAAAGGGGTCGAAAGAGTGAAGGTTCTGGATGGCGGACCTTTGATATGATTCCTTTTTCTTGGTGGAAATGGCCTGCGGAAGGCTGTGGAAGGCTGCGGAAGGCTGCAGAATGCGGCTGTGGGAGAAGGCAGGCGGGGCGACTGAGCTTAGGAAGGCAAGGGGACTCATAGGGGAGGCTGCCGGGTCCTCGGCGCGACTCAGAGACTTACTGACTGGGCTATAATTCTGTCCTTGTAGTAAAGAACTATAATGCTCTTGTTCTCTGCATCTTACCTCAAAGAGGAATGCCGAATTCATCTTGCCCTTTTCTCCCTAGGACATTCTCTGGCTTTAGCAGAACCAACGACTGCTGGTGGAGTTAATAGCCCTGGGTGACAATTTGCAACCAGTGGGAGACTAAAGACAGAGGATAAAAGCTCCAGTTTCTTGTTCTTTAGTGGGCTGCGCTATGTGCTTCTCAAGAGATCCCCACACAATTGAGCCTCCATTCCACAGTAACAACCTTGCTAATAAGTCTTTTTCTTTTTCCTTTTCCTCTGTCTCATTCACTCTTGTTTTCTGGGGTTACATTTCAGTTAAATTACTTTTCATTCAAATTCTTTTCCCAGGCTCTGTATTCTAGAGAATCCAAACTAAGTTATTTATATTTAGCATTTTATCTGTCACATGGAATAGTACATATTTGGACTTAATTAGACAAAGATCAAGAAATGTTCATTCCTATTTTTCATTGAGATTTCATCAAATTTGTAGGAAAAAAATAAGTATAATTTTTTATTCTAGTCCGGCAATTCCTTTTCAGTGAATATGACTACATAGTCTAATTAAACATAGGTAAAATGTTGTGTTAAGTACAGTATATGCTGACAGGTAAGTAAAGAGAAAGCCACATATATAAAAAAAAGAAAAAGACCTTATCTTTGACTTTCTTCTCCTTTGTCATATCCCTCTGATAGCCAGTCGGTCTCCAAGTCCTGTCCATTCTTTCTCTTACACATCTCTGTAACTTGGTTCAAATTATCATTTCCATCACCTGAATTATTGCAATACCTTCCTAACTGAACTAGCTATATCCAAGATGACTCCTCCAATTCATTCTTCACACAATGTCAGAACAATCTTTCTCAAAAAAAAAAAAAAATCATGCCTTTTCCTGTTTAAAGCTCATCAGTAGTTTCTCATCACTTTTAGAATAAAGTCTTAACTTCTTAGTGTAGTCACAAAGCCCTAAATTACCCAGCTCCTTCTTAAGTCTATAATTTCCCCTGAATTTATCCTTGGCATTCTGTGGTCCAAATATTTAAGGTTTTTTTTTTTTTTTCCAATTTCTGAAAAGAATTGTCATGTTCTTTCACACCCTGGAGACATTCCCATCTGCTGTTCTTTTGATGAAAATCTCTTCGACTACTCTGTCCCACCAATTTTCTTCAGCTCACCTACCTTTGCTGTCCATCTCAGTTTAGATGTCCTTTCCCCTCAAGAAGCCTTTCTGATTCTGCCAAAGCTAAGTTAGATGCCCTTGACACATGCTTCTATCATAGTGTTTCCTCTGTTACAGCCCTTATTTATCACACTGTACTGTGATCGTTTCTTTAATTGCCTGTCTCTTTCAATAGAGTTTAAACTCTCTAGAAACTGTGAACTGATATATATCTACTATATAGAGATCTACTACATATATCCATCTATATTCTATAAATAATCATTGCTTTTTAGAATACACTGTGCAATCCTTAAGTAAATTACATTTGAGACAAGAAAATTAAGAAATTGCATGAAGGTTAAGCTACAAAAAGGAAGGAAATTCTGCCATTTGTGACAACATGAATGGACCTCGAGGACATTATGCTTAAGTGAAATAAGCCGGACAGAGAAAGACAGATATGGTATCATCTCACTTATATGTGGAATCCAGAGAAGTTGAACTTATAGAAACTTATTATGGTTAAGGGAAATAAGTCAGAGAAAGACAAATACATATCATCTCACTTATATGTGGAATCTAAAAAAGCCAAACTTACAGAAACAGAGAGGAGAATGGTGATTTTCAGGAGCTGAAGCTAGGGAAAATGGAGAGATGGTGGGCAAAGGGTAGAAGTTTCCGGTTGTAAGGTTAATGAGTTCTGGGGTTCTAATATACAGCATGGTAACTATAGTTAATGAGACTATATTGTATAATAGAAAGTTGATAAGAGAGCAGATATTAAATGTTCTCATACACACCAAAAAGGTAATTATGAGAGATGATAGATTATTGTGGTAATCATTTTGATATACATATGTATATCAAAATCATCAGGTTGTACACCTTAAACTTACACAATGTTATATGTCAAGTATGTCACAATAAAGCTGGAAAAAAAATTCCTACTCAAAGCAAGAATTGTTTCTGTGGGTTCTAACACACTGTCCTTCAATATCAGCTTAAACAGTTTTAGTTAAAGATAATGAATTAAGAAATTTTACACAATCCATAGTAAAATCTACCCATTAGAAAATTATTTTCTATTCTGAGCTAAAATCTAACTTCCTGGAGCATCAACCCACATTCTCAATATTCTTTTTCAATTGATGACCCTCTTGAAAGTTAATTTTCAGAACTGAGCACTACATTCCAAATGAGAGTACATCATAGTTCTTCTCTTAATGTTGCAAAATACTATATTAGTTGCTGTGCACTATAGGTTCACATGGTCTATTGTCCCTTTAAGGGCATGTATTTGATTCACATAAACTCTTTTTTGCATATTCAACTTTAAATAGTTAAATACAGAATCTTACATTTTTCATTGATATACTTTGTAGAGAGTCAGATGTGAGCCAGACCTGATAGAAGCATTGGCTAAGTCATGCTTGGCTGTGCTATAATCTGCCAAGGGCAGAAAAGTGAAACAGTTAATAAACAGCTGCTTGTAGTTTAGCACAGACAGATAACCGGGTACAGACAGGGCTTGGGAAATTATTGCTGCCAGCAAGTTTCAAGTTATGAGAAGAAGACTCCCACTCCCTCCTCGACCTTCGAAAGTATATAATAAACAAGCTGAGCTGAGCTCAGGGTCACTGTATCTGAGCAGAGTGCAGTGTCTGACATGGCCCCAGCTTTTGTATATACTGTCTCTGTGTTTTCCATCCTTCCATCTCCACATCTCAGGTATATTAACACTTTAGCCGCGGAAGTCGTGGCAAGTGGTGCCCACGTGAGGCCTGAGTATGGGGGATCTTCACCCTCCCACTGAAGGGATGGCTCTCTTCATTGTAAATTTCATTCCTCCATCCAGGCAGAAGGACACTCCTGGGGGACACGGCCAACACTTAAAGGCAAGTATACATGAGGAGTGGTTTGGTTTTGCTGTGTGTAAAACATGAAAAATTCTGGATCCCAGGAGAGGATCCTTTCTGTTCAGATGCTTAAGGATATGCTTAGAGCTAGAAACTGCAAAGTAAAAGGAGAGCAATTAACAGAATCTTTCAATTTTGTGCAGGAAATATGTCCTTGGTTTCCAGAGGAGGGAACTGTAAATAGTCAGACTTGGGGGGTGGGGGGAAGGAAAGCAATTATGGGGACATTATACCTCAGAAGGGCCTAAAAAATCCACATTTTCACATTTCATCTGTGGTCTTTAATAAGAGATTGTCTTGATACCACCAGAGAGAATCAGAGACTCCCTAGGAGGAGGTGGCTAAGAGTTGGTTGCTATACTACAAAGGACTTTGGAGGGGCATGAGGACTTTTATACTCTTCCACTGCCTTCTGCTCCTCCACCACCATTGCCTCCTGAGTATGAGCAAGAAATAGAGAGGGAGGCTCACAGATATCAGCAGGCTAGGGGAGGAGAGGACAGTCAGGAATGGACTTTGACGGGCTGAGTCGGCACCCCCAGGGAAGTTACAAATACTGATGGTGGGGAAATATGTATATGTGTATGACCTCTAATCTATATTTGTCTGCATTATATGTAATATGATGGTTCAGTTAAGAATTCTAATTATGATGGAAAGGAAAATAAATGTATGTTTTTGGTAACAGAAGGTATGAAGTATAAAGATTTATTTTGAAAGAAATTAAAGGAAAGGTGTTTGTCTTAAAGTTGGTTATTTCTGAATGAGTGAAAAGAGACAAACTGAAGGAACAAAGAAAGTAGGAGAAGATTTATAAAGAGAAATCCTGAGAGGAAATTTTATGTAATTGAGCTAAACAAAATTGGAAATTTAAATGCCAAAAGTAAACTAATGCAAAATTAAAGTTGTGTTTTAAAGTTTCTTAGACTATTAGTCTGCTACTGATGTTATGAAAAAGTTTTCTGGCTGGAAAACAAGGATTCTGTGCTTAATCAAAGTAATTTCTGTGTTTTATGTAGCCTTAACCAGTTTTCTGAGGCTTTTAGAGAATATACTAACATTGGCTCAAAGTCTGAGGGCCAGACACTCCTGTCTATACATTTCATTACTCAATCTATGCCCAATATTCAAAGGAAGCTCCAAAAGTTGGGGCCTAGACCCCAACCCTGCAGGCTGCCCTGGTGCCAGAGGTCTTTAACATGTCCAATAACTGGGACTGGGCAGAAAAGGAAGCAGAGTACAAAGAGGCGTAAATTTTAACTGCCGTAATAGAGGGACCATCCACAGGTGATCCTAGGCAATAAAAACCTTGCAGGCCTGGAAGTCTTCTATCTTGGTTGGCCATGAGTGACATTGTTGGGACTGAGACATAATCAATGTGCAAACTGCAGAGGGAAGGGCACTGGAAGGACGAGTGTCCATCCAGCACTGGGAAGCCGAGTAGGGGTGGACCTCATAAGCTCTCGCCCCACATAGCAAGCTTCTCATAAAGGGGCTGGTCTCTCCCCCAACAACAGAGGCTCAAGCGCTTACAAGCTCCAGTCCCAGGAAAATCCACCATGATCACAACAGTAGAACTCAGGTCACCCTTGACATGACAAGAAGGAAAAGCTGGATTTTTACTAGATACTAGAGCTGCCTATTCTATCCTGACCCATCCCATTGGCTTCTCTCCAATGTTAACTACACAGTGACAGGAATAAAAAGTCAGCCCCCAAGGCAAACAGAAAGGGCCCTACCAAGCTTTGTTAAGTTCCCAACTGCTGTCGAAGTACAAGGAATCAACAGCTGGGTACATTTATCTTGAATTAAACCAGTATCTTATGAGTCCTCACAGGTTCCTCGAGAAAATAAACCAGAAAGTGCAACCTATTCCCATGAACCCCTGGAAAAACTTAAGCTCTTGTTCTGGAAACTAGATAAGTCCACATGTCCCAGGGAATCAAGAAACTTCTGTGCACCTTGAATTAACAAACTGCCATCAAAAAGTAACTTCAATGTCAATTACTTCTACTTCTAACTTCGGCTTATCTTTTCTATCTTTTTGCCAAGTTTATATCTTCTAGGTTTACAAGGCTTCCTACCACTTCAGCATGATGGAACAACCTCACGTTGTGTGCCTCCGGGCCCCTTAGAACAGGTTTTCAAAGATTTTTATTCCCAGTAGGCAGGAACTACAGCCCTATTTCGGCTTTGAAGAAGTTACAGAATACAGACTTTCCTCCCTCAACATCCCCTTCAGATTAATGGAATAAAATCTCTAAAGGGAAATAATGTAGGGAGGAGACAGGAAAATTGTGGTGTTGATTGGGCACATCAGGAGACTACAATGTGCTGATTAGCTCTGCGCCCAGGCCAGGAGGACACCTACAGAACAAAGGAAGGTTAGCTGAAGGAATAGCTCACTCTCTGAATATCACTTTCTGCTATGTATGTGGGGGGACTCTGATAAGGGCTAAGTAGCTGTGGGAAACTACAGAACTAGTTCCCACCAAGACAATGCTAAATATAATGGTCCCACACATCTCTGATGATAGTCAATAGATTTTAAAACATACTATTATAGGACAATACTATCTAGTATCTTTTAGGAATTAAAAGCTGTTGCTTTTAATTCTTTTTGGTATATTCTCAGTCGGGTGCTGAGTCCTCTAGAGACAGTTGTGAGACCTCCAAGTGAGCAACTTTCATCTGTGCTTAAAAAATAAAAAATGGGGAGATGTAGAGAGCCAGATCTGAGTCAGACCTGATCGAAGCATTGGCAAAGTCATGCTTGGCTGTCTGCCAAGGACAGAGAAGTGAAACAGTTAACAAACAGCTGCTTGTAGTTTAGCACAGACAGATAACCAGGTACAGACAGGGCTTGGGAAATTATTGCTGCCAGCAAGTTTCAAGCTATGAGAAGAAGACTCCCACACCCTCCTCGACCTTCGAAAGTATATAATAAACATGCTGAGCTTGGCTCAGGGTCACTGTATCTGAGCAGAGTGCAGTGTCCCACCTGACCCCAGCTTTTGTATTTACTGTCTCTGTCTTTGTCTCCATCCTTCCGTCTCCCCCTCTCAGGTATATTAACCCTCAAGCTGTGCAGGTCACAGCAATACTTAATCTTGAAGTCTTTCAACACATCTAAATACCTTGTCCACATGTCTATGGCTTTGATTCTGCCATCCAAAGCCTACATATATCTTTCCAGCTTTGGAGCATTAGCAAGACTTTATTTAGCATTATTTAATAAAAATATCAAACAAAATTCAACGAGAGGCAAATCACTAAGGTAGCTTACTCCAGGTTCATGTATATTCACTTATCTTTAGGTATGGTTAGTTAAAAAATTATGAATTGTCTAAATGCATTATAATCTAATTTTATGTATACATATATGTGTATGTGTATATTATACACACATAAATACATATATACATAGAGAGAGAGAGAGAGACACATATATCAGGAGGCATTTGCCAAATGTTGATAGATATATGATTTTAGCATTCCCTTTTCCCTTGATCAATCAATATAGTAATCTAATAAAAGAATAGAAATAAAGTTGTAGGGATATGATTTGTTTTTAACAAACCTCCTGTGTTTCTACAAATCAACATTTTAGATTACTCAGAAGTCTGTAATAGATTTCGCTTCAAATTAAGTTCAAATTAATAGTTCACAGTTTCTAAATTCCAGTGTTTTCTCAGCCATTTAGCTCCCAGGAGTCCCTATAGTCCTCTGGCAGCTCACTTATTTTCCTTGTATTTTTAAATGTTGACATCAATAGTTCTTTGATCATGATTGCTATTATTTTATTATCTTGCGATACACTTTTTTCTGAGCCTGGGAACCTGAACATAAAGTCATAAGAAGCTCTCTTACTTTATTATACTAAACTTATCTTTAAGTCTCTTTTAACAATGCTCATAATACCTCCTCATTTGGAGGAGAAGTTGCCTTGTAGAAAAAGATGAAAGAAAGATAGACGTTAAGAACTCAGCTTTGTTTTTCTTTTTAAGCTAAGATTACAGCATCTGAACAAAACAACTGAGGATACTCTTTGTTTCTTGCTCCTATTGGATCTAGAAGCTATTTAATGTGTATGTTTTAAGGTGTTATACTTTTAATCCTCATCTTGTTCCGGTGTTTAGTTTCTCTAATATGCTTCTTACAAATTCATAAAACTCTGAAATTTATGTGTTGCTGTATGATTCTTTCATCTTTATGTCGTTTCTGAAAACCGAACATATTTATTTATATTAAAGCATGCTAACATAACTGAATAATAGGATAAAAATCCAGGTCTCTAGTGAGTTTACCTTAAAAATGCAATTTACAAGTAGAAGTACTTATGAATGTGTCATTTAGTACTATATAGATATGTACATATATATATATGTATACATACACATAGTGATAGCCTTTTTAAAACAATGTTTTGATAATATACATTATGACTTTGTTACTTTGTCAGACAGTATAAGTTATAATTATTACACTGAGATAAACAAATAGTGAATGGTGAAATCAGGATTGAAATCAGGACTGAGCAAACATATCGAGCCCTTAAGAGGAAAAGTTGTCTAGAGTTACAGAGACTGTAAGAGGGATAAGAGGCTCTTGTACTACCAAATAAATTTTAACTCAATTTGCACTGCATTTGTAGTTCTAGTCATCTTTTTTTCTAGAAAGACTTTGTTTTGGAGAATCTATTTTCCCTCCCACTATGTAGTCACACTCTTTGTATATGAATAATTAAAAATGATGTGTTTAAAAGCAAAATGAAATGAAGGAGTACGGCATAGGTTTCTATAGTAAACCATTGTGGGATTATAAACAAAAATAAACTTTTTCCCCCTCTAGGGTATTTAGAGTTGGCAGTAAGAATGTCAAAAAGTAAACTCTATGCAGAAAAAAAAATTCTATATAATTTCTCATGGCACTTATTTTCATAGCTAAGGCACTTAGATGACTAGTTAGAGGCTTACTCTTCAAATATAAGTTGAGCAGTTATTAAAAGCTGAAGATTAGAGAGCCTTGAAGGAACAGAAAACAGGTAGATATGGCCCTTACCATCTTCTGTAATTCAGTGCTGTTGTGGGAAGGAGCAATTTGCTTTTAATGCCTGCACATCTCAAAAATCATTTATCATTGAATTTTAATAATTCAATACTAATGTTATTTTATCCTAGTCACACTACACAAATTATATTGTATCATCAGAGCCTTTTCAATCTTCAGTCATTTCTTCCATTATTATAATTAAGAATTGGCTACTATAACTTTGGGGGAGCTTTTTTATTTTTTTGTTTTTTGTTTTTGTTTTTTTGCTTTTGTTTTTTCATCCTAATTATCTCAACTTTTTTCTTTGGTAATTCCACTTTTAACTAGCGTCATGTTTAATTTCTGTTTGTGATTTATTCACTTTCTTATAGCAGTCATTTTGGCCTATAGTTTCCTTATCATCCCAAGTTTTAGCTACAGGACGATGTATGTATATTGTAACCAAGTATTTTTGTATCATTTGGCACCGATGAGTAACTTTTCTTTTGTCCCTTGCATATTATATTCTTCCATACTGTTTTTTTCATCTGTACTTAACAAGGTGCTTGTGATATTTATGTTTTCTCTGTGCTATGTTTACAAAATTGCCATTCTATTTCTTGTTTTCATTTGATATACTATGGACCATTCTTCTTGATACGATTCCCACATTATATTTGACTTATTTACCCTCTTGACAAATAACAGTTGAGGAACTGGTATTTTTATGTCCATTTCTGCATAACCAAAAGATTTGAGAGGAATGCGGAGGGAGTACTCTGTGGATATTGGCTCTGCTATTTATTCAACATCTTGTTAAATTCCCTACATTGGGGTTGACTACACCAGTTAGCAAGGTATATTATTCGTAAGAGGGATAACTTATTCTTCCCATTAAGTATGGAAGCTTGGATATGATGATCTTTAATGAGTTTTCAAGCTTCTATTAAGATCCTGAGAGTTGTAGATAACAGCTTCTACTCTTTGGGGTTTTATTTTCTCCCCCAGGATTTTATAGGATGACCCTGAATAAGGGTATTTTTAAATTGAAGATTTTAAATAAAAATTCACAGGATATGTTGGGCTACTTATGAGGGTGGGGGTGAGGATGCTGGAGGAGTAAGGAGTTGCTCTAAATTAGGACAGGATCATCTATTTCTTTCCTTAGCTGCCACTTTTTACAATTCCTGGCATGTGTTTTTACCATTTTGTTAGTTTTGGTTCTACTAGTTTTTATCTTATTATTTTATTGCTTGTTTTACTTTTTAGAAAAAAAAATTATGAAGAACTGAGGAGGGAGAGTCTGTAATACAGCTCAATTAAATTGTCTTTACCCAGATTTATGAGTTATGCTTTCTTTATTTCTGATTTCCCCCAGAACCTAGCACAGTGGTTCAAAAACCTTTTGCATTTAATCAAAAATATAAATCGACTTGAGTGCAAAGATTGTAGTAACCAAAAAAATTGATCAGTTTTTTTCCTACAACATGAGATAATAATTTCTTTAAATTATTTTTTAATTTAAATAATAGCATTAATCGACTAAACACTAATAATCCTGCTTAACATTTTTTAGAAGTCATACAATTTAGATCAAGACTGAAAGAAACATCTACTTATGAGTTATTCATTGACAACTCGCTGTAGGGTCTGTCTTGTCACCTAATCCTGATAGTAACAGATATTAACTTATGGCTTTTCAACTATGTTCTCTCCTCTTTTGGCTATTTCTGACTATCTCATTTACAGATAATTATCGATCACTTATAATGTGCCAGGTAAGTAGCTCCAATGTCTAAAGTATTGATCCATTTGTTTGCAATAACCACTTTGTTTGGGGGAAGGGGTAAATATCTTCTTGATACTTTCTAGAACTTTCTAGTTACTCCTTTATCCAACTTCCTTTTTATCTCATTAGCTCCTTTCTACTTAAGCATTCTTTCTAGAAGAAGTTTTAAAAAGGCAAAGAGAGAAAACTCATATCTGCTTTTCTATATTAGAGATTCTTAAAATTAGAAGAACCCTCTACAAGGTCTACTCCCCTGCTCCTCTTTAAATAATAGAAGACCCTGTCCTACCATATCTCTTCAAGGTGACCATCTAGATCCTACTTGAGTTACAGAAGATTCATTTACATTCTAGCTCATCTTCCCCATGGTGGAGACTTTGATTGTTATAATCTAATGCTTTATATGATATTAAAATATGTGTCCCTATGACCTCAACTCATATGGGTCTGCATCAAAATTATGTACTTTGCTTACTCTACTATAAATTTCACATATTTTTGGATATTGGAAGAGCCTCTTCACCATTTTTTTTGAAATTTCATTTGTTTTTCCTTCTAGGTCCCCTTCTAGTTTTTACTGTGCCTTTTTCTTAAGACACTTGACTTTCACCAATTGGAAAGTGATGGAATTGTACTTATCTTATTAGCACAAAACCTTTACTGCCATTGTCAGAAAATTGTTAAAATAAATATATAGTTATATTATCTCTAAAATGTAAATGACTTAGAAGGCTGTTTTTTTAATTTCAAAAATATTTTGTATCTATATGAATTTGGGGGCACTATCCAAGTTCAGGCATATCTCTCAGCCAGGAATATTTCAGAAAAAAATTATAAAGTAATAAAAACAACTAGAATTATAAATTTCCATTTATAAAATTCTAAGTTCAAAATATGCTTAGAAATTCATATTTCTAAATAACTAAAATTATTTTAAAGTAGAAATAAAGTCAACAAGCACTGATTAACTCTTTGCCATATGTAGAATAATCTTATCCTATAAATCTATTTATTGGAGTATACAAAGCAGACCTTCATGAAACAACTCATGGAAAATTATAAAGCAAAATATCCATGTTCCAGAATGATAAATAGAAAAAAAAAAAAGTTGATTTTGAATCAGAAGACTTGAGTTTGAGAAGCAACTCTTGCGTCTATCAAGAAGGAAAGTTATTTGGGTCTCCAAAAATGGATTTCCTTATCTTCAAAACAGAAATTTTAAGAACATATGATTTATCTACCTGACAGCACTGTTAAGAGAAGCAAATGAAATAATTTATATAGAAATGCCTTGCATGCAAAAGCAAAATAAAGGAAAGTATTTTAGTAAAGAGAAGTATAGGAAGTGAAGTCAGATAAACCTAAGTTCAATTCACAAACCTTGTACTGTCCTCTCTGAACTTCAACATATGAATCTACAAAATAAGTATTAAAATATCTTGGTGAATTGCTGTGAGTCTAATAATTGCAAAAACATATGTAGTTGTTTGCATTACAATATTAAAGATGATTGTATTTTAAACCAGTAAATGCCGAAAGGATGCAAAGTAACTATAAAAAGGAAGCTGACAGCTATATAGTTGGTGACACTGATTTGGAAGCAGAGTAAGGAGCCCTGGAAAACTACCACTTATTAATGGTATGATATACAAGGAGCCAAGAGACAATAATACTAACAAAGAGAAGTCACCTTAGCTGAAGGAAGGAGAGGGCATGGAATCACAAAAGCCAAAGGTGGAGAGGATTTCAAGAAGGGAATTGTTAGCAGTTTGAAAAGTAGCTCAGAATCAGAAGGGAGGGGGGAGGGGGGTCAGGGAGATAGATGAGGTAAAAGGGGTCAAATATGTGGTGACATTAAAGAATTTTTTTTTTAAGCAGCTGAGAGATCAAGAAAGATAAGTACAGAAAGCAGATAAGTGTGTTTCGATAAAGTAACCTTTGAGAGAGGAGATTGAGTGAAAGCCAGATTTGAAGTAGGTTGAGTGACTAATGAGAATCTAAAAGCAAGGGCAGACTAACCTTAAAAAGCTGAGTCATAAACAACCAGAGAGAAATCAAGTAGCATATACAAGGGTTTGGTGAAGGTCAGGACAAGAGTTTTCTTCTTCTTAAGATACAGGTTCCTAGTCATGTTACAAGGCAGAAGAGAGGAAAAGGATAAGATACCAGAGAAGATGGATGCCAAAAACTCTTATGGAAAGAGGAGAAAATAATCCAAGAAGAAGGAGAAACTACATTCTCAGAAAGCTGTGATTTCTGATGAGGTTGTCAGAGAAAAAGATACAAAATATTGCTCAGGACTGGAAGGACCCCCAGAAGCTACTGAGTCTACCTTAGCTTTCTTCAAACATTCACTTTTACCCGTAGATCCCTCATAGTCAAGAAGAACCTTATATGGTTCTCAGAAAGTAAAAGAGGAAAGTACAGGCTGTATAGTCTTTCTCATTGTTTATCCTCCAAATCCAGAATTCATATAATGTCTAATAATTTTTACCTAAGATATTACTCTTCGTTCCTCTAATTCTATGCAATGCTAATATGGAAATTAAAACATAAACCAGTTACCTCATATTTTCCTATCAAGACTCACAGTATAAATATTTATAAACATATTATAAGCAATTTATCAAATCAAAAATCATTTTCATTTAAATACATACAGGGTATTGTAGTCCTTTTAATCTTTCCTTCTGTTGTCTGTAATCTCATGCTCTAGTTGAGAACTAATTATATTTTTAATGAGTCTTCCATATTAAATGTCAAACAAACATCTAACTTATTTAAACCAATTTCAACATGCTCATATTTCCAGGGAACTGATTTCTTATGTATCTTAATTATTTAATATATGTGATATTTGTAACTTGCTATTACAGAGACATATCTATATATTTTGAAGAAAACTTCACCAAATTAGTCACCAAGTTTGGCTTCAATTCATAGGTTTCTGTTTCTTTCTTATTGATTTAATGAGTTTGGCTCTGATTCCAAGTTTATTTCAATGTTGTCTATGAGACTGCATGACGTTCATAATCATTAAAAACTCTGTGCTAAGAGTACAGGATTTGCAGTCAGATCTAAGTTTGAATCTCAGCTCTGCCACTGATTTATCCTATGGTACCTACCAAATTATTTGATCTCTCTGAACTCATTTCCTTATCCAAAAATGGGGAAAGGAGCTATAAGGAAAACTAATGGGTTAATATTAAAAAGAGAGAGACACTTTGACCAAACAAACCATGGTGCCATTGAATTACCCAGAAGCTCAAGGCTGAGGGTGGCGGCAAACTAATGAAAGATGTGCAGCTCAAAGTAGTGACAGCTGTGTCCAATGGAGCAGTAAGAATAATGAGAAGTGGTACATATGTGATACTTCTTCACCCAGGGATTCAAGGAAATATTTGATTAGGGAAAGCACTATGCATGGGGCTGGAGGGCCCACATTAGCAGGTAATGGCTACCACACAAGGGAACTTTAGGAATTATTATAAATAAGATCATATCTATACCCATAGGTCGGTAAGAAAGGCAATACTTCAAGTTGCATCTATGATGATGTAAACCTCTACTCTTTTAAAGAATCTCATTTTTAAATAGAGCTTTCATTTGACTTTATTATTGAAGTTGGGGTTTGTGTATAAGCACTCTGCCATGGTATAAAAATATATAATTATAATATATATAAAATAACATATCAGTAATGTATATGCTGCATGCACTATAAATTTGTTTAATGTGTCATTAGGTAGCTACATAATATTACTTTTACATTTAAAACTGACTACATTTTTACCACAAAATTATTTCCTTCCTGCAGGTTATTTCCCAACCCTCCCCCCACCTACCTTATCCATTCTTGAAGTCCTGCTTTGTTCTCTTAGCTTGCTCATTCAGGCAATCAATTGATTCATTTTTCTCAATGCCTCACGCATTTGTCTTTTACAATCCATTACTTTGCCATCCCCTAGTTTAGATTTTTACCACTCATTCCTAGACTATTCCATTGGTCTCCCAAGTGACCTTGCTGCCGTTGCTCATTCCACGCTGTATGCTGTAAGACTGATTTTTATTCGATCACATCATTCTCTAGCTCATACAATGCGAATAATTCTTACTTTGTAAGACAAATTCACAGTTTCTCATTCTAGCCCCTCCATGCATACACTGGCTCTCATACACCTCAATTCTTATTCGTCTCCTATGTTAACCATTTGCCCCAGTCCAACTGACCTGAGCAATTAACTTCATACATTCTACTTCCATAATTTTCCATAAGCTATATCATCTCCTCCATAGTGTCAGCTCTAAAAACACAAATCTTGAGAGTTATCACTCTTCTGAACTCTTATAGCATTTACTATTGACTTCGTTCATTAAATAATGAATTATCTTCTTTCTTATTATAACTCCGTTACGTTGTTTCTCACCTCTACTAATTGTTCTAATATCTTTGTCTTGTTTTCTAAAACCAGTTTATAAGCTCACAAATCAGATTCTTACTATCTATTTTATCTAGCATGCCTACCACAGAAACTATACTCAGTAATTATATTCTCAATATTTTTATTTTGGCTTAATTTAGATAAATCATTATAGTCCAGAGCTATACAGTGCGAAGTCATTTTTTCACATTATTATTCATTTTTAAAAATAGTTAAAAAGATAGACTCACAAAGATAAAATATGAGGGAAATCAATAGAAATGGTTATTATTGATTAGTCTAAATGGACATAAAGTCTCAAAAAATTTGAACTATAACCATGTTCTTTTAGCTGACATTGAGAAAAATAATCACTCATCAACATAAACAGCACACTGTTTCATATTATAAAAGACCATGATTTTTCTCCCTTTATCAACTTATCCCAGAAATCTAGAACTTTTCCACTGCACATTTATTTTAAGATGACAAAGCTCTTACAGTATGATAGTTTCAATGAAAACAATATTTTCTGAACTAAACTGCTATTAAATACATGATTGTGAATGAATGTTTTCACAAAATACAGCACATTGTACATTGTAACTTATTGCTCTTTTTTGACAGAACACAAATTTACAGAAACTTTTATATTAGAGATAATAACTTAGTGATTAATGACTCCATGTCCCAGTAGAGTTCCCACTAGAATGTGTGCATCAAAAGAATGAGGACTTTATTTTTTTTCCCACTGCCTCTCCAAGTACTTAGAATATGTAGTCAGTACTCAAAGCCTATCTATTTATTGAATAAATGAGCAAATGAAAACATTCTGATAATACTAATTTCAGCAATGTTAACAGGTAAACCAGATGATGGTTAAAGGGTTAAAATATTTAGTCTGTCAAAGATTCAAGAATACTTTGACACAATTCTGAGAGTTTAAAGAATTTCTACAATGGTATATTCACTTTGTATTATGTATCTCTCCTGTGTGTTCTTTCTTTCTTTCTTTCTACCTATAGCTAAGCAAGACTGTCACTACAAAGTGCTCCAATAAAGCAATAAGTAACTTCTACTTTAGGGATCTACCTTAGCTTCAGAAACCTCCACTATGCCCCCAGTTTTCATCTTTTTTATTCCAGTTGCCTTTTTCTCTTTTTCTCCCCAGGTTTATTGAGGTATAATTGATTAATAAAATTCCTCTTCTCCGTCCACTTCTTCCCCTGAATATGAGTGATTCCAGATTTGCACAAAAGTTTTCCTTTCTCTCTTACCTGACTTTGGTCATACCTCATATCTGCTTTGTTAAACAAACTTCCAGTATCATCCCATTGAGGAGAATAGATAGGACACTCTATATTTTACATGCGAACAAACCAAATACCTAGAAAAGTTTATCAACCTGCTAAGCACTGTAGCAAATTGGAAACAGACTTAGACTAGAGCTCTACTGACTGTGTTGTCCACAAAATATAAATTATTAACTCCAAAATGTATTGACACACCTTGATTATACATATGCACATATGCAAATATATTTATATAGATATATACAATATATACATACATACTAGATACATATATTTTTACATATGTGCCCCCAGAAATGTAGCTTTTTAAAATTAGTTTATTAATTTATGGCTAAATTCATACTAAATGAATAAAAATAAATAAATACCCTAAAGATATAGTTGTTCCAATTGGAACATCTACCTTTAGTGAAACTTATAAAACCTGTTGGCTTACCAAGTATTTGGCAAAGACTTCAAAGATGGCTAAACCTCTTCAAAGATGGGTAAACGATATGCTATCATGTGTTTGTGATGACAAAGATTCCTTTTGGATCATGGATAAAAGTGAGATTAAAATTTTAGTTCCATAATTGAAAAATTGGCAATGAATCACACAAACATAATATTTTAGAGCCCAGCCTATAAAACGATACAAAAATTAAACAGATGTCTAACCACTTTTAAGTAGTTAATGGGGGATAAGTGCAATTGACCATGTAATTAGGAAAAGATTCATATAGCTATTTGACAGTAACAAAAACAAAATTAGATACTTAGGCTGACTAAATGATGCCTATGGTTTAAAGAAGTTGGAATGTTAACATGTTTTAGCTAAAAAGAATATAAATCAGTTTCTCTTTCAAATACATACATAATTATTTCTACAAAAATACCAAATCAATCAACTTTTATGTTTAAAATGAAAAGGAACTAACATTTCATTAAAAAACTACCATATAGAGCCAATAACTGTATTATTTCATTTAATCCTTGTTTAATATTTACATGAGGAAAATGGCCCTGTACCATTTTTCAAATGAAAAAACTGGGTTTCAAGAAAATTATGTCACTTTTGCAGGATACCTTAACTGCTAAGTGATAAAACTGAGATACAAAATTTCATTTATCTTACCCCAAAAATTCTATGCTTCACTTTACTACTTCAAAGGTAAAGTTATCACAAAAGCACATTTTCTAAGTTTTCTTTGATCGAAACCATTAAGAATTATAATAAAAGTATTTTTTTAAAAACTGAATATATTGTAAAATGTTAAAAGGTGGCAGTGTTTTCATCTAAAGAACAAAATAAATAAACAAAACAGAAACAGACTCATAGATATTTGGAGCAAACCAATGGTTGCCAGATAGAAAGATGGTTAGAGGCTGAGTGAAAAAGGTGGAGGGATTAAGAACTACAAATTGGAAGTTACAAAATAGTCACAGGGATATAAAGTACAAAATAGGGAATATAGTTGATCATATTGTAAAAACTATGTATAGTGCCAGCCAAGGGAGATCACTTCATAAATTATATAAATGTCTAACGACTGTACTATATACCTGAAATTAATATAAAATAACATTAAATGTCAAAAAAAAAAGAGAGAGAGAGAGAGAGAGAGAAAGAGAGAGAGAGATGATAGTATCCTCTTTAAGTACTGAGTCTGTTCCTCTTTACCAAGGTATCTTTACCTAAGGCATGAGCAATGACTTGAAGGGGCGTACCCTGAATCCTGGCAAGCATGTCACAATGCACTCATAGTTCACGGTAAATACCATGTATTTATAACTACATTCTTTGAGTTTTAAATAACTACCTGATGTATTTTATAGACATTTATGTAACATATTAATTTGTATTTTGAAATATTTTCTCCTTCACCTGAGAGGTCTTTTTTTATCATTAAAAATTATTGGGGGTGGCATTGATCAACGAAAGCCAATAAGTTTCGAGTGTACAATTGAACAGTATTTTGTATATATTTTGCATCACGTGAAATAGTTTTAAATGTGCTAAGTCCAAATAAAATTTTCAGGCCCTGTGTTTTTCAGTAGGTCCATTAAAACTCATAGTCCCCAGGCACTATGTCTTAATTGACTAATGGGGAAAAAATGGCACCGAGAAAAAAAGACAGAGTGCCTTACCAAGGTTACTCAGTGGAAATCAGAATAGAAGACTCTATCATCTAGTTGGTTTTTTTTATTTTTATTTCAACATCACATGCCTCAATATGGCATTATTCTCAAAAATATAGAATCCTACATGAAGCCTTATAGACAAGACAGTTTTGGGGATCTATATTCAGCTGGTTTTTCCTCTGAAGCTCAGGCTTTGAGTGGAATTTCGATTGGATATGAAATGACATTTAGATTTGAAAGGAAATGTAATTAAAGTATTAGTAGTATCAGTAATGGTATTGGTATTTTTTAAAATAAATAAACCATAATATGCCATCATAGGATGATGGGACACCATGACCAATTGGTTGTGCAGTGTGTTAGAAAATCTATGTAGAATTTGTATATGTGTGTGTGTATCCAAGGATAACTAAAATTGTTAAATTTTAATACAAGGAAAAGAATTGAAAGTGTTATCTCATCAAACCTTTTCATTTTATAAATCCAGACAATGACACTCAAAGACATGAGATGATTAACCCTTTTATACCTACATCATGGCAGATTTGAAACTAAAATACAGATTCCCAGTATACGAGTTATTGTTTTTGTTTTTAATTATTCTCATGATGCTGCATATATAAGGTAACAAAAAGGAAGCAATTTCTATAAATAAAACATGATAATGTAAGCCATTACCTAACCAGATTTCCTTTTAAAGAAGGAAATTCCTACTGTACATTCTCATTTTGAAGACTAATATAATGAGTACTCTGAAAACCATTAATGAGCAGTGAGTAGCCAGGTTAACCAGTTCAAATCCCAATATGGCAAGCTTTCTTTAATCCATGGTTTTAACTTTGATAATTACTCAAAGCTTCTTGCTTTTTTGCAATACTTTAAATATTTCAATAATGGTTCATGTATAGGGTTGGGTTTTAACCTCATTGTTTCACTAATAATGGCACATGACTTTACAAGCAGGCTTCAACACATCTGCCTTACAAGAGGAAACTGCTCAAAACTGAAGGCCACTTTTAACAAAATAAAAAGATGAGGCAGAAAAGATGTCATGAAACGTTAAAGACAATTTTTAATTAGTCCATGTAATTTTGCTCAAAATTGTAACCACATTCAACAAATGACATTTATCTTTCAGTCCTAAAAGCCAAGGATATCCTCAGCAGTTATAGACAAACTGATTAAAGTATCGTCTTTTTTTCAGTCTTCTAGTCCAGCAATGCCCTAGGCCATCTGTGATTAACTTGAAATGCACTTTTAGTCTCCCTCATCTAATCCTAATCCTTATTTTCTATGAAATTAAAAGATAATATTTTTAAGAGTTTTAAGAATGTTCCTGTGAAGATCAAATTGTCTTTGATCTTTTATTATGAAACCTTGACTCCCAAATATCATTGTTTATATCTTGTTTAGTAAAATCCTAGGCAATAATGATATTAGTTTAAATTTCCTTTTAATGATTTTTAAATTGCCAGTTCCTTAATTTCAGCCAATGGTCTCTGGGAACAATTCATCTCACAATGCATAAAATCACCATCAAACAAAACCAATGATTGCAATGACTATAGGCCGGACTTCCAGTTGAGGGGGAAAAAAAGGGCACAATTCTGCTTCAACACTATCCAAAAGGTTAACATTTTACTCTTACTGCTATTAGCTCTAATACCATGATGCTATAATGGGGAAACATTTTCATTCATTATTTTAATCTTCAAAAAACTCTATGAGGTAGGTATTGTTAATTATATATGTTTTCATATATAAAAACTCAAAAAGGATGGGTGACTCACTTAAAGTCATAGACCGAGTTAGTGGCAGAGTTGGGATTCAGACTTCAGTCTTTGTTTCCAAAGGTTGTATCTTTTGATTATACCTTACTTTTAGAAATAAAATTTTTCTAAGATTGATGTGGAAGGGACTGAGAAGAAAAGAAGGACAAAGTAAATAGTGTAGTCAGGCATTTATTCAAGACTGAAGATAAAGTATTGATAACATAAATAATAGAAAATGTGCGTGTTTATATGAGGTGTAACAAATTCCCTTAGTTACAGACTGTAACTATGCTACTTCTGACTTTACAAATCTTTAACATTTCCAAGATCCATACCTAGATAACTTGTTCAGTCACGCTTTGCCTTCTTAGGAAAGGCCCTAGCATCTGTAGCCTTAACTCATACTTATTTTTTTATTACCATCTCCCTGTCTGCCATTCAATTAATCAAGTCTGCTGACTCCTCCTCACTATACTCACTTTGTTAAACATTGACAATGAGGATATAAAACTCATCAGAGAAGAATAAAAATTTTGCTCCAGTTGGACTTTGAATTTAAATAGATGTGCTGAACTGAGGTCATACAATTCAAGATTGGCTATTCCTTAGAGTCCATGCATATGGTACATCTGTCAGAAGCAGCTTAATATCTATGCCCCAGATTGTCTGGCAGGATATTAGTGACTGAACAGATAAGTAGATGTGAGTAAATAATCCTAATGCTTGATAATTACGTATGTGTCTAATTGGAGTTCTTAAATGATTAAGAGCCGTAATGATTTTTCAGGTAGATATATGGAACCTGTAGTATTATTAAGGTAACAATTACTAGGTAAACATTTCCTTTTTTATAAGTGCATTGTGTTTACTCTTAAAAGACTCTAGTAAATTGATTTTTAATACCAGTGGCTCCATTATTGAGACATTACTTCCAGAAATGTTTTAAATATTTCACGTGGAATTAGAATCAGAGATATTTTATCCACTATATCTAAAGTAATGTGTTCCATTCTGAACTCATTGCCTTTTTCCACTTCTCTCCAACTGTGCTCTGCCTTCTTAGGAAAGGACCTAGCATCTGTAGCCTTAACTCAAACTTATTTTTTATTACATCTCCCTGTCTGCCATTCAATTAATCAAGTCTACTGACTCCTCTTGCTCTCAGACTTCCTTCCTCCTATTCATTCTTTATCTGTGGCCGAAGGAAATTTTCAGAATAAAATTCAAGCATGTGAGCTCTACTGCTTGAAACCATTTGATGGTTCCTAATCAAAACTCCTTTAAAATGTGTAAAGCATTCCCCAACATGGTGCCTGCCTAATCTCCAATCCCGCCTAATGCCACTCCATGTTACACCATATAGATTCTTCTCAGTTCCTTGAATCTGCAATGCCTTGCCCAACTTCTGAGATTTTGTCCCTGTTTTTTCCTTTGTCTTGAATAATCTTCCCTGCCTTTTCCTTCAGGTTTCAGCATGGACTTCCTCCCTACCTTAATACTGACTCCCTCCATACTGACTGAGTCATGTACTCTTATTATGTGCTTTTAAAGTATCCTATATTTCTGCTACCACAAATTCCATCGCCTTTCATTGTGAATCTTCACATTTAGCACAATACCTAAACTATAGTAGATGTTCAATAACTACTTGTTAAATGAGTGAAATTTGGGTACTATGCTGAAAAATATGAGTATCACTAGGGAGCAGAATGATGAGATTTCTGAAAAACCATCTCATAATTCTAAAGCTAGATGTAACTAAAAATTTCAAACAAGAGGGAACTGAGGGCAAAAGAAATGTCTGTCCCCAAATATATGAAGGGTTCTCAGTTGAAAGGGGTATTAAACTTTTTGTGGTATCCTTCAGACAGATATATCAAGACCAGAAGTTAAAAAATTCAAGAAAGATATTTCGACTAGGTGTAGGAAGAACTTTCTAACAATTAGAGCTGTCCAATCATAACTATGGTACTTCAAAAAGAGCTAAATTCCTTATCATGAAAATGGTCAAGTGAAATCTCACTAATCGTCAGTTGGGATTCCTGGAAAAAGTAATTCTGCATAGAGATGAGACCAAAATAGAACCAATACCATAGCTTTTATCAATTTTATGGCACGCTTCCTTTGCTTGTCAAAAATAATCATTTTTTAAACAAAATTAATGAAGGAGAGTGGTTTTAGTGGAAAGTAGAGTGTCTATTAAGCATTTTTTCCCCCAGTGGTTAATTATACATGTGACAAGTTCAAACGGCAAAGTTAACTTGCAGGAAAAAAAAAAATTGGTAGTTAAACAAGTCACAGAGGTTAACTCTTGAGTTCATTAGGTTAGAGATGCCACAGGACTAAATTAATGTAAACCTCTAGTGGAATGTAGGAAATTTGCAAATTTAAGTCACTACCTAACTGTACTCTACTTAGTAGTATTTTCCCAACTCTGAGCTGTTAGAATACATATTTCTGATAAATGTCTGTGTCCAGAAATGCATAATATATTTGAACATCTTTTTAAAAAGATAAATATTTAATAAAATAGAATATCGATGAGGGTATTCTAAATATGAATCTTTAATTAAATTTTTCTATTTGAAGATTTATGGTGGAAATGGTTAGAGGACAAGTAGCCAGTCTGGCCAGAGATGCAGGTTCAGGCCTAGGAATAAAGTAGAGTTGGAGAATTTGGTTTGACCTCAGCTATCAAAGATCTTGGATATCAGGCTAAGGAATTTGAGTATTATTCCATAAGAAGAATGTGAACATAAATACTGAAACACAAGAGTACTATTTGGGAAAGATAAGGCAAAAATATATAAAGCAGATCTCCAATATAAGCACAAATTACAGATGACCCAACTATAATAGTCTAAACTATTGACAATTTATGCACCCCTTTATAATTCTAACACATCCATCATTGTCACAATGTTATTAACCACCACCACTCTTCACCAAAGGAAGCTTCTTGCTATATGTTTGGTTATGGGAGAAAATACAGATTTCATCCTCTCCCAATAGGATGATTGAGGGCAGGTTTTTTTGTTTTTGTTTTTGTTTTTGTTTTTACCATAGCTGTGCATGGAATAGTTCTACAAGTTATAGAAGGAGAAGGAGGAGAAGGAGAAGGAGAAGGAGAAGGAGAAGGAGAAGGAGAAGGAGAAGGAGAAGGGGAAGGGGAAGGGGAAGGGGAAGGGGAGGGCAGGTGCAGAAGTTCAACTTACGTGGTCCTTTACGTTTCACTCGCTACTTCGGCTATGCTTCCCTTCCCCCGCTTCCCCTTCCTCGATGGAAAGACCGGAGAAGAAGAAGAGGAAGAAGGTGACAATTACAATGTACTATTTGAGGTGATCTTATCAATACATTTTTTCCACATATGCTTTGTGCTACCAAATATTTGGTGGCAATTAGTATAAATATTACTGTATTTATAATTTGATTTAGAGCATTTAAGACATGTAAATCAGTCAAGAGCATGAAATATATTAATAAACAATGTTAAAAGTCAATAATATTGTTTCAGTTCTTTGAAATATCATTTTTGTGCTTTCAATCTTAGTCATTTTCTTTTTTCCTTCATGCAAACATTCAACCAAAATTATGAGTAAAAGGCAAAATCTAACTATTCTATTTTAAGAACAAGGAATCTTACCCATTTGGCATAATAAATACGTTATTAATAAAAATAAATCCGATGACCAGTACAAATGATTTTTTAAATTGTTTTTATTTTTTTCTTTGCTTTGTTTTATTTCAGTTTGCATATATCCCTTAGAATGTATGATTTGAAGTAGGATGCATATTCTATTTCTTCTAAATTTGTTTTATGTTGAAGTTTCAAAAACTTTTTCATGTCTAAGAAAGTTATTTTCTCGTAAGTAGTTTGATGCTAAAGCCTTTCAGATTTTTCACTAAAGTGATATGTAAGCCTATAGCTTTAACAACACTAGATCGATTCCAAATTCTAGCTCCTCCACAGAAAAATTTAATATTAAAAGGGGAAAAACATCTCAATAGACAGTAGATTGTCGTATGTATGGAAAAATTGACAAGAAGAATGTCAGACTAAGTTAGAAATGAGTAAATGGGGTCGATGCCTGCAATGAGCTCTTTTTCTTTCTTTTTCTTTTTTTTTTTTTTTAGGCTAGGCAACCCTTGGTTGACCTCACAGATTGCAAGGACCTTGTCAGTTTACAATCCCTTATTTTTTATGCCTACAGCACCTGGTCTTCCTAGGTGGTCTCCCATCCAAGTACTAACCAACCCTGCTTAGCTTCTGAGATCAGACGAGATCGGGCTTGTTCAGGGTAGCATGGCTGTAGACTCATTTTTATGTAATATATCAGCAGTATACCTATAATGATAGACATGTTAATAAGTACCCAGATAACAGAAATATAGAGCACAATCTATTATTAGTCAAAAGATAATAAAGCAGCTGGTATGTTGTAATGTGAAGCTTTATGTAGATATGCCTGCAAATAATTCACTGGGGCCAAAGTAAGTTGTTTCTATGGTTTCCTTGTGTACAAAGTGAGGGGAAAGAAAGAGAAGGTACAAGGTCCACTTTAAAATTATATTTTCTGTCCTCAATATGTTCTGCTTATGTAGGAATATTACATACAAACCAATCAAATAGACTTTCGGGGGAAGTGTGCAATTTTAAATGCTTTTGGTAAGTAAAGAACTATTTTATTTTTGGTATTGACTACAGGTCACTATTAACTTATTGCTAAAAAAGGAAATAGTTTAAGAGAATTACTGGGTGAAATGTTTATTTCATAATTCAAAAGAAATGAAAAGAAACCTAGCTCTATTTATTTGGGCACATATGCTAGTCACCATAGAATGAAAATATACGGCCATTATTGGATTAGATACTGCTGCTGTATGATGGTATTGAATTGAACTCTTGAACTCCTATATTTCTATAAGAAAACAACCAAATTGATTATATTCAGTTTTCTATCATCACCACTTCACTGACAATTTAAAATCAGATTTGAATAAAGACAGCAAAATAAAAATAAAATTGGTTATTAGACAAATATACTCAGGCTTTAGATTGTTCTGTAAAACATAAGAATTCCTTAGATTATGCAAAATCTATGTATTCAGTCACCAGTTGTCTATGGTGCATGATTCGCAACACGTCTACACTAAAACAATGAAATAAGCAGCTCGAGTCCTCAACTACTAAAACTTAGCCTTATTAAGATGATTCCAATAATGTTTTTCATCCTATGTGTTGTGCTGCAAAAGCCACTTTAAATTACTCTCAAAAATATTTAATGTAAAAGCTCATAACAATTCCATGGGTTATCATTTGTAGGTTCTTGTGAAATGCGAAGACAAGGATAAACCTTGTGAAATAATCAGGTTATTTTTAAGTGGTCCCTATTTTCCTCCCAAAGTAAGATTTTCTTCTAGTCACTCTCCCAGATCCTCAGAGCCCTATTCTGAGGCCTGCTACCCAAAAAGGACTTAATCAAAGCCTAATACACATGGAAGGGCCTTGTAACCCAATATTTCTTATTCTATCTCACATCAAAATTTAATAATTCTATAATTTATTCCTTCAGGGTATTACTAGGTGACAGAAAGTCATTGACAATCGAAGCAAATGAGTTAATGAATCCTGTGACTTTTTACTTCTATCAGTAAAGCCTTCTAGCTGGAGTGGTCGATGGAAGTTTGATGGAGAAAGAGGGATTTGATCTGAGTCTAAAAGGATGAGAAGAACTACAGTAGATTGGAAGAAAAGATGACAACGTAGTATGTACACAAATCAGTAATATAAGTGTAGGTATATAGATTGCAAATAAAGGCATAAATAAATAACAAGGTTTAACTCTAAAAATGAAATAATGCATGAGATTTATTTTTCTATTTGGTTATATGACTTTTTTGCTTACATAATAAAAAAATCTAGTATTATTAATTCTAAAGTCTAATAATTATCAAGGAAAAGAAAAAGAAAACAGTATAGAATCACCACTCTAAAACAGTCACTTACTTTGGAATAAGAAGAAATACATTCTGGTATTCATGTCAAAAAGAACCTTACTTGGCCAAGTTATAATGAGGAAGTTGCATATAATTACTTCCAAAAGGGACAAAGAAATAAACCAGCAAGAGTATGATGTTGCTTATTTGTAGAAAGAAAAATGTTATTGACATAGTAAAAAACACATTGACCTTGGATAGACAACCTATGTTTAAATTTTAGGCCTACTAACATACTAGCTTCTTTGACCTTGAGCAGCTCTCCTATCGCCGCCCCCCCCCCACCCTGTAAAATGCGGGTAATAATATTCATCTCACAGAGTTGTTGGGATGTATATTATAGGTCAAATAGGTTGCAAACTATAAAACTTTCGAAGGTAAGATACATTACTATTAACTTCTTTAAATTTGCCTTTAAGCTTACATGGTTTTTAAAATAGTTTTATATGTAATTTAGAGATATTTTATGTTTTTGTATCCTAATTGTACATCAAAATATAGTTTTGAATATGCTCCTTATACTGTAACTGTCTACATAAACAGTACAGCTCATCTTGGCCTCGATTCCAATGATGGCTATGAACCATATGTAGACTAGGGTATAAAGCATCTTTGACTTTCTCCAAGACCTTAAGCAAAAAGTGCCCTTCATTGGCGAAGTAAAGCAGAAATTCTGGGCTATTCACCAAGTAAAATGACCTGTGGCAGAATTCGAGATGAGCCATTTTAGCTCAGTCATTCATGATATTTTTTTTCACTGAAATGTGATAGTGATTCAGTCTCTGGTATTATTCCTGAAAAATCTCTTAATCGCTAGGGCAAGTGGCTAGTGCTTAGGATCTGTGAAGGAAGAATTGATAATCCTTGGAGTGCTTTAGAAAACAAATCTGGTTTGAGTCTGTCTTGCTTTATCTGAAATCCCTGCATATGTGGAAAAGTTATTTTCAGTAAGAAGGTACCTATGGCAAATGAGCAAGGTTTCTATATTGAGCTTTAGAAGCCTCAGAAAAAAATAAATGAGGAAATAAGAAAACATTAATGTTTATCAAAATCTAACACAATTATTATTATTATTATTTGCACTGTTCATTTCTTTCCTTTAATTAGATCTCAGCTGGAGCACAATTATCAACAATTTGAGTAATAGAAGTTCCATTGACTATGGAGGAAATGACTGACTGACTCAAAGCAAGAAATAAGATTCATGAGTAGATTATGATAAAATATACAAGCTCTTCATGAGAAGACCTCATGTGCTTTATCATAACTAATTGAAAGCTAGGACAAGTAAACTATAACATACAAATTAGAGGTCATAACAAACCCATTATGAAAAGTAAATCTGCCCTAGCCGATCACTCATTACATAATTAAGTCCGCCAAAGCCTGTCACATAAACCAGAGTGGGGAAAGAACAAGTCTACTACCAGCAGTGTTGCTAGCACATATTATCGTGCTTGATTCCAGCAGCATAATCAGTGCTGGGGTTTCCCATAATCTATGTTTCATGGAAGTCTGACAGTCATGCCATGATTTGATTTTGTCTTGCCATGTTCACTGACTCTAAGTTTAGGGCTCTTAGCTCTACATAAAACCACCTCTCAGGGTTAAAATCATGAAAAAGTAGTTTGGAAGTTATTGTGTGATTTCGGAATAAAACAATAAGTCAGTTCTAGATTGACCAGAGGCAATAAAAAATATAGAGGGATAAATTCAACCTGTGTTAACAGAATCAGCAGAAAAGCCATTGATAGATTTAGGGGGCAAAAGACAGAGAGAGAGACACACACAGAGAAAGAGATAGAGAGACAGAGATGATTCTAAGTTTGAATGGTTCAGCACTTAGAAGAATGGGGATATTATTAACAGAAATTCTAAAGTCAGGAGTTAATACGTTGAGTTCAAATTGGTGATGCATTTCAGTTAGACACTAACTTTCAGCTGGTGGAAGAGCAGCTCCCTTTCTATATCTAATTATGCTCTCCTTATATTCATAAATCATGAAAATGGGCATAGAAAACCTACCCAAATGAGAAGATAGTCTTAAAGCAATTACTATGCAATAAATGTAACTTATTTTTAAAACATCCTTCTGATTTAAACAAATAATAGTTTAATGAATCTCATCATTCGAATCTATGCCAGTAATTTCAATGGTTTTTTTACTAATGGTTTTTAAATAAACTGATTAGTTTTTGATATATTGGTTTTAAATTTAAGTGGTTAGATGTTTAAATAATTATTATTAGTTTTATTCCACTTATAACTTGAATCCACAAAGCTTTTCTAGATGCTTTGGTAGGCCCTGGCCTTTGTAACTCATATCACTTAGTGGAGGTAAATTTTATTGTATTGATAAATAACCTGTGATATTTTTACACATAGTTAGGTATTTGAATTATATATGCATAGGTACATGTGTTTGTGCATATAGATATGTGTACATGTTTTCTAATAGTCTGTTTTTCATCAGACAGGAGAAAAAGCATAACATAACATTGCATCATTGAGGCAAATTATTTCAAAAATTGGATTTCAAAATAACTTTTGTTCTCATTTTTCCATTTTGTGCATTAAGTTCTATTTTACAAGTAGGTCAATATATATTTACATATAAAGAAAATGATTCTGAAAATCGTTTCCCATAATGATGGAAAATTTCTTCTGGAGAATGAAAAAAAATAAAGATTACAAATTTCCTAGCTTTTCTTAGTTCATATAGTACTTTTTCCTCAGCATTATTGCCAAGGTCAAAGTGTAATTGTATTCTAACCAGACTGTCAATATATCTTCCTTTGATGATGCAGATTTTGGCAACTTATTTCACTAATAGCTTTGTTAAGCACTATAATTGTCTCTATATCAAATTACTCTTAAGTGATACAAGGTCATTAAATTAAATTAAAAGATAATCTTCTACCCATAGCACAGAGAATACCCACAGATATAGATGTAACATTTCCCAACATGTTTTGGATGCCCTTAAAATATTAGAGGAGATGAGTGTGCGGGGGGACATAGCATGGAGAAGGACGTGATAGCAAACAAAGTAGACAGGAAATGAGTAGCTGGGACATTTTCTCCAGGTTATTCTTCCCCTTTCACCTTAGGCTTTCAAGGTTCACTTTGAGCTCCAGGTAGACTACTGTTCTAAATTGTTAGAGAGAATGCATTATATCTGGCCAGAGTACTTGCACTTTAGAAGACAGAGCATATAGTAATAACAATAACTTCAGTAACAATAACTGGAGATATTTTCCAGCATCTCTACAATCTTACCACCTAGGTGCCACCATCACTCATGGAGGGTTTTTTTTTTTTTTGATTTGTAGTTTTATGTTTGTTTAACTTAAAGACCTTGAATGGAGCTTGCATCCTCCAAGTAAACCATAGATTCCATCACAATGTTCCACACAGAACCCAGGCACTCATATATGTCACCTACCTAGGTCCTAGGAATATCTAGTTTAAGCTGCTGGTAAATTCTGCTACCAAATTGTACCTAGAATTTCTGGAACAGAGTAGGTCACTACTTTGTCAAAGCCATGACTAGAAAATAATGGGAGAAAGAGTAGAATCCTGAAGCTTGTAGGTTTGTTCCTGAGCAATTCTAAAATAAAGAAATATGGAAATAACACTTCTCCGATACTTACAGAGTAAGGTTAGATATTTTTTTTTGTTGTTAGAGGTTTCCAAGTACCACTGTTTGTCTTGAATATGATTATAAACTAGATACAATTAGAAAGAGTTGTTAGTAACTTTTTCAATCTTAAATTTGAAACCGGATGTGCCTTTAACAGCTGACAATGATGTGGTCCATGTGTATTATTTTGCAGATACAAAAATGCACATCTATTTATTTAATAGACACAGAATAGCCTACTTTCTAATGAATATATTTTGTATTTAGTGAAATATGGAAGTATTCAAAAAATAAAATGTATTTCAGAGTCATAGGAACCCAGCTTTCTCACTTTAATGGACCTGAGGAGGATGAGCCACTTTTCTCGGAAACACAGGCAGTAGCAGCCATCTGAGATCCATACCCAGGGCTGAGTGATTCCAGTGCCTCTACTTCTAGGTACTACATGCCTGTCTCCCCAAAATAATAGCTGCTATTTATTAAGCAGCTAGTCTTTGTACCGTGCTTTCCAACGTTATAATCTAATACCCCAAAAATGTCCTGAGATGGACATTTTTGTACTGAATTTAAATATATTTTGTATTTTTTCCATTTATGGTTGGTTTTACTATCGATACACATGTGTTATAAATATGACTCAGGTAGGTTTATGCATGAGGATAGAAATGATAGCTTACTATTTTATGACCCAGAGGAGATAATACTGCCTTAATGAGAGTAGGAATTCAAAAAGTTTGAAAGATTGTCATTTCATTTGAAATCTATTTATTATCCATTTAAATTAGTAAATATTAAATAACCTATAGGTATCTAATATCTACTCTACTAGATATTCACTCTGCTAGTTTGAGTAGATACATCTACTCTATTAGTTTTGAATAAATAATAAAATTTTAGCTCCGATACCAACCCTTAAAAGCTGAAAGCCAAAAGAGCAAAAGAAGTCATACAAATGCTTTAGAGATTCATAAGCATGATAAATAAGTACCTCTATGTTTTGGCCAAAATTAATCTTACCATGGTCTGAGCAGCTGAAATTTCTACTATAACAATTGTATTCTAGTTTATCCAGATGTTTTATTCTTTGTTACCTAGACCACATGTTCCTGGAGGACTTAGAAGAAAAACTCAATAAATATTTACTGAATTGAATTGAATGTATCAACCAATACATAGCTTCAAGAGTTGGAGATGGGGGAAGAGTTTTGAAATAACAAATCCAGCAATGGATCAGATTAGTCAGAGAAAACTCTTGAAATTGATGTGAGTCTTCTGCTGTAATTTAAATAAGAAAAATAGGTGGAAAAAGTGTAGACTGATTTACACAAATGAGCCAGTCTAGTCTAAGTTAGAAGAACCAAAAGAAAGAACCAAAAAGAAAAAGCTTAACCATAGCACAGGGATGGTGTATGGAAGGAAGTGAGAATAAACAGAGTGGGATCAATGTGAGCAATGAAAATGAGTGTCTGATACCTATCTCCAATTGTTTTTATACTCAATATTCAAACTTCTTTCTTTCCATATACTATTAGAATATGAATTTCATTTTTGCCACATACCAATCTGCCACAAAGATCTCTAATGCTTGCAATAGTATTTTCATAACTTTATAGACATCAGTAGCATGCTTACTTTAAAAATTTTAAAAGACTTATATTTCATGAAAATTATATTTGTAAACAAGACTTGTTCAGTTGAAGAAATATCACACTATAAGATGCCTAACGATTCTTTAATTGTGTATTCTTGTCCTGATAAATAAAGAGGTATGGTACATCTTTTCTCTTATCAAGAACTCCCATCTTTTGGGAATGCTGATACTATCTAATGCAGTTAGGATTGAAAAAAACTGGGCCATCTTCCAATAAGAAATACAGGTTTTAGGAGGATGCAGCTTTTCTCAACATAGATATCATGATGCAGGGGATTGCATATCTTCAGCATTACCTTGTTTGCAGGTACTATGCTATCTATGCATTGCTTCACACTTCAATATTCTATTTAAGAAAGGAGGAAACCAAGCACAGAGAGGTTAAATACACACCCAATGTCTCACCCCCACAAAGCTAGGATTCAAACTCTGGTCTTATTCCAAAGCTAGTGTTTTACCTATTACAAACATTGCCTCTCTACATCGTGTAAAAGTGCCTTATAAAGGTATTTTCATCTGTTACATTTAGCATAAGTAGGGAAACAAAGACCAAGAAAAATGAAGTAAATTGACCCTATGATCAAATTATTCTTTCATATTTCACCAAGCTATTTCTAATTAAAATCAACATAACAGATGAGCAATATATGCTGTTATTCAAAATGAGCAAAACTAGTAATCTTGCTGAAATAAAGTGGAACTATTTCATTGTTTTATAATTTGCCCTTTCATTTTCTTTCATTTAACTTGAAAATTATACTAGTTCCTTTGAACATTTATAGGGTAGCAAACTTGGCCATTACTAAGAACTAGAACCTCATTTTTGGCTCACAATTTTTGGGCTATTTGGCTGCACAGACTGAATAGTTAGTTATAAGCAAATAAGTCAATCAATGGTGTAGTACATGAATCTCTGAAAGCTACATTCATCACTTGTCTTTAGATCATTCAGCATGTTTTGGCATTTAACAACTCGTACAAATAAACTCTGAGGAGAAAAAAATAAGTTTTCCTGATAATCTCATAAAAATCAATACTGGTTAACTCTTGAATGATCTTCAAACATTGGACATGTCTTTGTTTTGTACTATCATTAGTACTGAGACAGCAAAATAAATGTTAAACAATTAACAAGGATTGTGAATCAGAATGAATTACAACCACATTCCCAGGGAATCTGAGAAAACCTAGAATGAAACAAAACTTGTATGGATTGTGGGTCCAGTACAACTTTTCTTAAATGCATTTGATTGGAAGTCCCTGTAGGGCTGATGATATCTTTCTTACTCATCCTTAAGAGTAACAGATTCTGAAGCTTGTACTCAAGGTGCCCATTGCATTTTGACCACAAATTATTCATTTTATAACAGAGAGTCTCTATGAAAAGAGTGTGTGCATATGAATGCACTAACACTTTAACTTTGTTGGCTCTGCAAAACCTCTCATTGTCAGAAATTCTTGGAGCCCCTCTATTTCGAACCACTATCTGAGTCCAGCAATACTCTCTAGCTGTCATTCAATGTCTCGAGATTATAAATCCAGAACCTTCAGAAAGTTACATGCTATTTCCAGAATGTACTGTGGCTTCTTTTTCAGTTTGTGGAGCTGAATAACCTAATCAATAGGAAATTCCAGTTCCCTCTACTGACTATACTTACTATCAAGGTTGAAGGGAGATAGTGTGATATTTAATTTGTGTTTCCCATATTAACTAATTTTTAAGATCCTGATCCATGTAAGAAAATGCCTTTTTTTTTATTCCTAATTTCTAAGAATATTTGGAGCTAAAATTGTCAAAGATAAACTCAATCATCCCCATATTCGACTGTGATAGGAAGTTCAATATATATGGCTCCAAACCATTTTATATTATATTTCTGGTTGCAATTTTTAGATGCGCAAGATTTTAAATGATGTCAACACTCTTGGGTATTTACCCAAATCTTCACTAAGCTCCAAGCCTCTTATGGTTCACTCATGTTTAATAGGCATCAGGTCCATTAAATTTAATTGTAACCATATTGTCTCTGCTTAACAGTCAGTGGAAAGAATGAATGCTACAAACTTTAATATTCAGAAGGCCTAGACTAGGCTGGCCTTTCACTGGAAAATTGTGTACATCTCTTGGCCCCAAAGGCCAACAGACAAGGAGAAATTGAATACAGTTCATTAAAGCTTTACAGGGCCTGGGAATATTCAATCCAAAAAAGAAAATAATAAAGAATTCTTTTTAGCATTTAAAAAAGTGAGTAAATAAAATTTATTATGGAGTAAATAGTTACTTTAGAATAAAGTGGAACATTATTCAAGTTTGGTATAAGAAACTGCATTTTCTAACATAAAATTATTGAATCTGGAATTGAAAACTGGGGATAACTATGGATTCTTTCTGAGATATATAAAAATAGAGTGAGTTTCTGGTATGTGGATTATGCATCTTTTATGGAGACATATGGTTAGATTAGGTATTTTCTGAAGTACTTTTCCAATTCTAGATTATTAATACTAGTAATCAAATATAGTCTTCTTGGAAGTCTATTTAAAGTCAAGTAACGTTTAAGTAAACTTAGAAATGTGATTAAGTAAATTGCAGAAAGCGGCATTGTCATTTATTTCTAAATAAGGAGGATTTATGTGTAGTCATCCCTCTAAGAAAAAATATAGGAACCAAACTCATTAATTATAGATTATACAAGATAAAAAGCAAATAGCACATAGTACAAGAATAAACAATGAGGCTCTACTGTTTTGCCTCAGAGAGCTTGTCATAAATAGGCTCCTACTCAGAAGAGGAGCTAAAAATACAGAAAGGTGTCTGGTAGCCCCAGAAAACATTTGAAAAAGATGAAATTTTTCTTTGGTGCCTCTCTACACCCACCCCATCCCACCCCACCCCCATCTCAAGTTTTTGGTATCTTTTTACAGCCTTCTGGCCGTTTAGAGTCATTCTTAGAAATAAACACATAGTTTCTGCCATCTCCATCATAAAGACACACCCTTTGCTATTAAATTTTTTTAGGTACAATGCTTTCAATTCAATATTTTTAGTCCTGTTTCCCATTATTTTGAGTTAAATTGATTAATTTATGCCAGAAAATGATATATCCTTAAAGGGTATACATTTGTATATGTTTCTTTAATGCTTCTACTGCTGAGAATTCTAGACTACTGGTTTGAAAGGGACTGATGGGACATTTTGTTGTCCCTGGAATCCTACCAATCAGGTGCCCACCTCATCTGTGTGTTTTGACCAGCATAGATGAACTAGGAAACAAACAATCTGGATTTACATGTTGAAATATCTTTCTGTTCTATTTCTCTTCTTTCAAATATAAACAGAATGCATATGTATTTCTAAATTTAAAATTAAATCATGCTTTCAAGTATTCTTTTATAATTGACTGTCTGCAAATTCTTGAAGAAGTTAAAAAGAAAGTTATGTCTAATCACTTAACGATGATTGCAATCCAATCAAATGAATTGCAAGGGTTTGTTAATTATGTCTCTAAATGAAAAATTTAATTTTCCTTGCCTCATTAATTGACAATAAAGAAAGATTTTCAGGGATTTTAAACAGTGTTAATGATAGGCGATTCCAACATTCACTGGTTTGCTGCGCAATTTCAATAAATCGGAGAGATTTGTTTACTTTGCCAGGATTTAAAGCTACAGTCAATTTTTATTTGTCAAAGTATACATTGCTTTTGAGAGCTAGAAGAAGCAATTACTTTAAAAAGGTCATTTGACATTTAACAAAGTTTTTTGTTGTTGCTGTTATTTGTGTTGTTTTGTTTTGTTTTATAGAGAACGTTCAGATATTTGGAACATAAAGAATTGTGGGGTAGGGCAGAAATATTTAGTACAGATGAAATTATAAAGATTCTGTTCCACTTGCTATATCTTAACTTTTAAATATCATGTGCAAAGTTCATATATTCAGAATACATAAGCTAATAACACCTAACATTTGCTGCACTTAGACATTTTTACAGTATATTCACTAACTCTTTCAATCATTACAGTAACCCTGTGAAGTAGAAAGGATGGACATTATAATTTCAATTTTATAGATGAGAAAACAAAGCTTGGAGATATTATTCCTTACACCAATACCACATGGCTAATTAGACCAGTATCCAGAGTGGGTTTGGTTTGGTACAGTGTTCTTTTGCTGCTATTAGTTTGTTTGTCTGTTGGATTCTCATATTGATTCCCTTAGTAAACATGGTTCTAGACCATTTTTACTGAGAAAGCTACATAAGTATTTGAGTTTTTGCTACAAGAACCCATACTAGGCCAAATACGGGCTGCCAGATACATTCCTTTATACTACCAGGGGCTGAACAGTCCCTTGCAAACTATTCTAGGATCCAAAAAGAGGATAAAGCTGCAGAAAGATGACATTACTAAAACTGCATCGTTGTCAGTAGCATGCTATTTGCCAAGGGTGCTTATAAACAGAGGGAAAAAAAATGGAGTCAATAGAGAAATAAGACAATGCCATCTAGTGATTAGGAGATCTGGTAAAAAAAAAAAAAAAGTTTATAGAGAAAATCTAAATTTGGTTCACAGGGATATTTAAATATAAATCTTAATCTACTAAACTAAGTGGTTTTAAACAAAAGGACTTATTTAAAGTTGGGATTTGCTTGTCAATAGGACCTGAATGTCTAGTCACATTTAGAGAGCCTTCACTATGTAATGTAAATGGAAATTTGCAGGCCAGCATCATGCCACGGGAAATGCATGGACTTTAGTATTAGAATCATCTGTTTTTGTGTAATCTGTCACATACTGTTGTAACTTCTGCAAAAATCACTTCATCTCGCTGATACTCACTCTCCTCATCTGTAATTGACACATATTTGGCATTCAAGAAATAGTTGTTACTATTTTGGGGGCTCAAATAAGAACCACAAGGTTACTTATATGGCTTCACTGTTTTCAAACAGTAACGATGCCTGCAGAACTCTGAAAGCTGCTCTTTAGTAGGCAGAAAAGCACCTAGAAATCAAATTGGTCAACCCTTTCCAAGGCTGGCATAAGCAGGTAAGTCTATGACATTGTGAAAATCTGTCACTGAGCAAAGGCAGTGGTAAAAAATTGCTAAAAAATTACCTCCAATCTGAGAAAATTTCATTATTATGTTTATTTACTTGTATTCATTTGTAAACTTTAAGTGCATACCATTTGCACCTCTTAGTCATCCAAATATGTTAACATTGATTAAGTGAGATAACATATTTGAAAATGATTTTAAAATGCTATAACACTTTAAAGATATAGGATCAGTTATAATTCTTTATTTTCAGCAGGAATAAATTTGCCTTTTGTTTTCCATCAGATGAACATCTTCTTGTATTTGGATGCAACGATGAATATTTTATTAGAATTGTACTTTCTTTTCTTATGTATGTTTCTCTAATTAGAAAAGAATCTGAAAAAGTCAGACTATTTACTACAATGTACATTTAGATTTATTATGTTTTCTCTACTCAAACTCCTTTTGTCCACCCTTATTGTTTATACCTGCAAAATTCCAACACCAAGTGCCACCTGGTTACAAATTAATACCATAACCTTTGTTGTCTTACTTGTATTTCTAGAAACAGCACTTAAATATAATATTAAAATCACCCTCCTTCAATAGGTAACTAATGTTTGCATATTACAGATCATAGTCATTTATCAAGAAAAATAACGCAGCTTTACTCTTTACAGGAAATGGAAAATAAAACCTCAACAAATGGATGCAACCCTTCAGAATGGCTCTCAAATGGACAGTGATGAAAATTGATCTGGTTACTTGTCAATTGCATTATTCAGAGATGACATCAGCAGCAAAGCTATAGCCAATGCTGGCTCAATGCCCACCTCATAACAACCTTTCATAAATAAAAAACCTAATCTGTAAAGATATAAGCATCTCTGGGACTGTAATTTCAGCTCTGAAACCTAAGTAAACAACTTTCCACCAGCCTCATCAGTAAGCACTGAACCAAATTCTATACAAACACCTGAACACATGCCAGCTAATGCTAACAAAACATTTCCTGTCATCACCAATGTGTCATTCTAGAGGCAAAGCAGGCTGTTGACTGAGACAGTTTCTGTATCTATTATTGATTTTGTTTATGATCCATTTTATAGACTTGCTCGTTAGATTATTGCTAACAGAAATCCTGGATTGAAATCTTTTGGAGGTCACATGCTCCTTAATGTTCTTCAAACAATTCTATTCTGTTCCATCAGTGTGAAATTCATCATGCTTCTTTACCTGGGGGGTTATGTTCATTGAGAATCACAAGTGATGCTGGTGTTGGTCTTCTTTTCCTGATCTGTGAATAACAAAGACCCAGCTAAGTTCAGTGAGAGTCAGACAGTGCCCCAGGTTACTCTACAACTTACAAAGCTGTCTATTTCTCATCTTTTCCCAACATGCAAAAACAAATAACGAGAGGGCACACAGTAGGTACTCACTAATTTTATTTTGAATACTAAAAAGCCAGACAGTAGAACTGTCAGATATCGGCTTTTTTTTTAACCAAAAAGCTGTATTTCCACAGAATATAAATAGTTGTGTATAATCAAATGATGCTACAGGAAATTAACACACATTGATGATACCGGGATGACTTGCTAATTTTAATGGCTCTCTTGAAGCCTCATAGTATTGATAATGTTTTCAAGATCCATTGCCCTTATTTCTAAATGAGAGAAGCTTAGAAAACTCCAATTCCTAGCAGGTTAAATTTAACAGCTTTAGTTCTTAATTTATATTATAAGCTTTTCTTATTTTCTGTATTACATTTAGAAAAAAATCAACAAATAAAGAGAGAAGATGAATCTTATGAGAGTATGTAATTTAATAAAAACTAATAGGTTTGGTGTGGCTTTCTTTTTTTCTTAAGCGTTATAGGAGCATTTTATCATTAGAATTTCTAATGTGTCCTTAATTTCTTAGATAGGTAAATTCCCAAAGAATATGTCACTAGGTTGGTAGATAATGTTTACCAATGACATTTTGTCCAGGATAGAACCATCGCCCCATTCAACATAGACATATGTTCAAGGCTGTATTTATCTGACCTGAGTCTGGGTGAATCTACTTTAAATTACCAAAACATCCTAGAAAGTTATGAGTCTCAGATTTATAATATTTAGAAAAAGATTCAAAGATAATTTATGTTTTAAGAAATTAATGAAATTGGTTGGTGACCCTGTAATTTCTTTGCTTTTGCCTCTCCACTGCAATAATTTTACCACGGATGATATTTTAAATGATTTCATTTCATGAAGAATCTAAGTAAATCTGAATACAAAAGACAATACAGATGTAAACCAATCACTCATGAGAGAGACGGAGAGAGAGAAATACAGATATATAGATATGTTAGACATGAAACATGAATCTGGATGTTAAAATACTATTTTTAATATCCGAATAAAATGGTTTTTAAATTATACATATACCTACAAATCCTATCTATCATATATTACATATACTTACAATTACTGCTTTAGGTACACAATGGAAACCATTACAATAAAATATTAAGTCTCAAGTCTGAAATTATTTTAAGATTTAATGCTTTCATTGTTAAATGAATCTTTTTATTCTATATTAATGGAAACAAGGTTGCTAATTTTGAGAATATTTTTAAAGTTTCTTTAAATGTTGAACCTGTTATTTTAATAAGCAAAAGGAAACAGATTTTTGAATCCAAATCTGAAATGCTAATATAACCATTTTTCCCTAACAAGTGCCAATTTTGTATCACATAAAGTGCATATTTTACCAATAGTTCACCCAGTGCAACTCGAATAGTGCATATGGAAACCAACTTATTTTTTATCCACATATCCTAGAAAGCCACAAAAGCAAATGCAAGTGGTAGAAAAGCTTTCAATTAATAACAAAAATGTATATCTGTATTACTGGTCCCCACCCAATTCCACTTACCTGCTCTGCTGCTTCAGGGGCAATCTGACTCTGGAATAAAGGCACAGCAAATTGTATCTTTTTGGGACTGTTGGGCTCCATGACAATGACGAGAGTTAGTCACAGATGTGAAGGGCTCAGGAAAACTAACCCCAAGTGCTGTCTCAAATGTGTTTCCTCAGGCGCACTCCACCCAACCACACAGCGTGCTTTGTAATAAATAGCTGTAATTCCAGAGCGAGCAAGTGAAGATGCCGAGGTCTGAGTAACTCCCTCTCCAACATCCACAGTGATGCCTGGCTTGCCTGATCCCCCACCAATGCCTCGAATCTCCTCAGTACAATACAGAAAGAAACAATAAGCTAATTGTGTGCCTCTTCACTGATACACATGCCAAACATACACTCAGCAGCTAATTGAAAATGCAATGCTAGCCTTGAAGGATCCAATGCCCTGGGATTTGAAAGAAAGGCTCTATCTACTGTACATTACTAATTGGTTGCTCAAAAGTGCAATGTAAGCTCCCTCTGAGTATTGCAGGGATGGGCCATTCATTATTGATGAACATAAAGCAGGAAGTTTTTAGAGCTGGGGGTAGGGTTTGGGTATGGAATCATTTCATTTCTCTTGTAGCAACTTATGATTCAGACACCTTCGCTACTTTATATTCAGCCACCAAATAGATGAATGGCCACAGAGGGTAAACCACAACCAAAAATATCTGCTATATTTATGCTGCATGATTTGGTTAGGTAAGACCGATCACAGCAGGCAGAGCATCTATGGTATAGTGAAGACAGCGCTGCCACCAGCTAAGCAGATCTTGATTCGAGTTCCACCCCTTTCATTAACGAGCCCTGTGGCCTCAAGCAAATCACAGGCTACGTCTAGGACCTCATACATTCATCAGAGAAAGGAAGGGGTTGGACTCAATGACCTTTGAGCTCCCGTTCTGTTCCACCATTCTATAATTGTAGTTCACAGTTTTCATTAGAGTGGAAAGTATTGGATGGCTAAATTTAGCAAACAGCTTGGAAGTCACTGCTGCTGCAGTGACCTCTATTTTATTTCCTTTTGGAGCGGGTTATAGCCTCTGAGTTGGAGGAACAGAGAAGTAAGTAGAAAACATTAGTGGAAACAAAAGGTATCCAATGTTGTGTTTTGTTGTCAATATTAGGATATGTGTAAAGACAAAAACTTGGGGAAAAAACTATAAAAGTAGTAATCTCCAGAATGACAGAGGATGACAGTCACATTGGCTAGTGATGAAGGCAGAGAAAGATACCGCCAGATCTCCACATCTGTGAAAGGTAGAGGGGAGGCAATAGCATAGTTAGGTGGCCTTCACACATCCAACTACCTTTGTGAAAAAAGCCGAAAGCGAAGCAGCTTTAATGGAAGAAAACTTGAGTTCTCCACATCTTTATTTGAAATATATTGTTTGATGAATACTAGACTTCTTATATGTTTTTGGATTTATATAATGCATTTAGATATTGACTGCTTTTCTGGTTTATTTACAAATAAAGTTTTCTTTTTTAAAAAAATTATGAGTCCATACCAGGTATCCATCTTAGTGATTTAAGTGTGCAATCCTCTGTTGAAAGAATATACAAAATGATATGCATTATTCAAGTAGATTTCTATACCCACTAGGGAAAAAAAGTAAATGAGGATGTGGATGTGAGAGTACTTTCAGCTGGAGAACAGTGCTGATAAGTAAGAAATTTTGTGATGGGTTCATCCTTGTAGTGTCGAAGGAAATTTTATAAATTACATTATGTGTAACAATTTAGAAAGCCCTGAATGAAAATATGAATTAATATAATTAATGAAGTTATTTCTCTGGATATTTATTCAAATTATATAAAAGGAAAATAAAAAAGTATTTCTAGTGAACAATTAATCCAAAACTTCATTTAGTGTAGTAATTAAGGACATGCACTTGGCAGCCTCTAGTTCAAACCTTGGCTCTGCTACTTATTCAGTTTATGAACTTCAGCTGTAAGAGAACTTTCTACTGTAAGTTTTAGATGAAATAATTCTTAAAAAGAGATCATTATAAGGCCAAACATGACAACCACTCAGTAAAAGATAGCTGTTATTTTTTCTTCAACTAGATTTTTCAAAAGGCTTCAAGATATGTATTTTTAACCTCAATCTCTACCTTTTTGAAATAATTTGATACCAGTTAGGATAATAGGTGATAAAGTGAAACTATGTATGCTTTATGGTATAAATATCAACAAAATGATTCTCATTAACTAATTCCTCTATTTTAATAGTTTTATCAGAGACAATGTTGTAAAGGGTCTGTCTGGACCCTGTAAACTTCCCTCTTCAGCGGGCCAACTCCTGTGCATCCTTTAGGACTCAGCCAAGTAGTATCGCCTCTAGGAAGTCTTTATAAGTTTGCTACTACCCATACTCTTCTGTGGTGGCAAAGCACCCAGTATACCTCACCTGAGGTCCTTTTAGAGCTAAATATTTATTCTAATATTCACTTAAAATGCAATTTAAATTTAAAGTAATCTAAATTTTTTAATGTGTTATAGAGTATAGTTACACTAAATATTAGCTGTACGTTTTTCCACCCCTTTCATTAACAAGCCCTGTGGCCTCAAGCAAATCACAGGCTACGTCTAGGACCTCATACATTCATCAGAGAAAGGAAGGGGTTGGACTCAATGACCTTTTAGAGATAATAGTAATAGCTAACTCTTACATGACATTTATTATGTACTAGGCACTATTGCAAGTGCTTTATCAGCATTAACTTATTTAATACTCATTAAAAAAAAAAACCCTCTGAGATAGATATTATCGCCATTCTCATCTCTAATTTAAAATGAGGAAACTGAGAAACATAGAGTTTATATCATTTGCCCGAGGTCATTCAGCCAATATATAGCAGAGCCAAGATTCAAAGTCAAGCAATTTTGCCTAGAACCTGGGCTTTTAATCATTATGACTACTGTAACATTGGAGCCTATAGAGAAGTTGATGAATCGCACAATGGTTAGATATTCTGACCACAAGAGTCCCATTGTAAAAAAATCTTAAGATGACATGTGTATGAATAAAAGGAAAGAAAATAGCATGATTATAGGATACTAGTAATCATAATTATATTTCAAATTAGATATCAGTATAGAATGAAAAATCTAGAGTTGAGTATCACGCCACCTAACTGATTTAAAGGAAGGCAGCTTTTCTTCTCTCTCTCTCTCTCTCTCTCTCTCTCTCTCTCTCTCTCTCTTTCTTTCCTTCCCTTAACTCTTTTGTAATGGGTTCTATCATTAATTATTAAAAATGTCTCTAGAACTAGAAACAACTAGAGTCTCTCTTCAAGGTAAGTGATACTATGGTTGAAGAAGGTACATATTAAGGAAATAAGCCATTAGGCCTTCCTAATTTTACTCTATAATATCTATCTGACTTGATTTTCCACAGCTCTTTAAGACTCCCATACAGGCCACACTTCAGCCCATCCCCAGCCTTTCTGATGCCTTTCCTACCTTTCTGAAAAGTTTTCTTGCCTTCCCTTCTTTTGTTGAAATTAGATTCATCTTTAATTCCACCTCCTTAGGAAGGTACCCTCAGATTCTCCAGAAAAGAGGAATTATTCCCTTTTATCCTCTCCCAATATTTAATTACATAGTTTTATGTTATTCTACAATTTCTTATGTGTTCTTTTTGCCTCCTCTCCTAGATTGCAAATCCTTTCCCATTCTGTCTTAAACATACACAGAACAAGCAAAATGTTGGCTACTCATTAGCTACTAAATAATTTCACTCAGACTTCATTTATTTGGTATTGTCAGGAAAAAAGGTGTTGCAATATACCAAAATTTCCCCAAACCACAGCTCATCCTTTTGAGCACCACATCTTGCTTTTATTTTAATTTTTAATAGGCACTTAAAATATAGTCAATAGTTCCATGCTTTTTAGAAAAGGATATATTGAACATAATTTGTCCTTTTCCTTACTTTGTAGCATTCACATAAACATCAATTATTGTACTCTGTCATATACAAAGGTGCCATCTGAAGCTATTGGTATTTTTTGCTATCCCAACTGGCTCCAACTTTCATAGATAGATAGTTTTGATAAAGGTTTTAGAGTCTTTCTTTATCTGATGATTACCAATAGTCATTTTTAAATTGTCACTTGTCTTAGTCTTTCCAAACTGCTATAACTAAATACCTGAGACCAATGGCTTATAAACAACAAACAATTATTTCTCACAGTTCATATGGGTTTGAGGGGAACATAAACATTCACTCCATTACATTCACCTGACATATGATATAATGCTTTATTTGTGCAAAGAGGAAAGAAAAGGAAAAGGAAGGGAAGGGAAGAGGAGGGGATGAGAGAGGAGTGGAAGGGGAGAAATTTTTACTTTTTCATGTATTTCCTCTTTAAAGCTGTGTTACAAATCTTGAAAGACAAACAGATATATGTGATAGTATTTTGTTTAACATTTGCTTGGCTAACTGTGTACCACCAAAAATAAAAGCTAATATTTATTAAGCATGCCTACAAATATCTAGGACTACATTAAATGCTGGAAATAACATAATGAACAAAAGCAGACACCATATAATAGTGTCTAGATAAATGTCAAATGAAAAGATTTCTAGCCCTAATACAATAATTTTCAGTAACCATGTTTAATACTCCAATGATGGCAGTCATATCTGAGATGCATTCCCTCTCATGCCCTCCTTCAGTTCTAGCTGCAACTTCATTTCTTCTATTAAAGAAAACAGATCATAATGCAAGAGGGAGTGACATTATTATTGGGACTATCTAGAATAATCTCAATTATATTTCCTGTAAATTGTTGGAGAACTCCAAAACTTTTTTATTAATAGTATTAACAAATTACTAGTGAATTGTGAATACCTGAGACAAATAGGTGTATCTATGAAATGTGGCCGAGTTCCATTAATCTAAATAAAATGGACCACTGTCTCCTGATCAATATTTAAATTAAATTTCTCCAGAGAAATTATTAACCATATTAACTTTTTCCGAAGGTCTTCTAAGTTCACCCATACTATTCCAAATCTTATACTTTTTTGAATTCTATACTTATAAGAAGGCTTCTCAGACTAAGCTCACGAAATTGTAATCTTATAATAAAATCTGAACCTCCACAGCACTTAATATAAAAGCATACTTGTAGTCACTCCCATGTTTAAAGACTAACAGCACTGATTCATTCATTTATTTAGTGCCTGTCATATCCTTTCAAATTGTTCCTCAATTATGTTTTATGTTCTTGTCTTCACTAACTCTAACAATTTAGATTTACTCTAGGATCCCCATATCAATTAATGCTGTGCTTACAATGTGTGTTGAATCGAAGAATTAATAATGTGTTACATAAATACTCAGAATTTTTTCCTCCTGACTATAGACATGCTGTTCTGTTTAATAAATAATATTTTCCTGGCTCTTCACTCAACTATGTTTAATCTTTATGTCTTGTGGAGGTAGGCTCACTAAAGAAAACCAGAAACCCTTGGAGGGTTTTCAGCAAGTTCATATCAGCCATGTGGCTAGAACAGTAAGTTTACATCAGAGAGTGGAAACTGCAGGTATTTGTAGACCTGGGGCCTGTTTTGAAGAACCTGTGGCACTGTGGGACTTCACTGATGCCACTGTTGGAGAAGCAGTTCATTAGACAGCCCAAGCAGAAGAGAGCCATGTGAGACAGAGTCAATAGCAGTCTGTTATGGACCATGGAAGGCTTTGAAATTTTAGACCATGTGGAGATTGCTATGAATATTTTTAGTTCAGGATTTTTATCCAGCAAAGGCATAGGATAATGGAAGAAGACTTGAGATTCAATCCTTACCTAGCCCTCTTCTCATTTGTTTTGGTAACTTTCACATTTACCCATTTCCATAGTTGAATTTTAGCCCTTCCCGCATTTTATTTGGGCAAAATAATGATTACATGAAATACAGAAATTAAAATTAGTGAGGTTATATAAAAGTATAATAATTTATGAAATATTTTAATAAATATTATTCATTCATCTGCTGAATATTTATTGAGCATCCCATTCTATGCCAAACATTAGGATATAAACATGAACATAATAAGGCCCCAATCTTCAAAGAACTTAACATTAAGAGAAGAGGACAGAATCTTAAATAAGCACAGAGCTAGAAATGCTATAACAGAAAGTAGTCATAGGAAATAGGGCACCTGTATTGAAGGGTAAGGGCTGGCTCTGGGACACAGACATTTTCTGTTTTCCTACACAGTACTTTTTAAAATTAGGATGACATTTAAAAATAAATAAATACATCCCATTTTTTTTTAATAAAGTAGAAAGTCTGACGAAGCTGAGTTCTCAAGGTTATCATCAACTCCACTGACATAGAGCTGCCTTCTATAAACACGGCAGTGATTTTCACAGAGCAACAGGGTCCATCACCTCTGACACAGTGTGTGCATGGTAGTCACACTCAGCTGGCTTCAGTCAACACCTGAGCTAGAGGAGGACAGGCATGACAACATTACATACCATGCAAAGAAATGTAGCATTTACTGCAAAGGCAATGAGTAGCACTACAGAGATTTAAGTAAAAGAGTATCATACTCAGATTTAAGTCCTAGAATAGTCACTGTGGTCCCTGTGTGAAGGACAGCTTGGAAGGGGTCAAAACCAGAGGCATGAACATCTGATGATGTTATAATAATCTACTAGAGAGATGACAGAAGACTTAGTTAAAGTAGCAGTAGTGAAGATGAAGAAAAAGAGGTGGACAGAACATAGTTATTTAATGGAATTGGATGGTAGTAAGAAAAGAAAGAGATGGAAGAATGATGGATCCAAGATTTTTCAGGTTCAGCAGCTTAGTATATAGGGGTATCACTCACTAAGAGAGAAAATGTGAGGATAAGATATACAGCAGGGGTTTGGTTAGGATGGCGTAGAAGATCAGAGAGGTAGGCAGACCAGGAAAGAATAGTAACATGGAAATCAAGGTTAAAGAAGATTTCTTTAGAAATGCTGTAATCGGCACTAAAAAATCAAACAACAGCAACAACAACAAAAAACCTGTAGAAAATCTAATTATGATCATTGAAAAGTATTTGTTGGATTTTAGTAACTAGGATAAGGGAAGGAAATGAGAAATAGGCAAGTGAAAACAGTTTAGACTACCTCTTAAAAGAAATCTTGACAATTAGAAGAAAGTCTCCTTCATACACAGAACTTTACAAGAGCAAGAGAGCAGGAGAGAGAAGAGAGGAGGGAGAGAGAGACAGAGACAGAGACAGAGACAGAGAAGTAGAGATATTTAGATTTGTTTTATAGATGAGCTAAACTTCAGTATGTCCTGGGCTGCAAGGAGGTAGTCAGTCAAGAGAGAAGTTCACAATACGGAAGAATCAGAAAAGAGAGAGAGAGAATTTGTAAAAATAAATGTAAATACACATATTTTTTTTTAATTGAGAAGGACAAAATGTAGGAAATTAATTTCAGATTAAACATATATTTTCTGTGCTGGAATTATTTCTCTGGATTCTTGAAGAGTAGTCCAGTCTTTAGGAATACCATGAGTGTGCTTCTCTTTCTTAAAAATGTAAATAAACAAACATTTGAATAAATAATCCATTTGTAAATTTCTTCACATTTTACCAATTTTTTAAATATGAAAAAATGATGTTATAATGGCATTTTATTGGGTTTGGAATTGGAATAACTTCTAAAATCTCACCCTTGGTTGTTGGTGTAGTTTTCAAATAATTTTAAAAAATTTAAGTACAATTAAGTTTTTAAAAAGTAGGTTATTAAACAGTATGTCTAGTATAATTCCGTTACATATTTACATGGACACACCCACACATAGACACGTGCTCATTTATAAACACATGTTGACATATCCATATACACATACTTATACTTTTGTGTGTGATATGAGAAAACTGAAAAAATCTGTTATGAGATGCTACTAAGGATTATCTCTTGGTTGTGGGATTACAGGTTATATCTTTACTCTTTATGTTTTTCTTTCTATTTTATGCAATGGGAAGGTATTAATTTTAAAATAAAAAATTAGCATCCAGAATAACAAAGATAATTTTTAAATAATACTCTTTATAAACGGTCTTATTTTCATGAATGAAAAAATTCATTTTCACACTCTCCCTTAAATCAAAGAAATTAAAATAGAAGTTTTTTTAAAAAAAAAAAAACATGTTTTGTCTTTTAATTAAGTACAACCTGTTTTGGATTAAATCATTATTTTCATAGGCATACTGAATTTGTCGTATCTATTAAATGCAAAAGAACAAGAGAATCTTTATTTTCTGGTACTGTCCTTGAAAACGTCTATTATTTTCTTATTTTTTAAGCTTTGTTGATTCTTTCCCTAAGATATGGACAACAAACGGAACATATCCTCAATTTCACTGGCACATAATTAATGAATGAATGAATATGAGAGAAAGAGACAATTAACAGGACAGAAGATAAAGCTCCTTAAACTGTAAAAAACTTCGTCTTCTACTCAGAAGAAATGTTTGAAATGTAGATGGCATTCGTACTACAAAAATATAATCAAGTAATAAGTGAAATATATTTTGGTAATAAGTCAGAGAAGACTTGAAGGAACAAATTCTTTCAAAGTCCTACTCGGTCTTACTTTTTTAAATGCCATGCAAAAGAGAAACTTAAATAGACAAAACATCCTGAAGAAAACAAAATAGCAACAAATAACTTCCGGCTATTATAATATCTCCAGTTTTATTCATTTAATCATGTCATCAAATGCTAGATAGAAAGCATTCAACCTCAATTAGCCCCAAGATTTTAGACTTATAATTTTTCAAGTCAGGGTTTTGTGAGTCGCCTAAGGTCAGTGCCTTGTAACATCATATGATTAATGTCAGTCAAAATTTCGATGGTCACCAAAATTTCGGTAGACTCTTAAACCCCTTAATTCATTTTACAGATGTCAGAAAAAGTATTTTGTGTAGTATCTTTATCTACAGACCATTTTAAATGATTGAAAAAGACAGGAAAAGACTACACTCCTGAGATGATGAAGCACTTTACTTTAAAATATATGTTAACATTTTAAAGGGTACTCAGGTACAGCTAGTGGGAGATGAGGTCAATCCAGTCAGTGGCTGCAGCCAGCCTAATTCTGACCTCTGAGGACCCATGAGAATTCTAATTTGTGGTACTCAGAAGCTTCTTCCAACCCCAGCCTGGCCTTCTTCTGGTGCTTTGGTCCATCTTCCCTTTCACCCCTTCTTACTTAGACCCTCTCAGATAGTTTCTTATAACTCTGGGGCACAGCTAGAAAATTTGAGTTCCCCAGAGAAATTCCAGGAAGGGCTCATCCTGTGCATAAGGTTGTGATTGAGTTTCTTCAGATTTATCTTAATTCTGGAAGAATCTCATATTAGAGTACATACCAAGTCTTTGTGCGAGGGGCATAACTACAATCTTTTCCAATTAAAATTTGCAATAAGAATAAAATCTAAGTTCTGATATGAGATAAAAAGGCAGGTAAGACTTTTTAATTAAATTTTTGGTTGTTCTCTAAAATGTTCTAATAGCACCTTCTGTTTAACTCATTTATATCTGCAAATGTATTCTATGGAATCTAATTTGAAATGTATATAACTATGAAACACATATCAAGTAAGAAATATTCTGAGTGTAATCTTCAATATGTTACTCTAATTAATATTCACAACGATCACTTGGATTTCGATGGGAAAGAGTGACAAATACCATTTGCATAATTTAAATCAACTCTAGGTATTGGTTCCAATTTTCTTTCCTTACATAATGATTTTTTAACCCAAACTCTCTTTTAAATATATATATAAACCTTGTATTAGAAGTACTTCAGTGGCATAATTGACTGATTTAAGTTTCATCTCTTATTCCTAAAACTCCCCACCTTCAGTAAGATGCTAACACTTAGGTGATTGCTTAAAAGGAAGATACGGGGAAGAAAAACTGGGAAGCAAATGTCTGCATAAGCCACAAATTAATTTATCAATCCCCAGAAACAGAAAGTTGGTGATAACTGTAACTGATTTGACAAGCTTCACAAATGTTTTTTAAAGAAAATAGGATGTAAATTTAAATTAAATATACATGTGATTTGAAAAGGTTCATACAATATAGATGTCAATGAAGCTATAGTATTATATGAATATATACTATACTCATGTTGAGTATGTTTTTAAGAAATACATTTGATTAACTCATCTCTATAGAAGGAAGCCAATTGTTTTCTGTACTCTCAGTATGAGAAAGATCTACTTTCCCAAAAAATCCACTTTCCTCTGACTTATCCTCAAGAAATGATTAGCTTCACTTGGCACTTTTAACACTTACCATTTTGCCTTTTTTTTATTATCATTATAAAACTTGACAAATGCCCTTTTCTATCTTACTCTTTCTGTTCACCTTCGTAGCTACAATGTAAATATATTCACAAATTTAGTACTTTGTATGTGTTCTCTTTGTTCTAACTTCCATTTTAACAAAAAACAATTTTTTTAATGATGATTACAACTTTTGACTTCGTGTTGTTACAAAAAAGATTAGCAATCTTCTGGTTCTAAGTGGATTCTAAAAGGAACATGATAGCCATTCTTGATTGTTTGTCTATGTTTCCATGCACAATGTTGGCTTATTTACATCCACAAATAATCTTAGGTAATGAAACATTAAAAAATAGAATATTTCACTGATTAGGATGAGTCACTTCCCGTCAAAGCAAACTTCTAGTAAGAACATGAAACCTGTATTGAATGTCTGAGGGCGTTTGCTGTTGCTTCTTAGTCATGTTGGTCTATAGTGACGCTGGTTTTGCCTCTAAGTGAGTTGCTTATTGCTCACATTTATTTCACAGCAATCTGTAATCGGGATCATCAGTGCTATCTATCCCATAGTCTGTTTCTTGAGAGTTTGAAAGATTATAAACATTTATTTATGATTCCTTTACCACCTAGTTTTGAAAGTATAGTTAACATATGACTCATTAGACTGCTTGTATAATATATACATAATTGTTTTGGAAGCAAAGAGATTATTAATTCAGAAAGAACATGAAATTTCTAGCAGGATGTAATGTGCTGAGCCTTGTTTTCCAGTGTAAATAATTAGTCATGAAGCAAATGGATGATAGAAGTAGGTAATTAAGAAAACATGATAAGAAAGTCAATTAGATCATCATCTGGTCCTTTAGGGAAGGAAAAAATTTTAAAACCTTATTTTATAGACACATCACGTCATGAACCCTGCAGCCACCACTGGACTTCTTATTCTATCTTGAACAACTGCAAGCCCTTTTATAATGCGTCCTTTGCATATGAGGACACTTTCCTCTACCCCGCCTTTGTTACTTGACAAACACCCCTTCCTTTAGGACTAAATTCAAGGCCTCCTCCTCTAAAATGACTTCCTGAATCCTCGGGGTTTCACAGCTCTTTGTTTATACATCATTTTCTGCCCTATTAAAAATTAATTATGCTAATAATTAATGTAACGGATGAATAACATTTATTGTGTACATCTAGCCTGAAACAAATTCATCCATCCATCCCCTTCCCCAGTCTTCACTCACCTGATATGGTGAAACAATCTGTTATTTTAATTTCAAGGGTATTTTTTTTTACAGTATGTTTTAACTGTTTCATTTTACTGGTTTATTTGCCCATCATTGTCCCTACATCCCACTTCTTCATCTTAGAGTTATTTTCTGTCTTGCTGAATTGTATTCTTCAGTAATGTTTTTAGAAATGATTCCTGGGTAGTAAACTTTCTGAGTCTTTGCATATCTAAAAATGCAAATCTTTATCTTGCCCTCCCACATGAGTGAGTTTGGCTGGGTAAAGAACTCAGGTTAATAATTTTTTTTCTTTCAACGTGTTGATAATATTTCTCTGTTGCCAACTTGTATCCATTATTACTGATTTTAATTGGGAGGAGAATTTCTTTAGATAATCTGATTTTTTCTCTTGAGAAACTTTTAAAATTTTATCTTTATGTTTGGCATTCTGAAATCACACTAGGGTGTGACTAAACGTGGGTAGTGTTTTTTTATTCGTGTTACTCTGAAACTTTTTGGATCCTTTCTATATTTTGAATGACTCACTTTCATGGTTAAGTTTCTTCAATTAGTTTATCGTTTGGAGTTGCTGTTTATATTTATGGTTGAGCATCTTAATCAAACAGGATGGTTGGAATGTATTTCATCAAATCAAATGAGAACCTCCTTTAGTGTAAGTGACTTTAAATTCTGAATATAGAAGACTGCCTTGATTATTTGGGAAGAGGATCAAGCTGGGAAAATTTGCAAGGTGTACAAATAACTTTTATTTAGGGTCTGAGTGCCCCTCAGTTCTGTTAGTTGTTGTACCTTATCTAGTACACTGACTACTCCAGGAGTATCCTGTGTCGGAACTCTCATTTCAGGGTGTCCTACTCCCGAATTCATTCTGCAGACAGAATTTCAGTGGTTTTCCTTCCTTTCCCCTTCTTTACTGTGGATTTGGAAGTTTCAAGTTAGCTCAGGCTCTGCTTCCCTTCATCTCCAGCCCCAACCTCGTATATAGGACTCCACAAGGGCGATAACTCACCTCGTACTGCTGCTGCCAACTGCGTTTGCACAAAAGGTGGAGGGTAGAGGTGAAGAGTAGGCCAGCTGGCCCATTATTCAAATGAAGTTTTTAATTAATTGCTTATTTTAGTGACACCCTTTATATTGCATTCTCTCCTTATTGCTCCAAGGTCATTCTATCTGCTCTTTACCATCAAAGAATTCCACAAAACTGGTCTTCTGAGTTCATCACTTTCACTGAGAGATAATATCGATTTATTATCTATTATAATATTTTCTATCATTTCAATAGAGTAGGCACAGAAGAGGAGCTAGAGCATGTTTGGGTTCATATTATTCATAAATACATTGTATTGTACACTAGAATAATGATGCTATGTTTACATATGTCTCCCATCTAGAAAGTAACTCTCGCATGGCAGCAGCAATGTCTTGATAACCCCCATTGCCTCACCCAGTTGTCTGTAAATGGAAAGACCACATGAACAGGGCATAGAAATCAAAAAAAATGCAAGGATTCAAGGAAGATAGAATTCTGATATTTTTGTGAATTAAGAACAATGGAAATTGGTGAGGCTAGAGAGAAAGAAAAGGGAGAGGGGATTTTTTGAAGTAAATAAAATTTCAGAATGATGGAAAACTTTGTGTGACATTGAAGTTGTGGGGATTTTTTTGTTTGTTTTTTGTTTTTCCATTGAGGTTGTTTTTGACTCTTTTTCTGAGCCCCAGTTCTCCTATTTGGGAAAGAGAATGTGGCTACAAAATTGCCAAGATTCTTTCCCTGCTTAATCACTGTGTGATTCTATAAATTAGATATTCGAAATCAATACACCTTACCAGACCAATGATCTCACAGAGCCCTCTAGACAGAAACCTTATGGTTTGCACTCAACTTAAAATGAGTAGGACGAGGCTTTGGCAAGATAGTGGAGAACTTATTCTTTTTTTTTTTTTTTCCTGTGATTTATTAGCAGGTCTCTTTTCTCTTTAGCTACTTTTACCCTTTTCCCAGTGATTTATTTTGTAGCTGTTTTTATAAATCTCTGATAGGGCATTAACTGCTAAGGAAAGTGTTAGCTGTTAAAGACTGAGGGCAGACACTTTATAGAGTTATATATAGTCACATACTACATGATGATGTGACTATCGGTGAAGAACTGCATAAATAAGGGTGGTCCCATAAGGTTATAATGGAGCTGAAAATTTTCTATTGCCTAGTGACTACGTCTAGCCCTGGTATGTAGTAACTCTTATAAGGTCTAAGCTGTCCTAAAGTTATAGCCATCGTAACATCATAACCATAGTATCGTTCAGCCATAGCAACATTATAGCATGATGCAGCTATTCATATAGAATGAAAATATAAAGAAAAATATTTTTGTGCAGCTGTACAATGTGATTGCGTTTTAAGCTAAGCATTATTACAAGAGTGAAAAAGTTAAAAATGTTTAAGTTGGTAAAGTAAAAAAATTACAATAAGCTGTTTAATTTATTATTGAATAAAGACAATTTTAAATAAATTTAGTGTAGCCTAAGTGAATAGCATGTATAAAGTCTACAGTAGTAGACAGTAATGTCTTAGGCCTTCACATTTACTCACCACTCACTCATTGCAACTTTCTGTGAGCTCCATTCATGTTAAGTGCCCTATACAGGTGCCCTATTTTCTACCTTTTATGCTGTATTTTTACTGTACCTTTTCTATGTTTAGATAGGTTTAGATACACAAATATCATTGCCTACAGTATTCAGTACAACAACATGCTATACAGGTTTGTAGCCTAGGAGCAACAGGCTAGCTATACCATATAGGCTAGGTGTGCAGTAAGCTTATATCATCTGGGTTTGTGTAAGAGCACTCTATGATGTCATACGGCAAAATTCCCTAACGCTGCATTGCTCAGAACATATCCCCATCATTTAACTGCATGTGACAGTACAACTTTTTGAGATACTATTTAATAAAAAGCATTATCTTTTATTTTCCAAGACTTTTTTTAGTTGTAAGGAGAAAAGTTACAAATACAAATCATGTGGTTAAACAAATCTGCTATCAAAGGCTAATATATATATATTTGGAGCCTCCTGCAATGTTCTCTAATTCTATAGCCTGATTACTTAAATTAAACACATAATTAATTGGTTATTGCAGAAGTTTTCAAATACTTAAAAAGACAAAGCCATACTAGTAAAATGCTATGTAGTGACATTAATATTTAAGGACAAGAATAGTGCTTAAAGCTTTCTCAAATTATAGTCTAGGATCAGCCAGCCACCTCCCTCCTGCTTGCTATCAAGTTTCAGTGCATATAAAATTGTCACTTTTTTATAGTCTTATACTTCTTCACTGAAAATGTGTTTTTCCCCCAGTTGGCACTAAAACGACTCATTTTCAATTCTTTACATTCACACAGATGTCAAAATATTTCTACATACTTCTGCCAAGATGCTTCAATCTTAAGTTGGAGCTAGAAAGTTCTAGGCTAAAGACTAGCCAACATAAAATACTTTTTGTAAAAGATATGTGCTCAGTAGTTGATAGCATTAAGCTTTGCTCTGTCTAGAGCAAATTCAAAAAGATATAGTACTTGATGTCTAGGAATACACAATATGAGAGAAATTTGTTAATTCAGAAAGAAATGACTTAAAAATAAAAATCAAGTTTATTGAATAAATAAATAATAATATTCAGCACCCTTTTTATGTGTGGGGAGAGTACTTATTCACTAATATCAGCATTTCTCAAAATGAGGTTGCTAGATTCAAGGGAAGTTTCTTTAAATTTTTATTTGTGGGTTTCCACTTTAATAACAGCTTTAAAATACAACCTACACACTCAGAACAGCTATAAGTTACAGACTAAGACTACCAAGTATTATTTAAAATGTAGAGTAACTAAAATTCTCACATACTGCTAGTGAGGGTTAAAATGGCACAATCACTTTGGGAAACCACATGGTACTATCTAAGGAAGCTTAATATATGCATAGTCTTTACAATCAATTCTACTCTTGAGTATTTATCCATTATAACCCTCAGATATGCAAACATTTGGACCTCAAAATACACTTATAAGAAATTTATAACAGCTTTATTTATAATAGCTCCAAACTGGAAACAACCCAAATGCCCATCAGCAGTAAAAAAAAAAAAAAAAAAAAAAAAAAAAAAAAAAAAAGTGAAACAGCTATATAATGGAACACTCCAGAGTAATAAAAAAAAGAATGAACTATTGCCAAATGCTACAACATGGATGAATCTCACAAAAATCTGAATAACAAAGCAAGGCACAGAAGAGTACAAACTGTAAGATTCATTTAAGGTTCTATTGACTGAGAGAAGGTACAGGAAGACTTGCAGTTCTTGTATTATACCATATCTTAACTTGGTATTGGTATTGCCGTTAACCCTGGGAAGGAGGCTCTACTGCCCAAGGTCCGGCTGCATAGACACTGTTCACCTATGTGCTCCCTCTCATATTTAAGTCATTGCAGTAGATACTGACTGTGCTTCATCCACATCCCCTTGACTCTTCCTTGAGTCCTATGCTTCCTTATGAGTCACTCAGCCTCTATATGCTGTACATTTGTTAGCTGACAGCTACAATCTTTAAATGACTGTCTTTAGGTTGCTGGGGCCCCTTTGGCTGCACCTACAAAGAGATGGAAGTGCCAGGGATCTTATTCCACTACCCACCAACCTCCCTACAGCTTGTGGTCAATGACTGACTAATATAGAAGAGTGAAAGCCCACCTCCTTTCCTTGAAGACAAAACAAACTTTGAAATGTAATGTCCTCTGCACAGCTCCCCGTAGAATCAGGCTGAAACTGGGACTCGACCTAAAACTACTGAATTGCTTAGCTTCTCGACTTTCCCCAGGAGGCTTCCTTATGACTCTACTGCCTTAATAAATCTCTTGCTCACATATTCTTAAGTTCTACCGTGAGAATCAGACCCCATACAGTCACATTGGAAACCCAGTGTTACAAGGATGCGGCTTTTTTTCCCCTGACTACCCTTGAAAAGTACTTAACAATACTCTCCCTATTGCCTAGAGTTTATACCTCAAGCAGTCCCTTTTAGGGATTAAGGTCTTGAATGGCTTGCATTAATTATATGGGGACACAATCTCAAGTCATGTCTCCTAAAGCATTTATCAATAATTTGCGTTTAGCAAAATGCAGTAAGGGTAGCAATGCAGTCTTCTGAAAAGACCTTTGGCCACCAGGAAACTCCCCATCCCCAACTGGCTAGCTGGTTATTATAGAGACAAGGAATGATGTTCAGAAAAAGTCCAATGCACAAGTCTTGCCTGGGAGGGGAGTGGAGTGGGGCATGAGAGACACATTCCTCAGGCTACAAGCAGTAATATCAGATTTCGATCATGGATTTTGGGCTCACGAAGGGAAGAAAGAGACTGAAAACAGAAACAATTTTGAACAGAACACAATCTAACTTTATGAATTTTATCTAGGATTATCCCTTAGCTAATATAATATGTATTAATTCTAAGTGTAAACAATGGAATGAATGCATGCTATGATTCAATCAGTCAGAGGCACTTATAATATTTTTAAGTGGTTGAGAATGGGGAAATTACTACTTGTCCCAGATGAAACCCAGATGGCTTTATGAATTGAGATTTCAAGAGCTTGCTTGATAAGAGCATAGGTATCCAACTGGAAAGCATCAATACTACTTATTCCAATTCAAACATCTGATCAAATTTTTTTTTGTCCAAAATCTATTTTAAGGTTTAGCAATATGAAGAGCCAATGGAATGAGATTTTGCATTAATGACAGTCAATAAACTAAAATTTTGTAACATTTCAATAGGAAATTTCAAAAATAATGTATTTTAAATCTAAACCTCACAACTTCAATTTATGTGTATCTAAAATAATCTTAAATCAGTTTTTATAAATAGCTTGTGCAAACGAAAGATATTAAGTATTACATGATAAACTTAATTGGAGGGAATGGTAATCTAAATTACCCGTAAAAACTATGACACAAAATGAAATGAATAAAGCCAAAAAATGTAGATAACATAAAAACATAGATGAAAGGCTGGACTGAAGCAAACCAACAATTCGATAGTGTTTATGTCTGTGTGTTAGAATTAAGGATCATTTTATTTTCTTCATCAGAAAAAGTGTTGTTTATGAAAAAGGTAATGTATAAGATTTTCCCTGCAATTCAAAGTTCCCTCACATAAAGACTTAGTGGGTGAATATCACCTAAGCATGAACGTATTATGAAAGCATTTTTATACAGGCTTGTGTGAATTATGAATAAGATTTATTTCAATCACTCTGAGTTACCCTATACATACAACCTAGGAAAGACTCTAACATAAGAGTGTTGCAGACCAAAATAGAACTATTTTCGTTGGTAGTGGTGAGATTAAACAATCAGACATTTTCCTAACGACTATTTCCTTGATGGGAAAATACTGAAAGGGTAGGGATATAGACATTTAAACACATACACATGACCTTTACCTGATTGAAAAGAAATTACGTCTGTGCAGGTCTCCCTTAAGTAATTGCTCAATGACTTCAACCAATTTGAAAGCACGGTAAAGGGGAAAGAAAACAAAACGAATTTCAGAGAAAAGGCACAGCTAATAAGAACAAGAATCTTATAATGGGAGTTTTCAAAAGTCAAGTTTCCATCACATTAAGAGGGATTAGCTGTAAATCCGTGGGATGGTTTATCCCATACTTGGCATTTCCTGTGAGTCACACACCTTTCATCTGAGCATCTTAGAATATTTTATAAACACAAAAAACCTCAATAACATCTGCATTATTTTCTTTGTTTTATAAATGGACTAATAAGTCACAAAAGAACTTGTAAAGTTGACAGAGGTCACCTAAAATGAGATCGATTTCATAACAACACTTCTCCCCATGGCCCTCAATTAGGAGTTTGAGAACTCCACAGCTTCCACTCTAGCACATTCTGTGACATAAAAGCCATGTCTTTAGCTTTTTAAAAATAATTTTTTCAGATGTCTCTAGGGAAAAAAATCTATATATGCATGTACAGATAAATATCATCTATTTATAGATAGAGATAGGGAGATATATATAGAAAAGATTCATAACCAGCAAAGTGTCAATAAACTAATCACAGGCAAAGAAGTTGGAGCGTGGTTGCTGACCATAGATATCTGGTTTTGTTTACATAGCTGAGAAGAGAATGGGGAAGTCCGCAAGCAATAAACAAGTGGAATGTTCTCAATTTATTTATTTTTTTAACTTCTTTGTGAATTGTGATCTTTCTGACGTCTCTTAATAACTTGTTCAGAGATTCTTAACTTTCTTGGTTTATGGTTCCCTGAGGTCTCAGTAAATTTTTCAAAGTACCTCGTGGCCAAAAGAAATACCTAACAGTTCTGTTTATTAAGTTGCTAAATCCAAACAATTTAATATAGTAGTTGGCATGATTTCCGACAGAGGGCGATGTGCTTTCCTTTGACAGTTTTTCCTTCGGTGTTGCTGCGAGTCGGCTGCTAGGGGCACCTGGCATCTGGGCTCGGTTTGAGAACCAGGGTTCTAGGTCATCCGTAAACAAGGCAGGGTGAGCAGCAGAACTGGCCTTCGTAGCTAGGATTTAAAAACAAGTGAAAGGGACCCCATGGAGGTGTCTTCCTCTTATTATAGGAACTCCAGAGACTTATCTGGTTTTAATAAAAATGCCTTATTGCTACCCTTTAGGTCTAATTGCTATTTTGCTCACCCCAGTAAAGAGAGGCACAGCTGGTCTCTCCCACACAGAACAAACAGGAAGCTTATTGCTATGTCAGGTTTAGCTATATCCTCTCCAGACAAAAACTTCTGAATTTATAAACTCTCAAAGCTGGTTCGTTCTATTCAACCTTTTCCTTTTTCGTTGTCTGTGCATCATTCTCCAAACCACATAGCCTTAAAGAAAACTATGCAAATAAAACCAGTCTCTGTTTGTATCTGAATCATACCAAAAGATATAAACAGATTTTTCTGTAAATAGTAAAACTTTGTTTGGGACAGCCAGCCTTAAAACATAAGCATAAATGAAATTTGTTTTCTGGGACCCTGTGGGAGGATACACTCCAAAGAAATAGGCAGTCTTCCTATCTCCTCTGACAATGAGCTTTGGTAACAAATGTGTGTGCTTGCCAGTTGGATGAAAGGTGCTGGATATAGTAAGATACCCTGGATGAAAGAAAATATGGTTTTAAATAAATCTGCAGGTGAGAAGTTACAAGAGTAGAAATCTTTGAAACGCATGCATTGATCAGCTCTGTAAATGTTTCCCACACAAGCAACTCCATGAAGCATGTACCTGTGAAAAAGGGAGCAGGCATTTTATTTTTCTTTAACCAGTTATTAGCGATTCACCTGAGCCACACCAAGAATGCCAGAGAGTTTCTAATCAGGCTCTGTTCTGCGTTAAATACAACTCTTTTTTTTTTTTTTTTCTTCAAGAACTCTACTTAGAGAGCCTACTAAGTGCCAGGCATTGTCTAGTTTTACTGAGAGATCAAGGGTGGTAGGGGAAGGGACAGTTCCTGCCCTTCAGAGTTGAGCCTTTTTGTTAAAAGCAGCAGGAGGTTCCATTTTACACCTGAGAAGAAACAGAGGAGTAGTCCAGGCAATTTGCTTCCCTCTCTGACCTCAATGTGTTCTTTTTAAATGAGGGGGTTGGCCCTCTCCATCTCTGAGCCCTAATGTTCTGATTCTAGCACCCTACGAAGTTCACTTCAAAGTCAGTGAAAGAGTTACAGCCACATAAATAGACCTCAGGGTATAAACACTATGTTATCCAAAGGGAAAATAAAGATGACAGACATGTTTTAAAATAAACTTACAGTGGTTTTTAATTCTCAATTCCAACCCTGAGTTTCATGAGTATTGATTTCCTAAGAAAAGGAAGCCTACAACTACTACCTTCCTTAAGTACTTTTCTATTCATTTTAAATAAGGCCATTAGAAATTTTCAGGGCCAACATATGTAAGTTTCAGTTTAAATGTCCTTCTTGATCTCATCAAAAGAACCTTTCTTAAATAACTAAAACAAAGGTTTAATTTTGGACACATAAAAAGTTAAGCTTGATGCTGAGTGTTTATATGAAAACAATATCTTGCTATGCCTTAAAAAAATCTTGACTGTGATATACTTCAAATGTTAACCTGAAGTGTCATTGACAACACAATGGGATGAGCATTTCAAGGGACAAGACCTAAGACATCTGTGATTTACTTAACGTCACACAATCGTTTTTATCTTCTTCATTTTCATCTTATTGTAGTTATCTCTCACAATAGTCCTGTGGAGCAACATCCCTACTCTATAACCAAGGAAATTGAGTTTTAAAATAGTATGTTCTCACCATAATTATGGGTTTGAAACTAGATCTACCTAGCTCAAAAGCTCTTTCGATTTTCCACTATACCTTGTGGGATTTTAGCACATAATCCCTACTTTGCAAATTTTACATTCTCACATATAATCAAGGAGACCTTCATTTTTCTTTAGAGAATGAGAAGGAGGCAGTCGTAGAGGAGGGATGAGGGGGTAAAAGTGATGTTAAAGAACTGAGGCTCTATTACTCTAAAATGTTTCCAGACTTATCTTACCCTAACCCTGCTCAGATCTTTTATTGTACCCAAATTCGATACCACGGTTCTTGGAATACACTGTATCCAGTGTCAGTTTCTTTTTTGTTTTCTCTCCCAGAATCCTCTTTTTCTTGTCTCTGCTTACTGAAAACCTATCCATCTTTTTAAAGTCCATTTCATGAATCATTCCCCTTCCATGAGGCTCTTTGAACCTCAGTTCTCTCAATTAGAGTGAAGAAAATGATTCCTACTGAGATATCTACCCGGCAGAGTCATTAACATAATTATATGACACCTCAGTCAGTAATAAAATATGAAAAGAAAATAAATATATTATTTCTCACCGTTAAAGATAAAACTTTAGTAGGTCCACAGCCTTTATGCTCACTCTTAGATAATGTTTTGGCGTTACAAGTTCCACTCTAGTCTAATAATTACAAAACTGGAGTCTAGTCCAGTAAAGAAGTAAAACATTTGGTGTCAGGCTTCTCCCATTCCCAGAATGGGGGCCCAGGGAGAGGACAGGAGAGGAGCATGGTTGGCAAATTAAGCATTTCCTCCTCTGCCTCCTCTCCCCTTGTGTAAGCCACAGTTCTGACCTCTGGGAAGTCGGCCTAGGAAGTAACGGAGTAAAGGAAAGGGGCCAGGTTCCATGGCCAGTATAATGTAATCTGTCCTCAGTGCCCACTGGGCTGAAGCATTGCTGACTTTTCCTCTGTTTTATACTTTTGTTGATTCTCTGGAGATTCTCACTCAAGGTCACCAATGAAGTTTCCCTGCCCTTGGCAATGCCCTCCTCTGGGTAGCTCTTTTCTTCACATTCAACAATTCATCATTTCTTCATGTATGGTAACCTGAGGCTGTCCTTTTGGAAAAGATTTCCTTTTAAGATGGCCCAGGTCAATTCAGTTTTGGAAGAGGTGTCATTTTGTCCCCATGAGCCAATTTGAGTTGGAAGTGCATACTATCCCCGTAGATTCTCTTTATACCTCTTGACTTTAGACTTCTCAGAGTTAAGTCAAACACCATTGTCTATCACTTTCAATTTCCAGGACAGCGATATAAAAATCCTATCACAGTCTTCACTCGTTGGCTTGAGGTGAAGGTAAAGCATCCTTCTATTTCCATGAGGAGGAAACAGAGAATATCACAAAAAGGTCACATAAAGAAATCTCTCTACTCTCGTTTTTCCTCCTATGCCGACTGGAGTACACAGTCAAGCTGGCAGCATCATTCATCGTCCCATAGCAAATCATACACAGGTGGTCCGGAACTCCACTGTAGTATCTGGGCATTGAGTGGGAGGAGGGAATGTTCCTTGGAGTCTATTATAGTGTTCTTTGTCTTTAGTTCTATTTTCATAACCTGTTACACAGATAATGGGCTTAAAGGGGGCCTGAGCCATGAATGTGGAAGTCATCAGGACCAAGGAAGCTTTTCTCTCTCTCTAGAGTGAAACAACTACCTTAATTCTCCTTCTCTCTGCTCATAATCTACTTGTTTCTCCTCTCTCTTTCCAAACCGGCTTTCTTTGTTTGTCTAGGCACATACAATAAGAGAAACTCCACAGCTTCCAGTGTTATATGTTTGTTCCCACAGACCAGAAGAGACCAACTAGTTAGAATTCCACTATAAAATTACTAGAGAAGTAAGACAATTGGCTTAATCTGAACTATGTGTCTATTCTAGATCAAATCACCTTTGTCTAACAAACAGGCTATCAGAGCCCATTCCTGAGGTCCGGAAAATTCTCAAAGAAAGGAGACAATGGCCTAGGCAGATACTCCCCAAAAGAGTCAGCAATACATGCATCGCCTGAAAAAAGGCCTACTATAAGTCAATACTTAGTATGTTTTTCTTCACTTATAAGACACTTATTCTCTTCTGAGTAGTTAGATATACTGGACATTGTGGTTTTTCCAACATTACACTCCCTTTCCTTAGTCACGCCAAAATTTTTATTCAGATATCTTCACCTCCTCTGAACATCTCACACTAGCAGAGGGGCAAGTGGCTTAAGCCCAAACTAATGATCATAATCACAGACAGTTGTTCCAGGATGACTGATGTCAGGCTAATGAAATCAAAGGAGAGGATTTCTTGTGGTTTCTGGAGAAAAAAAGTGTCCTCCCTCTTCTGGGAACACTCTTGGAAATGATCCCCTCTTCTTCCATAGATGCTCACGTGGGAGTGGACACAACCAACAAAGCAGACCACAAAGCAGAACCAGGCTTAAGGAAAACCCGAATCTGCAAGAGAGATGAGATAAAAGGAAACTGAATCTTTCATGATTGAACGACTGACTCAAACCAACCCTGAAGCAAACTTATATGTCAATTTTCAGTTACATGAGCCAGTAAATACTCTGCCATTTTAACTAGCTTGGACTGGATTCCAGAAAGAGCTAATTTATATATTTACCAAAACTTCTAACATGTCAGGAAAAAACAGCAAGTATATTTGCAAAGATTGTGATATTTCTTGAAAGGAGGTTATAAATGGACTCTAGGAAAAAAGAGAATCAAGAATTAAAACTCTCCAAAAAGATTAGGATAAAGGCAACCTTAAAACCTTCAGAGAATATAAAAGATATGGTAAAACTCAGAGAAAGGTATAGGAAAATGTTTAAATTGAATTGTAAGAAACTGCCTAATTTTTGTTCTAAAGATGCCATTTCAAGGTGACCTAATGTGATGTCATATGGATAGTTCTCTACCTCTGTCCAAAGAGGATATTATTTTAAATCTCTCAAGAAACTGAAGACAACATCATGAAATGCATAGCACCAGCAACTATCTGAGAAAATTCGAAAGACTACTGTACATAGAAAATACAAAAATAATATTGGGCAGGATAGGCTTTCTATTACCTTTAATAAGCCCATCTAGAAAAGCCCCTGGACACCAGGACCCAGAACTAAGAGGAGATGGGGAGATCTCACTAAATGCCAGAATTACATACCAAAGTAAGATATAGATGATGGGAGCCAGGTAGCAATCTTGAGACCAATCTGGGGGCCCAGCATGTACTACCCATAAAAGCTTCCTACCAGAGACCTTGCCAAGGAGGAGAAGTTTGTCATCTGAGTTCTAGCAGTACCATGGAATAGAGAAAGGGAAGAGAACTAAAACTAGAATAGAATACTATTTAAAAAAAAAAAAAAAACAGACATTGTTTGTTGTCACTTAGTTCTCAATTTTTTTTATGCATAGATAATTTGTATTATATTTATATTATACTTGTGTAATGAAATATTCTGAAATACTTCATTATACTTTTCTTTCTGTTTGGCATCTCCTTGTTTTTTTTTTGGGGGGGGGGTTGTTGCTTGGTTTTTTGCTGTTGTTTTTTTTTTTAATTTTACTCCTATTCTACTAGAGCTATTTATTACCTCTGGGAAGATTAAGATTGTTATAATTAAAAAAGAAAAAAAGTCAGTAGTTAGAGTTTGGCTTTTGGCTTCCAAAATTAGGTTCATTAAATTAATTTCAGTAAGGACGATCTTGAATTTAGTTTTCAGTTTCAAGAACCAGAGAAGAGACTGAGCAAAAAAGGTTGTTTTTTTTTTTTTTCATTTTTGTTTTTGTTTTTAAATTCATAATCTTTCTTTTAAATGTCAAGAAACAATTCCTGGGAGACAGAGAATAGAGTTTTTACTAAAAACCTATAAATATGAAGAATATGGGAGATTACAAGAGGGCAGTTTTCTAGCCCAAGGAAAGGAAACAAAAAAATAGCAAAAACTCCCTTAGGTGTGGCATCTTAGACGGCAGGGGCTACGATTACAAAATATCACAGATTGGGTGGCTAAACAGCAGAAATTTATTTCTCACAGTTCTAAGGCGAGGTAGTCCAAGGTCAAGGTGTCAGCCGATGGAGTACCTGGGAGGGCCCTCCTTCTGTTTTGCAGATGGTCGTCTTCTCTCTGTGTCCTCAGATGGCAGAGAGAGGGAGAGAGAACAAGCATACAGGTGTCTTCTCTAATAAAGATATTTATCCTATTAGATCAAGGTTCTACTCTTACGGCCTCTTTTGACCTTAATTACAAGCATACCTCATTTTATTGAGCTTCCCTTTACTATGCTTCACAAATGTTGCATATTTTATAAATTGACCTTCCATCAGCAAAAATTATGACTCACTTTTTTTTGATATTCATTTTATTGCAGTGGTCTGGAACTGAACTCACAATATCTCTGAAATATACTTGTACTTCCTTACCCCAAATACAGCAGCACAGGGGAATTAGGCATTCAACATCTGAATTGGGGGAGGGAGGAATGTAATTTAGTCCAAAGCATGTGGAAAGTATCCTGAAAGTGAGCTAAACAAGTGAGTCATAGATGAATTTCCGAAGAGGCTCCTGCTCTGCTTTCTCCCCACGTGTAGAGGAGTGTGAATTTGATGATAAACTAGATGGCAGAAAACACCCAAATAGTTCAATTCTATGGGCCAAAAGAACTTTCACTTGGTTTGGGCCTGAAATTCTAATTGGAGGTAGCCTCAAAGAGTGTACCTTGCCAAACGGGCATGGATGCCATAAAGAAGAAGGCGATAAGGCATATCCAGAGCAAGGAGACCTATGATAGCACTCTGTGTATAGCCCCTTCATCTCCATCTGCAGAAATTTCTGCATGTTCAACATGGAATTGCTGCAGCCTTTAACAGAATGCTGTAAAGAGGAGTTTCCTAAACCAGACATTTAATGGGAATCACAGAAAATCTCACTGGATCCGAAACACTAACGGTTAATGTGGACTCTCATCAACACTGAAACTTGGTCTACTTTCCCCTGTCATAGTGGCTGCTACCCCATTTATTGGCATTCTACTATTCCAATATACCATGTTATATTTAAGTGAGAAACAATATTTTTGTTGGCACACTATTGTTATTCTGGATAATTTTTAATTGATACATACCTCTATGAATACACAACTGCTTATAGAGCTTACCTCTTACTGAAAACGACTAGAAAACCGGACAAAATAGATGAAACAACTGTTTTTATACAATGAATAACTGTGCTCTCTGAGAGAAGGGAACAAAACAAAATGAACCCTATGATCGTCCCAACAATTTCTGGACTACAGCACAGGGAGGGCACCCAGAAAGACCCTGGCAGTTACAGTAAGTTGAGAAGACAGAGTTCAGAGATGAGGAAGGCTAACACAATTAAAATTTGCAAGAAAGATTGCCAGAGAAGAGGAAGCTATGCAGAGGATGAGCTCTAGAAATCTGTATAAAGGTCTTCGGTGGAATATCAGTCTTTGGTGGGTAAGGTAAAATTCAACACGGCCAGACCAAAAAAAAAACAAAAAACAAAAAAAACCCCACAACTGCTAAGAGAAGATAGTTATTAGGGAGCTATAAACTGAAGTATCCCCCAAACTCATGTAAACTTAGGAAACATTTGGTTCATATCAGTCAGAGTGCAGAAATGTTGAATTCGTATGGCATTTCATTAAAGAAACCAGAAGTTTTGCGGTTAGTAGTGGGATTAAAGACAACTCATACCCACATGAAAAACTGAAAAGCAAGCCTTGAAAAGAGCAAGCTGATCTGCAAGTAGTTTACCCTGGCAGAGAAACACTCTTTAAAGGAATACCACAAAATCCAGCATTCAATGGCATAAAATTACAATAAAAAAAAATACTGTTCATGTGACGAAGCAGGAAATATGCCCCATAACCAAGAGATAAATTAGTTAACAGAAAACATCCCCAAAATGACAGACATGATGGAATTAGCAGACAAGGACTTTAAAATGGCTATTATAAATAATATAAATAGGTTCAAAAAAATAAAAATAAAACCAGAAACACAATGAGGAGAGAAATGGAAGATATAAAAGGAACTGAGTGGACATTCTAGAGATGAAAATATAATATGGAAATTGAAAATTATATTGAATGCTATTAACAGCAGATTAGATACAACAGGGGACAAAAAAAATCTGTGAACTCGAAGACATAGAAATAGAAATATCCAAAATGAAGCATGAAGTAGGGATGATGGGGAGAACAGAACCACAGTAACTCGAGGAACAATATAAAAATTTAACATATATATAGTTGGAGTCACAGAAGAAAAGGAGGGGTAAGAGAATGGAAAAGAAAAATATTTGAAGAAATAATGACTAAAACATTTTCAAATTTGAAGAAGTATAAACCTACAGATGCAAGAACCTCAGCCAAGAAACTCAAACTACACCAAGGCAAATTATAATCAAATTGCTGAAAACAAGTATTAAAGAGAAAACTTAAAAGCAGCCACTGTTGATGGGCAGGAAACAGAATTGGTATCATTTATATCTTGATATATTCCCAGAGAGTCATTATAATTTAAAATTTTGTATTAAGCAATAATGCTTTCATTTAGAAAGCACCCTTTTTTACTATCAAACAATCCTCAGTTTAAAGTTAACACTTCACATTACCCTGACTAGTTAATAGCCAAAATATCCTTTTTAGTATTGGTAACAATTTACACAAAAGCAACCTTGCACTTAACTGTACTTTGCACTTAACTGTATCAAGTATTCAAGGGCTTTATTTTCCTTAATTGTAATTAAAAATTGAATATTATTTCTTGTGATTAATTGAACTATCAGCATTTTATGAGTCAGATTTAATATTTTTATTCTTACATTTTATCTGTTAATTTGCAGTAATGACAAACTGTGTAACATTTATATTTTTAATAATATTTAAATTTTTTTTTTTTAATTTAGAGTTGACATATAATATTATATTAGTTTCAGGTGTACAACATAGTGATTAGACATTTATATAACTTATTAATTGATCACTTGGTAAATCTAGTACCCATTTGAAACCATATGTAGTTATTATAATATTATTGACTGTTCATTATGCTATACTTTACATTCCCATGACTATTTTGTAACTACTAGTTTGTACTTCTTATTCCCTCCCCTTTCCCAACCACCCCAAATCCCTCCCATCTGGCATCCATCAAAACGTTTGTTGTATCTATGAGTTTGTTTCTGTTTTGTTTGTTTATTTTGTTCTTTAAATTCCACATATAAGTGACATGTGGCATTCATCTTTGACTGACTTACTCTACTCATCATTTATATTTTTATAAATGTTTTAAATTTATGATTTGTAGTGTTTTATTAAATTTTGTATTTAAAATTTATTAGGCATTTAGCTTCATTGACTACTTTTTCTTGACCTGCAAACATACTTTTAAAATTTAAAAAATAACATCAATATTAGTTTTTAGTTTTATATAAAATAAATACCAAAATACTCATATTATAATTTTACTCCATTATTGGATCCCAACTCAGGAGGAATTACTCTATAGTTCTCATTTTGACAGGAAACATAATTAATTATATCAGCACAGTAAAAAGAAAAATCTCAAATGGGCATAGGCAAAAGATTGATTTCTTTAGGGTATGTAGTTTTGTTTTGACCTACTATTTCCATTTATTAGGGTATCATACAACTGTAAAAAAGTAAATGTTAACTTATAGAAAACTAATAGCAATTCAAACTATTTTTATTTGTAGCATTGTACATGAATTTTGTTCTGTAGACGTGTAAATGATTTCTATATGGTCAAAAAGATTAAAACATAAGGTTTGAAATTTTAATTTAACAATGTTATTTTGGTTTTTCAATTATAATATTTCTGCCTGTTTAGTACATTTTTCAATTAGCTTTATTACTCTTCAGATTCCCTCAGTAATTAACTAAGTTAATCTTTGACACTTGCTAATTTTATATTAGTAGAAGAATAGTGTTTTTAATTGTTTTGAAAATTACAGTTTGATGAGCAATCAGATGCAAATGGAGATGGTGAATAAGCATAGTTTTAGAGAAATAAAAATCAGCATTTTTGCACATTTAATTCACAGTGAATGAATTCAGAACTCATCTTATTCGTATCATAAGATTAGTCAACCTGCATAAGAATTTCTACTTTCGAGAGATCAGTATCTTTTCCACATTATCCTTTAGTCTTATCTACCAAGAATGTCTAAACATTGGACACAATCTTATTAGCGATCCCCAAAACAAGTACACAGATCTTTTTCAATTCGTGTGTGTCACTGATGTCCATTTTAGGAAAACAGATGGACATAAGAAACAAAGAAATAACAACAAAAAATATAAACATGGGGAACTACAAATAAGAAATCCCCAAATTCTTATGGCCATCATTATTCTTCCAGAGTCCCCAACTTCCTTCTGACCTAGTGATAGGAAGTTCTTTTAGACTGTTTACTTTTCTATGAACTTTGAAGTTCGCAAAAGTTGTCCCTAAACAAAGGGTATGTGATCTTCTTTCCACAGAAAGTTCTTCTATAAAAGCCCATGTTTTATAAAAGTCATCAGAGTGAACGGTGAGTGTCTGGTCTGAGAACACCCAGCCTACACCATATCCACTCCTCCAGGGCCCCTGACATGGAACAGTTGTAGTTGCTGTCTTGCGGTGGTAGCAGATTTTCTGCAAAAACAGTCAAAAGATAAGGGCCAAAGTGAAGCCCTCTTGCATGCAGGGTCCAGGACAGCAACCTCTCCTTCTTTAGCATTGGAGAATCAACTTTGCGTCACAACCTTGAAGCAAGGAAGTGTGTCTTGGCTAGTGTCTTCTAATTGGGGTGAGAAAAATACTAAGAAAATAAGCATAAATTAATAAGAAAAAATTATCTTGCCAGAGTAAATCAGAAATAAAGATCTGGCATTGACTCTCTTAAACTGTACAAAACTGGACAACTAAAAAGTGAGATTTCATCATCACTCAACATTAGGTCTTGAATTAATGATTTGGTCAAATTGGATTTGTTATTTTGTAAATAAATGACTTTGAATCCAGAAAAAAAAGTGACTAGTTGAATAGAACTTGCGCAGAAATGCAAACTCACAGGGTCAAATTCCATATATGTCTCTACAAAGCTTAGAAACACAAACAAGAGAAGCTTATTCGCATACTTAGGTTTCCATAAACAAGATGACAGAAAAGGATGAGCTGCTGCTGTTTTTCCGTTTCATCTTGTGAACATTTTACTCTGGAAATTATCACCAGGGTTAAGTCTTTGGGCTCCCCATAGACTGTTTCATAAGGAATGTAGCTCAACTGGAGCTTACTTAGTTACTGTTGACACTACAAACAGAAAAAAAAAAAAAAAAAAAAAAAAAGAGAGAGACTTATTTCACACAGATCTGAAACAATCTCAAATGTATACCTGCTGCAACACCAGCTTCCAGTCCTAGAATGCCAAGTTTAAGGGGAAGTATTTCAGATATATTTGAACTCCAAATTCACCTCCTTAAACTTAACATAAATGAAGAGAATAAAAGGAAACTCATGGAATAATCCTCTATGACTATTTAAACAGGATTTTGTCAATATTTACCGTTTCTATTGGCCACATTTGATATGATATTTGCTTCCTACTTTATTTCTCGTAATCCAAGAACTGTTTCTAATAGAGGCAGTTAACACTGTAATCTCCTTGTTCTTGGGTTTATGGCTAAAGATATTTAAGTAATTTTTCAATCACACCAAATTTAGTAAAACAAATATCATCTCCATGATTATCAAAGAGAGTATTGTGTGTTTGCAATGAGATATTTAGAGTACGAAAGGAAATCTGCTAGGCTTGGGAATAATAAGTTAGACAGACAACATTATATTTAGGTCTGGTAATAGAAAGAAACAAGCCAGTGTTAAAAATCTAAAAACCTACAGTATAACCTTGGAATATAAACAATGAAAATATTTTGTTACTATCTGGAAATATACAAATCTCAGAAAATAGAAAAAATTCTCTATGCCCTACTACATAGATAGACACATACATCCAGGTCTCTCTATTTCTAGAATAAATATTTGGTCAGTATAAAAGCTTGACAAATAGAGCACCATTTTCTACTTTTCAAAGTGGATTCAATTGATTTCCAAAATGAGGGATGGAGTAGAGATAAGAAGGTACCTTCTTTACTCCACAGCATTCGAACATTTTATTTTTTTACCTTTCTTTTTACTGAGATATAATTGACATCGTGGAAGTTTAAGGTGTACACACTTTATTTCTATCAACAAATACATTATGAGAGGAAAAAACACTAGTGTTTTTTAATTTGAAAATCTGAGTGACAGTTTATTTGAAGTCTTTAAAGCTTACTAAGTTAATGAATTAGGGACATCTTGCTCTTAAAATTCCAGTAATATTAAAAATCAGAAAATGCATTTGAAGATAGAAATATGAAAATTTAAGACACATAAAGGAAAATACACCACACGAGTAAGGCGGTAAATAATCTGATGCAGTACAAAAGTAGTATGAATTAAAAAGTCCTGCCCCTGCCTCTAAAAGTTTGGGGATCCAAAACCCTCTTCATTTTGTATTTTCTCTTCCTTTAAGTCCAAGTTGATGTAATTTTTAAAAAACTCATGTGGTTTTCTTATGTATCAATTTATAAACAACACTAAAAAGTCAAATTCAAAAGCTCTTCAAGATAAACCCTTGTCTACTTAGGCTTCTTTTGAGACAGCTGTGAAAAAATACCCTCAGATGCCCTATTATTTTACTGAATTGATGTGGCCAGGTAAGCATTAAGATTTTTAAAGAAGCTTTCCTTTGTTTGAAATATTTTGTGAGCAACAGTCTTAGATCCTTCTGAGGTATTCACAAAGATCTTAGCGATTTATCCTAACTTTGACCTTTTCCAGAAGCCGTTTTTCAATTTAATAATGGGTTTTAGAAGATTTGGGTAAGAAAAATAATTTTATTTCAAATTCAGCAAGTTCTGGCTCTTTTATATTTAATGGTTTATTATTTAGCTCATCTTTCTCATATGTTATTATAAGCAATAAGAAAAAATATCAAGTGGCATTTTGAATATTCTCCCTGAAAATTTCCTCAGCAAGATTCTTGAGTTTTTAGGAAACTTTCCTCTTTGCCACATTTCTGCAGATGACTATGTTGGCAAACTCTGCCATCACCTAACAAGGATCTCCTTTTCTTCAGTTTTCAATTGCATTTTCCTCTTTTTCCTTTAAAACTTTACTGACAGTTCCCTCAAGGCCTTTTAGGTTTCCACTAACATTCTATGTGAGACCCTTTTTGGCATTCATGAGCAGTCCCCTCAACACCATTTCAACTTCTCCCCACAGTCCAGTTCAAAAGCCAATGCCACATGTATAGGTTTTTATTATGGCAGCATCCAATTTCTAGGTACCAAAATCAGTAGCAGTTACCCAGTGATACATACACTATTCCCAAAACTTTGTGGCTTAAAGCAAAACTTGTTACTTATTTTGTTCATGAACCTCTATTTTGGGTAAGGTTAAGCAAGGACAACTTATCTCATCTCTACATGGCCTCATATGGTGTGACTTCATTGACAACTAGAGAACCCACATTCAGGATAACTGACTGATATAGTTGGCAATTTGGTGCTGTTAATTAGCTAGGAGTTCAGCCAGGGCCAAAGTCTAGAAGCTTCTGTCCTCCACATAGACTTCTTCTTCCTAGATATTTTGGTCTTCTTGACAGCATGGTGGCTGGGTTCCAAGATCAAGCATCATGAGAGAACCAGATGGCAGTGCACGGCATTTTTTATGTCCTAACCTTGAAAGTCAGAGTTTATTACTTCTACTACACTCTATTGTTCAAAGTAATCATAAAGTTTCAACCAGTTGCAAGGGGAAGAGACTCCAGCTCCTCATTGGGAAGTGACAAGGTTTTTGAAGAGTACATAGTTAGGACAGGAGGCATTGTCGCATCCATCTTTGAAAAACATAATGCATTACATTAAGTTAAAAAGGATTGTATAAGGAAATTAATATTTTAGGGGATACGCCTTATCTCTGATGGAGATGCACAAAAGGATATATCTGGACTTTGACTCAAAAATAATGGAAAGACATTGGGAGGCTTGGAGCAATAGGGGTAAAAGGATGACAAAGTCATATTTGCATTTAGAACAATTGCTAACAATATGGGAGAATATGGACTTCAGATGAACTGCTGTAGGAAGACCTAGGTAGAGAATAGTGCCACGACTCAGACAAAAAGTAAGAGGGCAGTAAAGATGATTGGTTATAAAGAAATTAGACTATCAGGATTTTATGGAAAGAAGCATAAAAAAAGACAATAAAAATTTGCTAAGTGAAACAGGAATTTTGATAGGGCTATTACTTAGCTATATCGATAAAGGAAAATGTAAAAAGTAATCTGAAATGGCTTATGTCTCAAATGACATGATCTTTGCATATAATATTCCCTTGAAGGGAAAGAAATGACATGGTACGATCCGTAAATGTACTTTATGTGTTTAGAATCTATAAGATTTTTTTAATTAAAAACTCAAGTATTAAAACCACCCAGACATTTCTTTTTGAGAAGTCAAATATATATTTTAATAACCACATAACCACCAAACCAGGGACTTATGAATATCATAACACTTTTATAGTTATTTTTATAGACCATCATTACTAATTAGAAGTTCCTTAACTTCTTAAAGAATTAACTATAAAGTTTTGTACCAGCAACCATAAAACTACTTGGGCTCAGAAGAAGCACCTGCATATAGGATACTTTTCTAGCATTGTACTAGAATATTTTTGGAGATATCTAAATGTTCTTTGTTTAAAGAAGAAACCAGGAAGTTGACAGTAGCTTTCACCTCTAAAAAGTGCCTCTTCCTTTTCTTGTCTATAATGAGATGTCAAGGTCATGAAATACGGATGTCCACACTTCTTAGTCTCTAAGATACACAAATCGTGGTTAAGTAAGTGTTACTCCCTTAGCAACATTTGTGACCCAGAACTATAAATTCTTTCATCTAGAGAGAAGATGCTGACTATTCTACTGTTATGCCTTAAAATATTGTCAAAATTATTTGCAATTTCTACCAGTTGAATATTTATTCAACTTTAGATTGTATGTTTTTCAGAATTAACTTGGCTGATACATATCAATTGGAACTCTAATATTCTGAATAGTAGAACTCTTCAAAAGTAAATCTCAAAAGTAAATAATTATAATGTACTCTGTGTATAGTACATTTTACTTATATTTCTATGTTGATAAGAAATTAGCTTAATTTGTTAGTCAATTTTTTCTCAAATTTTTTAACCCATATTCCACTAGTTCAGATTTTAAAAGTCTATGCTTTCTGTAGCTTGTATTTCCAGGGACTATTTCTCCAAATATAAAATTACAACACAGTAAAAACGATTCTGTGCAGGTATTCTGTGTGCATAGATACACATATTTGTGCACAGATGCACACAGATGTACGACACATATTCTGATAATTGCCCTTGGACAGCTGAGAATATCCTTAGAGAGTTTTTAAAAGCTAAATTTAGTTTTTCAGTTCCTTTTTTTAAAATGAGATAAAAAGAAACAGGAGGTTAATGCTAAGAGAATGTTACTGTCAAGGGCATTCCTATTAAAAATAATAATAATAAAGGGCTACAATTAGCCAAAACTAAGGATTCCAGTTTTCTGAAGCTCTAAATCTTTTAAGTAAATGATATAGAGTAATGCATCGCATCATCAGCAATTATCCTGATTAAACTTTTATTGTGGTGCCAATTAAGTATAGTCATAAAAATAATAGAAAAGATAAACTTCTGACAAGTGTATCTACCATCGAATTTGCCTGAATTAAATAAAGCTTAGGCAGGACAAATCACACAACTTTGATAGTTAGTGGCTTAGTTAACATAAAGTTGAAATAACATCAACTATATTTTTACTCATCTTTGATTCAGATAATCAATACAGTATATCATTTTGATATTTTAAAACATTATTATCATTTCTACTACCTCCTGCTAATAACTAATATTTATTGAGCTCTTACGATGCACTTTGGAGTATTTTATTACACCTTATCAATCTCCCCCAATAAACCAGAGGTAGGTGCTGTTGTTATTTTCAGGAGAGTGAAGCTAAAACAAGTAAGCAAATCACAGAGCTATGCCTGGAACTGAGGTCTATCTGCTTCTAGATTGGAACTCTTAATGTTCACATTTTTCTACTCTCTTCAGTTATATGTATTTTGGCAATATTTTCTTGCAATAAGAAGTGAACATAAATGTCTTTGGTTTTTAGCAAACTCAGTACAGACTCAAACATATAGCCCAGATCACATGAAGAACTAACTTGTTTTACACAATCTAATATCTCAAACTTGGCATTCAGGCTAGAACGACATTGAAAGGGACAGTTGTTGCCAAATGTGGTATTTTTCCCCAGTTCTATCAGATACTATAATGCACAGATTTTAGGAAGAAAACAATGTTCTCAGAGCAGAAAAGTGGAGTTCAAGAAATCTCTCAATAAGGAAATAATTTCTAGGTCTTAAGATAAGAAAAGGAAAAAAAGCAGAAAAGAAGTGCTGAAATTGAGAACACACTGTAAAAGAAATCCATATTACTCTGAAAGTACCTGTGGTTTGGATTTTTCCATCATAGAAATATTTGCTCACCAAAAGATTTAAATTCAGGCTCTTACTGATTCCCCTACTGCTGCCTCTTCTTTTCCCTTTATTTTTGTTATTAATGGGTAAGTATTAAGTACTTTAAAGAAACTTACTTTGCTGCCAGCATCACTATAATTTAACTAATCCATCAACCAAGACATATTTATAAATGGACAGCTATCAGTGTCACTGATAATCCACAGTTTCTGATTGTAGATGAAGTTTCCTTCACTACTATTGTGCCTCTTCACACATAATTTTTGTCAAATGTGTATCTAGATTTTAAAGAGATAAAACATCTCTTAAGGGATGTTGTTTCATTCATTTCCCTTTCTTATTCTGGATATTACAGGCAGAATGAACCAAGCTAAGATTCTTCTAGGAAATTAATATCTACTCTAAAAAAATGGTCTTGGATTACACCTAATGGAATTATGATATTATTTATGTTCTGCTTTTGGCTTCTTATAGGACATTTGAAAGACAACAAAAAAAACAATAATAAATTGTATCAAAATAAAAACTGTTTTGTGAATCTTGAAAAACTTGACTCAAATGCTAGTAAAATTAGCAAATTAGTAAATAGTAAAATAAGGCCATGAAAAATTTACTTGTCCTTAGTGTCTTCTACTCAACAGCCATTCATTAAGTACATGTTGAATGAATATAATTGTGATGAGATTTCTGAATAGAAAAAATAATAAAAATGAGTATGCTCAACATTTTTCATCAAAATACTTGTCTGTTCCTAAGAGTAGGAGGGAACCAGTTTGCGCTTATAGTGTCATACTAAAGACCCGGCCATGGCCAATTGGAATTAGTTGATTTGCAGGAGGGTTTTCTGGCAGAGGGCAAAAGAGCTTACCAGCACCAGAGGAGAAAAGGGATGGGAAGGACAACAAAGTATCTGTCTCTAGTGCTTTTCACCCATGACTAAGCCCCAATGGAGATGCTGCTGGAAGTATAAATGACCGAAGATGCATTAGATGTGTTCACAAGATATTCATGAAACAAGGCTGGATTATAAGCAGTGCTGCTTTGTTGCCATTGTAGTAAGTAGATACAGCAAGAGAAGTTCTTTATTTCCATACAGCACAATACTATCATAATTTGGCCAATTGAGATCCCCAGTAGAAGAGCAGAGAAGCACTATGGCTCTCAACAGAGAAAGTAAGAGACCAGGCAATCACTTAGAATGATAGATAAGAACAAAGATATATGAATGACTCTTGGGAACTCCTCCCCCATATAAATGCATGTGATTTGCCTCAGGTGATGGTCAAAGATTTTTAAAAAATGTCTATTGTCAATAATGCGATCCCATTTTGTCCTCATAGGCTAATGGGGTCTGGGTTAAAACATTCTATTTTTATTCAAATGTTTATATGAGTCAACTTATTTTACATATTTCAATAGGTTAATAATGGTGTCGATACTTCTAACTAAACATAAATCAGAACATTCACAACTGAGATTTATCTGATGATCCGTTGTGATTTAATCAAGAACAATCGGTGACCAGGAACAAGATTGTGATAAATATTTGTGAATCAACTCATCAGATAATATGTGCTTTGCAATACATCAAGGGATTTTTTATTTAACCTTGAGAAATAATAAAAGAGATTATGTGAGACATACTGAAATAAAGTATGAATTGTCTGTGGATGGATTTACTAAACTATTAAGAACACAAATAGCACATTACGATGTGTTCAACACAGGTATAATTATTTTTAATCACTAACCCCTTCCCCCAAAGGAATGGTAAACAACTCCAAATACCAACGACTGAAATTTTACAATTTAGTGATGATCTCCCTTCTGCAACATCTCCTGAGCTAGTTCTTTTCTTTTTTGGGTCTCATTCTTCATCTTTACTGGTTGACTCTTCAAGCACTCAGACTGTCATTGCATCTTCTCATAGTCTCTGGTCAACACAATATAGACTTATTACCTGCAACCATTAATAACAAAGTAGCTCTTTGCTTATGTGTTATTGATGCTACACAGGCCTCTCTTGACCATTGCATGTTTCCATGAGGTCTTAGGTGTTTCTCCTCATGGTTTCCTTCCTGTGTGCTGTGCTTACATTTGTTCTTTATTTTGAACTTTGAGCTGTAACGAAAAGTTTCTTCTAAGATACATCTTAAAGATAAAATGTCCTTTCTTTACTTAACAAATTTCTCCCTTCAAAGAATCTGGCAGACAGGTAATAGGACCTGCTATTCTAAATCCCCACTACCAAAAATAAAGTAGTAAATAGTGAAGACTAGCAGTATCGACTTCACATGAGAGTATGTGGAAATGCAGAAATTTGGACCCCAGAAAGTAGGACCAGATGTATTCAAGCAGAATCTTCATTTCTACAAAATCTCAAGTGATCTGATTTCTATGCATATTAAAGTTTTAGAAGCATTACTCTATCAAATTTTTTTTTGTTCCGAAGAACAAGCTTCGTTGAAATGGAAAGGCCATACTATTCACTTTTCACATAATAGAGAATCAGGGGTCCTTTGCCAGTCGCTGGTTCTATTGCTTGAAAGGACACAAGATGAAAATTTCAGTCCTGGGTCTATAAATTCATGTTCTCTCTTCTGTAAAATGCTTAATTTGCCAAATCTCACCTACCTGTTACCCTATTTCCACCCATCACCAGCATCTCTATCATCGCCATAAACACCTTATTGAGCTATGCCAAGCATTGTGCTAGGTGCATTTATACTCATACTAATGACTCTTTGAAAAAGATACTAGTATCACCATACCAGTTCTACAGAGTAGAAATCTGAACCCAGCTTGAACTTTAACGACTAAATTCTATTACCTCTCATGTATTCTTTGCTATTCTTTTCTTTTGGATAGAGAAATATATACATACTTATCAAGTGAGTCATCTCTTGAATTTCATATATCCTAGCCCTTTTGCTTATAACATTTTGTTACCTCGTTGTCTGAGAAAGTGCCTGTAGAAATAGTGATGTTTAACCATATTTCTTTAACAAAAACACTCCTTATGACTAGTTATAAGTTTAATTACGCTGGAAAAAATAGGTATTCTTAAAATGTATGTTTGTAAACACAGTAGTATTTACATTTCTGTATTTCATGAAGCCAAATATGACATTTAAAATTATTTTTAAAGACATAAAATTATAAAAATTTTTGATAAATACTTTATGATAAGTGAAATAAGTCAGATGGAAAAGGACAAGAACCATGATTTCAACTCACATATGGGATATAAAACAGAAAGTAACAAATGAACTCAGACACAGACAATAGTATGGTGTTTATCAGAGGGGATTCTGGGGGAGGATGAAGAGGGTAAAGGGGGTCAAATACATGGTGATGGAGAGACTAGACTTTGGGTGGTGAGCACACAACGTAATATACAGATGTATTCTAGAATTCTACACCTGAAACTTATGTTATTAACCAATGTTACCACAATAAATTTAAGTTTTCTTTGTAAAGTGTGTTACACTGGCAAATTGGCTCTTTTAAGAAAATTAAGAGGTTTACGTACGTTAGAATTAAGAACAGAATAATTTAGTATAAAACATTAACCTCTTCCTTAAAACATTGTTATTGATGCTCTGCATGTCATTTGAATGTTCAAATGGAGTATGCTTGTTAGTCAATATTATAATTATTGATTACATAGAAGTGTATTAATGATATCAAGGTTGATTCAAGGGACATTTTGTAAATCTAAATTAACAGAAGCATCAAAACGATAGAATGTAATTTTTCTAAAACTCTAAAAACATATATTGACAAAACATCCTTTTTTCTCAATAGTTGTGTAGTCCTCCTGTAAGTTGTACAAAGTAATTTTTTAAGGTTTGTTCAATTTTTTTCTCCTTAGCCTACAATGTTACTTTAAAATGTTATCACTTCAGGTACATTTATATCTAAAACAAAGCAACATTCTCAGTCCCACTTCTAAGTCCTTCTGATGTCTGCTCTTCAAAATGCATTGTTTCCCAAATTCATTCCAACTCATTTAATATTTAATATGGTTTTATTATCTTTAATACATTTAATATGGTTTTCTATAAAGTATCCTTTATATTTTTTTTTAAATGCCCAAAAAGGAGACAATCTAATTCCTAAGTGTGTATTTTCATTCAAAGTTGCAAACAATATACTTTATTACCTTTCCTTAGAACATGCTGTTATTCATTTTCTTTATATATCCATCTTCTTAAGCTCAAAGCCTTTAAAAGGGTGGGTATCCAGCAAACTTTCAATAAAGATTAGTCTCCTTTGGAGAATTCAAAAAGATCCTCATAGGGAAATGGGCCCTTGTATTTATTTGTTTAGCATTGAGCATATTTCTGATTTATTGCTGAGCACATTCTTTATGCAAGCTATTACTTAATGAGTTTTAGAGCATGTTGTGAAAATGAAAAAAAAAGGTAAAGGGTCTGAGTTAATAAAATTTAAAAACTGTACAGGAACTATTAGAAATGAATCTTAATTTGATACATTTAGAATGAAGCCAGAATAAGTGCTAATTAAATGCTTTTGATATTCATAAATGGTTTCAATAGTCATGCATAACTTACTACAAAACTTAGATCCTCAGCTTGAATAAGATTGAATGTTTCCTCTTTCCCACGTCCTAGAACCCTATAAATTCCTTTCCAAGAGAGGAAAAAGAAAAAGAAAGGAGCAGCTCTGCTTCTTCAGTTTTGCTTTATTCTTCCACTAGCATCACACTCTCATTTGGACAGGTGAGGCACTTGGGAGTACACCATCCCTTCAGAAATCTCCCAATCATATTTTTTCATTACAATATTTTACATGCATTTTGCTGCATTCTTATTTTCCTCTAAAAAAAAGTATGTCATAAACCTAAAACTGCTCCTAAAACATATCTTTAAAAAGAAAAATGGCCAGCTGAGCACTCTTAACTGTCGTAATGCCTACTTTAAATGTTACTGGAATTCAACTGCATATTCTTAAGAGGAACAATGTGTACTTCAAATCTGAGCTGTCCATTATTGTCAATGGTATATCATTCACAGCAACTCTCAACTTCCAAATCTCCATTGCAAGATACTTTTTCTTCTGTGCCGTCTTCATTCAGGTTCTTAGCACAGCATGCACAAGCTACAGACAACACAGGTTCTTGAAAACATTCATCATGCACATAGTAATTCAAACTGTGCATTCTGGATAACCTCTGCTGATGTTCTTGACCCCATCCTTTCCATTTCCCATTCTTTAAGACTACTTAAATCACATCTCCTTGGTAAAGATTTCTGACAACCCAGGATAGTCTCTCAAATTTTTTATTCTTCTTCATTTTCCATTTAGTACTTCTAAACTTACCCATAAATAAAAATATGCCTTGTTCTTCCACCTAGTTTGTAGACACTCTCTTATTTCTACATAGCAGCTAGCATGGTGGCTTGGATACAGTAGCTTTCAAATGTTCAAGTACACAAAGGTTTAAATTGGGGAGAGGAAAGAAGACACTCTAATAGTGTTGAGGTTCATTTTATTCGTATACTATTAAGTGATCTGCCCATTGGTTCAGCTTATTGTTGCAACTGCTATATTTCTAATTTTGATTAGCAAATTCTGGTTATCTTGTTTGTATCACCAGAAATGAAGTAAAAGTGGCTACAAAGCTAAATAGTTAAAATCATGGGTGCCTGTATTACTTTTAATGTGGGGTGTTCGGTTTATACATATCACTACTGTTATTAGCATCAACTAGTTAAATTGCTGAATAGTTTGACCAAAGAATAATACTTTAATGTCTTTTTTTTTTTTTGTAGTCTAACAGTACATTTTAAAGAAGTTTTATTTGGCCTCAAATGGCAATCATTAGGACCACAGAACTAGATGAGACTGAGAGGAATCAGTATGAGCTCTTTCTCCAGGGTGGTCTAAAGTACACTTTAATCTTTTAAGGAAAAGAGAGTAACAATCTATTAGGTTATATGCTGTAATTCTTTTGGACCTCATTTGTTCTCATCAAATCTAATCCAAATTCTTCATGTCATAGTTCAAGAAAAGAAAGCACTAAAAACATGTTAGGCAAAATAAATACTTTATTGTTTTAATTCTTTTTTAGAAATCGGCCTTTGTGTGATAATTCAAACATTTATAAACTTTTAGACAGTCTTTCAAAGAATTTCAAACACTTTTGATTAAAATTTCACACAAAGAAATATGAGTTGAAAATTATAAATGCTAAAGGAATAATTCTAACATTTGGTTGTTACTTTACATATTTATTTAACACATATTTATCCAAATAGGAACCTTTCCTTTTTTTTCCCCATAAAAACAAACAGTTCTCAATGGTTAAAAGTGAATTAAAACCATCTATTATGAGAACAAATCTAAATTACTTCCATTTTTAAAAAACAAAACCAGCTTATTTCTATCCACTCAAGTCACAGGCCCCATTATTCTGGCAATCCTCTATTTAGCCTAAAAGACAGAAGAAATATCTCCTTCTAATGAAGTCTGGACAATGCAAAAAGTACATAGTGTTTAACATAAGGCACATTTCCAAAAGAAAACTACTACATAAGCTATAACAAAATTACATTTGTCTTGGGTAAAGTAACAACGCTTACAGTGTAAGAACATTAAGTAGTTGCGGATTAACCTCATACAATTCTATCCTACTGCTATTAGTAACTTCCTCAAGAATTAAGAGCAATTTTCACAAGAACAAGTTTTCTTCTGGGAAGTGACATTAATTAACAGCAGTGGAGGGAAAATCATTGGTTGCTTCAAGCTCTCAAAAAATGAATCAGTTATTGCACAGTCAATACCTCATAGAGGTCAGTGTTTAAGGGAGCTAATTTGAAGAAATATGTTATTTATAAGTTGGTTAAGTCTGGAAGTTTTCAAGTTTTAAAATTAATTCTACATAGGGAATTGACTGGAAAAATTGACAAATAAATATTAGGCTTTTCAAATGGCTACAGTTTTGATAGTTTAGAAAAGTCAGCAAAGTTCCTAATTTTCTATGTATGTTTTTAAAAAGATATGCATAGAAGAAACAAACATTGTACACTGTATATAATAGCCCAGCCCAGCAGCAAATATCTTCTGAAGCACAAATAACACCTCCACCAGTGAACATCATTAACTCCAATATTATACAGCTAATACGGTCCAGGACAACCTTGAAAAAGAGAAGTGAACATTAAATGTCTTCCAAATACATTACTAAAAATTTCTTTAAAAAAGAAATGAGAATATTCTCTAAATATATACATAAATAAGATCCTGCTGTGATCTCTAAGAGTTAATTCTTTTATTTCTGGGTTTGAAAAAAAAATATTAGTTGCTTCATGAAATAGATTAGGAAAACACTTTTCTCATTTTCTAAAGCTAGAATTATATACTTTTCTAATTATATTATTGTTTCTCATATTTTATTGAACAAATATTTTCAGTTCTATTAAAAGTATTATTTTACTGAAGGGTATTACTCCCTTTTGTATTCACCAAGTATTACTATTAACACATATTTTATAAAATGTAACTAGAGTTATGATAAGATTAAAGTCATTCATTTCAATAAATATAATAAACAAAAACAATTCCTCATAAATTATGACATGTTTAAATATGGACATATGGGATACATTTCTTTAAAAGACAAAAAATTAAGATAACAAGAATATGTGATTAATTCTCAAAATCTTGGTCTGTAAATTGCACATCTGAATACTATAATAACCAATGCTATCAAAATAAGATTCGGGTTTGAAGGTCCTGATTTCTTTAATTCCAGCATTTATTTAACTATAATGAAATTTCAGTAAAATAACATAATAATCCCTTGGAGGTTAGTATAAGATTTAACTTGCTTAATTTTCAAAAGGGGTTCTATGAGGTTTTCACACTGTAGGATAACATTATCTACATTCTAAAAATTAAAATTTCATTAGAGAAATGGACCTGTGTACTAACAAAGCATTAAAAACTAATTACTAATTTACATTTATCTAAACAAAGAAATTCAGAAAATTTACCTTTTAATTCCATTTAATGACTATCTTGCTTAGAATTAGATGCTTTACTTGAAGATACTGCTGCCAAAAGTCCACTTACAATTTCCCGTCTGATTTCTCCAACAATAGACTCTTTAATCTAGAATGGAAAAAGAGAAAAATAAGAATTTAGCAATATGACTGTAATCTATTTTTTGTTTTCAAAAAAACATAAATAGCATTTAATTCTTACAATCCTCTAAACCATAAAGAAAAACTAGAACCTTCATGCAATACAGAGAAGTTGTGGGGAATCACACCCATCTATCCTCAAACCCAGGTCAGACTTCTAGAACTGGTCTACCATAATTCAGACAATTACATTACAAATATCACATTTCTTAGATTGAGAACATTAGAAAATGTTATTTTATAGATTAAAAAATTTCTAAAGAATTTACTTCATGACACAAAATAACCTGGAAGAAGTGATTAAATGTTTGCTTCCCTTTTGTTTTTTATTAATGTCCTCCTTTGTTTGGTAATCAGCAGGATGCTTGAGTGTTCTCATTGTTAAGAAAACTCAAGAGTATCTAAAGAAGTTATAGGTTGTTCTAACCTAACATGTATATTTTAAGTGGAAAGAAGAAATGATCATTTAGCACAAATAATTTTAAAGCATGAAAACATTCTCTAAGCAACCATAAACTAGAATGAAATTTTTCTTTAGCTGTATGGTCTATGTGTTACCTGTCTGATAAGGATATACATCTCATTTTATTATTGGAAAGGGCAAAACAGACCCAGGGGCAATGACAATTCCATCAAGATTTTCTTCTCCAGATATGCAAACACTACACATGCCTAATCACACCTTTTTCTCTCTAATGATATAGCATCACCTCCAAAAAGCCTTTTGTGAAGACTTTAAATGTGCATTTCCTGAAATAAACTGACAATGCCTTCCTAAATTAGCACTGGAGACAATCTCAACCAGCTTTTAAATATTCTGCATTTTCAGTTTCCTGTCAGCCTGATCTATTTCCTACAATGTCTCTAAGTACATCCTGAACACATCTCAATTGAAGTCTTTCCAAAAATGGCTCTGTATTAATCTGTCATGCAAAACTGGTACACAACACACCGATTTATACATAAGTATCCAGAGTAACAAATGTGCCTTATCTATCAACCATATGCACTGGAATATAATTAAATAAATATAAACTACTCATTTTACCTTCTACCAATATTTCTAAACTTTAAACATCATCAAAAGTGTCTGAAGTTCATAGGACTTCAGATTCATTTTTGAAACAAATATGTTAGATACAAATATTATGAAAACCAGAATCTCTTAGCCACAGTATATAAGCACAAATAAAATGTGTTTAATGGGAACCGATTCAAATCTGTATTTACAAAAGACAATGACTGAAACAGTCTTTCTACTTTTGCAGTCCAAAGCAACATGGCAATTTCATTAAATCTCATCATTCTTCACCAGTCAAAAAACGAACTAGCCAAAAAAATTATTTACAAACTAAAAATGTGTGCCAATGTATTACTGGAGTAAAGCGAGAAAGTCTCCACCATTATAGATGTTAAAATCTTGAAGGGTGCAAAACGAGTATACTGTTACATAGAATATGAAGAGGAAAAATAACTTAATTCATTAATAACCTAAGAACAGAATAAATTTTGAAAAATGAGAGACTAGTATGGGCTAAAAGAGGAAAAAAACAAATTCTCAGAGAAAGGCAGATTTTAACATAGTAAGTCACAGAGAGGAAGGATGATTTCAGGTGACAATGAGAATAAAAAACTGCAGCAAGAGCACCCTGGATGAGAGGGGAGCAGAAAGGAACCTCACTGGTAAGATAGCTGCTGCTAGGGGATGGAAGAATAGAAAGAGTGAGGTCAAATGGAAAGTGTTTACTGTGAGCTCTTTCAGGGAGAGGACTGGGTCTCATTTATCAATGTATCCTATTATAAAGTAAGTCCTCAATAAATGTCTGAATGAATGAAACAATGACAGAGCAAGAAAGCACGAGTGAGAGACCATTTGAGACATGAAAAGCAACAGAAAGAAAAACAAAGGACTACAGACTAGCATGACGAAATGCCTTTAAAAATTTATCAAAGGAATAAATGTATGGACAAAAAAATTAGTTCTAAAGTCTGCCACGCTACAGCAAGGTTGGAGGGTTAGGAGTGAGAAAACTGTAAGGATGGATGGTAACACTGCTTTTATGAGCACAATTTCCAAAAAGTGATACAGGATGAAGACAAGCTACTTGAAATTAAGTAATGCTCACTGGCAGCCTAAACAGACTGACTACAAGTCTAAAGTGTAGGGCAACGTATCCATTTGACATGCATCTATTGAGTGCTGACTTTGTGACAGCCATTATATCAAATGATCACTAAAAGAAGTTATAATAAGAACATGGTCAAGCTGTGTATTTACCAAAATACATGTTTAAAGCATGTCAGATGAACTGTAATGAAGATGCTAAATGGCATGAATCAAGCTTAGGAACTTCAATAAACAAAGAACAGCTCTTTAAACATAAAGCAATGTATGTTTACACGTGGACATTTAACTCTGTTGAATTTGCTGTGAGCAAATGTTCATTTATTCTATTAAGTAATTTTTTACCTTTTTTTTTTTTTTAATACTTAAAACAGTTTCAGGCCACTAATACATACATCACAGGCAACCTGGGCAAATTCCAGGAGAGTACTTTCCCTCCACTATAACATATACAATCTCCACAGAAAAGGGGTATCTTCTTTATTCTGACAAAAGCTTAGATATTGAATGAGTGTATTAAACATTTGTCTGAAAGGACTTTCTTTCAATGCTCTCCTTTAAACAAAAATTCTACTGTATTAATATATTATAAATAATGAAAGCTTTCTTTTCAGACATTTCACATATCATGAAATGATGGAGACAAAGGCCCAACAGACATTATTGTTTTCATGCACTCATGAGTGCAATAGGAAATCTTCTGCCAAACATGCTTAACCCTTACTTGCAAAACTGTTCAACCCAAGCTTAAAACTTGCCTTCCTGAATGAAGACTTTGTTAATAGGGTCAGGGGCCCAGAATTTACTAGGAAGGCAAAATCTAATGTTCTTGGTAGTTGATACAATAAGCTTTTAAAGAAATGGGAATTCAGTACCAAGTGTATTTAAGTAAACACATTATGAATTTGAAGTGAATGGAATCAAGACTAATCTGAATTTTAAATATTTTGTAAACAAAGTTTAACAGAATACCATTATAATTGAGTTAAAAAGATACTAACACAAATTATAAATGGCATTAGACTAATTTATCAAAATGTGCTTCTAAAGTGGTTCAAAATAGTTTATTTTCTTAAGAATATCAATACTCCTCTTTCCTCTTGATCTATATATTTTGCTTGGTAAGTCATTTTTCTATAAACAGTACAAGGGTAACTGTTAAGCCCAGCTTCTTCCAAACTACGCCAAATTCTGAATTAGAGAGTTTCTAATAATGGGTTTAGTAACAAATTCTGAAAAATTCTTAAAATATCTGCTTGCATTTCAGTTTAAACATTTTCGAATCATAAAATCTTATAAATCTAATGGGAGAGTCTTCTAAATGTTAAATAATTCTCTAGGACCAAGAGAACAGCTGACTTCCTATACGTTATGTTCAGCCGGTCCAAAATCAATGCTCTGGTCTAAGATATTTACTCCTAGGAAATTACATACAGCACACATCAGACCATCCATTAATGACTTTAAAAACAGGGACTCAAGAGTGCATTAAGGGAGTATTTGTGCCAAATGAGTAATATACAGTAGAGTTTTTATCCAAAGCAAGGTAAAGAAAACTAAAATATTATATTTCAGAGGGGAGCGTGGGAAGTACCTTAAAATTTATTTCTTTGGTTAACAAATATAGCATGAAGAAAAACAATTTCACTCAAAAATTGATCTTTGACATGAAGCATGTAAATAAGAATGGATTATAATCAGTTAGACCTAGCTGAGTATGATGCATGTACAGAGCTTGCTAAACATTTGCCAGCTAACTAACTTACAAAAATAATTACATTGGTAGGATCAATTTAAACTTTTAATTGGTAATTCATGTTATTAAAAAAAAATTACATGCAGTCTATTCTCCTATAATGCTTGTTTTGAAAATGTGAACTTATCTCAAGGTGACTGAAATATTAGGAAACAACTTGGTCTCCTTTTTTAAATAATATATATAATATTCCTTATTACCTGATCCTAGTGCCAAAAACAGTGACTTAACCAATTTTCTCAATTAACTTTTGACCTTTAATTACTAATCTTCCTAATTTTTTGCAATCCTTTTGGTACCCTAGAACTCTGGTTAAACACTTCAGGTTTGCACACTGCTGTCCTCTAGGGTAAACTTTTTCATTCTGATTTCTTTTTTTGAGCAACTCATATAATTTTTGTATTTCTCCACCCACTAAACTAAGAAGATCAAATTATTTGTACTAATGTGAAAATGGAGATCTAAAGAGTTTGTCACGTTTTTTCGAACCCGACAAACACCTTCGGAAAAGTGAATATACACAATTGCAATTATTTCACACTGCAGTATGAAATTTACAGAAATGCCATTATAAACATGACAAAAAATATCTTAATAGACACAAGCCAGATCAATGGAAGAGTTAATTTTAAAGCTCTCTGAAAATTACTGAATACAGTGAATAAAAGGAATATCTTATAATTAATGTTCAAATAAAACCTCCTCCAATATATATTGTCAAATAAATTATTTACTCACCTCCCGTATAACTTGCTGCAATTCATCTTGCTCTGCATTTTTATGCATTTCCTCAGCAACTGGCATTAATGGAATTTTTCCACATCCCTCTTCCACTTCAGATTTAGGTCCCACAGCCTCTGATGCTTCTTCAGCTGCTCCAGCTTCCTCAGAACTTTCCACTTCTGGAGGAGTCTGCACAGAGCCTGTTCTAGAAGGAGCAGTTGGCGTCAAGGCCACTGATGCTCGGAATACTTTCTTGCTTGGTAACCGACGGGTCTTGGGTTTGCCTGCTGAGTCACTAGGAACTCCAGTTCTTTTATTAGCATGAGAGGGACCAGAACACACGGAAGACGACTCTGATGTTGCTTGAGAGAAAACAGATTCTGAGCTTTCTCCAGGAGGAATTTCAAACCCCATTTCTCCAAGTCCCAGGCCCAATTCGGACTTTAGATATGACTGTTCCCTCATCAGTTCAGTGACCTGAAGATCAGAAAATTGTAATTCATCTCTCTTGAAATTAAGATTGGTAGTTAAAAGAAATTAAAATCCTAGCTGTGATTACTGCCAAAAATCACTTAACTTGTAAAGACATGACTCTAATTCATTCATATAGTAACTACTCAATGTCATTTCCAAAAACTGGAAAGATAACTTAAATTCATAGTGAGATCAAGCCATAAAATTTGTAACTAGAATATCCTGTTACCACACAGGTGTCCAAATTACTTGTAAAGAAAAAGTAACTAGTGAAAAACAAAATAGCTACTTATGCTTTTGCCCCAAATGAACCAATTTGTTTAAAATTAACAAAAATCAGACTTGTTCAAAAAGTAGTCATCTTCCAGGTCCAACTACCTGAAAGACCTAGAATCAAACTAAAAGAACACTTCCCCTGAAGTATAAGTTAAATATTTTTTATGACGCATTATCTCCTTTAGGCCATAAAGCTAAATCACTATTTAATTAACTGGCCTAAGATGGCAATAGACTTTCAGAAGTGTCGAACACAGTTGCGATCAATTTAACTAACTTATCGAATACTATATTTAAAAAAAAAAATTTCATCTACACTAGGAAAATTGTGCGTTTATGAAATGTATCATTCCCTTCCCCAGTGATTTAAAAGGCATAGGCTTACTGGTTCCATTACATTCAATGGACAAGGGTATGACAAGTTATCAGCGCTTCTACTGCCACACATTCCCTGAAAAAGAACAAAAATGTATATATGAATATATTTTTTCAAACTGCAACTGTTTTATAATAAAATGAATTAGCTAATTATGTCCCTAAAGCACTCCTTTATGTCACAAAGATCACCCTCAACTGTCACGAGAGCCTATAAAATGTAGTATCGTAACTGAAGTTACACAGATGTTCTAATTCTCTGTCGTTACCAACACATATTTCTCAGAATAATAGATAAAAACCGTTTACTGGAAAAGATATTCACCAATGATATTGGACGTTCCCACTCCATGCTACTCATACATATGTGTATACGCACACATTCTTATTCCACTGATTCTACTCCATATGTGTTCATGTGCATGTATTCATCCATTTATTCTTAACAAAATCACATATGTTGTTCAGGTTACAAAGAAAAATTCACTATTTCAACATTTCAAAATATTATCTTCTACAACTGCAAAGATATCAGCAAAAATAATGCAAGTGTTGAAGTTCAGATTTCATGTAAAGGAGCATAAGCAGTATAAAAAGTGGTACAAATAAAGAGAAACAGTGTTTTTTATTCTTTGTTGTATACAAGTTTTATGTTTTTACAACGATCTCATTTGATCCTTTAAAAAACATAAAGGATAAAAAAGAATTCAAAATAAAGAAAAAGCTTAAAGCAAACGCTTATTTAAAATAAGGAAGGGGGAAAAAGCTGAGTGAAATACATATTTATGTTCTTTGTAGTTACGTACAGTGATTAAAATCTAAATTAGTCATACATTAACCCATTACCATTTTTCCTTTAAAATTCCTTAACTTCTGTATTGCTCCTTATTAACTCTATTAAAAATTATAATTAGAATTTTTCAAAGCATTTCTAAATATACTAAGTATTTAAGAAAATAATCACCAATTGTATTCAACTGATTCAGGGAAAAGGAATCTTAAACATATGTATGCCTCTAATATGCTATTAAAATAAGTGTTTTTAAATTAAAGCATCTGTCTTCAGTTATATGGAACAGTATGAATAAATCCTTACTTAAAACCACTGACAACCCCCAAGGTACCATACCACAAGTGCTGAGGGGCGGAATGGAGAAGGTATGCGCATGGCACGGAGCTGATCCTCCAGGCCCAGAAGACGCTCCTCCAGCTGCAGTTCCAGGTCTTCAAGTTCCATTCGGACCGAATTTCTCAAACTCTGGAGCTGATCAACTTCATACCTATTCGTGAGGTGAGAGACACTAAGTTTGAAAAAAGCAGTCTGGGGATTCATATTCACAATTCTCCCATCAGCTATAAAAGATACTGAAATGCCAAGTTCTAAAAACTGGCACAACAGCAAATACAATTGATGTAACCATCAGGACAATCAGTCTTTTTTCCTCTAGACTTTCTCAACAAATATCTCAGACATTGAAAAACAGACTACAGTCACTCTATTCCTTAATACACTGAAAGCAGAGTAGTTTACTTTAGTAAATCACTATGCTTAATTTTATTTATACTCGTTCACAAAATAAAGGGTACACAGCAGTAGAAATAAAATCTAGCTTAAAAAAAAAAAGTTGACAATGCTTTTTAGAAAAAATATTTTGAGTTACATTAAGACAAAATGAACTTTTACCGTTCCTCCTCAGTCATATGATGGTAAACCATGGTTTGCTGACGCAGCATTGCCAATTCTAAATCCATCATCTGTGTTCTAAACAAATTCAGGCTCCGTCTCATTACCTGGAGCTCCTGAAAAGTATTCTAAAATAGAAAATAACAAAATTATACTTCTAAATCATATAAATTATTTTGTAGAACAAAGACTTAAGCAAGAACTTACTTCATAAAGAGGTAGAACAGATGATTTCTGAGTACTATATGGAGCAGCAGCAAGATCAGGTCCTCTCATAGGGTACTTCAAAAAAGGGAAAGTATGGTTACAATTAGTTAAAGTGACTACTTCCAAATTATTTAAAGTATTAACAAAGGAGGCATCTGGGGCCTTCTATTTTTCTTTCAGGACCCCCAAATAAACAAAAACAAAACTTCATATTGTAAGCAGGAACCAAATAAATCATTCCCTAATGCTACCTATTACTCCTGTTTCAGGTAAAAGTCAGTCTATTTGGAATGAGGCCGAGGCAAAGGAACATGTATAGTTCATCTGTGTCTTATAAGACTTCCCTCTTGCCTTGAGAAAGTAGAAAAAGAAAAACAAAACTCAAAAATGTAGAACTAACAGCAAATGTCATTCTGAGATAACAAACTGTTGACTTGAAAGGAGAGAGTAGCAATCATACTCATTCTTAGATATTTGAGCATCCACTATGTTACTCTTTTAGGTAGTGAAGACAAAAGATAAAAGATATAATGTATTCTCAGCCTTCAAGCATTCTCACAGTGTAAGAAAAAAATAAGAGAAGTTAAAAAAAAATTATTATAATAGGGTAGAGGAGAGTGCTACAATGGAACAAACAAAAATCCAGATTAGGGGAGTATGTGGTCCCAACAGCGGTGACACCCGAGCTAAGCCTTAACAGTAAACAGGATTTGGTCAGGTAAAGAAAGGCAAGGCGGGGCACTGCAGGATAAAGAAAGAAAGAAAGAAAGAAAAAAAGTGGTGTGTGTAAAAACAGGTACCAGGAACACATAACTACTTAGAGGCCTGCATGCTGTTCAATATGGCTAGAGTACACAGACAAGGAATGAGTCTGAAGAGACAGGCGAAGGCCAGGTCACAAAGAGCATCTATCTACGAAGTGAGACTGGAAATTAATTAGCTGAGTTACTGATGGGATATCTAAGAGCAGATGACCACACCTAGGACTGGTCTTAGGAAAAAAAAAGTGCAACATGGCGGTGCAGGTAGACAGGGTCCTGAGAATCCTCAGCTTTGCATAATTACAGCTAGAGGTTAAATGTCTTACTCACAGAACTATATTTTGTACAGAATAGACTGAAAATCATTAGGAGACGTCCATCATGAGGATAAAATATGTATTTTGAAATCTGTATTTTAAAAAAAGGTATATTTCACTACATAACTTGAAAAGTTACAACTTTAATTTTTACTTTCAAAGTGGCTTTCTGTGTCATAGTGATGAGATCTATTATATACATTCTAGGCCTCCTGACTCCTAGCTGAACACTCTGACCATTGGATTACACTGTCATTTTCATTTCCTAACTGTCTAAATACAAGTAGTTCACAGAGATATTTAGAAAGGAAATATAAAATATGAAAGGCAAATCTAAAGACAATTTACTTAAAGTCCTTGGAAATTATTACCAGCTCACTAATAGATCTGAGCAATGACTTTAAAAGTGACAAGACATGCAGACCATTTTTATTCAAATTTACACTTTACCTGTTTTTTTTTTTTTCTTTTTGGGGGTACTTCCAGTCTTTGAACCCAGTGGAAACAGACTAATTCTGTGCCAGAAGACCAGCATCAGGAGTCAGTAGGTGAAGGGGAAAGCTTAATCAGAGAGCTACGAGCAGAACCAGGAGAACACACGGCGACAGAAGCCAAGGAGAGGAAAACGTAGAAAGGAAGACGTGGTGAACACTGTCAAATGGCAAAGAAAAGGAGAGAAAGTACTTGAAAGGGAAGATTTTTTAATAATAGGGACAACCTAAGACAAAGACAATGGAGAAGAGGCTAAAGAAGAGAGGATAGATACCTAATGGGCAAATCTCTTCTCTAGAAGAGGGATTATAAGCAGAGAAATTGACCTTGTTCAGGATTTAGTTACAGCCTTTCCCCTGAGATAGGACGGAAGAATATAGAAGGGTAGCTATAGGCACATTAAGAAAATGAAGCTGTGGTTGTTTATGCCTGATGGATCTTAGCTTCTCAGTAAATTAAGAGGTGCTCAGATCAATAAAAGAAAAAAGTTAAGATATACTTTTTCTCATACCTGTGAAAGATTCTGCAGTGAATTTCTAATATCATGCAATACTCTTCGCAACTGCATTTCGATGGCGGAAGGAGGGTTCACAGAGCACGCTCGATAAGGGTAGGCAGCATGTCTACGTGAGTGAGAACACCCGAAAGGGGAAGCGAAGGCACTACAGGTAGCGCTGGATATGTTGGGAACACTGTGCGTGCTCAGAGTTCTCATGTGATCACACAGGGGCCTTTCCTGCCACTCAGAGTGGAGAGAGTGAAGGGAGCAGGTGGACTGAGATATGGGTGCTGGGGCATACAGTGAACAGGTAGTAGTCCTTTGATGATGACATTCTTCCAACTGGTTCACCTCTCTCTGAGAGGCTTCTTCTTTCTTCACAGATGATGGAGAGATGAAAATAGTGGATTTAACTACGGACTGACCATCATGCTCAATCATCTCTTTTTCTAATTTCTGTTCCTCTTCAGGTGTGTATTTATAGGTGAAGGAAGGCGGACTACATCTCGTCTCTTTTCCTGGGGACAATCGAACATTGACAGAGGACACAACCCTTACTGGGCTCAATAAGGTGGTTGGTAAAGATTGAGACCTTCTTAGGGGATAGCCAGCTTTTGCAAGTAAGTACCTTCGTTTTAACAGATCTTTCGATTTTATTAAGCTACGCCCTGCTCTTTGATTAGACAGACCGCAGATCTTCATTTGAGCTCTTTGCAAAGCTGTATTAACTCTGTCCACAGAAGAGGGAGGTGCACTTATATTTTCAGAGCCCTTCTCACTGCATTTAGCTTCAATAGAAGCCAATGATTTAAGAATATGGTGTGTGGTATACTGGACAAATTCGCAGTCAATGCTTTTATCCAAATCACTTTCAGTACTTGCTTCCTTCGGCAGTTCCACTGGCTGTGCTGGGGATGAATCCTCTTTCATTTCAGTGATTTCAGTAGCATGATCCCTTGCACTATAGGTGGACAGTTTAATTCCTGTCTCGCACTGTAAGAAATCCTGGTTATCCGATTTTTTTTGGCCAGCAACTGTTGCTGCCTTCTCTTTTCCTTTCTGAAGAGGAATGAGAGACTCCTCCTCTGATTCATTAAAATAAGGCTGGTCTTGTGCTGCTGATGTGACAAGGTCTTCACCAAGTGACGTAACTGTTGTCTCACTGTCACAACTATCAGCACTACTCCCCATGGCCTGCAAAGATTCGTGAACCTGGGAGAGGTAGAAGGATGGAGAATTCAAATTCAAATACATAGCATTAACAAAATACCAACTGATATGATGCTTCTATACTTTTAGGGTCTCATATGTCACCTGTGGTCCTGGTGTTGTTCAAAACTGCTTTTACAGCCCTGGATCAGCAACCCCTCTGCTTTCTAACATTATTCCAGACCCTTACTATTTGCCTTAAATCTCCTTTTCAACACATCCTTCCTTTACTTCCAATGCATGACACCGACTCAGAGAAAATGGACAAAAATTTCTTGAGCTTTTTTCCCCTTCACCTACAAACTTTCCTATACCTCTCCCCTTCATTCCCTCCTCTCCCTTCTGAAAGGAAAATGTCTCTTTTTTTTTCAAAGCTAATCCTTCTAATTATATCCTCTCTAGGACTAGGGTATTTCCCAGTTTCATTCCAGAGATTTCTGCATCCAACTCTCTTGCAGCCCCTTCCCTACGACTTCTCTAAGTCACTGGCATATGGAAAAGACAGACCTATTGCCTTTATTATCCTTATTTGAAAAAAACAGTCAACACTCATATCTTCTCTTATCACTGTTTATTCTCCAATCATGCTTTTGCTTCATTTATTCCATCAAAACTATTCACTCAACTACTGAATTTCCAAATAACCAAATTCTCATCTCTGCACTCCGATGGCCAGCTTTCCTTTAAAAAAGTTCCTCCTCCATCTTTCAATTATTCTGCCCACCAGATTATTCTTTCTAAGTCTCCTTAGACACTTCTCATATATGATTACCCCTTAAATACTATGTTTCTAAAGGTTATTTTGGAGTTCTCTTTTTTTTGCTTACTCCGTTTTTCTTCAAAATTTGTGTATAGATATTTTAAACACTTTTCATATACATTCTGTGCACTATACACATAGACTATAAATTCCTTGAGAATAAAAAGATGCCCATCTTCTGGATTATCTAACATACTCTAGCATAAAAGTCATATAATATTCAGCAAGCTATGGATCCACACTTAATATTAGTTATAAAATTTATTCTAAAATACTAAAACACAATGATGATAAAAAAATAAGAAAAACAACAGACAGAATAGGTTTATGATTAAAATAACCTCTGTTTACTGGTAGTCCAAAAAAAAGTTTTTGTTTTTAAATATTTGGAGAGACAAAGAATTAGTGAAACCTAAAATTTATAGTCAAATGCTCAGATTATATCTGCATTCCAAAAAGTTTTATTCTTAATGTCACTTAAAAAATGAAGACAACACAGATTCAGTCTTGAAATATGTAACTACTAAAAAAACCCCCCAAATACTCAAATTTGAAGACATCTATCATAGTGCCTACTACAATAGGAAATTTTACCTGAAGGGAGACAGAGTCGGCTGAATCTTCAGCAAAACCACTGCTATCAGAATGCTGACTTGCAGTACGTAATAGATGATCTACCAAAAGAAACACAGTTATATGAAACTGCTAAATATGACTTCGGTGAGAGCATTATTATTACAGGTAAGTGATTCTCAACATTGATTCTTTGAAAAGAACGCGCCGCTTATGCAAAATTGTGGCTTCAAAGCACAGTAGATAGCTCCAATTCAAACAAAAACTGAATCACATCAGAAATTCTCAATCTTCAGTTGCTAATTGAGCTCTAATGATAATGTATTTTGATAAATCCAATGAATGTCTTATCCTTAGAGAAAAACTGTTTGAAATGAAAGTCCCAAAGTAAACCATTTCCATCATGTAACCATGTAAAGGTATTTAGTAGACGTAGTTAGAAATTTCAATGTAGTGTGTAAAAACTTTCAGTATCTTCCTAATAAAAAAAGAGAAATAGAAATAAGGCTAAAAAAATTAAATAACTTGAATGCAAGAGTATCTAATGTCTCTGATGTTTTAAATGACACAAACATTTATAAGTTATGGAATAATTTTTTCATAACAATTGCATAAAATTATGTTAAATAGGTTTAACAATTCCATAATACTGTAAATCTTATAAAAACCTGTTTAGTTTTTGGCCTCAAAACTCTAATTCCCAGTTAGTATAACCCCTCCCCCCCAAAAAAATTGTTTTTCAGTATGTAAGCAGGCCACTAAACACACCAAGAGTAATCACAGGCCCATTCACTCCACAAGGACCACAACAGAAGAGATGTTACAACTCTTATATTTACTAAGGGAGACATTTCATGAAATAATCAAGTTCTGCAGAACTTCAAAAGCAACAGGCTAAATAAAGTGTGCTCACCAAATCCACATTCATCTAAGATTTGAATGCTAAAAATAAACTCCATAATGTTCAAATAAAATCCAAAATCAATTTAAAGTTCACCTGACTTTAAAAAAATATCCCACTGTAGCCTCAGTTTCTATCTAGAGTATCATGAAATGGACTAAATTTTTTCTTATTATAAATTAAGAATAATTCTGTAATAGTATTTGGAAGTTAACAAAACTGCATAATGAAATATAAGAAAATGATCTATATACCTGATAATCTAGGGAAACTGGAATAATTGTGATACTGGATTGCATAAACTGTTAGTTACCACAGGTACTAATTACATATATTAAGAAAATGATTAATATCTTATGTTATAGCAATTATCACTGTAATTATGTTTGCATTTTTTTTTCAACTACATAGAGAGCATTCTGAAAGCAAGAACTTTATTTATTATTCTTTGTAGTGCAGTATCTAGCACAAGTTAACAATAAAAAATGTTTGCTGAGTGAATTAATTATAACTACCCCCTTAATGCAACAACAGAATGAAGCAGTCACTTAAGGATTTAGAAAAAAAATTGCCTATCTGGTTGGGCAAAGGGCAAGCTGCCAGACAGCCCAGGGAGCCTGAGTGACTAGCTCTGCTCAGGTTCTCCCTGCTAAGATCTATTTTATCTGCAATGGAGTAGTCTGTGCCGAGTTCACCTCTCCATGGGTTGCCACGTCTGAGTTCACGTGAGTTAGGTAAGAGTGTAGACTGCTTAGGTTTCAGAGCAGTTCTCAGGCAGTGGAAAGAACAAGGAGGCCTGGGTTCAAGTTCCTGCTTTATTACTATAAACAATAACTTCTCTCTGCAAAACAGAATAATTCTCCTATCTATCTCATAGGGTTACTTTGGTAACTAAGTAGAATATAGATGAAACTATTCTGTAAACTATAAATCACAAATCTAGGTTCTTTAGTCAGACAATTCACAAAAAATACTGTTCTCCACAGAAAAAGACAGAACTAAGAAAAAATACATCTCTGTCCTAGCTGAAGAGGTAAGACATTTCTAATTAAAAACTGGGAAGTTAGAGCAAACTAATTAAAGTGAGAACGAAACAAAATCTGGAAATTCTGTTTGTCCAGTATCATAAAGAAACAAAACAGAACACCTGTATACTCTACTAAACACTGTCTTTTGTAATAAGGAAAATACTTCACTGCTTTCCACGTATTTACTGAATGCTAAGTGATATGAGTGAAGTCACTAAACCTGAGCTTCGATATGGAAATCCCAAGACTGCATTTGAAATCAAGGTCACTGGAACTTTAAAAGTCCTATTAGTAAAGCATGAAATAGTTTTATACATGCACCATATGCGTTTTTACTAAAGTTATGAAATATATTACCTGTGATTCTAATTCTGAAATTATAATGGATCTAAGATATTTGCATGTTGCATTGTCAAAATTTAATAGGCTACTTTCAAAAAATGACTAAAACACTATGCTGTTCTTGCTCCTGCTTTCTCATGTACCCATAAAACCATAAAATGTTAATTTATAAAAATATGATTTATAAAAATGCTAACATTTTAACTTATACCACCAGAAATAAAGAGACTCTATACTGATAAAAGAAAGAAACCCAGATATGAACACAAACCACATTCCACCTTTCCTACCACAGGAAGCTTACTCTTGAAAGATCTTAAAAGTAATTATACTGTTTTTATTTAAATATAAGTTTGCCCACATCTTAGTAATGTGGGAAAACTAGCCAAACGTATGCAATTTGAACTTTGAACAAATCAGAGAGCAAATAGTGAACAGGTTTTAGGCAGAATCCTGGAAGTTTTGAGCTACAGATCTATTCAAGAATAAGAAATATTCCATAGGAATAACAGCGGAATGACCAACATAAAAAATGGCTCAAAGGTTACAGACACTATTAACCCTTTTGACACAGGGCAAGTTCTTTTTCCACTGTACCACTTGTCGACCTATCTAAAGCAAAGATTCCTTGATGGCTGTGTACTCGGCTTCACAGTTCAGAAACACATATATATATATTTATGGACTGCAAGGGGGAGAAAATTAAATAGTAAAGTTCGCTTGTGTTTGACCAGAATTGTAGTGACCTAGTAAGTGGAGCTCGTTTCTTACTATCTTATTGCAATTAAAGAAAAGTCATATGCAAATTGTCTCTTATGAAGTCATTTCAGAGATCAGAAAAACACAAACATGAAATTTCTTATTCTAGGAACATATATATGAATCTTTGCTCAAAAAAAAAAAAAAAAACAAAACAAAAACAAACAAACAAAAAAACAGGGTGGTTCAGCATGTGTAAAGTTTTAAAAATAAACAGTCCTACCTTCAGTGGTCATTTTAACTTCTTTACTTCCTCCCTCCTTTTCTCTAAATCTCAAAAGCTTTGCGAATATAAAATTTAGACATGCTTTTCTTGTTGTAAATTAAGAGTGAAAGAAATGGATTCAAAGGTTCTTTGGTCAATAATTAATAATTCAAGACAAGAACAATATCTACAGCCATTCACCTTTGATCCATAGTTAATTTAACTAGCTTTAACTACTGCTAGAATGTTGGTGTTTTTTGCCAGAGGCATGCATATTCATGTATCATACCTAGGAGCCATATTTAAATAATAAAAAACCCAGATGTAAGTAATACAGTATATTTTTCAATCAAAACCATGTAAAAAAGTATGCCTGAATGTACCACTCTGTCATTTCCTATCTAGCCTTTATGAAGAACTGAAAAAAGCAAACTAAAATTACTTTATGAGCATAAAAGTCTTCAAAAAGATATGAGAAATTCTATAACTAAAACATAATGAAGCATATCTGTGTTCTTAACATCTTTTTATTCTTACATGTACCACAAATACTGATAGATGAAACCCCTTTTCCACATCAACTAATGACACTTTGGTTATGTGCTTGAGATCTAGTGGATATTGGTCTACTTACCTCTTTTTGACTTAGTAAGACCTAGCTGGTAAGTGGCTGGGACATGAGGAGCTTCTCCCTCTGTACTTTGAACCTAGAGAAGAATTTAAAGTAAGTAAAACTTAAAGAATCTATGGCAAAGAAAATCACCTCTTGATAATCATTTACTAAACAAATCAACTTAATTAAAAGGGTACCAAAGCTTTTAAAAAAAAAAAAAAAGCAACACCTTATCTCAAAATTATTAGAATATCCCAAATCTCAATTTTGTGATCTATCGTCCAGTTAACAATGGAGTGCAGTTTGTAGCTAGCAAAGAAAAATGAGTGCATGTATAAACTACCTCATTAAAAAAAGTTGCTATTATATGAAAAATAGATCCATAAGAAAAAGTTCTCTAAATGTTCCAAGTGTAAGGTCAAACCAAAGAGAAATGCTAATGAATTCACTGCAGCAAACCATGGCTAATACATAGCTGAGGCAAGTACAAATCCTGCATCTTTGAAAAATAATACTTCCATGCTCCCATTGCAAAATTCTATAAAATCCCGGACTTTCAGGTATCAGAATCACTTATGTGTGACTTCTAGTCAAGATTACCAAGTAGAGGTAAACACTGCTCACCTCATCCCACAACCACAGCAAAATTACAACTAAACTACATAATAACCATGGAGAACTGCCTGAAGTCTAGCTGGACAGAAGTCCTGTAACTAAGGATGTACAGAAGAGGCCATGCTGAGACTGGTAGATGGGGCAGACAGAAGGAATAGGCTGGTCCCAAAACCACGTGCAGTGGTTAAAATTTGAGAGGAACATCTCAGCTGCTGCAAAGATTTTCCCTGTGGAGCTGACGGTCCCAGTCCCTCAACCAGGCTCCCCAGCCCAGGGTTCCTGTTAAAATGCCCAAGCATGGACTTACTTGCTAATGGACTCACTCACTCTGAGTTTCAGTGCTGGTATAGCAGCTCAAAAGAGGCCAGAAACACATAGGTAGGAAGTAAATCATCTGGCGTCAGGGTAAGTAAGTGCTGGAATGGCAGCTTTCTCCCAGACACAAGTGCTGGGATAATCCATTATTCCTTTATTAAGCCCTCCCCTATCACCCAGGTTTCACGCAAGGTGGGCACCATATCCGACTGTCCATCAACCTAGCTAACAGCACTGGCCCTGCCCTAGTGACTCCCCGAGACCCCACCTCACCAAACCTGTAGGCCCACTCAAGCCGCTTCCAGTGGCTTTTCTATATAAATGCCTTGTCTTGGCTCATTCTGTGAGCTTTCCTAAAATCTCTCAAAGGTGCATAAACCCCAAACAAGCAGCATGTAGCCTTATCGTCTTCCGTACCTCTTGCTAAGCAGCCCAAGCCTAGCACTAGTAGCAGCCGGTCTCATTTTGCAGCTTAGCCTCTTCCAGGCACCTCCAAGCCCAGTACAGGTGGCAACCATCTGTAGATCACTTTGTAGCTCATAACAAGTGGCCTCAGGCAGGGCAGAGGCAGTGGCTAACCTCAGCCTGCACCAGAACCCCTCCCAAGAGGCCCCAGAAACAACACACCCAGTGGCCAGCTTCAGACCACAGCAGAGCATGACCCAACCACCTCCCCAAATGACACACCCAAAGGGCATACTCAGCAAGCACAAGAGCTCCACTAAAGCGAATCCTTCTTTGTAGGGTCAGCCCCTGCGCAACAGCTCTTCCACTGTAGTCATTGCCAGTCCTCGCAATCAATCAGCCCAAGGATCAATCCCTCTCAATGATGTGCTAACAACTATCACAGCTCAACTACAACAGAAGGGGGCACACAACCCACACAAGGGACACACCTGGAGCACCTGGTTCAGGTGACCAGGGAAACTGAGCCACTGGGCTACACGGGACAATTACTACATAAGGCCATTCAACCAAGATCGGGAGATGGAGCAGTTATACCTAATACACAGAAACAAACACAGGGGTGCAACCAAAATGAGGAGACAAAGAAATATGTCCTAAACGAAAGAACAGGACAAAACTCCAGAAAAGAACTCAACTAAATAGAGGCAATCAATCTACCGGATGCAGAGGTCAAACACTGTTTTATAAGGAAACTCAACAATCTCAGTGAGAAATTCAACAAAGAGAAAGAAAACATAAAAAAGAACCAGTCGGAAATGAGGAATACAATGACCGAAATAAAAAATACACTAGAGGGAATCAACAGTTGATTAAACAGAGGACTGAATCAGCAATTTGGAAGATAAGGTGGCAGAAAACACCAATCAGAACAGCAAAAAGAATCCTCCCAAGTGAGGATAGTTTAAGAAACCTCTGGAACAACATCACACGTACTAACTACCATTTGCATCATAGGGGTACCAGAGGAGACGAGAGAGAGATTTAAAACTTATTTGAAGAAATGGTGACTGAAAATTTCCTAACCTGATGAAGGATATAGACATACAAGTCCCAAACAAGATAAACCCAAAGTGGCCCATGCCAAACCACATCATAATTAAAATGTCAAAGGTAAAAGACAAAAAGAGAATCTTAAAAGCTGCAAGAGAAAAGCAGTTAGTTACCTACAAGAGAGCTCCCATATACTGTAGGTAGATTTCTCTACAGAAATTTTGCATGCCAGAAGGGAACAGCACAAAATATTCAGTGATTAAAAGCAAGGACCCACAACAGAGATTATTATACCCAGCAAACCTATCATTTAGAATTTAGAGGCAGATAAAGACCTTCTCACACTAGAAAAAGCTAGAGTTCATCCCACTATTACAAGAACTGTTAGAGAGACTTATTTAAGGGGAAAAAAAGCAAACATAAATATGAATAATAAAATGGCAATACACACCTATCAATAATCCCTGTAAATGTAAATGAATTAAATGCTCTAATCAAGACACAGGGTAGCTGAACAGATAAGAAAAAAGACCCCTACATATTCTGTCTACAAGATACTTCAGACTGAAAGTGAAAGGATGGGAAAATATATTTCATGAAAATGGAAACAAACAAAAAAAGAAGCTGGGGTAGCAATACTTATACCAGATAAAATATGCTTTACAACAAAGGCTACAACAAGAGACAAAGAAGGACCTAGCAATTCCACTTCTGAGTGTTCATCTGAAAAAACCTAAAGCACTAATTAGAAAAGACACGTGCATCCATACATTCATTGCAGCATTATTTACAATAGGCAAGATAGGGAAGCAACCTAACCGTCCACCAAAAAGTGAATGGATAAAGAAGTGATACAGATATATAATGGAACATTATTCAGCCATAAAAGATATCTTACCATCTGCAACAATGTGAATGGACCTACAGGGTATTATGCCAAATGAAATAAGTCAGAGAAGGACAAGATATGGAAGCAACCTAAGTGTCCACCAAATGCCACGATTTCACTTACATGTGGAAACTAAAAAACAAAATAAACGAACAAAACACATTCATAGATACAAAGAACGAACTGATGGTTACCAGATGGGAGGGAGGTTGGGAGGAAAGGTGGAAGAGGGGAAGGGATTAAGAAATACAAATTGGCAGTTGCAAAATAGTCATGAAGATGTAAAGTACAGCACAGGAAATGGAGTCAATAATTCTGTAATAATTATGTAAGGTGTCAAATGGATACTAGATTTATGGGGTGATCACTTCGTAAGTTTTATAAATAATCTAATATGTTGTACACCTGAAACTATATTTTATATCAACTGTAATTGAAAACATTTTTTTAAAAGGGCCAGTAATAGAGCTCTGATCATCATAACCTTGCTTTCCCGATCAAAGCATTGTGATCCCTACAAAAGAAAAAAAAAAATCACTCATGTGTAAGACTTTTGTCCTGACATATTCTTTTAAGAAATAACTTGAGAGTTGTAAGTGGAAAAGCAGGTTTCATTACAGAACTAAAATGTTGTAAAATCTCTTTACGCTGTCTTTTTACCCAACTGCACAACTATAATTTAAGAATTTTAAGATTTCTTATTCACCATACCTACCTTCCAAATTATCTACCATAACTCACTCTATATTATGATGAAACATTTGACTGGTTGGGGGGCACTAATTCCTAACACTTTACCCTATAATGATTAGCACTTAAAAAAATAAATAAATCCTAGTAAGTGTGGGTGAACTAACCAAACGTATGGGATTTCAACTTTGAATAAGTCAGAGAACAAATAGCCAACAGGTTTTAGGTAGAAGAACCCTGGTAGTTTTCAGCTATGGATCCATTCAATAAGAAATATACCATAAGAATGATAGTGGAATGACCAATATGAAAAAAAGCTCAAAGGTTAAAGATACTATTACCCAATTTAAAAATTGGTCTGATATGTGTTATCTTTGTTTGAAACAGTTCCACGAATCCAACTTTATGAATCTTTTGAAAACTGAAAGCACACTGGCCATTTAAAACCATCACCTATAAATTATACGTAAAATAGATTCTACTCTTCTTTGTTATTACTGAAACTTTATATTCTTCAAAGCAGCAGACATAAGTTCAACAGGAAAACCATTGTTTTGTGTGCAAGGAAACAAAATGCATTTTCTTTTTATATTCAACAAAGGGTCTATTATTAGTCTCTATTCAGGCCTAGCCTACTTCAAAGCGTTTTCTATAAAGTAAATATCAAACAGACCAGAAAAGTATAAAAGAAATATAAATGCCTATTTAATTATATTTTAGGAATCTCAATTTAGGCACAGCATTATGATACAACATATTATAACCTCATTTTTAAAATGTAAAATTATCATTCTTTCCTTAGATTTATAAAATTAGTCACAAAATAACGACTTTAATTAATATGTATACTATCCTTCGAGATGCCTCTCTATGGCAATCTACTTCCTCTCTTCTTTCACTGCCAACCAGATAAGTGAAAAAAAGGGGCCCTTAAAGAAGACTGTGAAGGTCCTATTTACTTAAAAAAAAAAAAAAACAACAACTAAAGTCAGGATCCTTTTGCCTACTTACTCAGCAAAATCACTTTGTTGAAGAAATAAACAGACATGCTAGTGATAATGGTTGAATTTCATAGCTTATTATATTTTATTATTAGTCAAAGATGTGTAAAGGAAAGCTGTCATATGGGGTGCAGCTCAGAAAATTATGACAACAAACATAGAACTTAGATTTACCTATGTGGCTTGATTTTCCCTATTCAATGGTTCAATTCCAGGTAGAATTCTGGTCATTTGCTATAGGTTGCCTTTCATTAAATTAACAATAGCTCAACATTAATAACAGAATTGAGTGATGGATGATGGGTGTTCATTATATTATTTTCTCTATGCTTTGGGTAAGCTTGAAACTTTTCATAAAAATTACCAAAACAAAATAAAACCTCAGTAAAACCAAAATGACAAAATCACTCTGTCTCAGTGTTTTAAGATTTAAATCTGTATGAAAAGAGCTTTAGAGTAAATCGCACATTTGAGTTACTTCATTTAAAAAATGTTTTAATAAAACAAAGACTATACCTTTTTGAATCAATGTCCTACTACCATGGCAGACATCTACTTTATCTTTTAAGCACAAGACTATTGTATTGTGCTTCACAGGACAGGAATACGTGGAATGTTCAAACTCAAATAACCCTTCCTTAAGGTTGAAAAAGACTTGTATAGCGGCTTTTTAAAAAAGAAATCAAAACCAAAGCTTTAGAAATTATAACTCTAACTTGTAATGACATCTCAAAAAAATTCAAAAGAAAGCATTATTTTCCTAAATAAGTAGTACAGGACTATGCATCAGATGACAGGAATTCTTGTCCAGCGTCCGACTGCATCAATCAGTCTGATCTTTACCAAGTTGTATGGTGTAGTCAAAAGTAGCAGGTTTGTACAAAGTCCTGAATTCAAGTGTTATTCATGCCACTTACTGACTACATGGCTTCAGACAACTATCTGAATTATCTGTGATGATTAACTCAGTTTTCTTAACTGTAAAAGATTGAAATTCCTACCTCACAGGTCCTTAGGATGATCAAATATTATTCTCAACATTTTGAAACAGTAAAGTAGTAAAGACTGACAAGAGATCTCTCTCTGCCATCCCACAGGAACTCACCTAACTCTCCCCTGCCCCACCCTCAGTAAGGCACCAATATCAAAGGGAACATTACACCCCTCAGAAGGAATGATGGAGAACTCAAGTAACATCAAACGTTAGTTTTTGAAGGAAAATCCTTCCTCATCTGTAAAGGGAGAAAACTGGTAAATGAATTCAAAGATCTCTTTCTGTGCTAGTTTATGATTCTATAGTTAGTTGCAAATTTTTATCTTTAAAAAAGACCTCTCATGTTTTAAACACACACACACACACACACACGCACACACACACACACACACACACACACTTTTACTGTCAGGTAAATACTTTTTTTAAAAAAAGCTAACTTACTCCTCTTTTAGATAAATATCACATAAAACTTAGTGGTTAATTGGGCTTTGAAATAAAGATATTGCTGCATATGTCATGTGGTAAGAATTCATATTCTACTGCAGACACAATACTGGCCTTCAAAACATATACAGTTAAATTTGAAAGGTCAAAGGGATAACTTAGCTGTCAAGTGCCTGATTGATTTGAGATTATTTTAACTCAGGCCAATAAATAAAAAGAATGCTTAAATTTAATGGTTAAAATAAGTACAATAAAGTCCTCACTTAACGTTGAAAATAGGTTCTGTGACTTCAAGCAAAACGATGTATAAAGGAAACTAAATTTACCATAGCATCTCATCAATATTATAAAATGCTGCTGAATGAAAGGATGATAATTGAAGATCCTCTGTAAAGAACTACATTAGTCAAATCAACAATCAGTATGAAGACAGGATTAGAAATACTTGTTAAAACTTCAGTAGCTTAAAAAAATGTTTACTTCCAATAATATCTGTATTTGAATATAAATTCATTTATAAAGTGAGGAGACACAGAACAACCTACTTACAGAAATAGACAGATAAAAGTTTTCCTTCTTCTAAGTATTTTTCCTTTATACCTAAAAGATGAACAATTGCCTATTGAATAGGATGACTTGGTTTAACTGTAAATCATTCATGCTCTAGAGAGTTACTATGATGTAGCCATTCAAAATAAACCATTTTAAGAAGAACACAAGAATTATCTAGGAAGTCATTTAAGAATTAGAAAACTGAAAAATAGAATTTTACAAGTTTTAGACACCCTGAGACATTTTAAATAGTCTAGAAGATATTTTTTTATACAGCAATCTATTAGTTGAAATTAGTCCCTGGCCTTCCACCCTACCCCACCCTCCCGCCCACCGCGCCTGGGTCCTTCTTATCTATTTAACTCTCTTTACAATTAAATATTCCCTCTGTTCTTGGTGACCATCAGATCTCACCTTCTGCCTCAAAGAGATTAGGCATCTTCACACAACAGAGCCAAGCCTACAACATTTTCTCCTACCTAGATACCCAAAGCAGTTGGCAGTCATTTAATCCGCTTGAGAACTGGCTTACTGAGAGACAGAGTGAGTTCTAACTTATATTTATTCATTGTTTTTACAGGAAGAAAGTTCCCAATAGGAATCAAACCTCAAGGGAATGAGTCCAAAAGAAAAATCTTAACAACACTTTGAATGGGATCTAAAAGTCTGCTTCAGTAAGATTGTTCTCTTCATTTGTCAGTATGATTCAAATCATGCTCGGGAGGAGAGGAAATTAAAGAAACGTATTATTTCCCTTCTTTTATCCATTGTTCTACAAGCTCTCTTTAAAGTCCCCAAAGGGACAAAAACACAATTCTAGTAGGTTTTTTTATCCATATTTCAAATATATCTGGAGAATAAGGATTATCTTAAAAATTCCTCATATTTACAATGTAGCTATGGTTGACCATAATTTTTTCCCCAAACAAAATATTCCATTATTCTTCAACCACCAATGATTGTAATCTTGTACTTCAAAAAAAATGTTCACCTGAATGTTACATTTTCTTTTCATTAACTGCTTTTGCCAGCAGAGGGGGCAAAAAAAAGCCCAGTCTATCATTGAAGGTTAACTTGCCCCCTAAGTGCATCTAACACTTTACAAACATTTTTAAGATCTTTTTCTGTAGATGGTGTCAATAATTTTAACTGCAACTTAGAATTCAGGAATTCTAGAAATAAGCAACATGAAAGTGTCTTCTCATATGAGTCACTAATATCAGATTTGCAAGTGTCTACCATAATTTGTTTAAACTTTGATACTCTGCTATTGTATTAAAACAAGGAAACTACCTAATTATCATGAGGGACCCTAATGGGAGACTAATGTTACACTTTAACCATGAGTGCTAGGACAAGTTTAGATTATTTCAAAGAACTGCTCTTGCCCCCCTTTTTGTCAGAATCAAAGTACTCAAAGACCACAAAAAAAGGTAAATAACTACATCAGCAACTGAAATTTTGTTAACAAGTGCAAAACTTCACTAATAATACACATTCACCTAAGAAGACATTTATGGGCAGAATCGATTATCCTATTTTCCAATTCCCTAAAATAATGATATGTGATTCTAAAACTGTGAGCTATAGCTAAAACTATTGTTATAAATTAAAAAAAAAAAATTGCACGTTATGTAATTTATAGCCATAATTCTTCAGCAGTACATATATGCCTATTTCCTCATGTGTAAAATGAGACCACCATGGTGGCCTGCCTCAGACTGAGAAACAAAAATACTACGAGGGGCTAGCACAGTGCCTGACACAAAGAAGGTGCTTGATAAACTTACTTCTCACCCCAAGCTATACAGCTCCGACTCATAAGAGTCAGCTTCTACTATTCAAAAGCAGTTTTAGCCGAACCTCATCAAAATTATTTTTATCTTGTACAATTAGCAGGAATACCACTAAGTTTAAAAAAAAAAAAAAGTAACACCACTGTTCTTCTGGACTTGCAGAAATCTTCAATGGCCTTTCTAACGTCCTTTCCCAAGGTTCCCTATCCTCCCGTTATCTTTCTAGTCCCACTACCAAACCTATCATCAAAGTCTTCTTCACACTTATCCTTTCCACACATTAATAAAAGCTTGCCCCGATGCACATAGCAATTTGGTGACCAAAACAGAACTTAAACCCATTTGATTTCAGAGCCTGCGTTTTTAACTATTATGTAATATTAATATGAATTTGAATATTGTCTCTCAGGCTTTCTCGGGGCATCAAAAACTGAAAGAAATGGGTTAAAGTTTAAGTACTGCATCAGCAGTGGATGACAGAGGATCTAGAAACGTGGATGAACTGTACCATTACCCTGATTTACACAGTCCTGTAATCACTTCTTGATTGTGAAACACAAAACGAAAATGTAAAAAGTCAAAATTAGGATTTTTTCTAGTATAAATCTATTATCCACCATTCATTTGAAAAACATTTTTTTTTCTAATTCACTATTTGAAACAAATCTCAGTAATTTTTACCTACCTCTTCCATTTCAAAGGAGTCCTTTTGCTGTACCATTATATTTCTTATGGATGGGATTGTCAGCGGTACACATGGCTCTTTTTCAGCTGTGGACATATGGATGTTTTTCACTTCCACGCTATTTTCCAACTCACTGTGGCTAGATGTGTGGAAATTGCTACCTATATCAGATTCTCTAATACCAGATTCCTCCCCCAGTTTATCCTGACTTTGAGTTTCTTTACTTTGTTCACTTTCAGTTTCTTGGTTAAAATTACTGTTTGCTTCATCGGAGAGTCTACCAACATCAGCATTCTCCATAATAGTTGCTGAACTATCTGATGCTTCTTCTTTAACTGTAGCCAACGTAGAAAATGAGTCTTTTACAATTTGTTGAGACTTTTGATCATTTTTATTGCCACTTTCTTCACTCACTGAAACATTCAGAATCTTTCCTTTTTCAATTGCTGGATAAGCAGTACCACCTTCTCCTTTCTCTGTTTTATCAACACATAAATTTAGTTTTGATAGTGTTTTTATTAAGCGATTTGCAGTGTTACTTCGGGTTAAAGGTGGAGGTGAGTCTGTCTCCTTACTAGAAGTTACTGAGGACATACTTCCAATTCTCTGCAAGGGAGTCCCAGAGACTTGTGAATATAAAGAAGAAAATGCATTGGCCACAGTAGTAAGCACTTCAATTTGACGAAAACGACCTGCCAAAAAAAAAAAAAAAAGCATTAATTGTATGTACATCTACGTATATATATTAATCCCTTACTACTGTTCAGAAGTCCAGAATGTGAATTTTGATCACAAAGACTATGAATCCAGATTTTTTTCCCCTAACACTTAAAACTTCTCTACATTTACTGTGGAGAGGGAAGTTTTTTTATTCTAAGCACTAGAGTTTACTTTTAAAAATCATAAAGAAGCACAATGTCTGAGAGTAACACTGGATAAAATTGAAAGGGCTAGGTATTGAATTGATCTCAGCTGTGATTCTGTTTTTAGGTCTTGGACTTCATTAAGACTCTCCTAAATGTTCTCCTAATAAAGTATATATAAATATATATTTTATACATTATTGGGGGGTAGGTTATAGATCTCTTAAAACTAATCCAAGAACCACATAAAGATTCCATTTTTAGAACTTGTGATCAACAGAGAAAAATACACAAAGACATAAACGACAGGGTGGCTTCATAGTGTAGTGGTTAGCACGTCTGCTTTACACGCAGAAGGTTCTGGGTTTGTGCCCCAAGTGGAGTTGCAGACCACAGCCCTGGTGTGCCAGACCCCGAGTATATGCTGCGAGAGTGTGGGACAAGATACCCTGCCTTCAGAGATCCAGTTCTTAAGGGGAAATAGCAACATCCATAGGTCAGAGATGGAAGTGGGTGTGGGGGGGAGGAATTAAAGAGGGGGGAAAAAAAGGTATAATATGAATAAAAATCACCACAGTAGAGCCATTCTTTTAGATGTACAAAAAGCACCTGAAACTGACTTTAGTGGCAATAAGGCCCATCCCCTACTTCTTTCCTTCTTGAACAAAAGCAAGCTGGACCTAAGTATAAGCCTAAGGTTCTATTTGTAAGTTCCTCTCTTTAAGTTACATTCTACAAGGTAACAAGTGTTGCTCTGCAAGGTAGCATTTAAATAAGTCAAGAACTGGGGAAAGGAGAAAGAATAGGTAAATTACCTTCTATAAATAGAATAAAAATTCAGAATAAAAGTTATTATGTTATCCTCAATATTTAATTTCCAGTGCTATACCTAGAAATTAGTAAAACTTTAAAACTAAGACTATCTTGCTGTAGGTGCTGTAATTTAAAAATAACATGCTAACATTTAAAAACCTTACTTGTTAAAGCATAATTTGGGTTTTCTACTTCCATCCGCTGCATTTGAGCACTCAAAAATACTTTAATATCTATCCCTTTGGCAAACGATGAAGAATTAAAAAATCTAGAAGGAATTTTAGAAGCAATATCTGGTTCGTCTCGTCCAAATCCAAGATTATAAAGAATTTCTTCAGGATCTTCTTCATAAAGTTCCAACAATTCTGAAACGCTACAAAAAAAGAAACATCAAGACATAAAGTTTTCAGTCCACATTATAAATGAATTCATATTCCTGCTTTCTTATGAATAAAATCTTTTTCTACAGCTTAAACCATTATTTATTTCAGCATCTTTATACACTGTGCACTAAATATGACCCTTTAAAAAAAAAAAAAGGGTCCATTCTCTCTAGCTGTTAGTACTGGGAAAAGAGCTAAGAACTCAGTAAGAAATTCTCTAAGAGATTCCTCGCATTTTTTTTTTCATTTTCTTTTTTTTTGTGGGGGGGGGGGGGGTCATTTTAAGAGATTCCCAGTAAAGCAGCTAAAATAATTAGAAGATGAGGGAGAATAATAAATAGATTAAAGAAGAAACAAAAAGGGAAAACACCCTAGGTAGTTGGTAGAACTTTGGTACCAAGGGGCATTCTGTAGAACTTGAGATTTTCTGCTACCTTGGCTGTTCTAGAATAGGAAATACATTTAACAACCTGATTTCAGAAAAGTAAAGGAGAGATTACTTTCAGCTTTTCCCTAACCACTTCCACTCAGGAAGTGGGAGGAGTAAGGTGAGTCTAGGCTACACAAAGGTAGCTTCTTATTCTAATTCTATTGAGAACTGAACATTCATTATCCCTCTCTCTTATACCACTGATAATTCAAGCTGAGACTCACTGAGGAAAATATGGTTGTTAAAGACAGACTTGAACAGATGGAAATTTTAATCTGTTTCAGAAAAAATGCCCAGACTCCAATAGAATTTGGAGTAACAGTTAAAACTGGTTACAGAGACACATGCATATATTTGCTTATTTTAATGTGTTTTAAAGATCCTCCATTTCATATAAAGATAAATCTATGCTTAAATATCAAGCTTCAAATTAGAAAGGTTTACGCTGATTTTAATGTCAAAGTAACTCAAGACCCTAACAGAATAACGAATTATGAAAGTAGAAGTTACTCCACTAAGGAGTTGTTCTTTCAAGTTGTTGGTAGGGCTCAAAATACTCATCAATGAATACTAGCATTATAAACAGACTTGTTGCTTTTTATTTAATCTTAATTCTTAAAAAAGCAGTAGCTCCTGTCAGTTATGCTGAATGATGAAATACTATGGATTCCTTTTGCTTTCACACTATCAAGCCAAATCCAAGTTTGAAAGGTGGTAAAAGCGTAGATCATCTTATGACACAATGTAACTGCAGCATAATTTCGTAATAAATTACCTTGAGACTGTCCCACTACTTTTTCCAGATCCAGTGGAATTCATACTTCTCCCTTTCTGATGAAACTGTAGTCTTCTCTCTTTGGCCAAGATATTAGTGCTTTGAACAAAATTAGATTATATAAAACCTTATTTTCATAAATGTTCTTCATTTTTAAAAAGGAAGAAAACAAACACAGTTACATACCAGTTTTCAATTTGAGCATCAGTTTCATTGAGGTGGTTGGCTATAGGTAAAAAGAAAAAATGTGGAGTATGACTGTTAGTCAGACAGTAACTACTGCAACACAATCATCAAGAAAGTAAATTAGCCACAATATTATTGCTAAATGCCTAATATGCCAGATTCTTGTCTTGACATTAAATCTGCAACACTGAAAGTAATATACAAGTCAATTGAATAGAACCAGTAGCTTTTGGAGGGTTTTTTGTTTCTTGTAGTCAACAATGTAATACTACTTCTAGTGAATGTTTAAAAGACATATTGATAACCAACTTCTTTAACAGTTTAGAAATATGTAGTAAGAAGATGTACAGCATACATGGTATATGTGGTTCTAAGTTTAAAAGCTGTTAATAAACAATACCATGAAAACAAAACATGACAGCATTATGTAAGTGTGGCAACAGTACACATTAATTTCTAATGTGATTTTTTTTTTTAAGGCTGAATCTTCACAACCACTTTTTAATGCATGCAGTTGGAAAATTTCTACTCATTTCAACGTTTTCTTTTAAAAACTGCCTTTCAAGTTTATCCCAAACTTATAAGATCTAAACAGATAAATGTTGGTAATGTTTAGAGTGAGTTATATTTACTGCATTTAACTTTAATAAACAAAGGGTAAAATTAATTTAGAACAACTATTTCAGCATACCAAATTTTTTTTTATTTCTGATTTGCCAAGTCACGGTAATTTCTTATGTTTATTTTTACATCAACCAGAAAGATCCCTAACACATAGCAACTCAATATAATTAATGAATGAAAATAACTTTGACATAATTTTCATTAAAACATAACAAACAGCTCCACTCTTCTTTTTAGGGTCTAGTTTCCAACAAAATCATTCAATATAGATAAACAGACATAGCACGGAGGATGTTTTAGAGCAGTGAAAATATGCTATAAGATATCATAATCATAGATGTTTATCATTATTCATTTGTCCAAACCCACAGAATGTATAAGACCAAGACTTAGGATAATTATGCTTCACTGTAGATTCACCAATTGTAACAAATGTACCACTCTAGAGGGAGATTTTGATAATGGGTGAGGCTATACATAATGTGGGCAGAAAGTACATGAGGAATCTCTGTACCTTCTCAAATTTTTTGTGAACCTAAAATTGCTCTAAAAAGTCTTAAAACATAATTCCATATTGCAAAACTACTCAGACATCAAAATGTTCTTTACAGTAATACTGAAATGCATTTAAAAGGGGGTTGGCACCATATTCAACTGTATTGACTGGAAATCAGTAAATATAAGCTCCTTAAACAAGAGTTTATTCTTTGAAAGCATATTAACAGTATAAAAACTAATATAATCTAGACTTTTCAATGTTTCCTAGCAGGTTCTAAATCATATAGATTTACTTAAACAAAGGACCATGTATATTAAATTTAGTGGATAAATTCACTATTCATCAAATTACAATTTACAGATTTAATAAAATCCTTAATTTTTTTATAAAAAGCATACTGTATTAATAACCAGCTATACTGTATTAATATCCCAGCTATACAGTTACCACTAATCTTAAAGTGCCAGTAAAATAATAACAAATTCTTAATTTTACATTATGGAAAGCATTATTATGAATCTACAGGAAAAGATAACATAATTCATGAAAATTAACATATTAATGCAGTCTGGAACAGATATCAGGATAGTTATTTCTAATGAAATTCTAGTAACTCTATTTTGTCTTTACCTTTAACCTAAAAATCTGGAAAAAGAGGAAGGGGGAAAAGACAGGAGATACTTGACTGCAAAGAGAAAGACAAGCTGAAGCTGTGAGTCTGACACAAGGCTACCTCATACTAAAAATAAGTTTCAATTCAGTTTTATCATGTATAAATATTTGAGTTTCCTTTCTTCTGTGGGATAATTCTTCCCTCAGTTATATCACCATTGTGTGCCCCCAAACAGTTCCTTTAAGTATTTAAGACCAAGGAAGACAAATGGACATTTCACAACAGTTTTTCAGAGCCATTCCCGTATGTATCCGACAGGCTCTGACGAGACTAACATGGAAAAGATCCTGTAAAATGTGTCTGAGCCATTTTCAAGACCTTTAAATTTAGCTCTGAGGATCTTCAAATTGAAAGTACTCAGCATTCTTTTTAAAAAATTTTAAAACTACATGAAAATATAGTGCTTCCAAACAAACATACCTTCAGCACCCAGTGACAGATCATCTTCAAAACTTCCTCCATTTCTCACAAGCACACCTGAAAGAAACATTAGAAGATTCATCCTGGTGTTCTGCTCCTCCTGATCCTCATGTGAAATCACTGTCTTAGTAAAACAAATTGACCAAACAAATATAAGCGACCATAAGTGTTTCAGACCCGAATGCCCTCAGAAATTATTCTGATTACATAATTTCAAGAAGTACAAACTTTTACTTTTATCAGCCAGGAAAGTTCTTAGAAGCCAATCTACAGGCTATTTAATACTTACATCTTTGAAGATATTTAATTAGATAACATGTTTTACCCAAGAGTTTCATGGAAAACCAGATCCTAGAGCAATCATTCCTTTTACACCCCTTATATTAAGTCAGAAGCTCCAGCTAGATTTTCCTGATGCTGTAAATGTTTTTTATATGCCTTGCCACTACCTGCACATTCTTGTTGTACTTTGAACTTTAGAATTCTGCCTTGCGCAGGTGGTAAAATTTCAGGTGTGGCAATTTCAGTTAATGTAAGCAAAGAAATGCACTAAAGCTGATCTAGTTCACTTAATATATATTTTCCTTATGTTCACATAAATTTCTATATTAGTCTTTATAATATCTTTATCTAGACAATAAAAATGAGTTTTTTGGAAAACTCACATTGTGGAAAGGTTTGGTAATTTGCTTAAACTCACCACTGTTTTAAAGTTTGCTGACAAGGTTTCTCCTTTTTTGCTATCTTAGAACATATTTTAAACATAAACATCACTTTTATAATTCATATATACACTTTCACTCAGAGGACAGATGAACAAGACCCTCAGAGAGAACAGATTTAGAAAACAACTTTCTCTTACCCTTAAGTGTACTGCTGCTTTGCTCATCCAGTGAGGCTCCCAAAGGGGTACTGAAACCACATAAACATATAAACCTTAGTCTTGAAAAGCTGTCTGGAGAGCTGTCATTGCACAGCCTTATGCTTAAAGGGTTATATAGCTAAGCAAGCTTCTAATCAAGGTTTAACACTCCTCCCAAACACACAAGTGGATTACGTAAGTAATGTGCTACTAAGCAAATACCTATGTCAAATCAGTTTACCAGGAATAATCTGCCAGCAATTAAGAGCTAGAATGGCAATTATAAACACTATGAATAGGCATTTTCTTTACAAAAACAGAAAAAAGAATCACAATGAAAATGTCTGCTTCCCTCAATCCCCTCCCTAGAAACGAATTAAAAGGAAGCAATTCTTTACCTTAATATTATAAAGTCATTGCCTAGTTAAAATAAGGCTCAACAGTTTACTTAAACCTCATCTGTTAAATATATCACTAGCATTTTAGAGCACCATTCAACACTGCCTTTACCCCACTATCTTTTTTTGATATAAATGGAGATGAACATTTATTTTCTGCTTTTAAACTGAAAAATACATATATTTTTCATTTAACTCTAAAAAATTACTAAAAAGCTGGCTGGAGAATCAGCTCTAAGAACTAGCCATTACTAAAATTCTTTCACATTCTTGTAGTTCAAACACAGGTAATTTAGAAATATTTTTTTAAATGTGAAAATGATTTTCATTTTTTAAAACCACATTAAAAGAAACAGATTGTTTTATTTCTACAGTTCTATTTTGTGATTCAAAACTTTCCTAACAATCTATACCTGTTAAAAATTCACATCAGATATACAGGAACATAAAAATATCAGTTGCAAATAAATACTACTGAAATGTCAATTAAATGTTCACTTTTTGCAAACAAATATACAAGCAGTGTCAGTTCTTTGAAAATTAGTGTTTCAATATGAAAAAGAACCACGAGCAACTACCATAAAATATTAATAAAACTTTGGAATTAAGTTTTTACATATATTTAATAAAACTCTAATTTATGCTTTCAAAAAAGCCATTCTCCTTCCCGAGTGCTACTTTCTTAGGATAAAACACTGTATCACTCCTTGCGCAGATGTCTCCACTGGTCTATGCACTAATAGAAAGTGGCAAATGAGCAAAATATAATAGGAATTTTCCTTCAAATGTAAGTTTCTCTCTTATAATTGCTCTTTTCCAAATTCTACCACTCTGTCCCTTCTTAGATGGTAATTCCACTTAGTCAAAAAGAAAAAAAAGGGTTAACAAAACAAAGATTCCCTTTAAGGAAAGACATGGTATCTTCACTCAGGATATGACAGCAATAAGTAAATAAAAACTATTTAAAGTCTCCAGCCAGGACACCCTGAACACGCCCGAGATCAGATGAGATTCGGAAGCTAAGCAGGGCTGGGCCTGGTTAATACTTGGATGGGAGACCACCTAGGAATACCAGGTGCTATAAGAGTTTTTTTTGTTGTTTTTTTTTAAACAAAAAAAAGAAAAAAAAAATATCACTCCAAATAAAAACTATTTAAGAACTTACCAGGAAGAAAAATGCTGTCTTCTGATCATTTATACATAATGTACAAAGTAGATAGATGCTCATCTCTGGGAAGGAGTTGCCCAAATTGTTATAGAAAAAAATACAGTTGCATATATCCTAGCAGTGTAATTTATGATAATAAAGCCAACATCAAAAGACTGTTTGTTCTAGCTTTCCCAGTCATAATGAATGCCACTTTTGTATAGAACATGTGCAACTGTAGTGAACAAGAATGAAACCTATGAAGAAAGGAGCAGCAGACTATAGAACCTGCCTGCGTAAGACAAGATCAGAAACAAAACTGTAATTTTCAGAGATGGTATGTCCTGGTGAAAGTCAGCATTTGACTATTGCATTTACCTTAAAAGATGCACTTATTTCCTATCTACTTGAAAGGATCTGTTTATTTGATAGGATTAAGGAGATCCAATCTACTTGATAGCTGATAGGATCTCCTATACAATCTTAATTCCTATACACCATAAACATAATGTGATTCTTCTGTTGCCCTTAAACATTTTTTGCGTGTGCATCTTTAGAGAAGGTTCATCATATCTCAGGAGGGTCTATGACCCCCCAATAAAGGTTGAGTTCTGTAAGAGTGTTCAGAAAGGCTCTAGACAGTTCATCAAAACAAGACATCAAGAGAGTAGTGGCCGATATTTTATCTACCTTTAGGAAATAATAATAAACCGGCATATATGAGAATCACTTCTCCTTCCCCTCAAAAAGACTTCCCAAACTCTGATACTTGAACAAAAGATTTAAGAAAGCCCAAAATGACATGGCAAAAAATATGTGCACAAGCAAACACCTTAATCAAAGTTAAAAAGCCAACACTCATCAGAAAAAGCAACATTGTTCATCGGAGATTTTACAAGTAGCAAATAAATTGGAAAAAAAAATAATTAAAATGTGAAACGAGGACATTTCACTGTATAAGGTTTACTTGCAATATGATTCATCTCCTCTGTACTTTATCAAACATTTTTGTACCAGTTGCCAAAGCATGTAATTAAACAGATTTATGCAGTCAGAATGCCCTCAAAGCTCTATTTCCTGTTCGTGAATTCCAGCGCCATCTGACAAATGCATTTCCAAGAAGTAAACTACAAGAACAAAGTTAGCTAGCTAGTTTTAATGGCTCTCCAAAGAGAATTAGGGCACACACAAAAAAATTAAAGCTCAGTCATTGTACTGTATAGTTAAGTAAATTAAATTCATCTAAAACACTTTGAAAGAGAAACGATTTCATGCCAGATGCACAAATGTCAAAACAAAAGTAAATGAAATATTGTGTGAAATATGGAAATCCTTTCGAATAAAAAAACAAACCAAGCATAATAACATGGCTGATTATGTTTTAGATTTCTGATCTCTTACGCTAACATCATGCACCGGAGCTTGAAGTCCTCACAGCTGTAAAAGGGAACACGGTCACTAAATAATCAGCGGTCACAGTACTTCCATTTCTAATCGCTTAAAGGAGGAAGCTATCCGCCGGTTCACTTTCCGGTTTATAGTTTGAAACGGCCATGGGACCCACAGGGACAGCAACCCGAGTCACTGTGCCGGGGCGTCCCATCTGTGTGGATCTCCCTCCGGGACGCGAGCGGCGCCAGCGAGGACTCACCGGCAGTCCTTGAGCCATATCGCGATCTTCTCGTTAGGCACCTTTCCTGCGGGGCAGAAGAAGGGGAGAGCTCGTTACCCACCCCAGGAGGACTCCGGAGGCCGCGTGCACCTGGGCACTCCCGCGTTAAGAAAATCGACTGAGAGCAAATGCAGCCTAGGCGGTCTGTCTTAAGGTCCATCTGAAGGGAAACGAGATGGCACTGGGCGGTCTATGTTGACGTTGGAGACGCCTTGCCAAGCGCGCGTGCTTAAAGGTCGGAAGTGTTCCCGTTCTCCTCTGCCCATCAAGCCTGGGAGGCTCTTCCACAACTTCCAGGAGTCGCCCGAGGCGCACGAGACTCCCCCGCCCGCCAGCCCGCGCTTCCCCGAGTGCCCCAGCCGCCGCAGCCGGGATAGGAGCACAGACCTCTCTCCGGGGCCGCTGGCAGCTTCGCGCCCGCGAGGTCCTCGTCGTCGTCCTCGTCCTCGTCCTGCGTCGTCGCTTCTGTGGACAGGTCCTCCGTCCCCGACGCCTGCCAGGACCCGCGGCACTTGGCCCAGGCCTTCCTCCTGCGACTCGCCACTTGCCACTCCAGTTCCTCCTCCGTCTCCGCCGACGCCACCAGGGGCCGGTTCATGGCCGCACCGAGGGCTCCGCTGCCCCAGCCGGACCCTGCGTGAGACAAGGCGGCGGCGGAGCCCCCCGCCCCTGCCGTCACCGCCCGGCCGGGCTGGGGGCCCGGGGCAGCGGGCGCAGGAGGAGGAGGAGGAGGAGCAGGAGGAGGAGGAGGGGACGGGAGGGAGGGAGGGAAGGAAGGGGAGGGAGGGGGCGGAGGGCCAGCGCTTCACATGAAGCCGGCCGGGCGCAGGAGCGCGAGTGGTCCGAACCAGCGCCGCCGGGAGCGGAGCGCCAGCCGGTCCCAGCTCCCCGCCCTCCCGGCCCCCGCTCCCCACCCCGCGGCCCCCGCCTCCCGCCCGACGCGTCTCGGGCCTGGACGGCCGCCGCGCGTCTGCGCGCCCCTCCCTCGGCGGCGTCCCACGCCCCCTTCCGGCCGGGGGCGCGCGGGGCGGGGAGGGGCGGGGCGCGGCGCGCGCGGCGTGGAGCAGCTGTGCACCTCGCGCGGTGTTTGCGTTTGTTAGTGATCGTTTCTTCCTCGCAACTTTTCCTCTTCCCCCAAACAGAAAATGTGAGAAGGCCAATTCTCACTAAACGGCCCTCTTCACTGCGTCAAAACAAGTGTCTGCCTGGGCTCGCTCAAAACTATTTTTCGAGGAGTCAAAAGAATTGTGTCCAAGAAACTGTGGACGAAGATAAAAGAAAGAGGCGCGTAATTGATATTTCTTGTCGAAATGTCAAAACTGGAAAAGGCCAAGCTTCGTGGAGTGCTGCTTTCATGCTTAAGAAAGAGGTTGTGTTATGTATAAGAAGGAATTGAGAAAGAATAATCTGGAAATTTCACATTGAAGTTGGACGTGGAAAGGTAAAGAAAAATAGAGCAAGGAATAGCTAGAAAAATATGTGCTCGGATTTCAGTGCAACAATATGCTACAAGAAACAATGTCAGGGTTCAGAATGAATTTGAGCATTCTCTTTTGTCATTTTAAAAATCTCATTTGCAGAATAATTATAAAATACGCAAAATCGGATGCCAATTTCTAATGGTTTACCAGTATCCACAAGATCATATCCAAAATCTAGACTAACTTTGCAAAACCATCTTAATTATCATTCTGGGCCTTACGTATTCTGCGAAGTTCTGGGGAGCTGACACAATAATACAGTATCTTAATGGTTTGAAATTTCACTATTAATCTTTGAATTTTAAAGACTTTTCAGCCTGAAAGAGTACTATAGCAAAATGTGGCTAATAGTTTAACGGTCCTCCAAACTAGGCCTGTAGGAAGGGTTACAAGAATGAGGGAAGAGGCACTGGAAGGGCAGGTCAAAAGCCACAGAGAACAAAGTATTCTATCTTCACAGTTTCATTCAGAGCCAGGATGGACCTCACGCTACCCATCTGCTCCCAGCTTCAATTTTATCATCTCCACATGTTACTGCTGACTGTATTCTCACTTCTAGGTTCATTCCCATTCTTTCTCTCCAATGCTTTCATGACCTTTAAGATTCAACTGAACCAGAAGTTTTCCTCCACTACATTTTTCCACTCGTCCCAGTCACCTCTCCCACAATTCCCTGATGTATAATAGAATGTCTATTGCATTTATTTGGGGACTGAATTGTGCAGTAAATAGTATGACTGACTTCTGAGGGTATGTTTGACTTACCAGACAGGTTGTAAAACTGTAAGAATAAAGAACATTTCGTAGTATTCTTCCTGCATCCTTTACACTTGTACAATGCCTACCCCAACAAAGAACAATGAGTTCTCTTGAGGTAAATTTTCTATTCTTTATGTTCTTTACAATGGAAAGTTCAGTGGATAAAATAATTGCTTCATGTTGTTTTTCTAAGACCTATTATCTTTGATTTTGTTTTGTTGTTTAAATAATACTCTTTTAGACAACTATGAATACTTGCAAAAAGCAATAATGAACCATATTTTATATTTCAAAAACAAACCACAAGAGTAAAATAATAAAGGGGAAAAAATAATGCCCGCAGCTAACAACAGAATAGAGTACAGCAACTGTGGAATTTCTAATAGCACAATCATATGTTTTCTTCTACATGATAATTTTTAATGTACAATATTGAGGTTACAGAAATAATGGAAGGAAATCCTTGAAACAGCTATTTTGAAAGGGGTTTTAATTCTCAATTTTAATATTTTAAAAAATGTCCAAGGTGTTTTATTTTTTCGATAATGAATGTCATACCACACGAGGAGAATCTAGTTGTTTACTTCTTCAAGGATTTTTTCCAAAGAAGTACTGTATTGCAGACCAATTGCAAATCCACATCGCAGTAGCTCTAATAAAGAACGTGAGTCACTGATGCTTACAAGGTGGAAGAAAAAACATTTATATTAGATATGAATAATTCCATCCAGCATGATATAGTGGAAATAATAGGGATATTGGTATCAGACTGAAATCTGTTTCTGTCTCTTTCTAGTTGGCCTAGGGCAAGAAAGCTAATAATACCTCTGGTCATCAAGTTCCTCATCTATGAAATAGCATCATGATGACTACCTTCCCAAGGTAATATGAGGATCACATGGAATAAAGTAGGTTCCTAGCATAGCTATTGAAATTATATTGTGGAAGGAAAAAATCAATTTCATACAAGAGATTATTATTATACTAGCAAATGGCATCTGTCTTCATGCTTATACAGTTGAATTTTTAAAATGGCACAAATTCAGGCTAGGGCAAAAATGTACTCTAGTTAAATTAGACAGTTCTAAATGGAAAAAATTGCATCAAAAGTGAAACATGCTCAGTTTGATTAGTTATTTTTTGCTTTTCCAGATTTTAACACATACCTCAAAATTATAAAATAAGATTTATTGTTAGGTAAGCTAAGGCATTTTGGTTCTAGTTATGGTATTGTTTCTTCAATAATATTTATATAATCAAAAATTATATTTTGTGCATTGAAATCTTAATTCAGAATCTGATCAGAAAATGATAGCATTGCAGTTTACCAAATTTTCACCCTTTATTACGACAAAAGGGAGCTGGGAGGTAAAAGGTGAGTAGAATTGCAGATTAAACAGATGGAACAATTTATATTTCAATATGATTACCTGGAAAAAAATTCTATATGAAATAAGCTTGGAAAACACTACATATTAAATCCTTATCTACCCCCAACAGTAACCCACTCACAATGAATGTTAAACACTTGAGAAGTCCTCAGATTTACTTTAAAATATATATTTAACTTGTCTAACCCAGTATTTCTGAAATTCATTTTGGGACCCCCTCAAATACCTATTAACATTTCCAGGCACAACAGTGAAATTATTTGCCATAGGATGAAAAAGAATGATAAGAAAATATTATTCAAGGAGTGAATTCTTCAAAAACTTTCAAAGATTTATTTACAAATCCTATAACAACTATAGGGAAAATGGTTAATCTGACTTAGATTGGTTTTTTAATATATTCCTTTAAGTCATTCTTAATCACTAAAGTATTCATAGTTATGGTGTACATAATAAAATCGCATATTTAAGATCTGTAAACGTACTATTTATTCCTAGGGCTTCTCCACATTAACAAAAATTTAAGGATTATACTAGTTCATTATCATAAGAAGTATTACATCATAACAATCTGGTATGTCAATATCCCTTATTTTCCCAAGTCCATACTTTGCCTTGTGGATTATTTACATAATTTGGGTAAATGTATGTACATTCTGATTTTGGGCATGTTGAAGACTTTTATCACTCATTTGACCATTTCCAGATCATCATTTCTTCAGTTTGCCACAAAATACTAAATTTACCCTCTCCACAGGAAAACTTTGTAGACAGCTTTTCCTTTAGGTGACTCAATTCTCTGGTGTTTCTGAGCAACAGGTAAGAATGGCTCATCAGGTCTTCATTGACAATTGAGGGAAGCAAAATTATATAACAATAAGCTTTATTTTGTCTGTTTCATGAATTCATGAAATGAGGTTTTAAATCCTCATAGCTGGACATAGGAATGCCAAAATATTTTTAATTCATCTGAAAGTCTTACTGCTCAAGTTTAGATAAGTTTTTTTTCTTTTCAGGTCTGCCTTAAAATATTGTTTTTAAATATCTCTGACACTTTGAATCATAAAAGCTTTTAGTATATTTATCAATATCAAATGCTCAATCTAAGCCACTTAAGAGTGAACATTTTTCTTCAATATATAACGAAACAGGAAGATGTCATTACATTTCTCAGTTTTAACACTGTCCTAATTATGTGATCAATTTATTGATACACATTTTCTTCCTAATTTGATTATTTCTAGATCTTATATCACTTATGCGTTCACATATTCCTTGCAGCTATTTAGAACTTTTTAAATTTTTATTATTTCTCTATGTTTATTATTTTATTTCCCTATGTTTATCTTTGGAATTATGTATTTACCTTTTATGAAGATCAGAAGGAGGTTAGTGACTAGATGAACCTTATATCTAATACCAATGTATCTTTAAAAGCTTTAAATGGTGCAGACCTCACAAAGGGTTCTTGAAAACACACGCACATGCACACAATGTCTTTTTAAAAAATAATTCTGACGTGTGCTTGAACTGCACTGGCCTCTCCCACCACATTTCCCTTCTCTAATCTCCCTTCTGCAGCTCCTTCATGCCCATCTCAGAACAAACACAATCTGCATTCTGAACAGGACCGTTTACAAGTTGAATGGAGTTATTTTGGGTGAGTCATTGAAAACACAGTACAAAACCTTTCCTCACTCACCAGAAATGCATTTTAAAAATAAAGCCAAAGTGAACAAGGCTTGGCAAGCTCTAAAGTGGACAAAAATGGGTAGAGAACAGGGTTTCTTCCAGACTTTGGATTCTGCTAAATGATTTATGGCTGTTCTTTACATTCAATTCCACCAATTTCCCATACCATCACTAACCAAAAAGTGCAAAATTGAACAGGTAGGACATTAAAACAAGAACACTCCATTTCAACCAGTACTGTGCTGGTGAGCTAAGCCAGTAAGTCTCTTATAGATTAGCGACAGTTTTAAATTCCCCCTTTTGTCATTCTTTAATTAAGAAATTATAAGATGTGTCTACTTAATAATCTATTCTGATTAAATCAATTTTGACAAAATAATTATAGGCAATTTATAGAAAGCTGTTATAAATTCAATATGCATCCTTTAAAATTGCTTTCAAAATAAGTGATGTTCTTTGGGAGTTAATTAAACAATAAAATATTAAAGGAAATAGAGCTATAGAGACAAAATAATAAGCTAGTTCCTAAGAAACTTAAAATTGATAAAAGTTACACAATGGCTGGATAAATTTTGGATCTTTAACATGCAGATATTCCAGATTGATGAATCAGTGTAGATTCATATTTATCTATCTATGAAACATATTACTCACCCTTGAACCTGCAGAGAGCTCTCTAGCAGAAATACAAGTACCCTTCCACAACCTGCTACAAATCAGTTGAGGCTCACATCTCATGAAGAAAGAGAACCCTAGAATCAATAAGGAGACATTCTTAAACAGATAATGGTAATTCAGAATTCTTCTGCTATAAAATTTAACAGTCCCTGAAAGTCACCTTTAACACAGGTTGACCCAGCAGGTTACTATGGCCTAATCAACACACACTGTAGGCAGCCCTGTAGTTATGTGTTCCCTGTTCACCAAGGGTCTATCTCCAAGCTGTGGGCACACACCAGGCTCTACTAGATGTAGTTATGCAAATATTCTCTTTGTAAATTATCAGTTTCCCAAGGCAGAGTGACAATTGTTGGTTAAACAGAATGAAAACTGTGTCTGAAAGTTAATTTGGCTATGGAAGCACTAGGGTCAAAATAAACAAACACCTTTTTCCTGCTGTAGTTAAGAGCACAGCAAAGTACTCTGATTTCCTACATTTGGGGGAATTTTTTTCTTTTCTGGTTAAACTACTGTTTTTAAGTTATACAATACTGTACTTATGCAGCCTTTGAAGCTTATCTCACCCATCTAAGAATGTTTTATCACATTTGCTTGTATTTAAATATAATCTACATATGATCAAGAGTTAAAAAGACTAAATATTTATTGATGGGAACCCAAAACTAAGAACTTCCCTACAATCTTATTTCAAAACAAACAAAACGAAGCAAACCACCATTAAAATTTCTTTGGAGCAAGAGAGTTTATTATTGCTGTTAGGTAACATATTTGGCCTGGATTTCATTAGTACTAATCAAACAGCTTAAAGTTGTGTTCATTAATAGATTGTTATTAAATAACAGAACCACAGGATAAAGGTCAGCACACAGGTTGTTTTGCTTAATTTAAAAAAATCCTCTGAGCCCATATCTTTCCAATTTTTTTTTAAACAAGTCCTCTCAAGTTGGCACATTACAACTTTTAAGTACTGTAATTATAATAGTGCTGATATTAAATTTGGAGAAATGCTATTAGAAGAGAAATTATTTCAGTGGACCCAAGAAAATAACAATGTTAAAAATGGATACCTTTGTTTGAGTACTTGCTTTGTGCCAGACACTGTATTTAGAACTGGATTTAGAGAGTCTCATTTAATACAACACTATAAAGGCTTGTATTATTCTCACTTTGCAGATAGGGAAACTGAGCTTCAGAAAGGTTACTAAATGCCCCAGGCCACATACTAGTGAGTTACAGAGTGGAACCAGGACTTTTCCCCTTTGAATCCCATGCTTTGACCTAAGTTGAGCGACCATCTCAAAGGACTCCAGGGCTTCTCTTACTGAGGGGGTTTCTTCTCTTAGAGCTGATGGGCAGAGAGAGGGTCAGTGTGACTTATAAGTAGAAGGAGTCCTAGGAAGACAATTATCTCCAACAACTCCCTCATTTTACAAGGGAGGAAAACTGAGCTCATAAACTTTTAAGTAGACTGCCTAAGGACAGCCATCTAGTTAATGACAGAATTCATGAGATAGGAATCCATATCTCAACAGCCCTACAAACATTGATAAAGGCAAAGGTAGAAAAACTGCTTCTATTTTATCGAATCTGAAAAACTCAGAGACTGTAAAAACAAAGATTTTATTATCCAGGGTTTTTGTGTGTTACATGCCAATTGAGTAGGCCCTGACACTTGATGACCCATAAATGAGTGATGTCCAAGTGTCCTGCCCTCCACAGCCCTGCTCAGGTCCTATAGACTCACACCTGTGGGTTTTTTAAAAAAAATCGGTCCATCTCATATTTAGTTTTATTTCCCTGTGGCCTTCTGTCTTTCCCAGCATTATTGTCTTTTCCAAAGAACCCTGCCTTCTCATGACTTGCCCAAAGTAGGACAGCTTCAGTTTTGTCATTTGCTTTCAGAGATGCTTTAGGCTTAATTTGTTCTAGGACCCACTTCTTCCTCTTTATGGAGGTTCAAGATATCCATAGGGCTCTCCTCCAACAGCACGTTTCAAATGAATCATTTCCCCCCGCCCCTATAAGCCTTCTTCACTGTCCAGATTTCACATTCATGCATAGTAATTGGGAATATGAGGGTGTGGATGATCTTAGCCTTGGTCTCTTATGACATATCTTTGCTCTTAATCATCTTTCTTAATCTTTCTATTGCTGCCCTTCTGAGTCTCGGCCTTCCCTTTATTTCTTTGCTGGAGGTTCCATTGGAATTGACTGAACCAAGATAAGCAAAAGTTGTGTATTTCTTCTGTAGTCTTTTTTTAAAATAACTATTTTTCCATTATGGTTGACATACATTATATTAGTTTCAGGTGTACAACATAGTGATTAGATGTTTATATAACTTATAAGGTGATCACTCTGATAAATCTAGTACCAATCTGACACCTACATAGTTATTACAATATTACTACCTTCCTTATGCTATACTTTTCATCCCCATGACTATTTTGGGTCTACCAATTTTTACTTCTTAATCCCTTCCCTTTTTTTTACTCACCCCCACTCAATCTCTCTCTCATCTAGCAATCATCAAAATGTTCTTCGTATGTATAAGTTTGTTTGTTTTATTTGTTCCTTTATTTTGTTCTTTAGATTCCACATGTGAGTGAAATCATATGGCATTTGTCTTTCTCTGTCTGAACTATTTCACTTAGTATATTACCCTCCAGGTCCATTCATGTTTGATTTTTGTTTTACTGATGTTCAGATGCAGTCCTGCTTGGTACTTTCTTCTTTCACTTTCATCAGAAGTCTTTTCAAGTCATTGCTACTTTCTGCCTTTAAGATGGTATCATCTGTATATTTTACATTACTGATATTTCTACCAGTTTTCACTCCTCCTTCCACTGAGTCCAGACCAGTTTTTTGTATGGTATGTTCTGCATACAGGTTAAATAGAAGGGAAGAGAAAATGCAACCTTGTCCGACACCTTTGCCTTATAGGAAACTATTCTGTCTTTCTACATTCTGTTCTGACAGTGGCTTCCTATCCATGATACAAGTTACCTATCAGTATGATAAAATGCTGAGGCATGCTCATTTCTTTGAGGGCAACCCAGAGCATTGGAGAGACATTCCTGGCTCAGGCACATTCTTGTATTCAGAGGACTTTCCCAAGGGGAGCCTTGTTCATGATCAAAAAGTAAGAATTTTTACTTCTCAGCCTAAAATCTGGTCTATCAAGCAAGGCTCAGCTGCCCTGAAGTTTTAAGATTTCATCAAAGAAGTATTTAAAGCTCAATCTTGAAGAAAGTTTAGAAAGTTTTTCTAAAGGATAAAAATTCAGCCACTACTGTGCCTAATATGTATTATATGTGAGTATTTCAATATATTAGTATTTACCCATGATTTAAAGCAGACCAGCAAAGAGCTGGGTGCCTTGATAGTGTCAAATGGTTTCAAAAAATGTGATTTTTTACAAAATCACTCTGTGACTTGTGCAATGGCATCTGCCTATATTGATTATCAAAATGCATAATGACATAAAATGAGATGCATTATCTCTAATAAGGAATTTTCCCAGAAGTTTTTAAATATATCATCCTGTATTCCTTTTAGTAGGACCTCTGGAGAGATCATTTTACAATATGTGTTCCAAGAAGAGTCAAAATTACCGGGACTTTTTTTTTTAATCTCAAGGGCACTGGGACTTGGATAACTAACAGTTTATGTTCTCACGTTGGTTACTAAAAATGAAGCCAAATATGTGGCTCACTCATGGCAGATGAGTACGTTATCATAGTATGCATCTTAAATCTTATTCATAGCTCTATTTTGTCCCCACCCATTTTTTTATTGTTCCTTTTATTTTTTCTCAAAACAATATTTTGTAATTTTTTAATTTTTTCTTTGCAACATGAGAAGGAATAGCAAACTAAAATGTTAGAATATTATGCAAAATTATGTATTTACTATATACAAATATGTACATTCATAGAGGAATATTAAGAGGGAAATAAGTAAAGATGGCAATATGGCTAAATTTTTTCTTCGACTTTCTAAACTTTTTGAGATTGTATTTATAATTTAGAGAGAAAAAGTTATTTGAACTTTGAAAGCTCTAGTTATTTATTCCAGAGGTAGAAGAAGTATGGGAAGTATATGCAGGGCCCCATACAACGTACTTAAGGTTGATTATGTTAAGGCAAGTGGGGAACTGTCATAAACTGAGCTAGGGATAATAGGTGAGAGCCACATTTAAAAGGTCATGATGTGCTATTCTATGGGATGGTATTATTGCCAGTGGGAAGACATAAGCAACTTTGTTTTTAACTAAATTGCCTTATTGAAAAGTAACTGGTAACTATATAGTTGAAAGAGTGGGGCATGGGAAGTTCTCAGGCCAGGGAACAGAACAGTAAGGAGGCTTATTAGTATAGAAAAGGAGGTTGATAAAAAAATCCATGAGTTAGAGCAATGGAGATAGGTGCTGCAATCAGATTTGATAGGTTAGAAATAAGTGTGAGGAAAGGAAGAGAACATCCCCAAGGTGTTTCCTACTGAAAGTGAACAGGTTGATATTGGTGTCGTTTAACATGAGAAAGAATTTAGGAGAATTGGGCATTTGGTATTAATTTATTTGGGAATAATGAGAACAAAAGGAAAAAAGGAAATGAGTTTATTATTGGGTCTATTCGATATAAGGTGCTTGTAATACATGCTGATGGAGATGTAACTGCAAGCATTCAGAAATAGAGTACAGAACTGAAAATCTAGATAAAAGTTTGGCTTAAATATTATAGAGGTGTTGAGGAGAGAGAATTAAAACCAGACAGCCATCGTTTTATTTTATCCTGGTCAGCCCTTTTCCTATTTCCCAAGTAAGCTATTCTAAACCTATTGAGGCAATTGTCATCAATGACCTCTAAAATGCCAAATCCAGTAAATGCTTTTCAGTCCTCATTTTATAGGTTTCCTTATAGCTGCTTTTGTCAGGATTGACTATTGTCATTTCTTTTTTTATCTTATGATTTCTGATTCTCCTACTTTTTGGTCTCTTTCACAGCCTTCATTCTTTTATCAACTTTATTGCTGTGTTTCTGAGAGTGCTCTCCTAAGTTCATATACTCTCCCTGACTAAAATGGTGCAAGCTTCAGGTGGAAGAGTTTTGGGAGGAGAAAAATTTTGTTGAATATGTAAAGTTCGAAAAGCCTGTTAGACATACAAGCAGATACCTTGAGTAGGCATTCGAATATATGAGTATAGAGTTCAAGGGGAAAATCTGGACTGGAATATAAATTTAGGAGTCATCAGCATATAGATGGTATCTAAAGCTTTAAAAACAAGACACACACACACACACACACACTAGCTGGGGAATTCGTGAAAAATGAAAAGAGTTATCCAAGGACAGTATCTTGGAGTACATCACATTTTAGAGGCAGATAAATAAGAATCAAGCAAAAGAGGCTGAGAAAGATCACTAGCAAGGCAGAAAGGGAACTAAGATAAAGTGGTATTCAGAAGGCAACCAAGAAAAAAAAAATAAAGGTTTTAAACAGGAAGGAATGGTCCATTCTACCGACTTCCTGAAAAGTTGGTAAAACAAAAACTAAAAATTAACCTCTGGATTTGGCAATACAGATGTTCTTGCTGACCTTGAAAATAATTGTGGTGGAATAGTGAAGAGTGAAGCCTGATTGGAATAGGAATCTGTGTGGCTGTTGCCTTTAAGAAGAGTGAAACAAAAAATAGCAGAGGTATTCAAAGGAAAACCAACAGTTGGTTAAGATAGAACAAACGAACAGAAAAGTCATTATATAAATAAATGGCCATTCAAAATCATGAATATCTCTGCCTGGCTAAGTTTGAAAAAGCCAGGTTCTAAAGTTTTGACACCTTTGAATTTATTTCCAATTAGTTTTAATATTAGACCTTCTTACAGTCATGTGCTGTAATTTCTCAGTAATGCATTCATGAGGAAGGTAAAGGTAGAAAGAGTAAATGTAGACATCTGGTGAAGCAAAGGATAAAGATAGGAAAATAGATAAAATGTAAGGTTGAAAAAAGATTTTTGGTTATTTTTGAAGGGGAATGCATGGAAATAAGACATGTTTATTAGTTATAGATAGGAACAAGTAGAGAGAGGTTAAGTAGTTGAAGGGATAAGATCTTGAAGAAGAGGGGAAAATTAGTTTTAAAATGTCATTTCTTTCTCTTAGTTGGTAAAGAGACATAAATACACCAATGTACTTAGATTTTCAGGGGGAGATAATTTAGAGTTTACACCTAATATCCTATATGTACTCTGAGAAGTAGTCTAGATCATTTGCTAAAGTGATGGAACCTGAGCTATTTGGTGAATTAAAGAGAATGAACGTTTAGAATAGCCGTTATTAAAAATGGAAACAATACTATAAGTGAGAAGTAAAATATGTGTTTGACAGTTATGCACTCCTCTAAATACCTTATAAATATTAGCTCATTTATTCATCATAATATACCTATGAGATACACTTGATTATCATCTTCTTTTTATAGATGAGGAAAATGTACAAAGGAGCCATGCTATTTTTCCTAACGGTACCCAGCTGGTAAGTGGAGGAGCCAGGAACTGAGCCTCAGTGTTCTGGCTCCAAGGTCCATGCTCCTCACTACTTCACAATGCTGATGACAATGATATGTCATTTTATTTATTAGGCTTAGGTACATAGGTATTGAATTTGAAAATATAAAATTTTAGATTCATCCAGGATAGGAGTTCAGAGGTTGAATGTGATGGAAGTTGAGGGATTAGTTGGTGAGATAAACCATGGAATTAAGGCTAGATGGAAGAGGTAGGGCAGGAGGGAAGGAAGCAGCTTACAGAAGTGCTCAGAGACTTAAATGTTTGCTATTTTCCTAAAATTTTAGATCTCTTATAAAGTTAAAGAGGCAGTTTGATAGAAGGAAAAGGGATAGTTGAAAAGAGCAGGAATTCACATTAAGACAGTGTGATTGTGAAGTGTAGTTAAGAGAGGTGAGGAGATGCTGGGTGACTAGGCAGCGCTGGGGTGTGGCACTGGTAGTAGATCACTAAAGTCCAAAGAAGTTAAAGGCCTGTGCAGTGAAGGAGGTCACGAAATGATGAGTCTAGGGTGTTGGGTGGGGCATCTCTATAAATACTGAAGTCACATATGAGTCACTCAAGATGAGACAGGAAGCGAGGTGGAGAAAACAGCTGCAGAAACCAGGGGATCTCGATGTGAGTTTAATGAGGAATGAAAGATGGCATAAGATGAGACCAGGCTGACAAAACGAACAGATTCCAGGCAGTAGAGTCCTATTGGCCCAACTTTCTGATAACTATTGGCCTCTGTAAATGTGATAGGGAAGCAGAAAGTACCCATACCACTAATATGCCTCAATTGGCAGCATTCCTGAAGAGCTTTTTAAAGGGGTTGAACTTTTGAAATGATTTAAGCCTTAAATTACTTCGGAGGTCTAACACTAATGTAAAGATTAACACAAATTAGTTTACATAGGCCATATAAAATCATTATCACTTAAATACAAACAGGGCCCTAAGGATATGGATAAGTTTTAAGAGGTGGGAGAGTAGAAGGAGGAAGGGGACACAGGGAATGGAAGTTCACTTTGGCAATGGGTAATGTGAACAACTAACATAAAGGAGGAGGAAAGAATCAGCAGCCAGAACATGGAGAACCTCTAATTCATGCCCTAGAAATAATGTGGAAAAGGGGAAATGTGCAAATGAGCCATATTCTTCCCTCAATTCAGAATATTCAATAAAATTATTTTAATTATTTCAGACACAGTGCTATGGGCTTTCCCAGTTCAACGAAGTGAAAAGCCTCAAAAAAAAAAATAAATAAATAAATTTGTACAGGAAAAAAATCCTATCCCTGAATCAGAAGACAGGATAATTTGTACACTATTATAGAACTAGCTAGCTAATATTAGAGGAAGTTATGTTTTAGTCAACAGAAATTAAGATTTGCCTTGGTTATATACCAAACCACCACTCCTCTACCTTCTTCTTTCCAAACAGAATCCTTTTTACACTACTGGATATTGGCATCTGCACCTAACATTAAGAGATATGGTAGCCATTTTGTGCCCATAGATTGAGGGAGGTAGCCTTCAAAGAAAAACCAAGACGCCAATAATTTTCCAAGATTTAGGAAATAATAACGCAGGGACGCAGTTAAATTTGAAATTTTAGATAACAGACAATGTCGCATGGAACATGTAATGTTTAACTAAAATTCAAATTTAACTAGATGTCCTGTATTTAATCTGACAACCCTAGCTAGGATGACAAAACGGAAAGTCAGATAGATCCTAAGTCATGGATAAAGTAATTGAGCTGCCAAATTAGCCACCTCTGGGACAACTTTAACTCATAACATTTTAATACAGGGTAAACCTTTTTTTACTGTTAAGGTAGTTCTTGTATCTTCTGTTACTTATAGCCAAAAGCATGCCACCTGGTCCGATTTAACAGCCCTCTCATTGAGCAAGTCAATAACACAAAGTGTTCATCCCTAAGTATCAACTTATAAATTCTAATTAGTATTTTCAAAAGGTCTTTTAGTTAAAGTTCTTCGGTATGAAATACATGTATGTTTTTGGAATTCATAGTTTTACATCTTTGTGTAGTACTCCATACAAATTATTTTTGTGAAATACATAACATGTAATGTCTTCCTCTGTATAGTTTAGCTGGATTGAATGATCTCTAAAATCTATTCTAGTTCAGAAAATATTAGTTAACATAGGACTAATGAAGATGTGATATGTAGATGGACACATATTTTCTTACTTCATAAAGCACCTAACAATAAGGCTATACAACAGGTACCAGCCAGTGTTAAAATTAATTTTATAACAAAAGGCTTCTATTGACAGTAGTCACTTGTTTTAATAGTTAACAGTTTTATTCATAATACCACCACCATGAAAAACAGTAATTCAATAACTTCAACATGGTGCTTCTTGAGTTCTAAATTCAGATTAGAATAAAGTCCTCTATCCATGAATAGTTTTTATTCTTAATATCCTAAAAGTACAAAGTAACCTCAGGCAAGAGAAAGTAAGGTAAACAATGCAAAATTTCTAGATAATTATATCACAGGCTGTATGGCCAAGCAAGTATCAAAAGTTGGCATTTTCCATCCATTTTCTAAGGCTTTCACAAGGCTGAATCAGTTTATTAGTTCTCTTTTCTATCATTGAGTATAACCTCAGTGTTTTAAGAACAATAGAAGTTTTACATGAAGTGACCTTCCCTGGTCAATGGGGAAATGGCTTATGCTGACAGGAACTCTTTTACATGGTGATATATGTGCATGTATGCACAAATCTGCAAGTATATGAACATATCTATATATGTGTGTGTACACTTATGCTTGTGAGTGATCCAGAGGTTATTGAATCAAGAAGCCTCTGCTCTTCTCCCAGTGCTTATCTTCAAGGCAAATCCAGCTACACAATACCAGAACAGTGAAGTCCTTCTTACTAAAGATTTCTAGGAATGGTAAATAGAGGGGGAATACCAAGAAGTTTATAATGGACATTATTACCTGGCATACTACTACTCTTCAAAATTATATTCTGATCTAAGACTAGCCATCTCATCACTCTTCTCCCTTCCCTTTTCTAACACAGTCTTATTTAAATGTAATGCAGCTCTCTTTCCGAGTTTATTCTCCAAGAGAAATAAAAACACTGAAGTTATAGAAGCCATTCATTTTAGAATATTGTCCAATTACCACTATTCCATTCAAACATACCTATTTATGGGCTTCCCATGCACACTTCTCAACAAGTATAATATTTATCCAGCAGAACCAGGTAACTTGGGGAAAGAAGAAGAAGGGAGAAGAAGGAATATTTGAAATTTTAATCAGGTGGTCTGAAGACATTGGAGATTGAAAAATATATCTTTAGAAGTTAAAACATCTTTTTGTATGATAATTTTTATTTGAGATCTATTTTAAACTACATAATAAGATATGTTACTTTAAAAAATGGTAGTTTATATGATTTCCCCACCCCCCAAATTAATAATCATACAATAAACTCTTTCTAAGAACCAATCAGAATTGACCTTGGAAGGATATTTCCAGTCCATTGGTTTCTTCTTTACATTACTTATTTCTTTATACTAGGTAAAAATTTGTCTCCATGTCTTTGCATAATGAAGAAACAGAAATAATATAAATGGAAAAGAATGATCTCCAGGGTCATTTAATTCAAATCTTCCTAAGGAAAGTTCTTTCCTCATTTTTAATTATCTAGCAATATGTACCCAAATAATATTTCTACACTACTGTGAGAGACTATTTTATTTCAAATATCATTTCTCTCACCAATTATACCATTGAGAAAAATTTCTTAACATATTTTCCAAATTCCTTTAAAAGAGATGATAAAAATTAAAAATTATACGTATTATATAAATCTGACCTGAAGGAGATGGAGTAGGTCATGGTCTATCTATGCTTCCTAAGGTTGTTTTGTTTGTTTTTTTGTTTTGTTTTGTTTTGTCACCTCAATAGTGAGAGCAATATAAAATGTCTGTGTGTCTACTATTGTATATGTGATTTTAAACCTATGAAAACAATCTAACATCTTTTGAAGTACCACCTAAATATTTTCCACCAGTAATTTAAGACAATAGAAGAAAAGTCTCTTGAATATTCAGAACACACTGCTAGCCAATTGGCATTAAAGCATTTCTTGGGTTGAATACCAAACTTAGTACCATATTGCCCTTAAGCATACTTTAAATTCTCTATTGCCTTCAAGGTGCTTCTTCAATATTACCCCATTTTACCAATCCAAGCTTATATCCCATTGACACATCACTCCTCTCCATTTGGATCTATCTTCTTTCTTCCCAGTAAACATGCTTCACCCCTCCCCTTCATCTCTACTGTTCTATCCATCAGGAATGTTATCTTCTTTACCTTCTATTCTTACTTAAGCACCTCTTTACCAGAAAGCTATTCCTAAGTATTTTGTCTATAGAGTGTTCTTACTATCAGTATGTCCATTTAGGATCCCATTGTTTTGATTTATGTTAATTAGTTTATTCTTATGCTTTTCTCTATGCTCCCCCTATCCTTGTATTCTGGAATACATTGGAAGTTTCTCTACTAAACTTTGTTTATTCAGTGTTCATTTCTGTACAATTCAAATTTTTAGAAATACTAAGTAAACAACCAAGTACAAAAAAAATGAAAAAATATAACAAGATTTTACTTGTAAAAAACCCTCTAAATTCAGGACCTTTTCCCCCTTATTTTTTAATGCAACTTCTAGGCATTTCCATGATAGCTACTAACAATGACATCATTTAAAATTTGTGGCCTCGTAACATTTTCTCTCTTTTTTCTCTCTGGTATATGATGTAATACAGTGGTTTTCAAGTTTGTGTTTTTTGGGAACGGAATTTTTTTTTGTCCAAACTCATTCATACCCAGCATTTCAAATATGTAAAGGAGATGCAAGCAGAGCAACTCTTGTGAAAGAGAGTGCAGTGTATGAGGGAAAAGTGGGGGATCCTGCCCACTGGTAGCTCCTGTGCTCCCAGGAGGAGTTCTGAAGGCACTTTGTAGAAAGAGCAGAAACCTAGCCTTGGCTCTGCTGTCTCCTCTCTCTGTTCAAGAAACTTGAGCAAGTCTCCTTCCTCAACCTTGAAAACTATGGATTTGATCTTTAGAGACCATTCATATAGACTACAAAGCTTCATAATGCAAGCAGCACTCAAAAGAAATGAAAAAAAGATTCATGCCTAAACTACTTTAGTGTCCTATTTGTATTGGGTCAGTATTTTTAGATACTTTCTTAGGAAAAAAATTGGTTGATGTTTTATAAAAATTAGTATCAAGGGTTGATTAAAGATTTGAATTTTTTGTTTATTTAGATTTTGATTTGTGAGTACCTTTTATTAGTAGTAAATTTCAGTTTTGAAGATTCTACTTTAAGGTAGCATTTCAAAAACAGAAACTAAAGTTTGTATTTAACATTCACAACTTCTAATCTGTATTCTTTCAAGGAAGCAAGCGGTGTAACATTGTGTTCCTACATAGAAAAAAAATCTGGTATAAATATCATTCAGATATTTGCTTTGGCAGGTTTTCATTTAACAGAATGTGTGAAGAAATACAAAAACCCAGTGTCAAGCAAATACAATTAGAGTATTATTATTCTAGTCCATAAGATATATTGGTGAAATTAGGACATTACATTTTGGCTCTATTTAAGAACTATTTTTACAGGGCACTGATTCATTTGTAAATTTAAAAAAAAAAATTAGGCAAAATATCAAAAGCAGTTAAGTTCCACTTGATTCTGAACAATTTGTTAAGAGCTGCTGCTTTTAACGTAGAGTAGTCAAATATAACTGCCAATATCTGTAATTTTTTTTCAGAATTCCTGGTTTCCCCTCAGATAAACTTGACTCAGCTATTAATATAAAAGCACCTTAGCTGTCAATTTGGTTTGATCAAAATAACTTTTGATACTACTAATTTTTTACCAATTTTTTTATTTTACAAAGTAGATTTATAACATGAATTTAAAGAAAACAATTTATCTGTGTGTATGTATATATGTATATCTGTATTTATATATGTATATACATATATAATTTTAGAAATATTGTTAAATACAGGTATTTCTAGTGAATTAAACTTTGCAAATAAAAGTAATACATTTCTACAACTTACTAAAAATTTAATTTTTTACCACAGTGCCCTTATTACTAAGAAGTTATATAAGATTTTAAATACACTTAAATTAGAAATCATTCAGTCCATGCACATAACTATTTAGCTGATAAATAGTTGTATTGTGCTTTTTTGTACAAGGAAATTTACTTGACCCAGATAGGAATTGAGTACTAAGATTTTGTTCCTGATACTCAGAAAACTACAAACTAATGAGGATGGTAATGAGGAACTACATATAAGATAATTATCATTTTAATGGTACAGGCAAGTGATTTAAAGTAACACTTATTAAAAAAAAAATGTCAAAAAGCAAAAGAGATCTGAAATGAATCAAAGAGAAACTTCTTTCTTGCAGTGAGATTCTTGGTCACATTTTCTCTCCTTCTTCCTACAGAAGCCACATTTACCAGTTTTAAAAGCACAGTTATTTTTTTAAAAAAGCCTGGCAAGGGTGAGAAGAGTGATTTTGACTTGGGAAAGCCTGAGGGAGGGAGGAAGTAAGATAAGAAAGAAAGGGAACTAACATTTATGGAGTACTTAGCAATTGAGTTTTTATGTCTGTGATGAGATTATGTTTCTTCTTAAAGGGAACAAGCTAGAAAACTATCAAAACCACTGAGGTATAAGTTCTGCCATTGTAGCAGGAGGAGAAAATGAACTAATATAATAAAAAATTTTAAATTAGCTCTATTCAACTTTGTCCCAATTGAGCAGTCTTTAAGGAAGAGTATCTAGCACCAAACTAAGAGAAAATGTCAAGATTTCCTTTCATACTGTATTCAAGCCTTGAATTTAGTATATCAATGGTTTTTATTTGGTTTAATTAAGCTGTAAACTACAAGGAAACTGAATAAGTAAAGTTAATGCTCAGAAGAAACATATATTTATGGAATAAATTTTTGGAATAGATTCCACACATAAGCAATTGAATATAACTACTCTTGATAAGATCCACAAGAAGTATACTATGGCCAGGAAAATACACTTGAAAGTTGGTTGCATATTTCTTTTTAGAAAGATATTGAATTTGGGGGACTTTTAAGGAAAAGATCCAATTATTTTTCAATAGCATAAATATATCAAAATAAAAACCAAAAGCAAAGCATCTGACAGTCAAAATGTAGTTTCATTTTTTTTTAAAAAAAAAAAAACATAATTTTACTATACTTTTGTGTTTCATTTATTTACATTAGGTCTTTTTTTTTTATGCTCCAAATTAAATTTCTTCAAATTTCTAGCAATAACAAAGAGGAGTCTTTTATTTATTTATTTTTTTAATTTCTCCTAAGTTAAACATCTTAAGAATAGAAAAAGGGGTCAGGTAATAATTTGAAGTTAGGTAAGCCTTCTAGAAAAATCAAAATTTAGTTTATTTTGTATGTTCGACTGCTGAGAATTTATTATTGGTGCAACTTTATATCGCATATTGTAGAATTATAGCACATTTTGTCTGAAGATTTTTTTTAAGAGTTATATATTTGTGCACAAGTGTAAAACTCTCTAATAGAAAATAATATCCAAAAGTAAGGTTAAGTCAGCCTTAGTGCATATTTTAAAGCTGTAAGAATTATTTAGTAATTGTTTCTATTAAGAACTAGCTAAGGCAAGCTAAGCTGAAGTAGTGATGGGAATGGAATTATATGCCGCACTAAATTAGAGCTATATTGGTTTTACTTTAAAAGGAGACTTTTTTTTATATATTTCTCTGAGTTCATACTAGTCACATTATCAGTAAATCAAAATTCCCCTAATTATTTTATTGTCAACATGCATATTTTGATATACTGCTTCTATATTATAAAATAAAATATTAACATTAAATGCTGTGAAATTCTATATTTCACCTCTTATACTATGCAGATTTCTCATAGGAAATGCGCATATATCACATTATTAATTTTAACATCATAAAGTGAGAAAAATACTTATATAATATGGTTACTTAAATATGGGTCTTAAGAACAAACTTCTGTAGAACAGGGTCAGAAAATTTTTTGTTAAGGGCCAGAATAGTAAATGTTTTAGGCTTTGCCTGTCTAATAGTCTCCGTCATTACTCAGTTCTGCCATTATAGCATAAAAGCAGCCATAGGCAATATGTAAATAAATGAATAGGTCTGTCTTCTAAGAAAACTTTATTTTAAAAATGGGTGGTAGGTCAAATTGGTGACCACTGTTGTAGAACATATAAACTTTTCACATTTTCTCTGCTTAATGATGACTGAACCACACTTCTTACTCTCTATAGTTATTATATATTACATATTATTACATATAAAATAATATATATGACATACTGAGATTTTTGAGGAAAAAAAAAAAACAAAAAAAACCATGGGAAATCTCTCTAATAACTAGAAATATTGGTCAAAGGGTACAAACATCCAGTTAAAGACGAGTAAATTCTGGGGATCTAATATACAGCATGGTGAGTATAGCTAATCACACTGTAATTGAGAGGAGAGGAGGCATCTGAAAAATGCAAGGGAAAAGGCTTGCAGAAATGACTGACTCAGTTGGTTATAGATTAACCACACCCTATGGATCTTTAAATGGCCTTCTTGGAAACTGGCCACACCTACAAGAGAAAGATCTGTAAATAGATAGGACCAGAGGTCCAGGAATTCCTTCCCCCTTGCAGCCTCCACCCAAAACTCCCTCTCCCCATCCTGAGTCACGAGGTGCACATAGAACCTCAGATAAAGGAATCCCGAGCTTCTTGCATGGACACTACGGAGGTATATAAGCTGTGAGAAATCTAACCTAGGGGAGCTCATGCTTTGGTTTGGTTAAAGCCTCACACACTCCGCCAGCATTGAATTTTCCTTCCTCTAACAAAGTTGTCTTAAATTCTCCTTCTAACAAAGTTGTCTGAGCATCCAATTTCCTCCATCGAGTGTCACTTCTTGCAACATTATGTATTTGCAAGTTGCTAAGTGAGTAGATCTTAAGTGTTCTCACCACACACACAAAAAGGTAATTATGTGATGTAATGGAGATGTTAACTAACAATATGGGTGGTAATCATTTTATAATACTTAAGTATATCAAATCAATGTCATATACCTTAAATTTATATGTTAATTATAACTCAATAAAGCTAGCAAAAATTACTAGCTTATACCATGTATAAGTGAAAGTCAGTATAATTATAAATATGAAATGTTCAAATATTCATATGTAAAATGAGTACTATCTACCTTCAAACATATCAGGATAGCTTTTCTAATATTATAATGGATGAAAAGTGTTGCATATTTGTAATAATTGGGGAGACTTGAAAACATCTATTATTTATGATCCTCTCTTATAGTCAGTTCTATTATAAATAAGAAATTTGTTTGAAACTAATTTGGCAAGTTTTAACATTGCATTTGAAATACATAGAACCACCACTAATTAATTTCTCTTCCACACTTAAAAAAAGAGGAAGATACTAATTTTTAAAATGAAATACAAATTCTATATCTAACAATCCTGCTAATTTACTATAAAACCAATGTCACTGCCATGTGATTATTGGAGACAAGAATGTTTGGGAAAAAAATAAGTTAAAGAAGGGATGGTAACAGAATTGTTGATAATGGAAGCTTATATCACCTTTACATAGAAAAATAGAAGAAATAAATCTGAAATTCTCCATGTAAATTGGAAACTATAAATTCTGATCCAGTTTAGACAAAAGACATTCCTTTAAAGTATTTTAATGTAAAGATTGAATTAAAAATTGTGCTTTATCCATAATAAATTATTTATGATAAATTAAAGAGTTGAGATCATGGTGACAAATAGCTCACGGATTCACATTAAAACTTTTCCAAAGGCAACAAAAAATTATTTTGCAGTTTTAGAGAAATACGTTTTATAGCTTTCAGAGCTTCATAAATTATCATATCCACATTGTGTTCTTGGAAATACTATCAAATTTTAGGTAGCGACATGCCTTTAAAAATATTTATGATATATTACATAATCTAAGGAAGCATTTCTATTTTTATACATATAAAATAAATTTTTTAAAGCATTTAGTCTACATTTAAAGTGATTATTGATAGGTGTGTAGTTATTGCCATGATGTGTATGATAAAGACTAATACAGAAGTATATATCAAATCAATATCACACTTTGGAATCTAGAGAGAACATCCTCAGATGTGGAGAAAAAAATAATAATTAAGCAATTCAATAATTTTTTTTTCTCCAGTAACTGGGTGTGGGAGGGTTGAATTATTTTATATAGGTCAGAAAAACATTTGATTAGCACTAACTTGTCTAGTGTTTGATCCTAATTCAAATGAGTGATAATGTTAACTGGAATTGTTAGTTCCCTTATCTTTTAAAACACCCTGGTCTCCTTTGCAAGTGTTCTAAAACTGCAAATTATGTAATATTCACCAGCTTAACTAGAAATGCTTCAATTAATGTAATATACCACATGAAATGAAGGATAAAAATTTTATAATCATATCAATAGATGCAGAAAAGCATTTGACAAAATCTAGCTTCCATTTATGATAAAAACTCTTAGCAAAGTATGAATAGAGGGAACATACCTCAACATAATGAAGGCTGTATATGATAAACCCACTGCTAACATCATACTCTACAATGAAAAGCTAAAAGCAGTTTCCTTAAGATCAGGAAAAAAACAAAGATGTCCAATTTTACCACTTTTATCTAACATAGTATTGAAAGTCCGAGCCACAACATTCAGACAAGAAAAAGAAATAAAAGTCATCTAGACTGGAAAGGAAGATGTAAAACTGTCATTATTTGCATGTGACATGATACTATATAAAGAACCCTAAAGATTCAAACAAAAAACTTAGAATTCATAAATGAATTCAGGAAATCAGCAGGATACAAAATTAATATCAGAGATCATTAGCATTTTTATACACCAATAAAGAACCATCAGAAAGAGAAATTAAGAAAACAATCCCATTTACAATTGCATCAAAAACAATAAAATACCTAGGAATCAACCAAGGATGTAAAAGACCATACTTGGAAAATTATAAGTCATTAAAGAAAGAAATTGAAGATGATACAAATAAATGGAAGCATATACTGTGCTCGTGGATAGGAAGAATAACATCATTAAAATGTTCTTACTACCCACAGCAATCTATAGAATCAGTGCAATCCTATCAAAATGCAATGGCATGTTTTAGAGAACTAGAACAAATAATCCTAAAATTTATTTAGAACCACAAAAGACCCCGAATAGCCACAGCAATCTTTGGGAAAAAGAGAACAAAGTTGGAGGTATCATGCCAACTAATATCAAACTATATTACAAAACTATGGTAATCAAAACAGCATGGTACCGGCATAAAAACAGGCACATAGATCAATGAAACAGCATAGAGAGCCCAGCCCATAAAGTCAATTAAACTATGATAGAGGAGGCAAGAATATACAATGGGGTAAAGATAGTTTCTTTAATAAATGGTGTTATGAAAACTGGACAGATACATATAAAAAAGTGAAACTAGACTACTTTCTTACACTATATAAAAGAATAAATGCAAAATGGATTAAAGACTTACATATAAGTCCTGAAACCATAAAACTCCTAGAAGAAAACATAGGCAGTAAACTCTCTGACTTGCTCTCAGGAATATTTTTTTAGATATACCTCCTCGAGTTAAGGGAAACGAAAGAGAAAATAAACAAATGTGACTATGTCAAATAAAAGGGTTTTTACATAGCAAAGGAAACCATCAACAAAATGAAAAGACAACCTGACAAATGGGAGAAGATATTTGCCCATGATATACCCAATAAGGGGTTAATATTCAAAATATACAAAGAACTCATATCACTTAACACCAAAAAACGATCCAATTAAAAAATAGGCAAAGGACCTGAATAGACATTTTTCCAAAGAGGAAATACAGGTGACCAATAGACATATGAAAAGATGCTCAACTAATCATCAGAGAAATGCAAATTAAAACCATAATGAGCTATCACCTCATAACTGTCGTAATGGCCATCATCAATGAATCAACAAATAGCAAGTGTTAGCGATGACTTAGAGAAAAGAGAACCCTGGTGAACTATTGGTAGAATTGCAAATTTGTGCAGCTACTGTGGAAAACAGTATGAAGGTTCCTGAAAAAAATTAAAAATAAAACTACCTATGACCCAGCAATTCCACCTCTGGGTATTTACCTGAAGAAATCCAAAACACCAATTTGAAAAGGCATATGCATCCCCAAGTTTATTGCAGCATTATTTTCAACAGTCAAGATATGGAAGCAACCTAAGTCTCAATCAATGAACAACTGGATAAAGAAGTTGTGGTACATATATACAGTAGAGTATTATTTGGCTATAGAAAAAAATGAAACCTTACCATTTGGGACAATATGGGTAGACCTAGAGGGTATTATGCTAAGTGAAATAAGTCAGACAGGGACAAATACCATATGATTTTCCTTGTATGTGGAATCTAAAAACCAAAATAAATGAACAAATAAAATAGAAACAGACTCATAGATACAAAAAACAAACTGATCGTTGCCAGAAGGGAAGGGGATGGGAGGGCTGGGTGAAAAAAATAAAGGAATTAACAAAGGCAGTTTTATGAAATAGTCACAGGAATATAAACTACAGCATAGTGAATAGCGTGAATCATATTGTAATAATTATGTATGGTGCCACATGGGTAATAGACTTATTACATAATTCACTTCGTAAATTATGTAAATATCTAAGCACTATGCTATACACCTGAAACTAGTATAAGATTGAACATCAACTGTAATTGAAAAATAAAGAAAAGAAAAATAGATTCTAACATGCTTGCATCATACAAATAACTTTTCTACAGATTATCCAGGGAAACATTAGAGGGACAAAATTGTGTTACAGAGTAAGGAAAGTACTGTGCTGAAATCTCCTAAAGTAATTAGCTTTTATTTTAATTACTTCTTAATAACAAACTTGCTTGCACTAACTGTTAAAACCCACTATTACCTTGAACAATCTATTGTTAGGAACAGAGTTTGGAGAGGCCATTAAACCAATACTTCTATGTAGCCTATCTATCTATAGGTCATCAAGTATAACCTGTTTATAGATTATCTACTGCTATGAGAATGGTTAGATTAAAATACTAAAAATATTTTTCACACAAAAAGTCAGGAAGATGCTTTGCCATTAGAAACAAAGGAATTTAAACATATAATTCTAATGTAGATAAGTTTCCTTAGAAAAGAATACCTGGAAGAGGCAAGTAGGGGAGCTAACTCTCCATTGTTAATGAGGTTATTTTCCCTAAAACATGTACTACCTATAGACATGTCTGATCTCCCCAGGCCTGGGGCATACATTATATTTAAAAGGGTTTTGACCTATGACTCAAAGTAAATGAGTACCAGCCTATAATTCTAGGATACTGATTGTTTGGGACCAGTGTATACATTATCGTGTACAAGCATTTGTGCTGCCTCTTATTGACTTGTATTTTCATGGCTGGTAGAAAAGAACTGCTTCAACTTCTTCCTTTTAAAACCTGGCCCCTGCCCTACCCCAAATTCCACTTTCCAGTTGAGCTGGTCTACTGTAAATACCAAATGGCTTGTGTGCTCTCACAGCCTTGCAACTTTGCATGCAGAACATCCTCTCCACTGCTTCGTTTGCTTTTTGCTCTGCTTAGGACACTCTCCGCCCCATCTAAGTCAATGATCTAATTCCTACCAATGCTTCAAGACCTGGTTTAGCTGTAAATGTCTATGGAAGCTATCTCCAGCCCTTCCAGGCTGGGTTAAATGTTCTTTTACCAGTGCACCTGGAGTGCCTATGCAGAATTGTACCTTTGCTACTTGTTTTTCTCTCGTTTAAAAGTATTATCCTTGAAGACAGGGCCAGTGTCATAACCATTATCATATCTCTAACACTACAAAAGCAAGGAGACAGTGTGGAGAAAGAACAAGAATTTTGGAGTTGCCAAGGCTATAGGGTTTAATAGCAATGTTACTTTAGGCAAGTCACAATTTCTCAGCATCATAATTTCGTCATCTGTAAAACAGACATACTACTGTCTGCTTTTCAGGGTTGTTATTAAGTTCTCAAATAGGTACTTGGCGTCTTTTCTAAGCACTTTACATGCATTATTTAATTTATTCAACTCCCTCAGCACAACCCTAGGAGGTAATGTTACTATTCATATTTTATATTAAGGAAACTAAAACACAGATTCAGTAAGTTGCCCACAGATACCCAGCTAATAAGTTCATAACCAGGATTTGAACCTAGGCAGTCTGACTCCAGAGCATGCAAAAGTTCTATATTACATATTGCATTTTACTTTCTTTCATAACTTCTAGCGTGTTCAAATAGTTGGATTAAGTTGTCAGTTCTACATTATGTAAGCGTATTTTATAAGGATATTTGTTTTTCTGTATTTTCAGCTTTCAGAAAGTCTCATGAGGCAGTACTTTTGCTTTCTATTCAGAGTAAATTCAAACTAAATTGTATAGATTCAAAAAGAATGGCATTTATCGCCCTTAGAATTGTTTTTGCTGCATCCCATAAATTTTGGTATGTTACATCTCCCTTTTCATTTGTCTCAAGGTATTTTTGATATCTTTTTTGATTTATTCTTTGACCTAATGGTTGTTCAGTAGACAATCCCCTCTTAAAATATGTATTTTATTCTAATTTGAAGAGCAATATCAAATAGAATAGTTACAGTTTTCTTACCTTAACCCATGAGTCTTCTCATAGGCCTTAATCCATAAATACTTTAAATTCTTGTTTCACTTCCAGTCTGACCTTGACACTAAATGCTTTCATTTAAGATATTAACTCTTTAGGCTCCCAAATTATCCTAGTGTCTAGGAGGCTCCCAAGCTCAATCAGAGAGCCAAACTCCTCTTCTTTCTGCCTTTCCTATTCCTTTTGTCAAGGTATTTGTTCTAAAAATCTATTTTCACAGTTGTTGATTCTTATTTCTGTTTACAAGAAAGATTATTTCCCAACAGACCTGCAGATTAAACAAACTATGCTTAGAATCAAAACTCCCTTTACATTAAAATTATCAGTTCTGAACAATCCCTCTTCTTTTTCAAAACATAGAAGTCTAACTTTTCTTGAAGAGATTAGATAGTTGGGGTGGGTCTTGAATGTAGAGGGTTTACACTTCATTCTGCAATCATTGAAGAGCTACCAATGATACATAAGTATAATGTAAAATATTTCACCAAGGTTCAACTGCCAGGTGTGAGGAATGATTTAGAAGGGAATTAAGGAATTGAGACCGCAGCTAGTAGCCTGGTGCAATATTGCAGATGCAGGTAAGTGTTCTCAATTGGGACAGGCCAGAAAGAATGCAGAGAGGTGCTTTTGAAAATAATATGAAGCAAGAATCCATGCAATATCTAACAGGATATATGCATCCAGAGGAAGCGAGAAAGGGAAGAGCCATGGGTTTCTCTGTTTTAAGGCTGGGTGACCAAATAAAGGATGACATTAACAGAGATAGGGAGATTTGGGCAACAGGTGTGAAATGTGGTTTAGGGTGCTGGATGAGAAAAGGGGGAGGATGAGTAATTTGACTACCAACATATTTAATGGAATGGCAGTACATCTGCCTCTTATGCATCTTATATCTTACATACAAGAGCAAGATTCTTTAAGTTGAAAATTAACATATTCTAAAAACTCAGAAGTCTTATTCTTAAATTCTGTTTCTCTTTAGTAATTTCTAAATCATAAAAAATGAGTCAGTGACTTGTTAAAAATAGGATATCTAATTTAGTCCAATGAAAAACTGAGAGTGCTTTTCAAATACAGCAAGTATTAAGATACATCACATAACACTTCTTTCTAGAAATGACGTATTTTAAAAACAATCTCTCAGATACTCCAGTGGTCCTAAAATAGCCCTTCCATAGTGTTAGGTAGCTAGTCAGACATGAGTAACAGGGGGAACAAAGGAATAGGGTCTCAGCCTAGAGACACCCCCCCCCCCAAAGAACACCCTATTGGTAGTTAGAGAATCCCTCCTGCATCCCCAGAGACGAAGAACAGGAGGGCTATAGGCTCAGCTGGCCTAATCCAGCTACAGACACCTCGCAGAAGGTACTACCCTAATTTGCCTACAATTTAAGCTTTGTTATAATACTGTGTTTATGTCTGAAAGTTCATGAATCTAATTATAACAGAGTGAATTCTGGGCAAGCACACGAGTACTAGGCAAAGAGTTATATAGCATCCAAGTGTCAATCAAAATGACCTCACTTGCCTATCACCTAGGGAATGACTTTGGAACCACCCATCATGGCCCCAAATATAACACAGACCTCTCTCTCCCCTGGGGTTACAGTTCTCCATCTTCTCATACCCCACCCTACCCTCTGCCCCCCAGCCTCTGCAAGGGTACATACCCTTGTTTCTACATGGTTAACCAGTTTTAGGCTTGACCCATCTTCTACCTCATAAAGTACTTTTAATAAATGAATATTTCTCATGTTCACTGAGTTGAAATTTGTTTCTTTGGCAGTGAAAAGAACCTGTATGTATATTACCAGAACTCCGATTGCTCCATTGGTAACAATAGTATGCACTTTATCTAGTGAATGAATGAATGAATGAATGAATAATATATAGCCAGTGGGCAGTTTTATACTGTACAAGTGATCGAAATAAAGATGTCAATTTTGGAGCTTGACATATTCATGATAATTAGTCAAGAAAACTCTGAGGGAAGAAGAGCCAATACAGAAGAGCAAAGGGTCTAGGAATATATCTTGTGTTAAGACTAAATTTAAGCAATAGAGAGAAGAGTGAGAGCCAATGTACAAGGTTGGGTAATGTCAGAGAAGTGCAAGGAATAAAGGGTGGACTTTCATGGCAAATCCAATAGATCTTGGAGGGGGAGGGCTAGCATTCTAGTGAGTAGGAGAGGCTGGAAATTGTGCTAAAATAACAAAACTTTATATATATGTAAAGAAACTGTGTTATACAGTTGGCTTTTGGCATTTGTCCCACACCCACAATTTACAGCATTGGTTGGGTTCATATTTTCAGGTAATTGCAGATCAGCACTCATCTTCATTCTGCACCCTATCTATCTATATCTATATCTATATCTATATCTATATCTATATCTATCTATCTCTATCTATCTATCTATATCTATATCTATATCTGTATCTATATAGTTTGCTTAAATTCCCAATGCAGTCAACTGTATATCATTGTGCCAATCATGATTCAGGAACCTTTCTTTATTTGCCAGATATTGTTTCAGCATAAAGAAGTAAAATCAAGTGACGCAAGCAGCTTTTCTGTGGTTGCATTGTTTGCCGAAGCTATGATTGGATAAGGTCCAGCAATACTACTTAGGATAGGCCCAGACACAAATAAAAAGCAATGTGTATTTTGAAAGAAGGTTCTAGAAAAATCATGTTATTTCATAGCTTTAATCGACCTTAGAGATCAGAGCACAGTACCTCGTTTACAGTGAAAAAAGATTAAGGCCACAGGAAATCAGATGACCTGCCCAAGCTCACCAAACAAGTCATTGACAAAGCTGAAACCAGCAGTCAAATGTAATTCTTGTTCCCAGTACCCTGTTTACTTTATAAGCCATACCACATTCACATTAATTCACAAAACTCCCTGATGCCAATAATTTTGGTTCTGATACATTCTAAAAAATATCTTTTTTTTTTATGTGTAAACCAATCTAGTTACAACATGCAAGTGCCTTTAGTATCTGAGACATTCTGAAAGTAAGATTTTTACTATTCCAAACTGAGTCATGGTAAGCAAAATTTTAATCAAATATTTAATATCAGATGTTTAAAACAAATCAGTTCAGTGTAACCACTTCCCAGATTTTATTTGCCTATTTAGTTTCACAGGTTAGAAACTAGAAAACACTTTACTTTTCTCATGAGGACTTTGAAATGGTTTTAATAATTAATATAGTTCACATTTAAGAACAAATTTATATATATATATATATATATATATATATATATATATATATATATATATATAATTTTATAGTGAGACAGTCAAAGCAATATTAGGTCAACTTCTTGTTAGGGAAAGCCAGCTAACATTTTCTCTCTTTCTCCCTTTTTGTCTCTCTCCTTGACAAGTAAAACGATTTCCTAAGACTTTAAAAACATTACCATTTTTTAACTGCTCTCTCTCTGTTATTCCATGTAAAGATGCTTGTAGCTAATGGTGGGAACAATATCTGATGTGGGTTTGTTTGGTTTTCATTAGTATTTACAGTTTAGCTTTCAATTTATTTTTCACAAGACCATTTTATAACAGTTCAAACTAATATTTAACAACAATTTAGTAAGGCAACCCAAAGTTCATCCAATACACTCACACACGCCACCTTTGTACACGTGTGCACACATGCGTGCGTGCGTGCACATACACACACATACACACTTCTAGTCCTTTCGCAGATATCAGAAACCTGCAGATAAAATAGCCACCTGAAACTCATTATTGTCTTGAACATTTATCTCTCAGGCCTATCTGAACAGAAGTAAACCCACATAAGTATTATAATATAGTAACAGAGAAAATAGTTTAGAATACAAGCTAATATATTTTCCAATTATTTTTTAGAACTCCTAAGGTTTTCTGCAGTTGATTGCTTTGGTGGTTATGAGGTTAGGCAGGCCAAGGAAACACACAGTTTAAACTAGCCAGGTAGATTCTGGCAGATACTATACTTCGAGAGCCTCAGGAAGACTCTGTGAGGTAGACACAGGCTGGGAGGGGCACAAAGTTGTTATACTTTAGGCTGGAGTCCAGGCAAGTCAAGTAAGGCCAAGAATAGCTGGCAAGGGCCATTGTTTTAGGTAACTAAGGCCCAGAGTCCAGGAAGTCAGAGCAAGTTAGAAAGAAATGTTCTGGAGAACAGGTGACACGTTGTTCTTCCTGCAATGTGTGGCCTTCACAGGTCCCTGATTGTTGACTGCTACCAGAAAGAAGTCAAAAGTCTGCCTGGGAATTCTGTCTCTCACTGTGGGAGAACCAGGGGAACCAGGATCACTTAGTACATAGAGTTTTGCCATTTTAGGTCACAAATTACTGACTTCTCTATTTCAGACTGTGCTGTTAACCTTGAAAGGAAGTTATTGATTATATATATACCTTTCGTGCTCTTAATATGGCAATGAAAGCTAACAAGATTTAAATTTCCAAAATATATAATTATTATGAAGGAATAGAAATAATAAAATGGCAGTAGTTGCTAGGTAAATCCATCGTTTCACAGGCTGTATATTCTTGGTCAGCTTATAGAACTTTGTTGATTTCCATTTTCTTCACCTATAATGGAAGATGTAACACCATACAACATATAAAAACACTAATCCCTGGGCTAGTGTCAATACTTGACATAAATTTCTCACATTAATTTATTTTTTTAGCCAACAAAAACATTACTGAGGACCCTACCATGGGCCATTCCAGATTCTAGGTTCTGGACACAGAGTGATGAGTCAGTGAGATCTCTTTATACCCAGGAAGCTTGCACTCTTACACACTTCCCCTGTTTATGCCAATAACCCACTTTCTCCTTCACAGAGTAATAAAATATTTGAGAATGTAACCGCACACAAACTTCATTTTATTTCTTTAATATATATTTTTTTCTGATTCAAGCTGGTTTTGCCAAGATAATGGCATTGTGACTTGCTTGCTTTTTCCACCCACCCTCCCTGTATGCCTGCTCCTTTAATGTTAAGCCTTAAAAGTATAATATGTCCAGACTCAGTTCTATAGTCATGGGGACAATAAGTTTTAGTTACACTAAAGATAACATCTTAGCTTTAGATGTGCTTCAGCCCCAGGCCCATCTAGGCAGAACAACAACCCCACTGGCCATGGGACCAGGCCAATTCCAGAACTGAATACAATGATCAATTACCCCAACTCCCTTAGTGTCCATATTTTTGAGAGCATTAGCTCAACTGTGTCTCTGAGATTCATAACTCCCTGAAATAAATTTTTACTTTCTTTGCTGCAAACCTGCCTATATTTCTTCTTTGACTTGTGCAGGCAAACAGACCCTTTTTGTTCTGCTAACAAGAACATGATTAGGTAATAAGGAAACCCACAAATAGTTATAATGATCATGATCCAGGATGTCAATCACTTAAAATGTCAGTAAAATACTTGTCTCGTTACAAATTCTGGCACATCAGATCACAACAGATTAAATTTACTACTTCACATTATCTAAGACTATTAAATACGGTATTAAACTTAAGTAGTTCACATACATGTAGCTGTAACATCTGCTCAAATATCTTGATTCATTTCACTAAGCATTACTTTAATGCATCTTAGGTACCTCGATGGCTTTTCCTTTTCCCTACACTCAGGTCTTCGACTTCTCCACTTCCCAAATACAAATACAAGCTGAAATATTACCTCTTAAAAAAAATTAAAAGCCATATTTACATATAAAAGTATTTTTTTTCCTATTTGCATGCTTCATTTTGTTATCTCCTTTCAATATCACCATACCACAAAAATATATATAGTTAGGCCTTAAATATTCTTTGTTCAAAGATTAAAGATTGAGCTTCAACTCTATTGCCAAAGATAGTTGGTGTTCATGAGGTTATGAGGTTTTAAGAATATCCCTTCCAAAGTGCATACAGGAAGAGCAAGGGTACTCAAGAGAAGAAGATGCAAAGCCACTAATGATCATTAGATCATTAGATCATCCATACAATTATACCTCTCCTTTAGATAAGATAATCAATATGATTATATGTTAAACTTTCTATATCTTTAAAAGATATATAGGCAATAGTACTTGGCATATACACATATACATATATACCCACAGAATATGACTCTTCGACCCACGCAAGAGGGGCCTCTGTTTGGACTTTATGCATAGAGAATCTCTCTGAACTTCCTCTGACTACAGATTTTTGCACAATATAAAAAATTCTGGGTCTGAAGGGCTCTGCCCACCCAGAGCCTGATCCCATCCTTTTTTATGCCTTCTATGGTTACCTGGAATCCTAGAATCTCCCACCCAAATGGCCATGACCCTGCTTCATCTTCTCCAGGGCTCTCTCTAGGCATTTATTGTTCTATCTATATGGCCTGAGGGATGCCCAAACAGCAGGTGTTTTGCAGGGGATCTGATATGGAAATGTGAATAGGTGTGGCCACAGGCATACTCTTGAGACCTCTCAGGTTGTGGAATGGAGGTGGGGATGGGAAGAGGGACTGTTCTCTGGGCCTTGGAGCAGGCTCTATCAGTATCTCCATTTTTTAAACATAAAGCTCCAAGGTATCAAAGGATTTTAAATTTGAACTTTTTAAGAGGGGAGGATAGAAGACACTTAATTTAAAGATATTTACCAGGATTTATAACTTGATATAGTATATGTGGGCCTGTATTCGTACTCTTTTTTAAGTCCCACAAATGTTAGAAAAGGAACTCTACACATATATTAAATAGAGTAAATTGCCCCCAGCATTTCTGGTGTATGTATTTCCAAGAGGATGGCAAAAACAAAAAAGATCTAAATTTTATAAGGTGTGCTTCAGACTGTGATTTTATACTGAATCCCCATTACTTTGGATTGCTTTCATAACATGTCTCAGCAAAACATTAGACAACCCAGTTAAACAAAGCCTCATTCCCACACAGCTCCACCTTCCTTACTTGGCAAAGAGTAAATCTGGTAACACCCTTTAAAGACCATTATTCAAGCCACATTTAAAAGAAAGAGCCATTAAGATTCAATACAATGTTTTGTTGTTGTTGTTGTTGTTTTAAATTGGATTCTATTTCTGACCACAGAGCAGGTAAAATAAAAAATATATATATCCCTAAAAGAATAACATACTTTAAACTTTTCTTCTCACTCATCCTCTACTATTTATTCTTAACCAAAGTCATACAAATTAAACAAAACTGAAAAAAAAAATAGAAACAACAGTTGAACCCCATATAGGATCACTATAATATTAATTTTCCTAATACATCTAAGCCATAATAATAATATATTAATAAATATATATTGAGAATCTCCAGAGCTCTAAGATATGTTCCTATGTGATAGCAGACAACACAATAAAATGTTGAAAATAAGACATAAATGCTAGGCAAGAAATAAGAGTTTTAATGTGAATTGAGGGTCAGGAAGGATTACTTTTACTTTAGGCAGTGGATAGGAATTAAATATACTTGGTGAAAAGGCAAGAGGGCATTCTATACTTGCACTTTAATTTAGTTTAGGGCATCTGAAATATTCCAAGTTTAAATATTGAATGTGTGAAAGCATCTTGCTTTCACATATCCAGGCCACTTAAGATTTGTCAGCTGCCTACGGTAATCTAAAAAAGATAACAAACATGGTCAAGGAGAAATAGGGAAAGTGTGGACATTGCTTTTTCAGGGCTTTGTTCCTGAAAAGTGATGATGTTTTAAGAAAAGTAAAATGCATTGAAAATTTTATAGCAAGTATGTTTTCTCTTTGGATATTGATATTCAGTGGGAACTCAACATATAGGAAACATCTCATTTTCTAACATTAACTCCAGTGAGTCATTGAATTACCAAAGCCATATATGGCATAAGTGATGAACTGATCCCATGATACACACCCAGTGTGTCATAGCTGGTGACGCTCAAGGTAGGTTGTTCATAAGCCGCCCAGATTCTTCAAGATACCTACCGCTCCTTGAAATTAAGTCATCACGGCAGCGTTCAGTACATTCTATATTGCCAGAATCCAAACATAGGTATCATAAATTCTTGAGGCCTGAGTAAAGTATATTTACTTACTCAAACCATTGTCAAGTGCCTGGTAAAAGTTCTGAAACACAGATATGTTTCACAAATTATTATTTGGGAAATATTACCATTTAATTAAGTCTATTGATTAGATTGAAGTTGCAACATCAGAAATAGTACTTCAGCAAGGATGCAAAATGTAATGTTTTGGGGTTTTCTTGTTATTTTTATCTTAGTTTTAAATTTATCTAGCTTCGAAACGTTATCTAAACTGAATCTTTTTAGGTATGGTACAAGGTATAATCCATTATGGCAAAATATTTTTAGAAAAGAAACTGGTGAAATTGAGATGCGTACAGAAATTACACTGTTAGCGAAATACAAAGAGAGAAGGAAAATTTAAAATGAGCCAAGCACATTCTATCTCGGGTCTCTATACTTTTTATTCCCACTGGATGGAATATTCTTCCTCTTCCTAAGTACATCTACATAGATAGTTCTCTGTAACCTTCCAGTTTCTGACTAAATGTTGCCTTAATCAAAGAAATCTGACCATTCTATATAAACTAGCAACACCTTTCTACATCACTCTACCCTCTACTCTGCTTTTTCTTCTTAACATATATCAACACCTCACATATTATACATCTATTTATGGACTTTTTTTTTTTTTTTTTTTTTTGCTTTTTCTCGTAGGCTATGTTTCTTGAGGACAAAGACTATGTTTTGTCCAATACTATATTCCCAGCATTATGTTCATGGCACATAGTAAGTATTCACATTTTTCTCAAGGAAATAAATGGATGAATGCTAGCTCCTTGTAGGTCAGGACTAATTACTTATAACAGTTCTCATTCTATCCTTAAATACAGTAAATGATATGTTTACTTTAGAGAAGAGAAATATATCTAAACACTTGAAATATTCATGAGAACAAAACTCACAAAATATTTAGAAGCATGAAGAGACGAAAAGAGTATATAAATCTGCAGAACTAAATACTGTTATCTGAAGCCTCTCAGAGTTTGATTGCTTACGAGAATACTCACTGACAAATAGCTAACATAACAGGTTTATAGTGTATAATTTAAAAGCATATGCAATTTCAATAAATGATGCTGAATATCTGAATATCTACATGAAAATGAAGATAAATACCTACCTTATACCATATATAAAAATTAATCCAAAATGAATCCTAGACCTAAAGTTAAAAGCCAAAATTATAAAATTCTTAGAAGAAAACATAAAAAGAAAACCTTTATGACCCTCAGTTAAAAGTATTTTCTTGGATATGACTTCAAAAGAATGGGCAACAAAAGAAAAAATAGACAAATTGAACTTTCTCAAATTCTTAAAATTTTTGTGCTCCAAAAGATACCAACAAAAAAGTGAAGACAACTCACAGAATGGGAGAAATATTTGCAAATCATGTATTGACATACAACTTATATCCAAAAAATTTTTTAAAAATTTTATAACTCATTAATAAAAAGACAATGCAGTTAAAAATGGGCAAAGGATGTGAACAGACATTTCTACAAGAATATATAAATTGTCAATAAGCTCATGAGAAGATGATCAATATTAGTAATGATTAGAGAAAGGCAAATCAAAACTACAATGAGATACCACTTCACACCCACTAGGATGGCACTGACAATTGTTGGCAAAGGTATGGAAAAATTGGACCCCTCGTACATTGCTGATGGGAGAATAAACTGTGTAGCCATTTTGGAAACAGTTTGGCAGTTCTTCAAAATGTTAAACATAGAATTACCACATCACCCACCAATTCCACAATGAGGTATTTAGCAAGAAAACTGATAACATATGTCTACACAAAAACTGTACACTAATGCTCAAAGCAGCATTATTCACAATAGACGGAAAGTAAAAACAACTCAAATGTCCATCACCTGATAAATGGATAAACAATGGTGGTACATTCATGTAATTAAATATTATTCAGCAATAAAAAGGAAGGAAGTACTACTGATACGTGCTACAATGTGGATGAATCTTGAAAACATTATGTAGGTGAAGGAAGCCAATAATGAAAGGTCACACCTTGTATGATTCCATGTGCATAAAAAGTCCAGAATAGGGTAATCAATAGAGACAAAAAATAAGATTATTTGTTACCTAGTGCCAGGTTGGGGTAGTGGGGGCGAGAATGAGGAATAACTGCTGTGTGTTCAGGGATGATGAGAGTGTTTAAACATTAAGTAGTGGTGATAGTTGCACAACTCTGAGTTTATACTAAAAATTACTGAACTATATACCTTAAATGGGTGAATTTTAAGGCATGTAAATTATATCTAAATATAGCTATTAAAAAACATGGATGATTCAAGCAAATAGGAATCACAGCAGGACAGTAAAATATCACATCGGTACACTGAAGTTGTGCTACATAATAGGGCTATACAGAATAGCATTAAACCTTCTCCTGAAGGGTGCAGATTATATAAAAGCAATAGTATTCTTTCCTTTAGGGCCAGTTCTGTTCATAGGCAGAACAAGAGCCTAGGATTTAAGAGGTTTTCAAAAGCCCATTTGCTCAAATGTTCTTCTCAGCTTGTTGTTTTGGGTCTGAAATGACTTTTATAGGTAATCCTGTGGCATTAGTCACGAAGGACCTTATTAAAATAGAAACACTGTATGTGTAAATGCATGGTACATGACCTTATTAGGACCCATAAGAATAAGCTTATGAAATTAGCCGGACATTTCATTAAGGCCTAAAGGAATGAAATGTTAATCAAAATTAAAGGGAAGAGAGAAAGATTTGGTACCTGGCACACTGCCCAATGCACTGATTTGAGTAGTAAAATCTGAGAAACATAAACACAAAATATGGGATGGTGCTAAAGACTAATTTTTTTGCATATCATAATTTACCTACCTTGCCTTATCTTTCCTGCCATGTAAATCAACTCTGGCCACATAGGCTAGCTTTATACCACTTTATTCTTTTGTTCTTTAAGCTTTAGTAGACAAATGGTAAATCTGGGATTATAAATCATAATCCTTGGCTGTGAAAAGCCACTGAAGTGTTTTTAAGAGGGAGTGTCATGATCAGGTGTTTTAGAAATACCATTCTGGCTGCTGTGTAGAGAACGGATTTGTGGGAATAGGAATGGATATAGGGAGATTATATAGAGGCCAAAAGTCCAAGAAAATGGTATGAAGATTATTCCAAAATGAAAATATCTGCAGAAACAAATATGATCTGAACTTCCTTTATCTGACTAAAGCAGGACCTTATGAGAGTTAAGGAGGCGACTGGCCTTGGGTACTGGGATAGTCCGAAAAACTATATAAACAAGCATGTGTCAGAACCTTCTATTCTTTGAAGCCTTAAACTCACCCACCCCCTTTATTAAGCTGGTATATAAACCCTTACTCCTAGATGTTTGGGGAGTTACTTCTTCTAGGGTGCTCCCACATGCATGTGAAAATAGCCTTTTCTTCTGTCCATTATGAATTACTTTGCAGGCCACAGACCACTCAGACCTAAATTAGTAAGGGATAATTTTGTCTCTCAAAAATAGGTTAGGAAGCTTTTAATGCTAATCTTAGTGAAAAGACAATGCTGGTTTGGATTAGGGCAGCTGCAGAGAAAAGAAAGGTGTATCAAAGTGGATCAACAGAGTTTGGGATATGGATATGGTCAGCAAGGGATAGGGGAACATGGGAAAGAATCCCAGGTCTCTCTCGACGGTTCTTTAAAACCTCATGCTCTGTTGAATGGCCTTCAAAATGTAGAGTGTTCTACAAAACCTGTTCATGTGTGTGCGCGCGCACACACGCACACACACACGGGGTGGGGATGGGGGGCAGATAACTCAAATACAGGGAACAGAATTCCTCATGGAAAAAACTACCTTGTTTAGCATAAACATCTTGGTGAGCCATCTTGATTCTGCATTTGGAGCTAATCTAATATGAGCTAAAGATTAGACGAAGAAAATACTGCCTGCATAATTGAGAAGAATGTTTTGCTCCAGCCAGAGATGGCTGAATCAAGTGTTCCAAGACCAAGAAAAGCAGTAGGGATAACAGGAGGTAGGAAAGATGGCCCAGCAAGTCATCAGGAGCTAGGTCCTGAGCAGAGTGCTAACTAGTTTTAAGTACTGCCAATGAATAGGGATGTCAGATGTTTAGTTTACTGTTGTTCGCTACGCTGTGCTGTGATATAATGTCCTCCTGTCCCAAGATACACACTCAAATCTTTAATTCAAATGCCTGGTATGAACATGTTTTAGGGAAGTAAATGAAAACACATGTGATTTATATTTGGGTCCATGCAGAATAGACAGAAGAGGATAAGTTATAAGAGGTTATAAGCGGAAAGATGTGAGAAACATAGTTCAGCAGTAGTAGAAACAGAACAAATAGTAAAGTGGGGAGGACAACTCCCCTGACATTCCCCACATCTACTGGGAAGTGGGTTAGAAGGTGGGGAGTGGCTGCAGGGGAAATAAGAAAATTATGTTGCATGCTATATGGGAGACCCAGATAAGGGCAAAAGTGGGGCATTTCCAGTCCACTATTAAGGCAAGGCACTTCTGAGCAAACTGGATGACTAGGGCCACCAGACAGCTGATACATGGGTAGACACCTAAAGAGAATCTTTTATATTATCTTTTTAGAAATCTAACTTCTGAATTTACCCATTCTTCATTTCCATGCAAAAATGAAAGTACTTCTCTATTTGTAAAGGTAGGTTGTCCTGGACAAACATATAATAACTCAATATTAAAAGAGCTATTATACCTGTATTATATATGAGGTGTATCATTTAGGTAGAAGAGCTGAGTATTGGAACATAGGAAGATATTGTCTGGAATAGAAAATAATATTATACAATTAATTGTACAATTAGATTGTTTTATCCTCCTGTTGATATCACTATGATATACCATGGGGTGGGGGGAAACAACGGTAAATGAGTTTTTAAAGTTGAAAGCTGCAGATGCTTGGCTTAGAATGTCTTCTGAATTTGTATATTCTACCAATAAAAGGTATAAACCTATTTACATTATTTTGCTTCTATACAATGGATACATTTTTTTAACTTTGCATAAATCAAGTTGTTATAGATTCTGTAGAGACTTTAAGAGTAAATTTATTTACTTTTTCTGCAGTGATAGAAAAATGCAAACATGATGAGAATTTTAATTGGTCAGTGGCTCTTGCAGCTATTATCTGTCCATGAACAATCATTTGTAATGGTTAATAATGCTCAGTGGTGTCACTGAGGTAACCTAACCTTCATCAGCCTGACCTACTAAGTGGGTGAGAGTTAAAATGAAGTATTTATCTTTGAAAGATTTAACTTTTCACCAAAGCTGATTTCTAACATCATCTAATAGAAAAGCTTATGTTCCTAGACCTTTCTCAGGAAACCAGGTCACACTGACACTTTGGAATAAATTTAGTAGGCTTTCCATATACAACTTTTAAGTAAAACTCACCATCTCTAAGATTTTCAATGCAGAAAAATTTTGCAATAACTTCACGAAATGGGAAGTGAACAAAATGTTTCTGTTTTTAGACATAAAAATTCAGGAAATGAAACATAACTAGTTTTTTATATATATTAGCTCCGTTTCCCAGTCTGTTTATTACACTATCTAACCAAAATGGATATTTTATTATCAGACATCTCCAACAGTAGTAATAGTTTTCTCATAACCATAGTTCTCTCTGCCATTTGAGGAAATCTCAAGAATAGCAATAGGAGGTTTATCAATAAAATAATCTCCTCCTCTCCCACCCTTGTAGATAAGAAGGGACTCTAAGAGAAAAGATTCTATTTGTTTGTGTCTGTGGAAAGGAATTAATGTAGGGAGGAGGCAACGGAACTAAAGTGTCAAATCAAGCTATATATACTCAAAGGCTGCAATATGCTCATCAGTTCTGTAGCCAGATTTCTAGGAAACCTGCAAGGCAAAGGAAAATTTCTGCTGAGATTGCTAAACCCATCTCCCCACACTCTAAACAGGAAAAAGACTTTAAGTGGCACTCTACACAAAATAAAATTGTTCATTCCCTATATCTAAAACCATGGGGAACCTATGGATCACAGGCTGGGAATTGCCAGTAGGCCTTGCACACAACATATTTTTACCTTTTCACCTTACATACTTTTATCTTTCCTCACTGTATGTGCATATCAAAGGAAAATAGGTAAACAAAGTCTTTAAACTGTAACTCATAGGAACTAAAGAATGGCATATAAACTGAATTCCCTGAACACTCAGAGTCTTTTTCAGTGTCTTTACTTTGTCCCTCTCGGTGTCTTTCCCTCAGCCCCTCAGTGCCTTCACTGTCCTCGTCTCTCTCTATTGTCTCTGTCCCACTGAGTCTCTCTTAGACTCTCACACTCTGCCTCTGAGAGACCGTGCTCTGTCTATAGTGTATTACCTCTTTAATAAACTTTGACTCTTAACTTTGGCGTGTGTTTGAATGCTTTCTTGCACTCTGCCAAGAACCCTCTTTTCTCTCAGTGCAGGGCTGGAGTTCTCCTTACCCTACTCGGGGGAATTTGCCTTATCCTGAATCAGAATCATTAAAAGTAAATCTTGAGCAGTACTTTCTCTCTGGAATGTATTTTGAACATTTTGGGGAGGATTTCAACAAAGAAGCGTTAGAAAAATACCAAGCAATTGCAAAAATAAGCACATTTATCACAAAAATGTGGGTGAAAAAATTGTAAGGTTACATTTTATTAATTAGAAGAAAGATATCAATGCTAATGTTAACTTCACTTAGCTGTTATTTCCTGAGAAACTAATGTGTACTATGTTACTTAGCATTTTATTCTAAAAAAGAACAGGTTTCAAGTCTTGAAACTGGTCAAAAATGGGAAAAATAAGATTATAGCTTAGATTCTCCCCTTCAGCTTCAAATACATAAGCTCTGTGTGAAACTTTACCCAAATAATTAACATACCTAATAAAGTTCAAGTCACCGACTTCAGTTATTTGTAGCATTTGTGGGAGTGGGAGAAATGAGAAAAAATTCCTAACATTTTTCCCTCCCACTTTCTTTTCTTCATGATAAAGGTCACAATTTTGCTTTCTGATAGATTGGATTATAGACTCTTGGAGCTAAAAGAGACTCTTTCAGTCATCTAGACTCATTTTCTTGTTTTACACAGAAGAGGAAACTGAGGCCCAGAGAATTTAAATAACTTGACCAAGGTCACAAATCTAAAAATAAGGGGCGAGGTGCTAGAAAACAAAGAGCAAGGAAGAGTTTTCTCTGTTGTTTTTCATGGTCATTATTTCAAATATGGTAGCCCTATAAGAGATTAATTCAGGTAAGCCAGCTAAAAATACTTGTACTTGTTGTTTCTCAAAATAATAAGGATAAAAAAAAAAATCTGAAGCATAGGAATGAAAAGAGAAATGACCCACAGTACAAGTGAGACACAGCATAACGTGCTTTGGTTTTTAAGCCTCTGGGCCAAAATCACACTTATAAGCTTGGTAACCAGAAAGAATCTTGTTCCTGGAATGCTTGTAGAGACCTGAATTAGTCATAAGCTTCTTAGGAAAGAATTCATCCTTTGTTTGATATTGCAATGATTCTTGATCAGAAAGGCAAGCAAGCCTCTTTTATTGTTATGGGCCTAGTCATACTGCAATTGCCAGTGTAACGAATTCTTTGGAAACCTTTGACTAAAGAACCATCTATTTTGAATTATTTTAGAATGAATTAGATGATATCATGAGGTCTCTCCCTGCTCTATCATTCTTTCTGTATTTGGTGCCAACACAACAAATCTTACGTGCTTGTTTTGGAAAATTACAGTACTAGCAATGATAGAATTTCTAATTGTAGACTTATTCAGTTGGGGAAATAACCATAGAAAATATTCCAAAGTATTGCCCAAATCATTATTCTACAAGGTTTAAATGAGGAAGACTCAACTGCCAATATCCAGGACAAAACAACTCCAACAAAGACATGTCTTTAGAGGAAATATTTGGATCATTTGATAACTTAAATGACAAGTCTGGCTTCTGGTTTTCCTCAATCCCAACCCCCCTCATGCCTACATATGTAAATCTGTTACTGCCTGTATCTGGAGGATAAAAATTCCTTTCTAATCTACTTTCACAGGTAGGAGACTGACCATAAGTCCATTTGGTCCATAATTAAAGTTTTCCTTTGTGCTAAAAGATAACAAAAAAGCACTCTGTCTTAAAATACAACGTTCAAAATAATATCTGGCATATTCTTGACATTCCAGAGGCAAATTTGAAATAAGTGATGCCAAAAGGAGCTAAAAATGGTAAAGGAAATTACAGAAGTGTTTGACTATCATCCAAAAGATTCTAACAGAGAAATTTCTCTCCACCCCACAAGCATCTTAAAGCTTTGTACCAAAGAATGCTAAAGATTTTAGCTGGCTGGCAAAATACACAGCAGGTGGCAAAATACTTTTGATTTAGCAGCTGAACCTTTTATTTTTGTTTACATACTTGATCATTTTATAAGCAAAAATAGTAATTAGGAAACAAAAAAAATTAGGAATAATTTCTATATAATAGCATTCATGCTATGTGAGAACAAGAAGATTCTTCAGTCTTTTGTAGCAAATAAAAACTCGTCTATGCTCGGTATTTCTTTCTCTGGTCTTCCCTTGTGCCTCCATGCCCCACTGAAATACGTTGAACCACCCTTCATGCTTATTCTTATGACTCAACATGAAATTTGACAACACTTTCCCTTCCTCATTTTAGATGTGACTCATTGTTGTTGGTGTAATTCTCTAAGGATGAGAAGCTCTACTTTAAAGTAAGGAAACAAAAGAAGCACCTTTAATTCAAGCTGGTTTACCCAGAGAACTCTAATTGTTATTATTCACTAACTTCTTAAGAACACATTATAAAGCTGAATCCTTGAAGTATCTTCTCTTCAGCTCCCCCTGGGGAAACTAATGTAGAAAAGCTGGAGGGGTAACCAGACTGATAAATCTTAGACTTGAAGGTTATTAGCAATGCTACTTAACCACCCATTATCTCTAGGATTTGGAGCGCATTTTATTTCATTTTCAAGATTTTGGATCATCTTCCCTCCAGACTCCTCTTTCTTTGCATACAAAAAGTAAGCAATCTGAGCTATTTCCTGAAAGCCTTTCTAATTTAAAACTCGACCCATTTTCTGCTGTGTGATAACCACTATCCTACCTCCCAGTCTCTCTCAAATTTAGAAAGTACTGCAGAGCTCATTTCACCACAGAAATCTTAAATTATCTAGAAGAGCCTGTGGTCTTTTAAACAATATTCAAATTAGATAGAAAAAAAAAAAACCCAAATATGGCACTCTAAGTCAAATTCTACTTACCCTTACTTGAAAATAGGAAAAAAGAAATAAAAAGCTGAGGCCTCTTTACTTTTCTAGATCCTAGAAACATCTAGTCCCAGGAGAAACTGTTTCTTGGTTTAGAAGATAAAGAGAGTTGAAATTAAACAATGATCCTTTTTCCATTAAAAAAAAAAAAGGCCAGCAGAGGCAAATGCTCTGTTGGACAGATTGTTTCAGCAGATGTTCTTTGTCCTAGGGAAAAAACAGCTCTTTCTTTGAAGCTTAGCATTTGTAAATTTAAAAACTTTAATATTTTTAACTTGAAGTGGTCCATGTGTTATGAGTGAGATGTAAATATTAAAATCATTTATACGAGCAAATGAGCAAGTCTACAGAATGCTGATACTGTTGTTATATCATGATGTGGTGTACAAAGATTGTCACCCACCTGAACTTTACAAGCTTCTGTAGTTTTGTTTTGTTTTTTTTCTCAATTATTTGAAATGGCGCCCTGGAAGAATATGAATAATTATAATAACTTTTATAAAGTACTTATGATATACCAGACACTCAATTATCTTATGAGGTAAGAACTATGAGTATGCCTGCCTACTTTAAAATGTGTAAACTAACAGAGCCTAGAAGTGGTGGCGCTGGCATTCAAATGTAAAGGATTTGACTGTAGGACAGGGTAGCTGACCCTTTTTTGTAAAGGGCCAGGTAATAAATATTTTAGACTTTATAAGCCATAAAGTCTGTGTCACAACTATTCAACTCTGTCTTTGCAGAACAAAAGCAGCCTAAGACAATATGTAAATGAATGAGCATGGTTTGTTCCAAAAAACTTTATTTATAGACACCAAAATTTGAATTTAAACTTTTTTATGCTCAAAGTATTCTTTCTTTTTCTTTTTCTTTTTCTTTTTTTTTTCCTTACTCCATGGGCTGTACAAAATTATGTGGTAGGCTGTATTTGGCTCACTGAATAGTTCGGTGACCCCTGCTCAAGTCTCTTAATGATTATTATTTTTCTAGTAGTATCTTTCTATAGTTTTTTAAACAGCTAAAAGAACTACATTTACATTCTAGCATTTTCAAGTTATATCAGACTTATCATGTAAAATTATTTTTTGGGAAACAAGATTTATTTTTTATATTATATATATTAGGTTGACTCATGAAATTTGCCAGTATTGAACTGTTTGACTCATAAAAGTAGCAATTCCACATGTTATGATATAATATTTATAAATGTCTGTTGCCTTAGGAGGTAACACTTATTTTATTAGAGATATTAAAGCATAGACAAGTGACAAGGGAAACATTACATAAACAACTCAAACATCAGAATTGTGATACACTAGATGATCTTTAAGTTTTCTTTAGAATACTTTCTATGAAATGAATTATGTTAGTCTAGGACTGAAGTTATAAAGAAAGGTGAATATTGTATTATTACATAATTCCTCTGTGACAGGTACTATGCTGTTTGCTCTCATTTAATTTCCACAATTGCAGCAAGAGATAAGTATTTTTACCCAGGTTGAGGAAATTTAGGTTCTCAGAGACTAAATATAATTTGCTAGCATTCGGAGCACTAATAGATGACAAACCCTGGACTAAAATAAAGTAAAAAAGACTCCTTTTTGTTCTATGCAGACAACAAAGACAATTTCACTGCAATCTGTCAGTACTACTAAGACTTTTAAGACAAATTTAATTTTTTTCATTAGAAAATCATCCTTAAAAAACCAGTTGTTAGCCACAGCTTTAGTATTTCTTTCATTTTCAGTGAACTATGAAAAAAACACATAATTTTAAAATATCTTTTATAACCACATTTATATTGTTTCCTTGGAATTTTTGATACCAATAACACCTTAATTGTGTAAGATTGCAATTATTTTTAAATGGAAGAGAAGAGAAAGGCAGGAATCATAGCTTTTGGTAAATGTAATCTTAATAAGCTAACTGAGTACTTAAAACATAGGTTTACAAAGTATGAAAATTTTAGTGCATCAAATCCCTTTTTTCACATTTTAACATAAGAGTAGAATATTTAACTCCTGAATATTCTAAGAAAACAATTCTGCACATATTGAGAAAACAAGCATTAGAGAAGGAAAGAAACTACAAAGTAAAATCGAAAGCAATATCAAGATCAGAATATTAATAATATTAGTAATACTTTGCTTTGTTTATGCTTTCTTAATCTCTACCTAAAGAATAAACCAAAAACCTTAATATCAATAAGTTCTGAGGAATAAATTATAAAACAAGTAAGGAATTCTAAAGAATTCACCAGAGACGGCCACCAAAAGAAAAGAATTTCTCAGACTTATGGTTGAACTAGAAAGCTTATTTTCTTTTTTCTTTTCACTTCCCTTTCTTTTCTTTTCCTTTTTTTCCCCCTTCTTTATGGCATAGCAAATAAAAGAAATTTCAAGTACAACTGGACTTCTTCTCTCACAATTTTCCATCTTTTATGTCTTTTTTTCTAAATGCAAAATTGATCTTTTTTATTAACATTATTTCAATTCACCAAATAGTCTTTTTCACTTCATTCAAAATTTACTTCAAAGTCAGTCTTCTCTAGAATGCTCTCTGAACAAGTTATGAATAGAGACATCTGCCAGAAAGTGATATTCAGAAATTAATAAAAAGGTTCTTGGCATTCCCCAAGAAACAGAGGGTTTATATGAAAAAACAAAAAACAAAAACAAAAACGGTAGAAACAAACTTTTGCAACTATTTATAATGCACTAGATTCTGTTGTTGTTTTGTTCTGAGCATGTAATAGACCAGGATGAAAAACAGTTCAAGAAAAAATGGATTTTGTATATTTTGATTTTTACTAAAATGTAATCACTATAAAAGTAGGACTTTTGTCTTATCCACTGCTGACTTTCCAACATAAAACAGTTTCTTGAACATGATAGGTGCTCAATAAATATCTGTAGAATGAATGACTATTGAAAAGTGATTTTGTATATGAAATTAGAAGCACAGCAATTAAAAGGATGATATTGTCTTGCCTTAATGAGTCCTTCTTTAGCCACAAGTAAAAGCAGTAAGGGAAATATTCTATGAGTCACTCAGATGACACACTATTTAGTAATATGGACATGACATGAGCTTAAAGATAATGTGACCATTGTCGTTTTGGAACTGGTAACAATCAAGGGAGAGAAAACTGAACAATCCAGTCAGATCATGATTCCTAGACTTTATATAGGCAGATTCCAGAAAGGTCAATTAAAAATTAGGTGTGATCCTATAAGCCAACATTATAAATAAAAGGAATGAAGGCACATGAGATTTCAGATGTTCCGAAAACAAATAGTCTAACCTATAATCATGCATTTAGCCACAATAAAGTATGTGAGACCTGTAAAGCAGGGTTTCTCAATCTCAGCATGATTAACATTTGAAATCGGATACTTCTTTGTTGCGGGGAGTGTCCTGTGCATTGTAGGGTGTTTAGCAGCATCCCTCTTCTCCACCTACTTGATGCCAGGAGTCCTCCACCTGCTCTGTTGTAGTAACCAAAAAATATCTTCAGACATTGCCAAATTGAGAATAACTGCTCAAAAGGAAAGAAGAGAAGAGAAACTGCGTTCTCAGGTTTTAGAAATACTTGCAAGCAAATGAGGAGGAGCAGAGTTTACCACCTCAAAATATGCCTTTTGTGGGATATTGGTTATTTTAAGCTGGTTATGTTTAAGAAAGGAAAGACTCAAGAAGAACCTTTGACCTTCCCCCTAACTGCCTAAAGGAATTTAGATAGAGAGCTTGCTCCAAGAAGGGAGCTGTCATTGGAGATAGATAGACTGGGAGGAACTTAGCAAGGCCCATTTGATCAAAGTTCTCTCTCAGTACTGTTATTAAAAATGCACAGCAAACATTTGTTTACCAAACATTTGCTTTTCCATCTCCATATAAATTGCCTTCTTCCACATTGAAGTCCCAAACTTCTAACCCCTCTTTTCTCCTTAGCTCAAGATGGCATATAAATCTCAACTGCCCAATTTGTCCTGGATTGGGGGGCATATTATTATGGAACTCCCATATGTACATACATAATTAAATTTGGTTATTTTCTCCTGTTAATCTGTGTATGTCAATTTGATTATTAGAACAGCCAGAAGAACTAGGAGTGAAAAGAAGGAAAAATTTTCCCTTCCCCACACAAACTTGGAAAAAGGAACCTATATGATTCAAAAATCATTTCATTGCTTTTGAAGAGTTTAAAATCCCAGTGTAACCAAAATTTTAAGAACAAAAAAAAAAGGAATGTCTCTAATGGCTTATTGAGCAAGATAAAGTTTGGTGCTTACTATGTATAGATAAACAACAGGACAATTAAAATTACTAAAATATTTTGCATATTATCTTCTCCATTTAGACAAATAATCTTCTAATCTTATAAAGGGACCATTTTTAGGTAAGAAGAGAGTAAGAAAGTACTTTATTAATTTATATATTATCCTGAATTCCTAAAGTTAGGTAACTTTCATGTCAAAAGAGTATAGGAAAAGTAGCACTCAAAGGCACAATAAATATTTAAAACTCTTTGAAATGATGTTTAAGAGTTGTATCATAAAATAAATGATCCCAATTTTCAAAAAAAAAAATATATAGGTGGTGTTTTAAAAAAAAGATAAGCTACTTAGTAAGGATCTCTGAAATAATTCCAGAAAGATCAAGGAATGATGAATGCCTGCAAAAGGACTGACTGTCGAAAACCTCGAGTGCACTATAAATGAGACATGTCAAGTTAATCTCATACTCAACTGTGTTTCTTTAATTGTAGATCATAGTATTGCTATAAATACAGTGTATCTTGATTTCCACAAAGAGTTCATCAAATACTTTTAGGCAATCTGTGTTTTTGCAGACAAACTCAAAGTATGGGCTGGTTGATAATAATTTAGTTCCCCTATACCACCATCTACTACCCCCACCCCCGCCTTCACATACTCACCCTTATTATAATGCTTTTAGAAATATCTAGGACTCCTCGAAATAAAGTTTCGAAGCCATTAGATTCAATAGTAAGTACCCTTAAAAGTCTATTGTTTCATGGTATTTCAGTCACTATGATCTACAACCAATGCAATTCAGTCACTTCTTAATTAAGATTGAAGAAAAAATGTATAGTTTGATTTTCATCCCAACCTAGATGGACACCATTCTTTTTTTGCAAAACTTTTAACCTACAGAGAAGCAAATCAATATTTTAACAAATAGTTAATATTTGTCTAATTAAAAAAATGCCACTTAAATATTAACAAATTTTTTTGTTACACTATTAAATATTTTCTTTGTAGTTAGTTTATTAATATCAAATCACTTTATTATATTGACAAAGAAGAAATGATGTGCTAGATGTGGGAAGAAATTTGCCTGTAAGATATTATATCAGTCTGACTTTTGTTCCATTCCACCCATTTCATATGTTCACCTGCCACCTTACTCCAGTAATTGCAGAAATGACTAAGCAAAATTTACCAGCATAGATATTTTAAGCACCATAGTATCAATAATATCAAAAGTATAATTTCAGGTTAAAGAATAGTTTTTGAGGAGCTGAAGAAAGGAATGTAAACCAAAACAGAATTGTTTAATTACATCTTATCTGGAAACAAATACACAGTTCCAATAAAAATGGTAATACGTCACACCAGGTACACATAACTACAAACTATGCATTTATTTAAATGGCTGCTTCAATTTTAATGCTGTGTAAATAAAAAATACAGTGTAATGAATTCGTGATAGCTGGCGATGTTGTGATTCTTCTAGTTAATTAAAAAAATAACTAAAAGGAATTGAAGAAAGGAGACTCCAGTTTGACAAGTTAAAAAAAAAGGTGATTGGATTGCAAGTCATATTCAACTATCACTTCGACATCATGGCACATAATAGTTTTCTTACCAAAGTATTGGTTCACTTGTGGAAAACCCAAATTATCAGGTAAAGGTGTGCTACAAAGATTTCTTTCCAGCTTCAACTAAGTTCATATTACACAGGTCATATTTATATTCAGTTGTCTTCAAATGCTGAACAAATGAAAACCTATCTAATAAGAACAAATATTTGACCTGACTTGTATCCCCGTTGACAATTCTCCTTGTAAAGGAAGTATATTCCTAGGAAACCCAGAGGCATAGAAGAGAGGTGGTAAAATGTGACTTTGAAAGAAATAACAGCAACTCAACTAGGTTTTTCTGCAAATTTCACAGTACACGTTTTCAACATATAGTCTATGTACATTGTATGATGTTGTAGGTGTAAATTCATGGGATTTAAGAGTTCGACCTAAGCCTATGTAAGGATAAACTACCTAAGAGTGGGAGGATAATTTGGCCCAACAAATCTAACCCACAAAGTCCTTTTCAAGCCCCATATTATCGCCCAGGGTGAGCACTGCATTAGTGCTCACTAACTTTGAACCAAGAAATGCATTTTTCCTTCTTAAGAAGGGCGACTTTTTTTATTTGTAAAATAAAACTCCAATGAGTACAAGAACACTGATTTGATCTTTAGGACAGAATTATAAAGAAAATAGCCAACAGAAATAGTTGTTGTTTTTTAAGAGACAAGTAACCAAGTTATATATAAAATTAACAATTTTTCCTTATGAAGTTAACAAATACAAAGCTCATATCACAGTTGGAGCTAGTCAAACAAGATTTGAAATCTTTTCCCCAAATAGAAATAATGACATTTGCTTCCATGGCAATGATTTTAATATTTCAACCCTAAACACACTATTTATAAGTTTACATGTTATTTACTACTCTGAAATCAAGAAGAGCCAGTTTCACAGAAACTTCAGTTGGAAAAAAAAAAACCAACTTAGAATGGTTTTACATGAAACTATCCCAAGTAAATTATCATTTTAAGTTCATTCATTCAGTTAACATAAAAGCATTTAAGTGATTTAGGAAAAGTTAAGCATAAGGATGAAGGTAGCGCTTTCAAATCCAAATCTTACCTGGTAAATTGAAATGGAACAACACCCCTGAAAGCCTTCTTGATTTGGGCTCCTCTCCTCAAGGGACAGCTAAATCACAGCAGCCTATACTCTTAAACCCTCAGAGAAAAATCAGGAAGCTGGAACTGTGCATATAATGGCCTGCATAATGTAAGAAAGCACCGTTTCTTGGCAACTAGAAAACAATCCTTTTCAATTAACTCACAGAAATTGGCCCACATTTGTTGTTAAACAGGGAGTAAAGAAAATGTTTTAAGAACTCCAATGAACCTGCTAATAGCTCACTGAGAAAGTCAGATAATGTTTGTTCGGTGTGTTCATTTTGAAAAGTATTTTTAATTATTGAGTACTCATTCCAATTGCCTAACCAAAGAACTGTTATAAACTTACCTGTCTCACTTGTTGCATATTATTTACTTAAAACTCCAATTCTGAATAGTTGCATCTGTTGTTGTGGAAACACAGTGAAAAGGTGAAAGCTAATTCTGGCAAACCTGTGGTATTGTAATGTTATCCTGATCTTGGTCATTTTGCATACCATTCTTGGCTTTCTAAAATATCACCTTGAATGTAGCCCTGAATGCTCATTAGGATATATAATTCAAAGCAGTTGTATGCTCTCTTAGCTTTTAAAGACCACCTCCAGCAGGCACTACTTTTAGGTAATATGTAAGAAGTACAGCTGGGCTAGGTTGAATTTGTGCTAACTTAACTGTTTGGTGGTTTCATATATACTTATGAGAACCTTAAAGAAATCTTCTTAGGGTGCTGTGAATTCTCACATATATATTGGAAATTTCACATATCAGTAGGGGTCCATATGTGGGACTCCTTAATCTTTGTTCAAAAACAGAAGTGGTGAGGGAAATATAAATTTTACATAGATAGCTTTTGCTGTTAACCAAATTTTACCATTGCAAATAGTAAAGTTTAACTATCTAGCATGGTTATATTTTCCAAATGAGAAGACAGCTAGGATAAAACAAAATAAACAAAACAAACTGATTCATGTATATGGAGAGGAAACTGATGGTTGCCAATTGAGAAGGGGCTTGAGGAGCTATGTGAGAAGGTGAAGGGATTAAGAACTACAAATTAGCAGTTACAAAATAGTCACAGAGATCTAAAGTACAGCATAGGGAATATAGTCGATAATATTGTAATAACTATATAAGATACCAGGTGCGCACTAGTCTTATGGGGGAAGATCACTTTGTAAAGCATGTAAATATCTAACCACTGTGCTGTACACTTGAAACTAATATAATATTGAATATCAACTGTAATTTAAAATTTTTGTTAAAGATGGATAATTTCCAAAGCCAAATGGGATAATTGTTGTATTTATCACCACTCTACTTGCCAAGAGTGATCAAGAGTTTGTATTATGGTGTATACCTTCAACAACTCTTTGGGATCTTTCCCTCTTTTTATCATCCAAATCTTAAAATATACCAACCTTGTCTTACTATCATTAATGGGCAATTCTTCTTGGGTAAAATTTTAAAGATACTGTTGCGGGATTCTTGAACAGAGAGACGGGACACCGAGGCTGTAAGCAGGAAACAGCGTTTATTAATGCCGGCACCAGCCCAGCAGATTCTCATCCAAAGGCTGAGCCCTGACTGTAATAGGGCAGACAGTTTTATGTACGTTCGTACTTCTGCATACACACACAGCTACAGATATTCCATATAAGGAAGGAGGACATTGATTGGTTGCCAAGCTATAAGAAAACCGGCTTATCCATTTAAACAGGTGTCCAGACTGCCACGTCAGCCGGAGAGTCTAGGGGAAGGGGCATCAGGAACTTACTTGTTCGAAGGTCAGGCTGCCACATTCCCCTCTTTGATGTTCGGACCCAGTACCGGGTCAAAGAGCATCAACTCCTTGGTTTGGGTGCTGGTACTTCCCTAGCATGAGGACTTTTGCTGCAGTTTTTCTTTCTACAATAGCCTCTATGAAGGAGGTGGTTGACTGGAAAACAACAAGCAATAGGCACAGGAGGAGGAGGCAGGTCCCGAGAAGTAGGAGTACTATCCCAACTAAGGTCTTTAAGCCACCAAAAGTGGAGAACCAGCCTCTAAAGAGGCTACTGGGGTCCCATCCTTTGGATGGGCACATGAGCTATTTTCTTAATATTAGTAGGTATGGCAGTCATAGTTTGCCATTATCATCTATTTTGAGGCAACAATCAGCCTGGTTAAACTTTCTATATACTCCTTCTTCTGCTAATAGATAACCTAAGGCGAGGCAGTTTGGTAGATAGCTGACTGCATCTGGGATTGTTGCCTGTCTAAAAGCTCTAAGGCAGTTGCAGTCTCATTGGTTATGATCTCAAGAACTGCTTATAATCCAATGATCCAGTTAAGCACCTTGGGCCCAAGTTGCGGGGCCATAATATTGGATAATACAGTGGGGCGGCCACTCATCTTCCTCCCAAGTTTGTTGTCCCCCTATTTCAAGTGATCTCTTAGTCCTGGTCTTTAAGTTTTGATATAGGAGAACACCTAGCTCATTTCCAACTTGGTCAGAAAGAAGGAAGAAGCCAGGCTGAATGCTCCCAACAGTGCAACTTCCCTTTCAATTCATCAGGAGTTGAGTATAACCCACTTTGCACCAATCCAGAAGAGCCCATTGGGCACTTTCCAACTCCTGAGGCTAGTGGAATTGAGGTTTTCCCAGAATGTGCTGATAGCTGGGATGGCATGGAAGAGGTTAGGGACCATGCCACTCTCTATAGTACAGCTTCTGACAGTCGAGTTTTGGTTGAGAGAGTGGCACGAGGAGGAGTTAGTTGTATTATTGGCCTAATATCAGGAAGGAGTTTTGGGCCACCTGTCTAGGTCTGCGTGATTTAAAAATAGCATCCTTTTACATGGAGTTTCTCCAACCCATTGAGTATATCCTGGACCCATCTGGCCAAGACATTCTTCCCCTACTACTTCTGAGGAGAACACCCAGCTCTGGGATCGACCCTCTTCATGTCAAACCATTGTGTATTTCCACTGAAGGAGATAAAAGGCATCTAGGCTAGTTCCCTCCAAGGCCAGTCTTCACTCATGAGTGCTTCTCCACCAACCCATAGTGACACCAGGTTCATGGGCTGTCCTCTCAGCTAGGTCAACAAAGAGGTTTTTTCCCAGGGTTGGGAGGTCTAAGTTTTGGCCCAAGAAGGCCTTTAGCTGATTATACGTTTGTGGGCTTTGGGTCCTAGAAGACGATATAGGCTTAGGGGTGGTTAGATTATGTAGCCATTGGACAATTTCTCCAACTGCTGGCCCCTCTGCGTGGTTATGGACTTTTCCCCTGCTTGAGGTACATCACCAACACGCCAAAGTTTTCTATAATTTTGCAGGCCCTTGACAGGATTGGCCACTCTCAGATTTATCCTTCATGTACCCCATCCAATGTTGGAATCCCCAATGAGTGTAGAGTGTGGCATTTAGGGCACACCCTTCGGGAAGGCTGGTTATGGAAGTGAAGCCAGTGGCAATGTTGGACCTTACCTTATACCTTTGCATGTAATGGGTACAAGGGGAAGAAAAAGAGGGGAGAGTGGTGCCACACACGTGGCAGAGTAGGAAGAGAAGGAAGAGTCTTTAGGGGTGCCATCCTGACATGATGTTGTCCTCAGGCTTATGCCATCCATAGATGGGCCACCTTCTGCTGTGGCCAAAGTGAGGCTGACATCTTCCTTCGGTCTGCTGACATTCTTCCGGAGGGTGGCCTTGAGGGGCTCAGAAGAGTCTGGAACACACTCCCACTCTGAAGCTGCCAGTTTAAATCTGCTGTGATGTATCCAGAGCGTCACTTCAGCAAACTTAACTTCAGTAGGTGTAGACAAAATGACTGTAAAGGGGCCTGTCTGCAGAGGTTTTAGGGGTTGAATGTCACACTCTTTTATCCAGAGTCTCCCAGCTTAAAGAGATGAACTTCAATGGTTAAACTGACAGGGAGCCTTTCCCTAACCCATTGGTTAAGAGTCTGGAAGGTGGTGCCTAGGGCCTGAAATTGTTGTCTCAGAGTCAATTCACCTATTTCCTTGAGCTCTCCTCGAGGTCTTTTGATGAGTGGTGGTGGCCACCCACACAAGATCTCATAGTGGGAGAATCCAGTCTTCTTGACTGGGGCCAACCTGATTCTTAATAGTGCCATGGGGAGGACTTTGTCCCAATGTAGATGTGTCTCCTGACATAGTTTTCTCAATTGTGTCTTGAGGGTCCTATTTATGCATTCTACCTGTCCCGCATTCTATGGTCAATAGGAGGTATGCAATTTCCATTTAATATTTAAAATTTTGCCTAGCAGCTGCACTATTTCTGCTACAAAGACTGGTCTGTTATCTGAGTCAATGGTAATGGTAGGCCAAAGCATAGAACAATTTCATGGAGGAGCAGTCTGGCTACCTCTCGGGCCTTCTCAGTCCAGGTTGGGTAAGCCTCCACCCAATCAGAATATGAGCACACAAAGACTAAGAAATACTTGAGGCCCTGTGATTGCGGCATTTAAGGGAAGTCTACTTCGAGTTCCTCGAAGGGGGTGCCACTGACACTTTGGACCCCCAGTGGGCACCACTCGGGATATGCTGGAGAGCTGGGGGACACAGAAGTATCAGCCCAGAGTGGATTCTAGGGCAGTGTGATCAAGGTGAGTCCTTTGGTGAAAGTGCTTGACAAAAGCTGGGGTCAGGGTCCCAGGGACTGCAATTTGCCTCTCCTTAAACTTCCACCATCCACCAGGGAGGAGGTTCCCCTCTTCAGTCATAAACCAGGTTTCTTCTTAAGTTGAGTACTTGGTGTCCCATTTGGCTAAGGGACTAAGAAACAGGGGAGCAGTTGGGCTGTAGGGCTGGCCATCTCTTTGGCTACTGCCAGTTTGGCAACATGGGCTGCCCTGCAGTTGTCCGGGGCTGTTATGGTTGTCCCCCTTTTGGTGTCCTCTGCAGTGCATGACTGCTACCTTCTTGGGGGCCCACACAGCATCTAAGGGTTCTAGAATTTCCTTTCCATGTTTTATGTCTTTTCCCCCTGAATTGATTAGACCCTTTCTTTGTATAGGGCTCCATGTACATGGAGAGTGGTGAAGGCATACTTAGAGGCAGTGTATATGTTAGCGCACCCTCCTGCTGCCAGCTGAAGGGCATGGGTCAAGGCAATGAGCTCGGGATTCTGCACGGAGGTTCCCCGAGGCAAAGGCATTGCCTCAATAGCAGAATGCAGAGTTACTACAGCATACCCAGCGGGATCCTTATTTCCTCCACCGAAGCCACTGCCCGTCGGTGCAGTACTCCACATTAGGGCTTTTGAGGGGTTGGTCAGTTAAATCTGGTCGGCTAGAGAACACTTTGTCCAAGACTTCAGTACAGTCATGACCTGGCTGGTCAGGTACCACTGGTAGTAAGGTGACCAGATTTAAGGTCCACACTACTTCGAGGCGGATATGTGGGTTCTCACACAGCATTCCTTGACATTTGGCCATCTGAGCATTGATGAGCCAATGGTGTCCTTTATATTCTAATAAGGCCAGGATGGAATGGGGGACCCGGACTGTCGCCTCTTGTCCCAGAGTCAACTTGTCTATTTCTGACACAAGGAGAGCAGTTGTGCAAGTGCTCACAGACAGGGTGGCCAGCCCTGGGTGTCACAGTCAAGTTTTTGGAGAGATAAGCCACGCAACAATGCCAAGATCCTAGTAGTTGGGTTAAGGCCCCCACTGCTATACCTGTGCACTCGTGTACATACAGAAAGAAAGATTTGGTTAAGTCTGGGAGTCCTAGTCTGGGGGTGTTAGTGAGCACCCATTTGATTTCTTCAGAGGCCTTCTGTTGTGTATGCTCCCTGAGCAGGGGCTCTCATTCTCCTCGCTTCGTGGCTTCATAGAGGAATTTGGCCAGAGTGGAGAATTAGGTATCCAGATTCTGCAGCAGCCAGCTGCTCCAAAAAATTCACAGACCTGTTGCTGGGTGGTAGGGATGGGAATCAAGCAAACCATTTATTTTCTTTCTGGACTGAGTTGACACTGTCCCTGAGACAGGTGGAAGCTGAGGTATTTGACTTTTTCTTGGCAGATTTGAGCCTTCTTTTTAGAGACTTTGAGGAGTAGATGCATTCCTTCCATCATTCCTCGTAGGTCTTTCCTGCTAAGAGGAGGTCATCTACAAACTGGAGTAACGTACAGCTGTGTTGGTCTGCCAGGAAGGCCTTTAAATCCAAGGATAGGGTGGTCCCAAAGATGGTCGAGGAGTTCTTGAATCCCTGAGGTAGCTGTGTCCACGTCAACTGGTCTTTGTTCCTGCTTTCAGGACTTTCCCATTGGAAGGCAAAGATTGACTGACTCTGAGAAATTAAGTGGATACAGAAGAAGGCATCCTTGAGATCCAGACAGGTGAAATAGTTTGCCTCAGTGGGGATGAGTTCTAAGAGGGCATATGGGCCGAGGACAACAGGGTGCAGAGTGACAGTCGCCTAGTTGACTGCCCATAAATCTTGGACCAGCTGGTAGTCTTCAGTCCCTGGCTTCTGAATGGGCAGGAGAGGTATATTCCAGGATGATTGGCAGGAATGGAGAATTCCATACTTCACAAGTCTCTCTAAATGCTTTTGGATCCCCACCTGTGCTTTATGGGGGATGAAATATTGTTTCTGGTGGGATAGCTCAGCTCCTGGTTTTAACTCCACCACCACTGGAAGAATGTGTTGGGCCGGTCCTGGAGGGTTGGCTTCAGCTTGCACTTTGGGCACCTTGAGGGGGAGCTCAGGTCCCTGTTGGGACCTTCTTATGAGACTATAGAGGTGCCACTCTTCTCCTTGGGGAACTGTGAGCAACATGATCCTGGCTTCTGGCCTACCCACGGTTAGGGCTGCTTGACCACGTGTGTCAAAGGTAATCTGAGCCTATAGTTTTCCTAAAATGTTTCATCCCATCAGTGCCACAGGGCTGTCAGGAAAATATAGGAATTTGTGGACGACTTCTTGTCCTTCTAAGTTGCCCCAATGGGGCTGCAGAAAGTGGCGACAGACTCATCCCCCAGTGACTCCCATAATTGTAGCTTGTCTTTGAGAAAGGGGGCCCATGGGCCAAGTCACAACTGAATGTTCAGCCCTGGTGTCAACCATAAAGTCAATAGGTTGGCCCCCAACTATCATTTGTACCATAGGCTCCTGGAGGCCTAGCAGAATGGACCCTGGTCTGGCCTAGTCATCTCTGAACTCTTCCAGGGTGGCAGAACCTGATGATGGGTGAGTGGGCTGATAGCACCCTTGTACAACTTGGCCATGTCTTGGGGGGCAGGAGCCACTGATGGTCTACCCAGTCATTGAGGATACTTTTTTTTCCTAGTGGCCTCATTGGCAGCAATATGCACATTGGTCTTGTCCTAGTCTCATTTTCACAGAGGGGGGTTCCCTGGCTGACCCTCCCACTGGTTTTGTCCCCAACTTTGTGGGGCACTTTTTCTAGGGGGCCTGTACCACTCTACCAGAGAAGCTGAATGTAGGTCAACTTTCTTCTTCATCTTTTAGTCAGCCTCTCGGCGGGCCTCTTGGTCATGATAGATGAAGACCTTTGTCGCAACTTCAAGGAGTTGGCTGACTTTCATGCCAGTGAAGCCTTCCAGTGTTTGCAGTTTGCACTGAATGTTTCCTTGGGTTTCCTCGACAAAACCCACACTGGCCATCCTCTGGTTCTTGGCTGCTTCTGGTTCAAAGGGGGTGTAGAGATGGAATGCCTCACGCAGCTTCTCATAGAAGTGGCTTAGACTCTCTTCTACTCTCTGGAGGACTTCTGAAGTCTTTCTCATATTCATGGCCTTCTTCCCGCCTTCCTTCAGACCTCCTAGGAGAGCCTCCTGGTATCGTACTAATATTAGTATCTGAAGTCCCCTGTCATCACTGGGGTCCCACTGGGGGTCTTCTTCAGGAAACTGATTCTGGACGTAGGTCTACACGTTCAAGGTACCTTCCAGGGCATGTTCCTATAGCCATTTCAAGGAGGCCTGGTGACGTGCCAGCACTCTTCAGTGTTGAAGAGGGTCAGGAGGAGTTGTCGGCAATCGGCCCAAGTGGGTTTGTGAGTCCAGATGATAGATTGGAGGAGGTCTATCACAACCTGAGGCTTCTCAGTGAAGGAGGGGATACGATTCTTCCAGTTCAGGAGATCAGTAGTGGTGAAGGGCTAATAGATGAAGGTGCACCAGCCTCCCTGAATCTGATGATCCTGATCGTAATAGAAGAGCCTCAGGTTTTCCACAAGGGCAACAAAGCGCTTTCCTCCTGACTGGAGACACCTTGGGCAAGGCTTCAGCAGAGCAGTAATGGGTCAAGACAGGAGGTGGTGGTGAATCAATGGAGGCTGGCGTGAATGAGGCCCCAAGAGAAGTCGAAGGGGCCAGGGCGGATGGCTCGGAAGTAGAAGCCGGCTGTTCAGAGGCCTTCGGAAGGGACAGCTAAATAGGTGCGTAAGGCGGTGGGACATCTGGGTCTGCTGGCAACACAGGCTTCTTTTCCTTCAACCGACCTCGAGAGGGTCCCAAGGCCCAGGCTAGAAGGACCCTACAGTCTCCTCTAGGCAAACTCTCAACCAAGGGGATTGAGTGTGAATTATCATCTCCCAGAAAATCAACATAAGGAAACTGGTCTGGGTGGCCAGGTTGACCAGTAATGACTTGAGAGACCTTAGCAATGACTGCTCTATCGAGAGACCCCTCCACTGGGCACCTGACACCAAAGGAGGCCCAGTCAATTTCACAAAAGGTGTGTACTTTCTGTGGGGTGAGTTTGACTCCATAATCTCCTGAATAATTCTTTTTGAAATTCTTAAGCGTGCAACCTAAAGGCATCTGCTTACTCTGTTGTACACCCATCCTTCCATTCGTGGTCTATGTCACACACCCACTCAGAGAGATTCGCTTGGCCCGTCTCCAGCCGCTCCCCTTGCAGGGATCTTTCAGGCACCTCTTAGCAATTGGTGGATCAGTATAAACCCTCAACTCGAATCACTGGAGTAGACTCCTCACGGAGATTCAGTGATACCACCCTATATATCCATGGACCCATAGATAGGGGCTCAACTCTCACTTTTTAGAAAGTCCATATCTCAGTCACACACAAACACACACCAAACACACCCCACCCTCCACCCTATGCACCTGAGAGGTCATAGTTTCTTCCAACAAATGTAGAGTAATCAGGTGTCCTTGATCAGACTCCCCTTATGTTCTCTAATGGACAGGACATTCCTGGGACCTAGGTCCTTACCTCTCAGTCAGGCGATGCTCCTGGGCTGGTTCCTGCACCTCTCCAGGTTCCATTGTGCTTCTGGGGTGGCCACCTGAGGTCACCAGAAGAGACGTTTCTCCCCTTATGGGCAAGGGGCCCATTGGTGCTCAAAGCGGAGTCTGTATCTCCCATGTCCTGTGGCCAGACCCCAAAGACAAGGGAGGCAGAAAATTGCCATCTTGAATTCCAGACAAGCTCCCAGATATGTTGCAAGATTCTTGCACAGAGAGCCGGGACACTGAGCCTATAATCAAGAAGCAGCATTTATTGATGCCAGCACTGGCCCAATGAATTCTGATCTAAAGGCTGAGCCCTGATTGTAATGGGGCAGACAGTTTTACGCAAACTTGTACTTCCGCATACACACACAGCTACAGATATTCCATATAAGGAAGGAGAACATTGGTTGGTTGCCAAGCTATAAGAAAACTGGCTTATCCATTTAAACAGGTGTCCAGACTGCCATGACAGTCAGAGAGTCTTGGGGAGGGGGCAGTCAGGAACTGATTTGTTCGAGCAGGAAATGGTCAGGCAGGGTCAGGCTGCCACAGTACAGCCTGTTGGAGGCATTGTCTTCACACAAAGCCCTTTCTCTATTGGTGAGAATTTGAAGCAGTGCTGTAAACCGTTGAAGGTGATATATTTGGGTACACCTTCTGGCACTTTCAAATCACTCTCCACAGCTGTGTACACGTTCCATGGATAGAACTGGCTGAGATAATTTTACAAGTGTTTCTTCAGCTTTAGTACTGACTCTTCCATGTGCCAGCTCTATGACCTCAGGCAGGTTTGTTAAACATTTTGTGTCTCAGTTCTCTTATCTGTCAAATGAAGTTAATAATATTTACATCATAGGGTTGTTGTGAGGATTGACTAAGGTTACATATAGAACGCTTCTTAAAACGGCGCCTAGCAGATGACAAGTGCTCAAAGGTTAGCTATATTATTAACATCATTATTGTCATTAATAATATTCCTGAAATACATAACTTTCAGGGTTCTTTTCAGAGTTAGGATTTCCAAATTCCCATATAATCCTTATATAAAAATACAAAGTAATGAAAACAAAGGCTCTTGAGGCATATAATGTAAAATTATTTTTTTCTTCCTTTTTTTACAGATTAATCCTCATTTACCATCTAATACATCTAATATTTAGAGCTTTTATATGTTCATTCACTAATAAAGAAAATGTACAATTATTTTGAAAAGTGGAAAATTTACTTATGTTTTAGAAAAATGCACTCATGTTAAACACATTGACTTGAACAATTTAACGGAAGGCATAGAGAAGCAGAAATTCTATAAGAATCTTTTATTTTAAGACATTTTATTACATGCAATGTAATTATTAAAAGATTCACAAGTCTTTCTTCTCATTTTCTTAAAAAGTATGGACCATTTGCTTCAGTTTTTGGCAGCCATGTGGATGTATTTTTAACCAGCAGCTACAAATCCTAATATTTGAGAGGAAATGCATGCTTTTTAGTATTCGTTGTAAACACAGTCGAGCCAGAGTGGGCTGTAAAGATGCCATCTGATCCTTCCCAGCTTAAAAGGCAGGTTTAACCATTGGTCTTAGCCAAATCCATTATGCAGCTTTCTCAGTCAAAACACCATGACATTTTACTAATTTAAAATCATTAGTAAGAGGCCAAATGAACCAGTTTTCTTTGGAGGGATTGAATTCAGCTATTCAAGTAGATATTTATTATTTTCTGCCTACTACATGGTAATGCCTCCCTTGTTCTTTATTTCTGACAGTCTTATTTGCCTCTGTATCTTGAAATAGCAAATTCTGGTATGGGGAAATTAGCCTATGAAATCTGTAGAAAACTGAAAGGACAATATTTGTTTAAAAAGTACTGAACTGCGGAGATTGTAACAGAAATAATCTGGAAAACATCAATCTGGCGTCTCTTCACAGAAGATTGGGTGTAATACAAAAGCAATGCTGCATAAGCTACAGGGAAATACTGGGGGAAACAGAGTCATTTTTCTTTTATAACTGAGGAAGTTCTCAAATTTCAGTGCTACCAACTTGAACAGCACAAAAACAGCATGATATATGGCATTTATATGTAACTTTTGGGTACCTTTATTTCTAATTCAAGTATAATGTTGAAAAATGATTAATCATGGGAAATATTAGAAGTTAAAGAAAAGTGAAATCAGTGCTGTTATACAAAAATGTATAGAAGTTGTAGATAATTCTTCCACAGTTTATAAATATGGAAACAAGGCATCAGGTCTCATAAGACACAAGTTGATGATGACTGTGCGAAATGATTTTTATGGTATATTTAATGATGAAATATTTCACAAAATAAAATATTTATAAACATTGAATAAAAATATAAATAAATTTAAGCAGATTATAGTCAGTCAGAATGTAATAGAGCCAAACCAAATATTTCCAACCAAATATTCTCATTTTAGGAGCTAAGAAAAAAACTGAATATGAGAAACTGCTTGTATGCCCATCATAAGTGAGCCATTTCTATAATCTAGGATGTTAATTTTCAAGCCTCACTTTAAGAAAGAACTGACCTAGGAAACTTGTTAAACATGCAGATTCTTGGACCCCAGAGATACTAACTGAATGTCTTGAGTGAGGCCAAGGAATCTGAATTTTAAATTCCTGGTGCCGACTCTGGCAGACGTAGGTCCACTGTTGAGAACTACTGATCCAGAGAAGCACAAGTAGCTGGGTCTTTGCTTTGCGGACAGAGTGAACACTTGGGTAATTGAAAAAGGAGGAAGGTAGCCAAAGGAAGGTGTGTGATTGGTCATGAGGAAATATAGGAAAATATAGCTTAGCTTCTCCGGCCCAGAGAATGGGATGAAGAACAGTGGAGAATATATCTTGAGAGGCAAACAGAAGTTACAGACTTACCTGCAATGGCTTTTCATTTCATATTTGTAATGTCATTTAATGTAATGGCATAAAAGCCAAAGTTCTTATAGGAGACCACCAGACTGGCCCCCTCTTACCACTCATTTCTCACTACTGTCCCCTTAAGTGACTTCACCTGGCCTGCTATTTCTTAAAACACAACATCTACCTCTACTTCCTTCACATCTTCCTTAAATATCATTTTCTCAAGAGCCCTTCTCTGACCACCCTCTCTGAAACCGCAAGTCCTGCCCAACCCCACTGACACTCCCTATTCTCTTCCTGCTTTAATTTTCTCCTTATCATTTATTACCACTTTAATATTTATAAATATTGTTCATTTTCTGTTTTTCCCCACCAAATTGTAAACTTCATGATGGCAAGGATTTTGGTCTGTTTTATTTACTGGTATATCCCCAGCATCTAGAATGTTACTTGGCACATTGCTATTACTACTACTCAAGATTAAAAAGGGCCCCTTTAGAAACAGGGTGTTGTTAACATTTAGAGACAGAGAGGTCTTTACTCAGCACTAGAAGTAGAGAAAAAGTTTATTTTTTAAAAAATTTGTTTTTAATTCCTCTGTGCTCTTTTAGGAAAAAAAAAGAAGAAGAAGAAGAAGAAGGGGAAAGAACCGAAGTGTGGGAATCTTTTCAACCATTACAGTGCTTCAGGGTGTATTTGTTTTCCCTTCTTACACAAAGGTAGGCATAAGTAGTTATTGGTTAACTCTATCAAATGCTAATAATTGTGTCACTTTAGCCTTACGGAAATGAAAAACAGGAAGCATTTTATTGAGGTGCATAGATTCATAAGTAATATTTTAAAAGGTTATTTGAAGGGTGTAAGAATTGCTTTCAAACAGACCTGTGTTAAGATAATATAAAACTCTATTTTTTTTGAAAAAGCATTGAAAAACCTAGAAATTAACCATTGATACCCTATTTCTCTACATACATGGCTAAGCCTGAATATTTTTTTTTGAACAAAACCATTATAGAAATAATCCTTAAGTAATAGAAATTATTATTTAAATTAATAATGGCAAGATAACTGCATTATATTACTGAATGCATTTCTTTCAATTGGCCTAACATAAAGATTAAAAACTGGAATGACTTTATCAGTTCTTTTCCTCAAGGGAGGAAAAGTTTTGCCCACCTCAAAATCTTTCTTTCACACCTTCCCCAGCTCTTGTTTCTTAGGAAAATCTGTTTTTATTTGTATATTACACTGGGTTTTCCTCCCATAATAGCATGAAAACACCTTTGCTATTTGCAGTGACATCGTTATGGCCTGGTGGCTTTGCAACTGTTCTACCTAGTAGACAGTCGAGCTTGTTCAAAGGACACAGCTCTGACACGGGGTACATGCAAGTGCTAGGAGGGTTACAAAAGTACGATTGAAATGGGAACAGAATGGGGAGCGGGAGGTGAGAAATGTTTCTGGCTTTCCGCTTTGGTCTATGTATTAGAGACAAGTGGCTCTCAAAGTAACATAAAACTCTAAATGCTTCCTGACAGTCCATCCGTAATCCATTCCAACACATTCAAAATTCAAAATCCCTTCATCAAATAAATTAACATCAACAAATAACCATCACATTCATACTGTGTTTTGAACAATGTTCTCTATGTCCCTTCCCAAAATATTTTCTCTCCCTCTCCCTCAACCTCTCTCCCTCTTTCCCTTCCCTCCTCCTCTTACACACACACACACACACACACACACACACACACACACACACACACATAACCTATTGAAAGTGCATGCTCATTCTTATCTGACTTATTAACTGTTCAACTACTCAGTAAGTAAATTATGTTATCACATTTAACCCTTAAACCAACCCTAGAAAGTGAACACATTTCTCTCTATGTTACAAGTGTGGGAAACAAGCCACAGGGAGGTTAAGTAAATTTTTTAGTCACACTTAGTAGCCAGAGAGGCTAAAACAGATCTGACTAACCCCAGAATCTATGCTTTTCATCATCACACTATATAGCCTCTCCTCAACCCCTGCCATGTCCAAAAACAATTGTACTTGAAAAGTCCCCTGACTTTGTGTGTAACATAAATAATCACATAAATTTGAATGCCTGGCAAATCTACTGCTTATGACCTTCTGATGGATTTCTTTAGTCCAATTAATACTTGTTGGATGTTTATAAAACACCATGAAGTACTTTTAAGGACAAAAGCAGCAAAGATTTTCATGTGATCTTATGTAAGGATATGCAATTTAGACCTAATCCTTTTAGCCCAGAGATGAAAACTGACACTCTAAACAAAATTCATTGTGTTCTTTCATGCTGCTATAAAAGGTATTTAAAAGATGAAATTCTGGCTGGCAGATGGACTTCTTGGCATCACTATACATGCATCACAGAAATTGTTTTGTTTCAGAGGATTCAAACAAGATGCTTGACATTTTTCAGAAGATATTTCCACTTATAATTATGGTAACTTGTCAGGTGAGTATGCTAAGGAACAATAACAAAAGTTTTTAAGGCTTTGTTCCTGTTTATAACTGTATGATGTGTAAAAATTACCTTTACTGAAACTCATCCTAGCTCATATCTAGGTATTTGTTCTTGGTATATGATATTCCTATATCACCTCTTATCCACATGAGGAATTTCTCTGTATCCTGTGGGACAATAAAATGAAAACATTCTACTATATACCCAAACGAACATGGAACAAAGAAAGTCATTCAGCTGGATATCTTTGTGGCCAAAGTTGCTCCCTGGAGTATAATACTTGGAGAGTATCTGTAGTTCTTCCAGGTCACTTGCTTCACATATATTACTTGAGGCTATGACAAAGTCATCATAACTCTACATGTTTTTGGAGTATGGAAAGCTGACTGTTATTAGAAATACAAATAAAAGCTCTGATAATGTATGATTCTCCCTTGGGCCTAAAATAATCAAAGAATAAAAAGGACCAAAAGAGGTACACAATGATCAGCCTTTTGTTTTTAGACAAATGAGTGCTTCCATTACCCAAATAGTGGTGTCTCTTCCCTTTCTGAAGATCCTAGGGGTAAAGACCTCACATGGCACCTCACTAGTTCTAGCATCACCCACATAATTCCTTTCTTTCCCTACCAAAATCCATTATTTCAACAAACACTTATAGAGTGTCATCTGTCTGTCTGACATTATCATAAGTGCCAGTGATAATGCAAGGCCCCTTGTGATGAGTTTTAAAAAATGGCTCCAAACTTCTTAGATATTCCTTACACTGAGAGGTGGGTTTACATTCCCTCACTTTGAATCTGAGTAGGTTTACAACTACTTTGAGTAATAGAGTACAGGAGAATTGATGCTATGTGGTCTGAGACCAGGTTACCATTTTCATGAGGATACTTACATTTGGGGGTCCTGGGTTGCCATGTAAGAAGTTGCCTAAATGTGAGACTACCCAAAGTCACCAAGATATGAGAAAGCTAAGCTGTAGGTAGGGGTCATTGCTATATGCTCTGGTTGACAGTTGAGATGAGCTCCTAGTTAATAGCTAGCATCAACTGCTAACCATGAGAGTTAGCTTTCTCAGACATCCAGTCTAGTCAAGCCTTCAGATGACTGTAGTCCTGTCTAAGATTTGATAACAACTACATAAGAGATTCCAGATCGGATTTGTTCAGCTGAGCCCTTCCCAAATTATTCTCGGGCAAAATCATGAACAAAACAAAATGAATGTTGTTTTATACTGGTAAGTTTTAGGTGAATTTGCTATGTAGCAAGAGTAGCAGGTTCTGTTACCTGAAAGTAGGGTGTTATGAGGACCAGTGAGCCTCAAAGTGGTTGTCAATGAAGGCTCAAAGGAGAGTGAGTTAAATGTTACTGGGGGCAAGAAGGTAGAAGACCGTGAATATATAGCAGTGGAAAGTTTAGAGAAACCATCACCTGCAGAAAATAGTAATATATTTAGTGAACAATTTAATCTGGCTAAGGATGTTTGTAGGCTAACTGTTACAAGTGACAACTAATTTCTTTTAACTGCATGTCATAAAATGAAGATAAAGAGATATGAACTAAAAAAGAAATTACTTCATTTTTCAAGCAGAATGAAGAACAAATAAAAATGGCCCTTATATAAAAATAAGGTTCATCCTTAGTCTCTCCCAGAAGAAGACTCTCAAAAGTAAGAAAGAGCCTCAGGGAAAAGATCAAATCCAGGGTGCTGTCAGGAAACAGGTAAATATAAAGGGTAAATAATTAGGGTAATATTAGGGTAAATTTGAAGAAATATGAAGGGAATTTAAGGTAAATATGAAGCAAAATGTGTGACTGCAAAACTCTATTTTAAGACATCTGAAGATTTAAGGTCATTCTTTCAAAAAGACCCTTTTAGAGAACCTTTCGAAAAGCCTTCTATGGATTTTCAGGATATACCTCACAGACCCTTTATTTTCAATTGAACAATAACCTTTCTAAAAATCTTAAAGGAATAGGTCCACAACAGCCCCATAGAGAATCCAAGATAGAGTTCTACTTTGAGGTCAACTTCTTAGTTTTTGAAGAAGGATACAATATTTAAGATTGAATATTTTAAGCAAAAAGCAATGAATGTATCATATTATTACATAAGCCCAAACTGTCTTGAGTTGCAGATGAAGTTTTTATCGGGGGGGTTTTGTTTATTTTGTTTAGAATTTTATTTTTAGAAGTTTACCACAATGAACTCTAAAATATAACATTCTCTTTGGAAGGGGAAATCTATGCATGGCCATAGTGATTTTGCCTGACCAAAAGCCCCTACCAAGTTCCACTTGTTGATACAGAGTCCCTCAGATGCAGGACATCTACTGTTGAAGCAGTTATCAGGCAAGCACTGGAACTCTCAGTAGAGGCCTGTTAACCATACACTACATTCTTGGTCCAATTTCAGGGAATAGACAAAAGGATTTCGAATTTGAGGAGAGCGTACTGTGTTGCAGTAGTGACAGGTTTCAGAGGCAGAGATGTGAAGATTAAAGGAAAGTGTATGGGCTTAGCATTAGTATGTACACATGATTTCAGTCCTGCCAGAGCTTCATCCCTGTAATGAAATAATTGACAACATCAAAAAGAGGACTTGATAATGTGGAGAGCTGCTTGGACTCATACATCCACTCCCTCACCATGCACCAAAAGAAAGGGGAAAAGTTCCCTGGAAATGTGTTAATACTAGTGAGTCTTTTGCAATGAGCCATATGACAAGGTGCTATTGAACAGTTTGGAAAATCAGATTCAGTTAAAGCAAGTTATTACAAGAACAACATACAGTAAGGCATTATTCAAGAAGCTTTTGAATTCATGGGAGCTCTTAATTCTCCTTGTTAGCAAAGCTTTATTCAAGAAGAAAAAATAGAGAAGTGACAGATGCCTTTTTGGAACCCAACCAAATGGCAGAGTTGAATTGGAGGTCTCAGTTAAGATTTGAGGAATTACAGTTCATGCTGGTTTAACAGCCTTCCTACTAAGTCAACCTCCCTGCAAATAAGGTCCCAGGGAATGGTCTCCAACATTCATCTCTGGTCTGAAACCCAGAAAAAGTGGGAGCCCTGGTGAGAGACTGTGTCCATTAATTTACTGTTAGTGTATAAGGTCTGATCTTAAAACAATGAGGACCATCCAAGTACAAACCACCTTTAATTTAGGAGCTACTCATTTATATGGTGTATATTCAATGTATTGGGTTGCCAAGTGAAAGGAAAGTATCTCCCTCCATCCCCATCTAAAATTTAGTTATAGAAAAGATGGATATTTCTAGCAAATGAAACTTGCTATGAGACTTTTTTTAGCCATCCAGAAATTAAGATCAGAAAGCAAGGAGGAACCAAGGAGACAAGTCATCCCTGCAAGCAAAATTGCCCAATAGATATTAATCTCCTTCTTATAGGAGGCAGATATCATGCATGTAGGGGCTGAAAAAAAAACAGAAGCTGATGCTCCCTCCCTGTATAGGCATACCTTGTTTTTATTGCACTTCGTTTTATTGCAGTTCACAGGTATTGTTTTTCACAAGTTGAAGACAAGACACTCCACCAGCAAAAAGATTATGAGTCGATTAATTGTGATACTCACTTTATTGCAGTGGTCTGGAATGGAAATTACAATATCTTCAAGATATGCCTGTATATAGGAGTCATTAATTCAGAAGCAAGACTTGATACTGAGAGTAGATGAAATGATAGAGGACACAGGTGAGAATTTTTTCTCAGGACCATATTCTTTAATGCTGTGATCTTCAAGCCAGGGACAACTATGTAGCCCCCCCAAACCCACAGGTCACAGAGATGACTGCTAATGCAGGGAGACCCTGTCTGATTAGGCTGTGGTAGTGGCAGTGTTGACATGGGTGACTAGCACTGTGTAGGTGAGTGTGAGAAACTTTCCTAGTACCCTGTGACAAGGGAGAGCCAGAAATAAATACCTCAGGTGACAATTCAAATCCTTAAACAGAAAAAAGAGTTTGGGGGCTCAGAGGAGGAGTTTGAAGCTAAAACTAAATTCAGTCTTGTCTTTTCACTCATACCTCAGGAAGAGGATTTTTATGGAAGGTGATCAAGAGGCTGAATTTTTCCCTTTTAGGAATGTGGTGTTTGGTGCTGTCGTGTGCCACCCAGATCCCCTTTTAGAATTACGGTGGTCATTCTTCTAGATGACTGGAATTTTGGCTGCTGATGGCTCACAGCTGTGTCTTTCTTCAGGCATTGCTCTTGGCTCAAAGAAGCTGCCACACCTAAAGTTATGCCCTCTTTTGGAGACATAGTACACATCCAATGCCTGGAAAATGCAAGATGCAGCATTTTGTTCTCCTTGCCTCATTTCAAAACATCTCTAAAGGACCACTCCACCTTCAGAGAGATGCTCATGGTATTGACTAAGGCTGTTCTTGTAATTATATCCCAGACCAGTTTCTGTTCTCATGAGTCCTGTATTGGCAGTAATTTCCTTAAGAAATTAACTTAAATATTTTAATACTAACTTGGTGTTAAGATATTTTGCAGATGTTATGAAAAGCAAAATAATGACTTAGAGGAGATTTTAACTTACAGAAAAGATAAAATGGTTCCAAAATATAATACAAGGTTACATGACCTAACTATAAGGTGCTAAAGCACTCACACATGAAACCTTAGGCATCTGTGTGTGCTTTGTGCAGCACTATAAAGATCAGTAAGATGTGGGCCCTACCATTAAGGATTACAGTATGTTTAGGGGAGGGAAGATCTATTTCTGACAGGGGTTTCTTCATGGAGACTCAATTTGTTTGTTTATTTAAGTCCTCACTTCCAAAAAGAATTTGAGTTGGATAATAAAAAGTAATTAAGTATTTAATAGAGGGTTGGAGTGTGATGGAGTGGGAGGAAAATTCCAAGTTAAAGTAATAACATGAAGGCAGCCAGCAAATAGATTATTTTTTCGCAATAGTTTCTGATAGAGTTTTTCAAAGTTGTAGCTGGAGGAGAATATTTAACAGGCAAATGGAATCCAGAGTGGGGAGAGGTCTGAAGACAAAGGTAAGTAATTCTGGTTTTGAGTTGTAGAAAGCATAAGACTTTTTCTAGTTTATCTCCTATATTTATATAAAATCTTATTTTCTAGCTCACAGTCTTTTTTAAGTGCTGCCGTTGTTTGTTGATGGTAATGTCACGATCACTATTGTAAGCAATCTCATTTCATGACTTTTACCTTCATTCTGCTTCATTTGTCTCCATTCTTAGCCATGTTTGTCATCTCTCTTTAAGAAATAATTAACTGTGGTTTGCTACACAACAGTAGATAACTGATATATAATTTGGACCCTCACACAATAGCTTCACTCATGGGTGGCCTTGAAAGACAGCAGTGAGGCACAATCTTCCCCACTCGCAGAGTGCACAATTTGGGTGATGCGCACAATCATCTATTTTATGTCGGAAGAGAAGTAGGTTGATGTAAGATTATATATGGACTCATTAGCAGGGACAAATGGTTTGGCTTGTTGGTCAGGGGCTTGGAAGCAGATAAGTTAGAAGAATGAGACAAAGAGTTCTGAGGAAGAGGCATGTGAACTGACATACAAGCATGGGCATGAAGTGTGAATATCTTTGATTTACATCATAATGCCCACCAGAAAGAATCTACTATTGAAAGGGCACTAACTAAGCATGCAGAATAAATTAGCCGGTTGACAACAGCCAGCCTTTGTCAGGAGTCACCTCAGTGTTACACAAAGGGTTTACTCAGGAGAAGCTATGGAGACAAGAATGGAGGTTGGGCATGGGCCTGACAACATGGCCTACTTTTTACCAAGATGGTCCTAGTTCTGCTACTGTCAGTCATCTAACATGCCAGCAGCAACACTAATGCTGACCCTCTATTATGGCACCATTTCTTGAGAGGACCAACTAGACAAAGTTGATTACATTGTGTTTAATCCATCTTGGGAGGCAGGAATTTATTTTGAGTGGAGTTTTCTATGTAATTGTCTTTCCTACCATCATAAGAAGCTCTGTTATCCAAGGGCGAACAAAATGTTTGAGCTACCAACACACGACATTACATAAATGCACTTTGCAATGAACTTTACAGAAAATGATGTGTGACACCAGGCACCTGACCATGAGATTCACTGTTTCTATCACATATTCTATCACCCTGCTTCTGCCAGCCTGACAGTGATGAAATAGCTTTTTGAAGGTACAGCTCAAGTGGAAATTCTATTCTGCAAGAATGTTGTGTACGTTTTCATTTTCTAGGATGAAAAGCACACCTTAAATCACCGACCATCATATGATGCTATGTGTCCCAAGGGAGGATACATGGAACTAAGGATTGCAAGAAGTGACTATGCTTATCATTACTTCCAGTGACACCTTTGGGAAATTTGTCCTTCTCATCCCCACACCTTTAGGTTCTGTAGTTCTAACGGTAATGATTCCCAGAGGGAGGCTGACTCCACAAGAGCCCCATTAAACTTTAGCTGTGAATGCCATATGGTTGCTTTAGGTTCTTTGTGTCAGGGATCCAGTAGGCCAAAAAAGGATTCACAATTTTGGCAGGGCTAATTGACTCTGATCATGAAGAGAAGGTAGGCTGCTGTTGTATAAGAGCATGGAAAAATACACTTGGCACCCAGGTGATCTGCTTGGAAGAGAGAGGAGGGAGGGGGCTCGTGATATTCCTCTGACCAATTCTGATGGTAAATGGACACGTGCAGAAGCCACATTCTGAGAAGGGCACAGCAGCTAGGGGTTCAGATGTCTTCAAGGATAGAGACCTAAAAGAGATCAGAAATCTCTAAGAGAGCGAAATCTAGTAGATGGGGTTAATAGATGGGAGAGACTATAAATATCAGGTGCAGCCTAGCGAATAACTGTAGGGGTGAGGTTGGGTGGGAAAGGGGAAGGGAAAAGGGAGAAAGGATCTGACATTGTGGCTTGTCCCACTATACTTCCTCTTAAAGCTTTCCCAGGAAGAGACCAATTACAGCCCTAGAGGAGTTTCTCCTTTGTAGAGGGAATATACTATATGAAGCAAGTGGAACTGAATGGTATGAGGTTGATTGTAGTGACTGCATTTGGACAAGTCCCAAATTCCCCTTTATAGTCAAGGCTTCATGGTTTCAGATACCAGGAATGTTGGCTGCTGATGACTCATAGTTGTGTCCAACCCTACAAATTGCCCTCAGCTGAAGGAAGTTGCCTCCAATTCCTGTGGGACAGCCATAGCCAATAATCAATTGTTGTAGAATATGCTCCTCAATGTGGGACATCTTCATAGGATTATCTCTTGAGAGATCTCTGTTGTTTTGACTGAGGCTACTATTTCAACTATATCTCCTTTCAACTTTTCCCTCTGTTTAGTCTTGCTTCCCTTGTATCTTCATAGATACCTCTTTCAAGAACACTTCTAATAAACCCTCCCGCATGCAGATCCTAGGGGAACATTACCTGTGACAGTAATGTATATTTATAAACCTAACCTTCTAGGAAGGAAGCCTCTTTTATTCCGATAAGCTGCTTAAGGGTTTTTGTGTATACAATGCTAAGTGTAGGAGATAGTTATGGTCTATGTAAAATAAGAACTCAGAACTCACAAGCAATTTCATAGGGAGAGAACAAAGACCACGTGAAGTAAAAAAAAAAAATGAAGAAACCTGATAAAATGTGGGGGAATAGGGTGGGAGGAGTACATTCCTTGTTGAAACAAGTGAAGGGACTGAGTTCTTCATCCAGGTCAACATGGAGGAGAGGAGGTAGGCATGGTAGGTATAGGAATCGCACACACGGGATCTATGGTTCTGCCTTGGAACCTCTACAGGTCTTTGAAATTGGAATTTCTAAGGGCAGAAAAACCCACAGCAGACATCTAGGTACATGTACAAGGTATAGCAGAGTATATGAGACTTAGTATTCAAATGATAGTTATTATAATTATTAATAATTATAAATTCCTATTTTTTAATCAGTTATTTAAAACAAAACGGTTTCCTTTTGCAATGTTATTCACACTGGATAAATTCCTAGACTATGTGAAAGAGCAAGCAGAAAGTCAATAAATATATGTAAACTACATTGTACACCTGGATTGACTATATATAATTATCTTAATAGAAGAGAATTGAAATCCATGGGGGGAAGGTATCTCTAGTCATTCATTTACTGATTCACTGAACATGTAATTTTTCATCACCTTCTTCTTGCAAAGAACTAGATGTGTATCAGTGGTAATTTCCTTCAGGAAAATATACTCAGTTATGAAATCCTCTCACACAGAAGCATTAAAAGTGAGACCAAGACACTCCTTACCCCCCAGTGCTTACCCCCTAACTATCAGGTAATAGACTTGAAGACCTTCTCACCTTCTGCCATGGCTTTAGCAAGGCCTCTGCCCTGAGATTCAAGCTGGTTTCCCCCAATTGTTTTCTACTGACAATATTTTTACTACTGCTAACTTTCTCCCTACTCCCTACTATGAGATACTTCAGCTTCAATTTATTCTCAGAGTTAAATATCTCCAAAGCAAGTGCTACATCTTTTTTTTTTTTTTTTTTTTTTACTGGCATCAATGGGGTGAGAGACAAGGGCCAGTAATAACAAGATAAAAATTCAAAATACTCTCTCCCCTCTCTCCAAGAAAAACCCTCAAAATTAAATTATCCTGGTAGTGTAATGGAATTTAGCTCCTGAAGTTTACAATCTTTTCTTGATTTTTAACTTCAGCTACATTTTTATTCTTGAAACTCCTCCACGGTATAAAAGGCAGATGCTATTTCTTAAGGTTTGCCCACAAATTTGTTTAGTTATTAAACCTACCAAAAATCACTGACTTTGAGACAAGATTAGGTTGTAATTTCTTTTTAAAAAGCCAAATTGGCAGCTTTTCATTGGCTTCACTTTTCAGACAGTAATAAACTAACATACTCTTCAAATCTGCCTCAAAAGTGGAATGCCATATACAAGTGTGTATTTTTCAGTGTGGGAAGGGATTTTGCTTATTCTGACAGTCAAGAGCCAGTTGAAATCATACTAGAATGCCATTGGGATGCCCAGCATTTCATAGTCTCTCAATCGGCCTGTGTTTTTCTGTCTAAAGCATTGTATACTTTCTTCTTCCAGATTTTGAAATTTTAATTTAGAGTCACTTTGATGGCTCTATGAAGTTAAGCAAAGCTGATTTAGCCTTTCATTATATTTCAATTGATTATGATCCTCAGAATGCTTCAGGCATGAGAATTTATACTGTCAAATTTGCCTTCTGGGATGCTTTTCTTTCACAAATTAGTATTTCTCAAAAACATCTCATAAAAATAATGACACTGATATTCTAAACAAACAAAGCAACTGCTTTTCTTTCAACAGTTCTCTTTGAGCTAGGAGATACAATTTTACATATTTAATTACATCACAGGCTGTCTTTTAAAAGCATTTTTAGAAACTGGCATTCTGTGCCCTGCAGTTGATGAAAACTAGGGTCCATTGTTGAGAAACATATACCTTGTGAAAATTTTTTTTTTTAATTCTCAGAAACTTGCCTGATGGCCAGATATAAATGATGAACTTTTAGGTGGTTATTAAAATTTTTTACCATTCTAAGTAATTCTTTGAGTAGAAGCCATCCCTCTCTGAAACAGCTACCTAGTCTCTTTTATTATCTGCTGCCACAGCTATCATTAATAACATGTGAACAGCACTTTATTTCTATACAACAGCTGGAAAATCTACAGATAGCATTCATTCACCAGATATTTGTTGACTATGTATGCAAAGCTCTAAACTGTGTCTACACATACAGGTAGAAAATATGAGACAAGATTTCTGTCCTCAAGAAGTTTATAAATAAATAAGGGAGAAGAGACATTGATATAAAGAACTATGTCATGAGGAAGAAAGATCTCCTTAAAGATCTGTTTTATTTTAATGTAGAAAACAGAAGTATAATCTGACACAATGTTTAAGAGACTCACATAAGAAGAATCTTTGGTGTTTTTGACTGTCATTTGGATTCGCTTGGTCTCTTTCTCATTTCCTGCACTCTTCCTCCTTCCCCTGTTTATCTACCACAAATAAATACAGGCACCAAGCCTTAAGATTTACTTTTCACATGGGATATGCTTCAGAATTCATACATAGGTACATTGGCTGAGGCTCTTTCCATGCTAAGCATAACATAAATTTTACGACTCACATATAAGTCATATGTCTTATTCCTCTATATTTGTCTATATTTGGTCTTATTTTATCTTAACAGCAGGACATCAGTAGAGATTGATTTATTTATTAAAGGAGGCAATTGAGATGCACATAGGCTGTTATCCAAGATTTCACATATCCCATTAGTTATGAGGCTGGCATTAGAATCTGTTTTTCCAAAAGCTCTGCCAGAAGGAATTCTTTATTGGGCCTTTATGATAGTTTATAACAATAATTAGTAATTCCTAGTTATCCTAGAACAGCTAAACTTAACACAGAAATGGTCCCTCCACCTTACCAAGGAATGGAAAAAACAAAGTGAGCAAAGAATTTAGACAGTCATTCCTTTACATCCTCAAAGTTCCAGCTTCCCCAAAGTGAGTAAGTAATGAGTGGAGGCTCTCAGGAGCCTCTTCCCAGCCATGAGCTGGGAACACAGAGCTGATAATGGAGAAGCCAGTGGTATATACAATTTGGATCCAAATACCTAGATTCCAGTTCTACTTTTCTTATGTTTTTTTTTTCAGTCCCACAGATTACTCTGCTTTCCCCAAGTAGTTAATTGACAAAGTATACTTTTGCTTCCAACTCTGAGCCCCACCCCACCTCATTTCCATCTCATCTTTCTTTTCTTTTTTCCAAGCTCAGATTCCCCATTATTCCCTCCTCCTGATGTTTCATCATACTGTAGGCCTTGAGAAAACAGGCTACAGCTGGGGGAGGGCGGGAAGGTCGGTGCTGTCAGAGAAAGAATATTAAATGCTACAGTATAAGCGGCTCTTTGAGACTTTATTTACTTTTCACATCCTATGTTCACTTCTGACTGTGAAGAGCAACTATTTCATCAACCAAAAACAATATCTCAAAGCTCTAGCCATGTTCAAGGAACTGTCTAACATATCTTTTTAATGCCTAGAGAAAATATCTACTGATTCTCTTCCCACATTTAGATATTATTCTCCTTTGATATGTTTCTCTGATCTTCGTAGTCTTATACTTTTTAATACAGAAATCTCCATTTAAGAAAATGAAATGGAAAAAAATAAATTTCAAACAGGCTAGCATCTTCATAAAAATATAAGTATTCATAAAACAGCCAAGATATTATCTATGTTAATACCTTTCATGGATTTATATAACAATATCTTCATCCAAGTAGCCTAAATAACAATAGTGAGCAAAATCCTAAATTCTCAAGTAAGTATTAAATGAATACACATATTCAAAGCAAGAACTGGTGAAAGGGTATTTGTTTTCATAAAATTCCAAGTCTCAGTCAATTACGTTAGTATGCTAAAGCTTTAATAATAAAGAAATCCGTATTCAACATCGGTTTTCACTAATAAAAACCCAAATAACAAAGAGAACAAGCAATAACATCATGCCTCATTTACCTTCAAAGTTAAAATTGTAAGATATCTCCCTGTAGGCCAATAAGTAATTTCCAAGTCAAACCTGTTATTGTTGTAGATTTCACTACACCAGATGATTCTTCATTGCACTGCATCCATAGCTTATCCAAAATTCTACAATAAATAGCAAAATAAGACATCAAAATTGAGAGGAGCAGACTCTGGCTCTTGCAATCTTCATGCTGTAATTTAAGACTAATTTTTTTAAAAAATTAACTAACAGTAAAAATTTCTGCATGGCAATGTTGGCAGTGACTTCTCTGAGAGATAATTGAAGTATGGTGAGTGGGTCAAAATTTCCTGAATCTTTTAGTTTCTATTCTTTTAAAATATTCCTTCTAAACAATTGGATTATTTCACATTGGAAACTCTGGTCCCGTTGTAACATAAATGCCATGGGCAATTATCAGTGAAATGTTTCCAAGAACAGAGTTGGCTTTTACTCCTTAAAGGAGTATCTCTTCAGGATTCCAAAGAGCCAAATTCAAAATTTCCCACATCTCTAAATGCCATTCTTTTACCACCTCTTAGATATCGCTTGCTAAACTGTCTGCCAAGATTCCTTCCAGAAGTTTGAGAAGAAATAAGAACTTAGAGCAAAGAAGCATAAGGAACAAAGAAAAAGTCACTGAAAACACAGGTGTTTCAACATAGGCCACTCCTTTTCAGTCATCTTAAAAAGAAGGTACTGATGATAGTCCCGTTATTGGTGTTTCCATAGGTTACAGTACTGTGTTATAATGATCTACAGGGTAAGAACAGGGTTTATGGGGTCTATTAATTCAGTCCTTAATGCCTTGCCAAAATTGGCACTTAACATATGCTTTTAGATAATACCTGGAACCAAACACATCATGAATTAGGATAACAAGCAAATTTTATTTGTTTTTACAAATACAGAAATTGAATTACAGAGTTTTGTATGGGTCATGGCCACACATAAACTCCAAGTATCTCTTCTAAGATGTCTTAAACTCAGAACTACATGGTGCTGAAAAATATTTGTGCCTAATCTTTTGGGAACAACTTTCACACAATCCCTCTATCACTGGAGTGCACTGCTGACACGTTGTTATTTCCTTCTTTGGCTACTCTTCTTGCTCTTCATTCTTCTTGCTCTCCTCTTTAATTCTTCATTGTTATCTTTAGAGAATGCTGTTAGTAATCTTGAACTGTTCAATGTATCTCCTTTTTGAACTCTTAACAGTCTGGTCTATACAATATAATATAATTATATATAGTGTTCTACTTAGGTGTTGTGGGCTTACTCTCCCCATCTAGATGGAGGTGCTTTAAAGGCAGAGTCTACATCTTATCATTTTTATCATCCCCTCAGTGCTAGCCCCATTGATGGACATACAGGGAGACAAATGATACCTTCCAAGTTCCCATACCCTACAGAACTTTAGATCGGTCTAGCATTATGCCCTCCTATGTTCTGCTCCTGTAGAGCTCTCACCCTTAACATGCTATTTCTTTACTTCTGTTTTCTTGTTACGTAGCGAAATACTCCATCCTCAGAGCCCGAGTTGATAAGTAGTTCTTCTAGCAATAATCATCCATGATTATGATGTTTACCAGCAGCCAACTAAAGACAAGGCCCTGCCTCTCTAAACTGATGATGGAGAAGGACCATGTTAAATCAATGTTCAAAGGATCTGGAGACATGGGGTTTTGAAATCCCCGAAATTACATAAAAATTACCTAAAATTACATAAAGTTGATGGCCAAGCTGGGTGTCAGGCTAGATTTAGTCCCCACCTCCTGATCATTCAGCATGTTGCCTATTTAGTTACTTCCTTCTGCTTTAGAGAAGCTGTTACAGCAAGTGTTGATAAAGAATGAAAAAGGTCATGCTGATTTTCAACAATATAAAGTGCATTGCAGAAAGGAAAAAGAATAGGTGAAATGTTATTTTTAAAACATGGAGCTACTAAGTTTGACAGACATAAAGATAGAAAACAGAGCTCTGGAAATAGAATAAAAGACACATAGAGAAAAAAAGTCCCCAATGTTTTTTAAAAGCTGATGAATTAAAGAGAACCAGAAAGAGAAGTAACTAAAAATGAGTGGTCAATACTGCATAAAACTTTTGAGTTTTTAGAAACATTGTAACATAAACATTTGTCACATGACACATTGATCTTAACCTGCTCACAAGTGGAAACATGATGTTCAAGTGTGTGAATGGTAAAGCAGGGGAGTTTTGGAGTGAGGGAAATAAAGAAATTTGTAAATCTTGTTATCTTCATATAATATTTGTATGTACAGTAAAAATATAATCTTCAAGGGTCTCTGGAAGAAAACTGATTGATTTATAAAATAGCATCTCCTTTAAGATTGAAAGATAATTATATTTCTTCAAAAATTTCACATTTCATCCAAGAACCTGCAGTTAGAATCAGGCTATCCATGAGCAGCTTATTGAATGGGTAGAACTGATTTTGATTTGCAATTATTGGTCATTTATAATGAGTGTCATTAAAATGTCTTATTGTTTGGTGAAAAGTCTAATTTCATAATTTTAGTGTTTCATCTCACCATATTCATTTACTTTGTAAATCCACCCAAAGATTTACGGCAATATAACTAGAATTTATTGGAGCAAGGTCACTAGACATCAGACTTTAGTTCACTATGGTCTATTAGATTTACTAGGTAGATAGATAACTTGAGTAAGCTACTTAATTTCTCTATGTATCATTTTGTCATCAGTAAACAAAATTACTAATAGTTTCTACCTGATAGGATTGTTGTGAGGATTCAGTGAAAGAACACGTGCAAAATATTAAGTACGGGTCAACCATGAAGCAAGTATTCCATTAACACTAGTTGTTTTCATTCCTGTTGTAATACGGGTACCAAATCTTAAACCATGACTTGTAGAAAATGTTTTAGGGAAATATTTCAAAATCCAACAGTTAGTATTAGGGAGCTATTATTTTCAAAGACTACATCTATAGTCTACATACGTTTTAGAATTTACTTTAAGCCTTTAACAAAAAGTAGTAGTGGATCGGGAGGAAGGTTGTAATAAAAGTAGTCATACTAAAATGTCAATTGTTATTAGGAAATAGTCAAACTTTATACATTTTGCTTATAATGTATTTCTGAACAAATTAATTTTTTCTGTATATCAGAGGCTGCCATGGTTTTCTCTATTCTTCTCTTAAAATGACGCTTAATGCTTTATATTATCTTTCTCATAGTAATTTTAACATGTTCACCAAGTAAGTTGGTATAAAATTCTTAATTCTTCCACTTAAAATGCATTATATTCAACATTTATCTAAAGTTAATATGCAGAAAATATGAAGTCGAGGTGGGAGGCGGTGTCGGTAGAATGGAAAGGTAAAAAGAACATTAGACTGAGTTTTTACAGATCTGGATTCTAGTCCTGGCTTTGCCACTAATAAACCATGTGCATTTGGCAAGCATAACTGTCTAGTAATAGGAAACCATCTTTACTCAGTCTTTAGTTTTTGTGTGCCAGACATTCTTCTGAGCTCTTTACATTTATTTGGTTTACTTGGTTCTTACAGAAATCTCTTGTTAAGAACCGTGAAGGATCTGAGATTCTACCCTGCTTGGAAGCTAGTATATCAGCCTATCACAATTTCACAGATATAGGCAGAAGACATGAAATTTCTGGGTCAGAGACAAAGGTCTTTATTACACACATCAGTATTCACGTCCAGAGTATCAACATTTACACCAGTTCTTTGAGGACTAGTTGATGCCTACACAGTCAGTGGTCTGTGTCAAGGAGAAGAATCCTGAGGTTAGGGAACCCAAATCTTTATAAGAGCAATAAGCATACCTCACTTTTTCTCCAGAGGGAGACATTATCTTTATTTTGCTGGACAGTAAGCAAACCTGCCCTTTGCTCTGGAGGCAGATGCTATCTATCTTTCAAGACTGTTGTCTATACAAACCAACATCTTTGAAAAGATAGTCCAGAACAAAGGTAGTCAGTGTCTCTGCTCAAAAATAGAAATACAATAGAGCTATGGACAATTGCCTAAAAACACCGATGAGTAGGTGTTATAATTAACTGATACCATAGATGCAGAAACTAAAGAACTGAGAAATCCTTAAGTGGCTAAATAATTTGTCCAAGGCTTCTGTAGAGCTGGCTTCAAACTCAGACAGTCCATTCCAAAAGCCCAGGATCTTAACCAATGTAATCGATTAATATTCCCTTGAATGTAAACATTATTACTTAAATATATAGTAATGTGCAAATTTCAGTTCTAAATGTTATCATTCCTGCACCTCACTTTCCTCATCTATAAAATGGGCAAGTAGCCAGCGGGGAGAAGTCTTGGGTTAGAGGCTCTTTTTGAGATGCTTTCGTATTTGATATACTCTGATTCTAAGATTTAGATCTTAGAATGGAGACAGCATGTATAAGTTGATGTGATGAAGACTAGAAACACAGAAAGAAAAATAAGAGCATCTATTTCATTGTCAGTATTCATTTAATATTTTTTATTAGGACCGTTGCATTCCTAGTTAAGTTTTATGAAACTTTTAAGAGAAATGAGTGTTGGATTACTACTTTGGGTATTTCTCACCTTTCTAATTATAGTTTATGGCTAGGGTAAGCAAATACTTTATTTTCCCACTACCCCTATCATAAAACTTCCTGTTTCTATAATATGAGTGAGAATGCTATCTAAGAATAAAACGAGGGCAGTCTTCAAGCTGCTCGTGTCTGGCATGTTACCAGAGAAGCATGTCCTGGATAGAGCATTACCAAAGAAGGGAAGGAAAAGCAAAGAAACTGTAATAACATTAGTGAGATAGTCAGGCTGTGAGTCCTCTTCACATCCAGAGAAGCTCAAGCAATGTTTTTCTTGAGTTGGAATCTGGCTTTTAAACTATATTTAGATATTGACTGACACTCTAACCCAGAACATAATATCAGACTCCATATCTTATCTTCACAAGTTAGACTGTGGTCACATGCTGCCTGTTTCCTAAAGCTCTTTGGAACTTTTTTTTTCTTTTTGCTAGAGAAATGCAGGAGCAGCCTTCCTCCTCTTTTATGTGTTAATGTTTATTAGGAATCTATTCTCTACCCTTCTGTCCTGTCATCTAGCAACTTGCTTCAGAGTGTCTCATCTACTCCCAGGGCTTCAAAGACCATTTTTATGCTAATCAATCTAAAATCTCTAAATATGGTTCTCCTGAGCTCCTGATCCATGCAATCAATTTTCTGTTTGACATATCTACTAGAATAGATCAAGCCTGTTTCAAACTCAGCTTGTTCAAAATGGAATTCAGTATCACAATCCTGCAAACCTACTTTTTCTCCTTGAATGTTCTCTCTATCATTTAAGGGCATCACCATCCACTCAGGTTCCTAAGCCAAAATCCTAGGCATATTTTACTTCATTTTCAATATCCAATTAATCACCAAATCATGTTAATATACCTTCCTAAATTTCTCTATGTCCATCAACAATATTATTGTAGAAATTACTATTTATTTTGATCTTGACCATTGTTTCATTCTCTAATTGGTCTTTTGCAGCCAGAATTAACTCTATAAGATGCATGTCTGATCATGTTGCATAAAGTCTCTCTATGACTTCCCAGCTACCCACTAGATAAAGCCTGAACTAATACGACTTACAAAGCCTCCATTATGTGGTCACTGCTCTCCTCTCCAGCTTCATATTCACTGAGCATCTTTGTTTTAGCCATGCTAGTCTATTTTCAGATCCTCATACCAAGCTCTCTTTTACCATCCCTCACAGATTGTCTCTCCTGTCTTGGACATCATTACCATTATAAAATGGTCATTCTTACTCACTCCACTCAGCTTAACAAATCACATACCCTGACCCCTAGGCCACTATAGGTTACCATAATGCCTTGAGGGTCTTCTATCATTTATACTGGTTTTATTGTATAGTAATTACTTATAGCAATGCTACATGCCTCACTGGACTTTAAACCTAAGATGGCGGTGATAATGCTTGAATTCCAATCATCTGGCTTTGAATATGGCACTTGGTAGGAACATAATAAATTATTATGCATGAATGAATGAATGAATGAACGAATGAATAAGGAAAGATATGTCAAGGTGCAGTTTTGTGAGCAGGAAATTTGCTAACTATCAACCTTTTGGTGCTGAGGTCTTGACCTCTTCCCCAAAATGTAGATGGTAGAGACTGGACAATTTCTCAGATTAGGGCTCAAAGTGCCTGCCTTTGGTTTCTGAGAAAGTCAAGGTTTTACAGAAAATTAAGACAGTTCAGAATCAGTCTTCAAATTAAAAAATAGACAATGTCAGATTTTTTTATGCATGTGTTTTATACATCTTCCATATTTAAAAATGGGAATTTTATAAAACATAAAAGTATTTAATATTGTCACACTTCTTCTTTTAATCAGTTTTTAAAAGCCTCTTTCCTCAGGTGAATATCAGGACTCTTTGTTCCATTTCAAATAGGAACTTAAAGCAGAATGTATAAACACATTCCACTGCCTCCAAATTTAGCCAGTGTCTTGAATGCCATCAAGTATATCATTGAAGTATATTTTTTATTAAACAAGAACAGAAAGAAGAAAATGCTTTCCAGATCATGACAAGTTTAAATTATAGGGTTGCAAAGCAAAATTTATGAAAGGTCTCCTTTCTGCTTTTAACTCAATGACCCCAAGGAAATGTGGGGGGTGGATTCTATTCTTGTGGGTTCTAAGCATCGTGGCAGCTGCTTGAGTAAAAGATAGAACTAGATTTGCTTCATATTAGGGGGGAAAGTCAGTAGAAAGAGGAAAAAGCAAACTGGGTCATATACTTTCCTTTTTCTACTTTACCACTTAACACAAACTGTGTTGTATGCATGATCCAGTGATAAATAACCATGAAGTATATGAGGGAAACCTTGAGATTTCTGTGCCAACAGTAATAAAAAATTTAAATGATCATGAAATTCTGATACCAAGAGATAAGGAGTTCTGACTCCTCCCTTTAGCCCCATTAACAAAGCAACATGATTATAATTAGAGTGAGTAAAACTTCAGAGCTGCTCAGGACAGTCCTTGTTTAGCCTGCTGTCCTGGGCTAATTATTAATCATGGTGCATTCACGCTCAGAAATGTCTTTGGATTATAAATTATCTTATATAGTTATCCTCAGTATAATGGATATTTGGCGTAATACCAACTCATTTTTTTTTTTTTTTTGGTAAATTCTTTCGTTTTGAGAACCTACTACGTGCCAGCTATGATGGCTCTCTTTTCCATTTGCAATATAATTTATTTTTCACAATATATCTATTAGGTAGATAATATCACTCTTTTTAAAGACAGGGCACTACGGTATACAAATATTAAGGTATGGCCCAAGGCTACACACCAAGTACATGAAAGCCATCGTTAAAACCCTTTCTGGGCAACAGGAAAACCATTCTCTTTCAATTACATGATGTACAGGATCAAAATTAAGCCTTAAAAACACAGTCTTTCCTAACCTCCTACCCCCACCCCCATATATAAATAAAACACTGAGACTGAAGCAGCAAGCAATCCAGAGTGGCTAGATGCAGGACAGTCTCATATACTCCTGGATGATGAGGCATAAGTGACTTAACCACAGACACTGTAATAGATAGTAAATTCTAACACAGCTTCATTGTCCTAAATATGTTTTCAGACCGTGTCTTAGGGGCTCCCTGGAGTAAGAAAGGACTACTCCAGGAGAACTTCCATTATATGCTTCCCACCCACTCAGTAGCACTGGGAACAGAACGGAACTCCTCCCCTGCCTGCTGCCCACTGCTACCAGTCTTTCCCACACCCTGATATGAAAAGAGATAATAAGGCCCTCAAATAGAAGTTTCCCGATTATGAGTCATGGCTTACTCAGCCTTTGTTACAGAGAACCTGGAAGCCTTTGAAATATACTGTTGATTTTGGCAGTCTTAACTCCTTGTGCTCTTATCAAGAAACAAGTTACATGACTAATTTGCTTGAGAAATCACCTCTGTAATGAGTATAATAACAGCCTATGTTAAAGGGGCTGGTGTTTAATATGCGATGCTTAATGTTCGTATATATGAAATATACTGATTTCCTTTAACAATGCTTCACAGCTATTAGAGCCTCAATAAATATGTAAATATATTAATTGAATTAAATAAAAATGCCAGTAAAAGCTAAAGTATTTTAGGGTACTTAATAAGAGCCAGGCATTATATTAAGTGCTTTTTGGTCGTCCTCTCTTTATCTCTCTCTCGCTTTCTCTCTCCATATATATGTATAGTATATAGATATATATACTATATGTGTACATAAATATATAAATATAGGTATACTATATATATTTTATACATGATGTCTTATATATAATAAACACTTAAACATACACTTAAATTTAATTAAACAAATTATATATGAAAACAACCATATACATCAGCATAGCTCCCTTAACATTAGTTATTATGTTTGATATGTAGTTCCTAGAGGTAATTTTATGAAACAAATGAGCAGTATGTATTATATAGTTGTCAAGAAAAAGGCATTATTATATTCATTTAAATTAGATTAGACAACATGTACTGTTAATAATACTGTAGTATAGACACTATATAATCCTTATCTGAAAAACATAGGTAATAATATTACCTAATTATTAGGCTGCTAGGTAGATAAAATTAGATAATACATGTGAAATACAGTTCCTGGAATATTTCAGGTACTCTATAAATTAATATCCTCTTCATAACTACAGTGAGACTTTGCATACAGACAGGTACCTATTTTATTTATGAAAAAATCTTGTTTAGTATTGTGTTAAAGTTACTGTTTAGAAATATGTATAGTTGTTCTATCAATCATTATAAATATTGTTATATTGTTATTAATATGTAAACTTCAAATATTAGCTTTAAGGTTGATTTTGGAAAGTAAAATTTTACAGCACAATTTCCCAAAGATAGATTCCAAAGATTCCTTTTGAAAGACTTTTTTTAAATGTCTTTTTTTAATGTGCTTTGAACCAAAACAGTGAAAAAGAAGGTATAATAGCAAAATCCTCATCCTCCAACTAAGTACTACAATTCCTGCACTTCCAGGTTAGTCCTTGATTCATCTTAGAGGCATGCCCTGCTTCTTCTATGATTATTTCAGGAACACGGACCTAAGCCAATCAGCAAACAATGCTCCCCTGCCCGTTAGAATTCGTTCAAGAAAGAAGAGATAATCTAATTTAGGCCGTGACCCAAAGAAATTTTCTGAAGGCTTTAGTAAAGAAATTTCCTTGATTTAGAAAAATTACTGAAAGTGCTAAGTTCTCTTTTCTTGGATATTTTTGTGCATAGATTCAAGGTTTAAAATGGCCGCGCTCATCGTACCCATTTGAGAGTTAGGCAGACACACAGAGGAGGTAACAGCTAAGAAAGAAGCAGGGAAATAGAGCTGGAGAAATCAGATTAAGCCTACTTTAGGCCTGAATCTTGAATTTTAAGGTCATTTTCTCAAAGTATGGACCCAAACCAGCAGCATCAAGCTCACCTGGAAAATTAATAGAAATGCACATTTTAGAGCCCTTTGTCAGCCCTGTAGAATCAGAAACCAGGGGTGGGGCTCAGCAATCTGTGCCTTAAGAAGCCCCTCAGATGAATCAGAGGCAGGTTAGTGTGTGAGAACCACTGGTTTAAGCCAATCTGAGTCATATTTTTTGTTACTTGCAGTCAAAATATATTAAATGTAGCATATAGACTTATAAATCTATACTAATCATACACTTATTGAAAAAGATTGCTTGAAAGTACGCTCAAGTTGACTAATGATAAATTAAAATGAAAAATTCAAGAAAGGTAATCATAGTATAATAATACTGGAAGAGATTCCCCGGTCCCTTTAGAGCGGCTCGGGCACCGAGATGTCCAGCCAAGTGGTCTGCTGAGCAGCCAGTCACGTCGGGAGCTGTACACGGCCTCAGGACCATGGGTGAATGCACAGCTAGAAGTTTGGCTTTCACAAGTGCGGTCTACAAAAAGACCTGCTAGAGCCATTATACCACCCCACGCAGGGGCTTGTGCTGCTCATGCTTACAAACAAGTTGATCCAGTACCCAGAGAATTTTCTGGGCCTTCACTTGGGCCTTCTCATCATGTGCACCTCTCTCCACATATACTTTCCAGAGTGGATATATATAGGACACCTCTGTATAACCTTGGTTTTGACCAAAAAATTTACAGAGAACTGTAGAAGACAGGGATGTTTGAATGCATGTCTCTGCAGACAGATGAAGATCAGCACAGTATTGAAATGCATTTGCCTTATACAGTTAAAGCCATGGAAAGCCATAAGGATGAGTTCACCATTATTTTCATATTGGTTGGAGCTCTGAATGAGTCAAAAGAACAGGAATTAGGAAAACTCTTCAGTAAATATTTAGCAGATCTTAATAATCTCTTTGTGGTTTCTTCTGATTTCTGGCATTGGAGACAAAGGTTCTATTACAGTTACTATGACGAATCTCAGGGGTAGACTTATAGATCCATTGAACATCTAGATAAAATGGGCATGAGTATTATAGAACAGTTAGATCCTGTATCTTTCACCAATTACTTGAAGAAATACCATAATGCTATATGTGGAAGACATCCCATTGGGTGTTATAAAGTGCTATCACAGAGCTCCAGAAGAATGGAATGAATATTAGCTTTTCCTTTTTGAATTATTCCCAGTCAAGGTAGTGTGGAAACTGGCAAGATAGTTCAGCGAGTTATGCAGCTGTAACACTCATAGTCCACTGAGGCTCTGATTCTCAGGGATGCCACCTGCACATACTCATACTCTGTTCAAGGTCCTAGCCCAGCTCTTACCAAAATACTGGTCCTGGCAGTTTGGGTCAAAAGCCTTTGAGTTTTACTATTATACTTAAACAGGGCAATCTTCTAGTCATTTTTTTTTTTTTTAGTTGTGTAGCCCTTTATTAGCAATTAAATAGAAAGTATCTGTTGTACAACATAGGTAGTAATTGAGTATAACTGAAGATTTATTATATTCAAATACAGATCATTTAGAAATGCAATTTCTTTATTAAAAAGCTTCCACCTTTTTTGTTTGTTATCACCTTTTCCGATCAAAATATTTGATGCCAGCCTTCCTTCCACTGCCTTAAACTATAAAGCATTTTTTAATAAGTTGAAATTAAAGAAGGACTACACCTACTTAGAAAAGAAGAGAAGAAAGTTCTATTAGTTTGAGGTTTCAGAATCCCCCCAAAGCATGACCCAATCTACCTGGGTTTATATCCCAATTCCACTGCTTTTTAACTGTGTGACCGCAGGAAAACTACTTCAGTTTCTTTCTCTGTAACATGTAGATAATCCTAGTGCCGTTGTGAATATTAAATGAGTTAATAAATGGAGAGCAATCAGGACTTTTTTCCTGACATATACTGAGCATTTAGTAAATGTCAGCAGTTATTGTTATTATTACCGTCAACATGCCAAATGTTTACCATACCAGAGAGGTCCTAAGGAACAAACCACACACCTGACTGAACTGACCACATTAATATTCCTTCAATAATGTGGAATTGTTGGTACCAAATTATTCTCATGATGGCATTTGGATTCAAGGTCAATAATTTTATTACGAAATTTATATCAGCATTATAATTGTTCATTAAAAATTCCTCTGAAAAATAGCTCTCAGAATCTAATTAAATGTTATTTTTTAAATTTGCTCAACAGATATTTACTAAGGGCCCCATTATATGGCACAACTACTAAAATTGTTCTATAAAACACACATACACACACACACACACCTCTCTAGTGAAAATAGAAAAAAGACTGGATGTTAATAGACCTGTTGCAGTGTTTGTCTTTGGGTAAGGGAACTAAGGTTTGTATTTTCCTTTCTATATATCCTGTATTTTAAAAGTATATATTTATGTTACTATTTAATAGAAGAGCACTTCTAAAGAGCACATATAAAAATTACTTTTCTTTGAGAGAATTGAGAGAATACAGAGGTTCAAATAATCTCAGGGTATCCAAGTTCCATTTCCCACTTGTAATATGGTAGCCAATCGATCTTATATTGCACAACATTCAGTTCTCAAATTGTAGCCAGACTGGGTCAGAGTTTAGTACCTGAGTTCAGTACAAATTTATGTCTTCATAAGTCTAGCCTTCAGGGTAGAAAATCAATTGTAAATGCTTTAGGCAAAGTATAAGCACCCAAACCTACGTCTGGTGGGCAAATGCTATTGAACCACCATTCTGTGTAAGAATCCTGTGGGCCTTAGCCTGGGAATGCAAAAAAGGAAGCTGACCAAGTGTTTGAGGTTACATATCTCAGGAACAGTCCTTATCAAGAAACCAGCCTAAGGTTTCTTGCTCATACTTTTCCATTCGCCATTCACCAAAAACTACATTCTCCTGGCTAGATTTAGTAATGCTAAATTATGCACTCAGGATAATTTAGCAGTCACAACCTAGGACTCTAGAAAACAGCCATTTACAACCAACAAATAGAAAGTACATGCATTCTAATCACTTTTTATTTACTGTGTTGATTTGTAACCACTCATCTCCCTCCTATTCTAAATTGAACAGTGGAGGCCAAGTGTAGCAGTCAATATAGCACAATTATTAGAATCTGACTCTATAATCAGATGTCTAATCCCAGGTTTGAATCCCATTCTATACTAACAGACACTTAATCTTTCAAGTCTACCTCCTCAGGCTGTTGTAAGGGCTAACTAAAATAATGCATGTACAATGCTTAACTTGATGTCTTATACAGAGGAATTTCAGTTAAGGCTACTACCTAACATTATTGTTGTTGTTCTCTCGATACTTTGTTTTTCTATGTTTTCTGCTATTACTACCTAAATGCCATGGAGGTAACACCCTTCAAATATTTATGTGCTTTCTCATCACTATAATGAAGAGAAAAGTAAAAATGAAATGTATGTAACAGTTGTCGGTGAAGTTTTAGTGATTTCAGAAAAGCTGAGCCCTTAGAGGACAAATAGCTGAAAGGAAATTAGTATATTTGGAACAATATTACTTAGTGGCCCATAGCTCAGGCCTTTCTTGGACAGGTACTCAGACCTATTGCCAAGTGGGAGGGTACCACGCTTGGCAGGTACCTTACAGTAATATTGAAATTCCTAAAAGCTATGAAATCCTTGCTTTCTCTCTGACACCCACTGTGATTCAAGTTACCTCGGAGCTTCGTTTATCTCATCTCAGAGTGTAAAGCAAACATCTCGGGCAAAAGCCCTGGCAAAATTCAGGTCCTCCTCTCTCCATCCCTGAAGTCTATATCTAAAACAGGTAAAATGCTAGTCTTCCCTTGGACCTCAAATGGACCAGGTCACCTGAGGCTCCCCCAAACTTCGGGCAGCCTGGATCATGTGCTCTCTCCAGGCCCCATGTTCTTCATTGCCTTGCTCCCTTTGTTTAACCCCTCAGCCTCTCAACTGTGTAAAAATCAGGAAAGGGGAAGTCCAGTCCGCATAATCAGATACCATCTTCTTTTACAAGGCATCAGATGGATAGTACTTTAGTATATATTATTGAAAGAAAAACCTTAGACACCTCACAGTTTCTTACGGAAAGGGAGACAGAAGAGGTTTGCAAACAACAAATGACCTTACGCAATGCAGTTGTGTTTCTTCTCTACGGGGCTCATTGGGAAGATAAATAAGTAAGCCCTTGAAGACAGTTTTGAACATAACATCAAATCATAGAACTGAATGATCTAAACAAATGATGCATCTATTTAAAAAACCTTGTGGGATCCAAAAGGACAACACTTTAAAGGTTAATAAAGATACTTTGCTAATTAAGGTTGTCTCTCTTCTGCCAGAAAACCTTGTTATTATACCTCAGCTGTGCCAAATGTCTAAGGTTTAGAATTATCACTGCATCTGGTATGTGATCTGGAGAATATCAAGGTTCTCAGACTCTTTTTGTCATTGAGGTAAAATATAGAAGTCTGGATTTTTTGTGAGATTTTTTGTTTGTTTCTTTGTTTTTAAAAGAAGCATTATTTACTTCCTTTTCAAGTTCCATTTTCTTAAAAAAGTAACAGTCGAACCCGTTTGCCCAGCCCTTACTTTTCTTTTATTGTGTGCTACATTTGATTGTTAATTAACAATAAGAACGTTCACCAGGGGAAATCTTGAATGGATTCATTTTTCAGAATAAAAATAACTTGGTACTATTAAAACTCATATAGAATTAGAGATTTGGAGTCTATTAGATATGATAGAAGTTCTTGAATTTCTACGTCAATGAAGGATTTATTCTGAAATGTTCTTTGTCTTACACCAAACAACTAAATTTCTACTCACCTTTTAAGAAATGCAGATATTCAGCAAGGATCAAAGTATCAAAGAAAAATAAGATGTCGTAATTCTAAATACATTTACTAATTATAGAATTACCATATACCTGGTCTCTTCTATTGATGCCTCCTCAAGGATTTCATTAGGTTAGAGGAAAAAAAAATCAAGATGGAGAATTATTCAGGAAGCATTTTGGATATGCACCAAAGGACATACATTAAAGGAAGAAGGTGGGCATTTTGATAAATATATGTGTTATTTCTTAAAAGATACTTTACCTTCGAAAGTATTTATAACTAATGCAATCCAAGTTCATGCCATTGTTAAGATTTCAACATGTCCTTGGCCAGAAGACCAGTTTAATTATTTCACAAATCAGAGAGGGAGTTCTCCCAGCACAGAGACCCATCAAATATAGCTCTTTTCATGATGATTGCCAATTCTCTTGTATATAGTTTCATGGTGCTATGAGTTGAATTGTGCTCCCTCTCCAAATTCATATATTGGAGTTCTAACCCCTACTACCTCAGAATGTGACCCTATTTGGAAATAGGAATGTTGCAGATGTAATTAGTTAAGATGAGGTCATACCAGAGTAGGGTGGGCCCCTAGTCCAATGACTGATGCCCTCATAAGAAGGGGAAATTTGGACACAGAGAAAGGCACAAAGGGGAATATGGCATGAAGATTGGAGTTATGCTACCATGAGCCAAGGAACTACCAGAAGATAAGAGAGAGGCCTGGAACTGATCCTTCCCTAATGCCTTCAGGGGATGCATAGCCCTGCTGATACCTTGATTTCAGACTTCTGGCCCCTGTAACTGTGAGACAATACATTTCTCTTGTTCTAAGCCACGTCATTTTTCTTATGCTTACAATAGCCCTGGCAAACTAATACAAGTATTTTTTCTTTTACTTTCTAAACATTGCTGCCACTCTTAAATGACACAAAATGTCAAATCAAGTAATGAAAGAAAGCAGAAGCATGATCATACACACTTACCATTCATTCCTAGTCCTTCACCCCCCGTGCCCCTAACATACCCAGACTCCATACCATCATGAGGGTGATTTCTACAAGAGAAACTACTTGCTGCTTTTCTCAGCCCATGCTCATTGGAGAGGAAAAGCATAGCCAACCTTCCATGTGTGCCACATTCGCTCTCTGTCTATAACAAGCCAGCCCTTCATTGTAACTTTTCCTGTCTGACTTAGTTGGGAAATTAGGTTTGTTGGTTTAGATGGGAATGAGCCCCTTACCCTAGGAACTGCATCCATATTTAACTTGAAAATTCGTTCAATAAAAAAAGTCCTCTCTTTCTGTTGACGTATGAAATAAACTTCTCCCACTGAGACACACACACACACTAACAAACTTTCCAATGGCTTTGTCATGCTATTGGCGATCTAGAAGATGTTGAGAAAGTGGTATATGAGCAGGCTAGCACAAGTTTTTGAATAGCATGTTTGAAAGACTGACATATATTATATGTGTAAGTAAGTGCAGACAGAACAGAAAGTAAAAGATAATTTTGTTGTGTGGTGTGCTCAGCAGAAACTCTGTTGCATGTTGATTGAGAGTATTGAAACTACAGAATAATTAGTGTGTGTGCCAGCTAGTTTAGGTTTGTTGGAATTTGACCAGAACTGCAGTTACAGATTAACCCAACTGTTGTAAAGACCTCTTTGTTTCTCTTGCTCTCAAACACATTGTAAATTCATTAAATGGACCAAGACCTTGCCGCTAATTTTCACACTCTTCTAAGAGCTTATAAAAGGAGTGTTTGGGGCCAAGTCCTCTAAGCAGGATTCAGGTGTGGGAGGAAATGGTACTGATGATCCATCCTCCTGCAAGGTAATAATGTCTCCTATCGGATGCCAGAAATCTGATGACCAGGGCACACTGGAAATCAGCCTCAGTTCTGAGCAATGCAGTTAAGTCAGATCTTTGGGCATGCTTACAAACCCAAGGCCATGAGCAAACCTGAGACTCAGTCAGAAAGAAATACAGGGTAGGAGACCTCTGACCATGCATCGTCTATTTGCCAGGACTGCTTTCTGCTAACAATCTTTATTCTCAATTTTGGACATCTGGAAAAATACACACACACACACACACACACACACACACACATACATACATACATATACATATATATAAGTGTGTGTGTGTATATATAATGCCTGAGTGATATGGCATTAAGTATGAGACAAAATAACATGTAGAAATCAAATCTACAGATAATCCAAAGAATCTACAAACTGAATTACCTGACATTTCAAACAACTGACTGTATTGAAATGTATTCATTTCAGAAAAAGTTTTAGTTTGGAAAAGTCTTAGACTCTCTCTATAGCATTTAGCATTTTAGAAAGCATCAAGATTTTTCTGCTTTAAACTGCTCTCTGGTTGCAAGCTAATTATCAATGTGAAGTGGAAACGTGAAAACTGTGTTAAAAATATGCTATTTTTTATAATATAAATATCTTCCAAAATTAAAATAAACAGTTTCCCAATTCATTCCATTTTTTAAAAACAGTGGTGTGTTCCTATTAAAACAATAAAAAAAATCTAAAAAGTTACTTAAAAACATTTGGCAAGATTGATATAGGTCAGTCTTGTGCCTCAGGACATTGTGAAACACCTGTCTCATTATGTCTCACGAAACACATGTGAAACTACCATTCTGAAACTCTACCAAACACATTTAAAAAAATAAGCATTTTGTATGTTTGTTTTAGACTATTTTAAAGATATATTGCAAAGATAGTACAGAGAATTTCCATATGCCCCACACCCATTCTCCCCTACTGTTTATCTTACATTAGTATAGTTCATTTGTTAAAATTAATGAACCAATATTAACATATTTTATCAACTAATTTTATTCAGATTTATTTAGTTTTTACCAAATGTCCTTTCTCTGTATCAGGCTCTTATATAAGATACCACATTTCATTTAGTCATTTTATCTCAGGCTCCTCTTAGTGGTGACAGTTTTTCAAACTTTCTTTGTTTTTGCTAACAAGTATCATTTTGAGGAGTACTAGTTAGATATTTTGTAGACTATCCCTCAATTGGGGTTTCGCTGATGTTTTTCTCATAATTAGACTGGGATTATATATTTGGGGGAGGAAGATCACTGAAGTAAAATGCCATTTTCATCATATCATGTCTAGAGTATATGCTATCACCATGACGGTGTGTTGAAATCCCTGTTGATGTTAGCCTTGATCACATGGCTGAGATGGTATTTGTCGAGTGTCTTCACTGTGAAGTTATTATTCTCCTCACTTTCTATCACAGACCACTTTTTGGAAGTCTCTAATCACAGCTCGCATTTAAGGAGTGGGGAGTTATGCTCTACTTCCTTGAGGGTACAATATCTTCATAAATTATTTGGAATTTTTCTTTAAGGGAGATTTATTTCTTATCCCTCACTTATTTTTTTTATTTACTCACTCACTTATTTGTGTCAATATTAGACTCATGGATATTTATTTTATCCAGTTTGGATTATAATCCAACACTATTATTTGGTTGCATAAATTGTTTCAGTTTTCACTATTGGAAGCTCTTTCAGTTGACTTTTTTGTCCGTTTGATATACCCACATTATTGTGGTTTGTTTTTGTTTTTCTTCTGAGCATTTTCTTACTCCATGGCACTGCAAGATGTTCTAGTCTTACACATTTCTTGCCCTGGTCCTAGCATCAGACATTTCTCCAAGAAGATCTCATTCCTTTTATTGAAGAATGGTATGGGAAACCAAGGTCTGTGTGTTTATTGTCCCAGTTCTTGGAGGGTCATTGCTTCTAGGCCCTCTGGACTGACAGAATAAGGAGACATCTGTGAGAATACTAGCCCGTGTATATACACATATCTATATGCACTAAACATATTACACTTAACATGAGGTCATACTGATGTCTCCAACTCTAATCCATTACCACAAAGATTAGTCTAGCCTATTCCCCTTGCTTATCTGTAACCTCCCATTCTAACAGTGAGAAATCTAGGTTCTGTTACCCACCATCTACTCACTTCATTGTTCAATTCCAGGACACACATATAATGGTACTAATTTTTTTAACTTGTACCCTTGTGAGGAACAAATTCATAAACTAAAATGTAGTGCTCAAGTACATTACCCTTTGCTTTTTTTTAGACTTACAGACCCCATTCATTTCCAAAGTTACTTAAGTCAGTAACTTGTCCCCACACCACCTTCAGTGAGGTTTTTGTAATACACATTTGTTGAGTTCTTACACTTTGGTAATACAGTTACATTCTTTTCTTACATCATGCATTTCATTCTGGGATTCCCTGGCCCTCTAAATTATTCTTCTTTAATTTGTATACATTAAGGTTCAATCTTTGTATTGTCAATTGTAATGGGTTTTGAGAAATGTATACTGACATGAATCCACTATTATAGTAACATATAGAAGTTTCCTCACCCTAAAATATTTCCCGTGTTTTATGTGTTCAGTGCTCTCCTTCCCCCACTAAACCCCTGGCAACCACTGATCTTTTCAACTGTCTCTATAATTCTGCCTTTTTCAGAATGTCGTGTAATTAGAATCTTAGAGGGTTTAGACTTTTCATACTGACTTCTTTGACATAGCAATATGTGTTTGAGCCATCCATGTCTATTTGTTGTTTGATAGATCGTTCTTTTTAAATTACTGAATAGTATTCATTGTATAATTGTACCCCTAGTTGCTTATCCATTCACCTGTCGAAGAATGTCTTGGTTGCTTCTGGTTTGGGGCAATTATGAGTAAAGTTGTTTCAAATATTTACATGCAGATTTTAGGGTAGACATACATTTTCGATTCAGTTGGGTAAGCACCTAGTAGCACAATTGTTGGACATATGGTAAAACTATGTTTAGCTTGGTAAGAAACTGCCTTCCAAAATGGCTGAACCATTTTGCATTCCTAGTGAGAATCAATGAGAGCTCATTTCTCTACATACTTACAAACCATTGGTATTGTCAGTTTTTTTTTAATTTTAGCCATTCTAATAGGTGTATAGTAGAATCTCATTAGTGTTTTAATTTTTTAACTCCTTTATGATAAATGATGTTGAGCACCTTTTCAGATGCTTTTATACTATCTGTATATCTTCTTTGGTCCCCCAACACATTTTAAAATACTTAAATGATTTATTAATTGTCAAAGTTGGATTATAATATTAAATCACCTTTCTATTTGAATATTAGATATTCTCTCCCAAGAAAACATCCTAAAATCTGTGGTTCTGTATTTCATAGACAATATCTTTCATACAATATCTTTCATCAATTCTGACATGATTGGTAGGAGTCTATTTTAAATGATTATATGCATTTAAAGTTATTTTATTGGCAGTCCACATAATGATCTTAAATATTTGTGCTATTAGAAACTTCTTCTTTTAACATCCAAAAAAGAAGAGAGTGTCCAATAGTATAAATTACCTAACACAGAAGAAGACTGACATACGCCCCAGTAATAGCATTGTAATGCATTGTGTCCTTGGACAAGTCATTTTATCATGTAAGGCTTCAGTTTTCTCATCTGGATATAAGGCAGTGATTACAGATAACTGAGGTTTCTTCTAACACTTTGGTTTTATTTTTCACTCCCCTCTGGACTCTCAGACACTGACCGGAGGCTCATTAATACAGTATTCTTTTCTTTGGCTACCTTTCCTGCTACCATTACACACTTCATTTCCTTTGTTTAGTTGTTAGCGCCCTTTCCAGAGCACTCCTTAAGTATAACATGAAATACTCCCACCTTTTTTTTTAATCTGGATATTATTTTTCTTTGTTAATTTGCTGTGTTTTAATTTTTCAGATCAAATATAATTAAAAGGAACTTGCTTTATTAGAGAGCAATTAAATTTTATCTGGGCAAATTAAATACAAGGTGATAGCCTTATAGTTTATCTAAAAATTATCCTACACTGCTTACTAAAATCTAAATTAAATTCCTTTCTATCCCTTCACCAGAAAGACTTCATGGATTCTTGATTAATTTCAGTTTTTTGGACTACTCTCTTTCTAAGGGACAGATCTTAGAAGCCAAGAAATAGAGTCTGGAAAACAACAAATCACCAAAGGGTCTTACTCAGGATATATTTAATAAACTCTCTTTTCCTTGCTGTTAAATGTATCCTGTTGCCTTAATAGAAAGGAATACACCTACCTTATACAGTGAGCAATTTTCTCTCCAGGGAGTATTTTATTCATTCAAGTTCACCATAGGTCAGGCTAAGAGCAATCCTGGTATAATTCATATTTCTTCCCACAGACATCCTTAACTGCTTCAGGATGTATGGCTAATTAGAAAAAATATACACAACAGGCACAGTACGTGTACACAGCAACCACCAGCACAGGTTACCATTGTATTTAAGTCACACAGATTACCCTATGAGTCATAAACTTTTGTAAAAAGTCTTCAAAATCAATGAACTAGCTGAGAATTTCAAAAGTTTAGGTAAGTCAAGTGATAGATAACATGAAAGCAGCATTTCTACTTTATGGGGGGAGTAATTTACAAATCTAAAGATTATACATTCAAAACCAGAAAATGAAAACTGTCTCTAATAGATAACTGTACTGTTTTTTCAATCTCACACAGATCTTGAAGCACAGGTCTTAGTTCAGGGTCTTGAATGTGTTCATTGCTCCCCCAACACATTTGTCATTTAATTTATTTATGAATATGAAGTTGACCTTACTTTGGCTGGCCAGACACATACTCATGGCCTTGTAGATATTTGAAATTCAATCCATGTTTATTATTGAATTACAAGTAACAAAAATAAATAAACTCTGAATAAGGGCTTAGGAGGTCTCATCTTTGAGTAAAATATGTGAGTAATGCCATAAACATGCCCCAGCAAACATACGAAGGTAACTTTATGTGAGGCCGCATGCTTATCTGATCTGCCCACTCTGGATAGGCCCTAGAACTTGAACTATAGTAGATCCAGATACTATCAATCAGGTGTAATAATACCTGGAAGAGTTTTAGATAGGAAGCTTACGAAGATGACAATTTTAAAACTAAGGAATAACTATGTACATAGACTACTACAGAGTTAACTTAAACATGAAATCAACTACAAAAGGTGTTTCCTTTTTAACTAAGGAGTTGATTCCTTTAAACAAACAAAATATCCTTGTATGCTTTTTGGATCTAAATTTCCAAGTTTCTAAATTGTTCTGCACATTCTTAAATCTGTCTAGGTTCCACTGATACTCTTTTGTGTATATAAATTGTTCTTTTCTTAGAATAATAATAATAAAAGCCAACTTTCACTAAGGATCTACAGAATTGTTCTAAACTCTTTATGTGTATAAACTCACACATTTCTTCTAACAGAGCCTCTATTGCTGTTTTCCGGGACATTCTATATCTCAGTCTACAACTACTCAGTGTTAGACTTTAAAAGCTATCAGGAAGAAGTGTGTTACCAGGAAGGACTTTGCTTTTCTTCAGTGTTCTCTACTGACGGTAAGCAGGGAGTTAGTGATAGTCTGGAAGTGGCTGCTCTGCCTGCGTGACCTTGAAATCTATATATCTCTATCTCTGTGTCCTTCATGCTGACTGCAGGAATAAACTTCTAGAATGTAACTTCTAGAATAGGACCAAGTTGGAACAGCTTTGCCCATTGCATGTAAACATGGATAACATAAGCCACCCTATAAAAGATCAATAATAGAGCTGCATGAGAAAAAACATGAATATGACTGTAGAATATTACAATAATTATTGTCAATTGCTCATGATTTATTTTGTGCCCATTATTTTCACAGGGTATATGTGTACATTATGATACCTAATTTAGCTTCACTGGTTCCTTTTTTACTTACTTCCCATTTCTCAGCTCTATTCTGCATAGATTCTGGATAATAAGAGTTCCTCCCTGTTTCTTCCTATAAACCACATTATTGATGTGTAGTTCATTCCCTTTAGAAGGATTTGACACTTGGCATTAGGGGGTCTCAATTTATAATCTGTGTATCCTTTTTAGCACCTTATTCAGAAATAATATAATTACTAGTATTTTAAAATGATTAACATTTGGGTGTATGATGCTAAGTGCTTTAAAATCATTATCCTCTGTACTCCTCACAACACTCTTGAGAGGTAAGTACTATTCTTAATTCAATTTGACATATAATCAAAGTCTGATTTGATGATGTTAAATCATTCAGTAGCTAAGAGTTCGAAACCAGGTCTGCTGATTCTGGAATCCAGTCTTTGCCATTATAGCTGTGTTGTATATATAATGTCCATGCTAACAAAACAAAACAAAACAAAACAAAACAAAACAAAACAAAACAAAACAAAACAAAACATTCATTTGTTGGATTAAGGCAGACCCTCACATTCTTTCTCCCTGGTCATGTAAAATGAGTAAGGAGGAAAAATGGAGACAAACAAAAGAAATCCTTTGTCTTCAGCAGCCCTAGAGCTCTTACAGGTTTCTTCTGGTGGGTATAAACACAGCTGAGCAGTTGAGTTGAAAATGTTGCTTTGAGCCAAGGGAATGTGGTTTGTGTTTTAGTACCTTTCATACTGCCTTATACTCAGAAGACACTCAATAAAACATTAAATCAAATCTAAATATGTTCACCAGAACAGGTAGCCTCGATATTAAGGGAAAGGTAATGGAATTGACTAACCTTTAGTTATCATTTTATGGTTTGCAATCTGCTGTTGTAACCCACACGTACAGTCTGTGAAGTAGCTAATGGTAAGGCCTCTAATACCTCGACTTCACGGCGTTTAGAGGTGCTACTGTGTTACTCTGGTACAACATATTTTTCTTTTGATCTTCATAATAATCTGATATCAATAGAACAGATATTATTGTTCATCTTAGAAATAAACACTAATGTATTTGGTAAACACATTAAATAATGTATGGTAGAGATTTGAGTCTAATAATTTGAGTCTAATAATTTCGAAAATTGAAAACCTGCCAAGTAGCAAGTGGTTTATACCTCATTTTGTTCTGGGAGAATTGATTTCAGTGAGCCTTTTAAACCTTGAAGATAGAGATATATATAGATGGAGACCCATATTTTTAGAAAACCTTGAATTATATAAATTTAATCCAAAAGCTACTTCGAACTGATGTTGTTAGTCTATTTAATTCTATAACTGGGAATATTAGGAATTTGCCCCTGGCAGGTAGAGAATTCCCCTCCCCCTAGTCTTTATTTAGATTGCCTTAAAGTCAAGAATAACTTCTTCTTGGAAGGTTTGTGTTCTTTTTTTGTTGTTGTGATAGTTGTTCACAGTAATCTGGGGCTATGACAAGAGGGACTTGCAAGTCTTGTCCTTCCTCCATCTGCCTCCTTCTCCTATTGCAGGCGAGGCTGTGATGGGACACTGACCTAGGTCTTATGTCTGCTGCCTGGACTCAACTGTTAGTAACCCAAACATGTGCTAGTTAAGAGGAGCAATCAGGATTTTGAGAAAAAAAGGGGAACAATTGTGATGATCTCTCCCAGGCCACTGTGGTCAAATCACACAAGTGGGTGCTGATGCTGTAGGTGAGATCTTATCTCAAGGAAACAGATAGTATTACAGCAATCACTTTGGTTTCAATAAAACAAGCCTCAGTTTATTTAAAACAAGAACAAAGAGGAACAGCAGTGAATGGTTGGGCCTATTTACTGTTGGGGTTGAGTTGGTTTCCACAATACCAGAAGCTGTGAGAGCTACTCTGCAGTCCCACTGGGTTTGGGTGGTTACTCTTGCAGATCCTAAAAGTAACCACCACTGATAACAGCTGTTGGTTACTCAGTATTACACAAGACTTTGGTTGCTTCCTGGTTTTCCGTGAAGTCTTACTAAAGTCACAAGCTGGTATCATTTGCGCGGAGGGGAATTATCAAGAGCAGAGCCCTTTCTAGAGATGAAAAGGAGATATCTTATCTCCTCACTCAGATAGGCCTACCCCAGGGTCTGTAGGCCTGAGCAGGAGTACAAAGGAGACTTGCACACCCACACCCAAATATTTAAACATTATGAATCAAGCTACCTAATTGCTTAGAATGTATCCCATCCTCAAACTTTGCCAAATCTATCTTCGTAATACCCGGTAGGCCAATTCAAATTTAGAATTCTCTTCCCCCTCCTCTGTCCAGTGCCTACAACCCATCCACTTTTTTTGCATGCTGGCTCTATCCCATATGAGGAGGGGCCTTATTCACCTGTGTGTGGATATTCCAGGCCATACTTTCAATCTTCATGTACACTCGCAGCAAATAGCCCTTAGCTGCTCCTTGAGCCTATAGGATGTGTGCACGCTTGGATGTTCTAGCTTCAGGATGAAGGGCCCAGGGAGGAAGACTGAAGTCCCTCTGGGCAGGATATTCTGGAGTCCTAATATTCTCAGAAGGAGCAGAAAGGTGCAATCCGGCCCAGTGGATTCCCCGCACCGTGGGGTGGTGTATGACTGCAGGAAAATCGGAGCAGATCTTCTTGCCCAATTCTAAGAGCAGGAATGTCTACTGAGAACAGTTTTCCCAAATGGCTACCTCATAAGTGTAACCCTAGCAGAAATAGCAGTGGAATGGAAAAAAGAGAGAGAAGATCAGAATAGAAGAAACTAAAAGGATTCCGAGAAAATGCAGACTCCTGAGGAACTCTCAGAAATAACTGGGGTGATACTGAGAGGACCTAGCTCATTTCAAGCAAACCAACCATTGGAAGGTTCAACTATAAAATTATAATTTGAAACTATAGGGATGTATTTTTTGAGATTCATTATATAGGGAGAGTTATATTATATAATTCTTTCATTACAGTGTATTCCCCAGATAGGAGGAAACAGATGCCAAGGGGCTAAAAGGCTTGTCCACAATCACAGTTCTACTGCGCAGAAGAATAAATATTTGAATTACAAGTACGGCACTCTTCTGTGTCAAAAATATAGTGAGAAAAGCAGCCAGAGAAGGTAAAGGAAGTTTAGGGCAGGTCTATGAACGAGAACCCTGCACAACATCTTGCTCAGGCCTGGATGTAAGAAAGAATTCTCACTGAGTGAATTGGCTTCCTGGTTGTTTGAGGTGTTCTTATTTCCTTTTGATTCCCTTTACCCGATTTTGTATACTGATATTTTTTTGTAATGCTATCACAATGGATGTCTACGTTGAGCCAACAGCATTAGCCTGCTTCCCCAGTATGGGATTATTGACCTTACCAAGAAACTCCTTGCCTCATTCTCATGGCTTGGGAATTTTTCTAACCATCTTAAAGCTTCTTTTCTCATATTTTGTGACTAGTCTTAGAACCCTAAGCTTCAACCGCATATATTCTGATACTTTTAAAAAGGAGTCAAGAGCAGGTACCGTCTCTGGAGCACCTAAATTGTGCCAGATGCCTTTATCCTCATAGCAGTCCTCTGTGACAAAAACAACAAAATAATGACTAGATTCTATTGAGTACTAACTGTGCCTGGCACTATGATAAACTCTCCACACCAATCTGGTGATCATAGCCCCATCAAGAAGGAGCGATGGCTCCCAGGGTAGAAGTGAGGAAACTGGCAGGGAGCATTACACAAAGTGCTTAACAAAGCCGTAATGGTGAAGCTCGGATTTGAGCCCCGGTCTGAGTCACCGCATGTTCTTTTCATTATGCTCTGTTCCTCTCATATTTTGTAACAACAGTAATTTAGTGTACATTCCTTTTTTTCCAGAAGAAATAAATCATTATTTATAGTTATTATTCTCTGACACATAAAGTGTGGTTGCTCTGAGAATGTTAGGGCTGGAAGGAACATTAGAAGGAAAATAGAGTCTGATATTCTCCTTTTCTGGTGAGGAAACAGAAGTTCAGAGACATTAGGTGCCTTGCAGAAGGTCTTGAGTGAATTGTATATTACTAAACCCTTATTTTCTAAATTCTTTTTTCAGTTGTGTTTGTTTCCACAAACATTGTTAGGGGCCTATACTAACCTAATTTACCAACACTGAAAATTTAAATTGATAATGTTCTCTATATCACCATTTGAAAAAATCTCCTCTTTTCAACAGATGAAAGCCAACATTCTCCAAATGACAATGTAAAAATTTGGAATTACCAGTTATCAACTAAAATTTCAGAAACTGAAAGAAAAATCTATATACAGAGGTAGTATCACTTTTCAAGAGGTTAATGCAAAGTAATTTTGTTATCATCAGAAAACTGATGAAATCTACAATATTTTTAAATGAAGAGTTCTTAGGCTTTAAAAGAAAAACTTTATTTTGTTACTATTACATTTATAGCCACATAATGAATACATTACTAAAATGAATTATGTTACCTGCTGTGATTTATAAAGCAAGAAATAAGGTGTGGCAAAATTACTTAACTTCACTGATGTAATGCCCATTCCCCTACCTCCAACAGTAATAAGCTCAAATAGAATGGCATATTAACCATAGATCAGAGGGCCAACAGAACAGCAGCAAAATAAATCTACCAGATTAAATAGTGAATTAACATTCATTAGTAGTTCAGCCTTGATTTCCATGGATGCTGCTATTTCTACCAAATCATTATCAAGCAATAACAGATTTGACAAAGAAAATGGGGAGGGGATGCTCTATACATCTCGCCATTCCTGAGGATAAATATGCCATAAGAATTTAATAAGGGATTAAAAGGATTAAGTTCAGATGAAAAACAGCTCATAAAAAATAGAATAGGCACAGGACCACACACATTTTCAAAGGAGTATCATTTATTATTCAGTGTTGCTCAGACACGATATTAGAATTCTTACATGCCAAGAGCCAAAAAACCCAAAGGTTAAATCAATAGCTAGCTGCTATATTCAGCTTATCATGTGCCTGGTAACAGGAGCAGTAGAATAGATGTTAAGTAATTTCACTACCTAGCCACCTACCAAGAGACTTCTCTACATTTCTACCTATCCACTTTCTGTATACTGAGTGTAATTGTATGAGTAGCCCCACATTCCAGTATTGACTCAATTTACTTTGGAGATAATCATAAAATAGCAGTTATGCTATTATAAGACTACTTACATTTTTAAATGTTTGGCTGACATCAATTAGGAAGTCCCCAAAGCATTTTTTTTTCAGGAATATGCTTTATTTTTTCATTTTGGAAATTATTGTAATTTGTCTTTCTCAGGAAAGTAGCAAAATGTTATTTTTCTGTGGATGCATGCCATTTTCTGGAGAAATTAATAAACAAAAATAATAGCAAGCTTTTTATTTTATAAGAAGGATGTAGCATCCTGACAGTTTAGTCAAATACTGAATTATGTGGTCTGAAGTTTTAGAGAAATTACAATCCTAAGATATCATTTATATGGTTTAATTGCAAGAAGAGAAGAGAATTTCAATATAAAGTAGTGTACAGTCTGAGCTACAAAAATTTATGGCAGGGCATTTTAACTTCCTGGGAAAAGATACACATTAGATGATAACTCACAGCCTTAGTCTCTCACCATAAAATCTATACCTGTCTATCCACAGTTACTCCCACCTGTCTTCCCCTTTGCACTGTCACAGTAGACAAAAGTTCCTCCTTCGAAGGCCAACTTCTTCCATGTGTCCTGTGACTCCTGTCTTCAGCCACCTTCAGTGGAACGTTGGGCTATTGATTATCCCTTCTCTCCCCATTGTATCCTCAAACTTATTCCTTTCAAACAATTCTTCCTCTCAACTTTCTGTTTCAACATGATTTTAAACACAACTAAGTTCTTTTTATCTTAACTTCTCACTCCGACTTTCTCTTCCTATACTTTCCTTCATAGCCAAGCCTCATGAACCCTGCTTCTTTGAGGACATTTTCCATTCACTCTCTTACTTTTAAAAAATATTAAAATCTTTCAAATATGTAAATATTTCTCGAACTGCTCCAATCTGAATTCTATTCTGCCTAAACTACTCTCGCTGTCACCAATAACCTTCATTTTGCTAATGGCAATGGCCATGTTCTATCTGTATCTTATTTGACATCTCAGCATTCAACGTGGGCAAGTAGTCTCCTGCCCTGGATGATATCCCTCCCTCCCCTCTGGCTTTTCTCTGTCTTCCCTTCTGTTCCCTCCCAGTCTCTTGAGCATCATTTCTTCCTCTATCCCATGCTAAATGAGGGAACTCCAGAAAACTATGCGAAGTGTTCCTCTTTTCTCTTCCATAACAGTCACTTCCTAGGCGATCTCAACCACTCCTATGGGTCATGTACCACTGGTGCACATTCAACTCCCAGCACATATACTCAGACTAAACCAAGATTCTGAAATTCAGAAGGATATACCCAATTGACAGTTAAATCTCTCTGCTTAGATATGGCACAGACAACTGAAACTCAACATGTCTAAGTCTGAACACATTTTCTCACCCAAATCTCCTCTCTGCCAGTGTTTCTTATTGAAAAGCACACTACATACTCCCTATTACCCCGAAAACCAGAGGAACAAGGTTGGACTCAAACATAGACAATAGCAAACCATTTGTTCAACATTTATTTAGGGGGTATATTAGTTTCCTAGGGCTACCATAACAAATTACCACAAACTGTGTGGCTTAAAATAACAGAAATTTATTTTCTCATAGTTCTAGAGACTAGAGATATGAAGTCAAGGTGTCAGCAGGGCCATGCTTCCTTTGAGAGCTCTAGGAAGGAAATCTTTCACATGTCTTCTAGTTTCTGGTGGCTAGAAGCGTCCTTTGACTTGTGGCTATATAACAGGTCTCCACCTCTGCCTTCATATGGTCTTCTCTCTTTCTCTACTTCTCTTATAAGGATGCTAGTCATTGAATTTAGGGCCCATTCTAAATCCAGGATGATTTTATCTCAAGATCCTTAGCTAATTAGATCTGCAAAGACCCTGTTTCTAAATAAAGTCACATTCTGAAGTTCTGCGTAGACATGAATCTTTGGGGACACAAATTTAATTTACTACAGGGGGAGTGGAGAGGAGCAAATTTAATAACTAAAAACAAAAAAAAATTAAACATTCACTTATTTATTTACTTCCACTGGTCGAAGCAAGAAAATGTTCTAGGGAAAAAAATGACAAAAATCTTTCACTTTTCTGCGGCTTTTGTTCTCTCCAGCTGTTTTTTCTTTCTTTTTTCTTTTTCTTTTCTTTTCTTTTCTTTTCTTTTCTTTTCTTTTCTTTTCTTTTCTTTTCTTTTCGTTTCTCTTCTTTCTTTCTTTCTTTTTCTTTTTCTTTTTTTTGCTACAAACATAGTAATTTATTGTTTGATATATGAAAGTATTTTTAAATTCTAATAATTGAAAACAAAACAATGTATTCCCAGTAAATAGTACTAGGCCTAGTCGATTTAGAGATTTTAATGGGTTGTGAAAGCTAATTTTCAGCTGACCTGAAAACATATTCAGAGAAAGGCCTGCACTGATGGAAGAGATGTTTTTGTTTTTCAATTTTCATTCATGGGCATAGTATATACTTCAGTATTATACACACTGAGCTATATTTATAGTTCACTGAGTTGCCCAGTAGAGTTGTAATGCCCTTGAAAGATCAGCATTTCGACAGCTGTCCTGCTGGTCTTCCCATGTACCTTGTCTGTCCAAGGTCTTCCTTGCCATCTCCTTCCCCCTCACTCCCCACATCCAATCAAATCCACTGATTCTACCATCTAAATATCTCTTCAGTCCACTTCTCTATACCTTCACTGCCATAATCCTTGTCCAAGCTCCCATCTATGCTTGCTTGAACAATCTCAATAACTTCCTAACTGATCTTCACACAATAATCTTTCACAAAGCAACAGCGGAAACTTTTCTAAGTGTAAGTTTGACCATCTACTCAACTGTTTTAATACTATCACATTCCCTTATTTTAGAGGCCAAATATTTTAACAAGTCCCTCAAGACTTATTGCCTTCTGAACCCCACAAAACTCTGTAGCTTTCTCTGTCACCATATTTGTTCCTTGACAACATCAAACCTAGTTTAGGGCTTTTACTCGTGCTCTTCCCTTTGCCTGGAATATTGCTTACGAATTTTAAAGCACAGGTTTTGAAATCAAGAAGATCTGCATTTGACATTCTACTAGATGAGCTAGATGACCTTTTGCAAGTTATTGAACTTCTATAAGCCCCATTTTCTGCATCAACAAAATGTAAATGAAAATATCTCTTAAACTGACTTCCTTCTACCTATATTCCTATTATAAAAGTTGTCAGATCTCTATTTGTTTGTCAGCCTCTATTTGAGTCAAGGTCCAAATTAAAGTTTTATTGCATATGTGGGAAGTAAGGTGGTTCTCTGTACAGTTTTGTATGCAACAGGGTAACAAGTTCATCTTGGTACACACAGAACATTCCTGGTTTCAGCACCTAAAGTTTCATATTCTGAAGGTCCCCTCAGTTAGTTAATACCACAAAATCACCACCCTTAAAGTTTGACCCAGAACAGGGCTGAGGCAAAGTTTACTGTTCCAATGTTCACCACTAAAGTTGGAGAACAAGCCATGGAGCTTCTCAGAGGAAAGACAACCCCCCCAACCAGTGTCACACTCAGTCATGAGTTTTCCTGTCCTGCCTGGCCAGTGCTCAAGGGGTTGATAGCTCTGCTGTTCAGCAATCTCAGTTCTCACCCACAGCCATTTGCTAAGTAGTTACTACTGACTCACAGACCCAGAATCATCATCATTCCAACTCCTTCCCTCTTCTCAAAGTCTTCCCCTTTCTGCATGACATTTCATTGACAAAATGAGTTTTCTCCGCTTATAGCTGCCCTTTTTAGGGAAGCCTCCTTAGTGATTGGCTGGTAATTTTCTTTCTCTGACTTATTATGACTTATTGTTAATTCAACTCCTAGAGAAAAGAAAGCAGGCCTTAGTTTAATATCTGGTTGGGCTTATAGTATATCTTAAGAAAATTATTGATAAGGAAAACTGAAAGCGTGGCTATCAGGAGCACATCAGGATGAGTCCCAGGTTTCTATAACAGAGGGACCATTCTGTTGTAGTATTTTTGTCGTGAAGACATAGCATTCTTCTTGTCCTTCTGGTCATGAACACCCTGGGCTGGGGTCCAAGTACTGATTTCCTTTACACTGAAATACCCTAGAGGGATTGAGTAGTGTCCTAGCAGGACTGTGTGGTCAACTACTGAAACAATACTGTGCTGTTTATTGTCTTGTTTCTTAGGTTTTGTCAGAACTCTGCAGCAATTAATCTGATGCTATCTTGGCTGCTGGTTGCTTGTTTGCCTTAGTCTACAGCTTGACTCATCCCTTTCTTTAGTTTGGTTCTTTTCACAAGGCCCTTACTGTGGTCTTAGGCACTGTAAGTAGATGGAGTGGAACCAGGAGTTAATGTGTAAAGTTTTTCATCTTTGGAGAGTTTCATTTCAAACTAACTCTGGGTCACATGTGCACTGAGTTCAGTTTTTGTTTGGATAGAATGCTTCGGCTTGGAGAGAAAGAACAGGAAGTGGTACATTCCAGCCCCCAGGCAGCAGCTTCTGCTTGTCAAGCCTTCTCGACAATAAGGTCACAGACATTTAGTAAGGGCAGCTCTGGGAAGTAATTTACAAATTATGCTAAGAGCAACAACAAAAAAGGTTTATTATTAAACTAGGAATAATATGAGCACACTAGCAGAAACAAGGTTGTAAAATGAGTATACTTCCAACCCAAGTATCATGAGACTATGCCAATTAAAGGGAGAGACACTTTCCGTAGGAGGAAAACCAAGAGCAGAACTGGAATCATCCTCCCTGCAGATCAACTCCTTGAGCGTGGACATGATGGAGAAATAACTGCTGCCCAGGTTGTGAAAGTTGGTAACCAGAGGACGAAAGCAAAGAGCTGCATTTAAGGACATAGTGAAACACATTCAAGTTTCAGCCATGGAGCAACCATGGAGGGCAAGAGCAGCTATCAGAAAGCAGCTTTCTGAATAAGGAACCAGACAAAGAAGGCAAAAAGCATGGCTGTGGCTTTACAGCTGTAACCTGGCAAATAGGTGCATTCAGGCCAGAGAAAATGACCGATCACCTTCTGGTCTTTCCTGAAGTCTGGGATTAATAATTTCTTGGCATTAAGGAACCATTTCCTGGTTTTTTTTTTTTTTTTTTTCATCTCTGAGGATGTCCCAGCATATAGTTTATGTCATTCCTCCAAAGGCAAGGAGACCTTGTATGAGCCAGGCTAAACCATGGATTGCTATTCTCATGAGCCCTGAATTTAGAAGAGGTAGTGCTGACATTGGAGAGGAGACACAAATACCATCTAGGTTCATGATGATGAATTTGTGGTTAACTTGGCACAGCCCAGTTGCTCATTTATGCCAGACAATAGACAGACTGTCAACATCTCCAAAGAGAAAAGATGGTGGATGCTGTATGTTCTTATCATAAGCGTACTTCATCATCCTAAAATGCCACAAAGAATCTGCACATACCTGATTCATACATTCTGACCAGATTAAGAAATCATTCATGGGGTAAAAATGGAAACTGTCAAGTTTATTACAAAGCACAGCTGCTTGAGACATTAATGAACTCTTATTAAAAAAAAAAAAAAAGAGAGAGAGAGAGAGAGAAATATAAAAAAAGAAGAAGAGGTAGTTTGCCAAATGAGGCCATTTGTAGACTCAAAATTATCCAGGTCACCCTTTAGTTACTATGCTCAGAAGATGGTAGCCTGTTCTTAAAGGCACACAACCTCCATCTAGTCTCCCAGCACGTTACTTTGTTATTAGTAATGCCATTTGTGTTTTAGCTAGGAGGAAATCCAATGTCAAATGAAAGGGGTTTCTCCTTTTCATGAATTAGCCTTTCTTTTGCCATGCCATCAAAAAAGTGAGGACACTGCTAATTTCCCAAATCTTTTCCAGGCTGGCAACAAACGATTCGAGTAAATCACTGGATGCCTTTATCTCTGAGTGACTCATGCTGATGAGAGCCAGCTTTATGGGTTTGAAACCCAGCTAAGTTCTCACTGCCTCCTTTGTCCTTTTATATAGCACAGCCAGGTTTAATTGAATTCAAGAGTTGTTTTTGAACTATACAACTAGTTATTAGTTATATCCTATTAATTTTTATTTGCCTACTTGACTCGATCTAAGTATGATGCTGATAGGATATTTCCTTTAAACTTGAAATGTAATCTTGGCATAATTCTGGAAAATTATAACTCTATGATATGTCTGCATAATAAAGAACAACTGTTTCATTTTTAAAAGGGAAAAGACATGACAAGCTCATTTCTCACTTTTCAACTGAATTTTTTAATGATTATGATATGCGGCGCACTGTAATTAATCATATTTTAATCTAAAATTTTAGAAAATAATCTTATATTCTTAAGATGAACTTGATAAAATAATAAAGAAGGGATTTAGCCAGATGTTTTTATTAAAATAAAATGATTAAACTCTAAAACATTTTCTCAAACAAGGTAAATCATCTCTCCCCTTATTAGAAAAGAAAAAAATATTAAAAGTGTATGTCTCCTTTTATTAGGAAGAGTCAAGGATTCAAAACCTTCAGGTTAGAGTTTCTAGTTAGCTATATTTGTCTCCTAATTCAAGACTTGCTTTCTCTGAGTGAGTTCCTGAAGAGGTAAGGATCCTGCAGACTTTGAAATTATACAGAATTTTCAAGTGATCATAAAGATCAATGTTAGCTTAGATAATTGTCTTCATGTGTTTAATAAAATCATGTTTCATGAGTAAGCACTGTGAAGTTAATACTCTTCAAATCTTTTCATTTCTTAGATCAAAATCAAATTTAACTGAAAAGCCATAAAGATAAGCACTATCAACTTGTTAAGCTGTCATCACATAGAGACTGACTAACCCAAACAGGTTATGTGACCCACGACAGCAAGAAATAGTTCTCATCCCTTTTTTTTTTTGTAAATAAAAATGCTTACTGCTGTCACTTACATCTTAAAATAAATAATGGATCTTATTTCAGAATGTTATTTTACAGGTTAATTAAGAGAACATGTGTTCTCTACATACTTTTTTAAATTAAGTTTATTGGTGTAATATTGGTTAATACACTTATATAATTTTCAGGTGTACATTATAATTTGACATCTGTATATTCTATTGGGTGTTTACTACCCAAAGTCCAGTCTCCTTCAGCTACCACATATTTGACCCCCTTTAACCATCTACCTACCCCCTCCTTCCCCACCCCCTACCCTCTGGTAACCACTAGTCTATAGTCCATGTCCATGTGTCTGTTGTGTTTACTACATTATTAATACAGAGTAGGTGTTCGAGTTGCTAATAGAACTTTTTTTTTTGTAGAACCTCAACATTATTAATGAGGACTTGTTTCATTAAACCGATCGATGTTTTCAAACTAAGTATACTTCTAAAATAGAAATAAATTGCCTCTGGTAATATAATGATACAGATAGGAGGCCTAATGAAAAGGCATCAGCATTGACATCACACCATTTAAAGATCTTCAGGAATCAAAAGATGGTGCTTGTGAGACCCAGGACTGTTTTGTGTGCTACTGTTGCCTCTTCAGGTTGTGAAACAAGGAATTCACTTAAACTGCCCTGCTTTTCGTATGCTTCAGGCTTCTTTGTTTGCATAAACTGGCTTTTAGTGACCTAAATCAGTTTAGTATTGGAAGCAGCATAAGATTAAACAGATGCTCTAATGAGAAAAAAAGTAACGTGAGATGACAACAGTTTAGTCACTGAGGTTCTGCAAAACAGGATGTTCTTTCCACACCACCTCTTCCTCTCATTCACTGGAGATGATGAGTTACAGTACTTTAGTGCTTGGCAATTATCATCCCATAAGGAACTTGGCATGTTTGTGAACTAGAAGTATGTGTTGAGCTTGCTTTCCTTTTTTTCCCTCTCAGTGTTTTCCAGAGTGCTTGCAGAGAATATATATACCTTTCTATAAAAGTATAACTTAAATCACTTGAAGGGCCTAACTATGTGAAAAGGAAGAGTTCAAACTTAGAAGAACAATTACAAAATTTCTTTAAAAGAGCTGTAATTGTTAAGGTATCTTAAATAGATAGTACTTGGGAAGAAATCATAAAGAACTAAAAGATCTAGCAATGATTAATCAAGAGATGCAGATACCTAAAAACTTAGGTATGACACACTTCAATATCCAATCAACACCTTCATGCATCAGCAAACATTTGCTACGTGACTATTATGTGCAAGGTACTATGGAAGCCACATGGAATACACTAACATGAAACAGTCTGACTTTAGAGTCTATAGTGGTGGAGACACATTAAAAACTGATAAACTTATAATGTAGTAAAGTACAGTAACATTTGTGACCGTAGCATTATAGAATCACTAAGGAATATGCATGACCTTGCTTTGGAGGTATCGGAGAAGGATTCCTGGCAGAAGTAACACTGTATCTAAGCTTTAAAGAATGAGTAGGAGTTAGCCGCTGGTAATTAGTGAAGAAAGGCCATTCCAAGAGTAAGAGACCACATGAAAAAGTCTTAGAGGTGAGAAACAGCTTGTTCTGGGAACAATAAACAAATTGATATAGAAGCTTAAAGTATGAGAGTGGTGAGAAATAAGAGTGGGTTGCAGATTGTGGGGGATCTTATTTTTATATGAAGAATCTTAAATGCTATCTGGTAGGGCCTATAAAATAGTATAGATGATAAAGAATTGAAGAGATTTAAGCAAGGGAGCAATATGGAGCAATATGCATTTTAGTTAGATCCTTCAAGTAGTATTGTAGAGGATAAATTTGAGAAAGAGAGAGAAACAATTAGGAGAAAGAACAATCAGGAAACTGTTGCATAATCCAAGAAAAAGATGATAAAGACTAGAACTAAGGTCATGATTATATGAATAGAGGAAAAAGATGCATTGAAAAAATATTTGGAGGCAAATCTAGTCAGTCTAAACAAGTGATAAGGGATATAAAATGAACTTCTGGATTTCTAATATGGGTAATTGAAAGTTTGATGAAGACTAAAGGAAAAAGAATACTCTAAGAGCAGCCAATGAAAGAGAAAAGACACAAATTCAACCCAGTCAATTCCATTTGAGAGGCCAATGAACTATGTAGATGACAAAGACAAATAGAAAACTGAATATTGAAATCCAAAACTTGGAGAATTAAGACTGGGTACAGATGTGGGAGTTATTAGCAAACAGGTATTCACTTAAAATGGGTATTTTTATTCAGGTGAAGCATATAGAAGAGAAAAGTAGTTTACAGAGGATATAACCCAGGGCTATGGCAACATTTATTATGTGGGTAGAAGAAAAAGTACCCAGAAGAGGATGGTCAGAATGAAACAAAATAGCTGGAGAGATATAGTTTCATGGATCTTATGGGTAAAGAGACTTTCAAGAAGTAAATGTAGCAGTACCAGTTATAGCCAAGGCTCAGCAAGATGACTGACAGCATCCATTAATTTAGCAATTAATAAGAAATTGGTGACTCTGAGGAGAGTTGAGGTATCAGAATAATGGAAGATGAGAGGAAGTCAGATAAAGAGAGCTGAGGAGTCTATGGGAAGGAAGCAAGTGGAGAACTGTCTTTGGAGAAGTGTAAGTCAGTGATGATACCATAGGAAAATTGGAAGAAAAGTATATATTTGCTTACTGGTTATTTACAAAAATGAGATTCGCTTGAGCACGTTCATAGGTTGAGAGGAACATAGAGAGATCCATTTTCTTTGGTAAATAAGATCAAAGATATTATGGATTAATAAAATCTGAATGTGCTTTAAAAATTCACTTATAATCATAATACCTTCCCTACTAAATCTTTTATCTATATGCTTACCAGCCTTTAATTTAGACTGATTGTGCTTTTCCTGACTTTTTCAGCCAACATTTCTGCTGGCACCACTAATTAGCCATGAATGTGACCAACATAATGAAGTAGGAAATAGAAGGGGGAAAACAAGGCCCCGAAAAATTCATACGGGAAGATCACCTTCTGAAGGGGTCCAGGTTGGCTGGTCAGACACTGAGTAATGCCAAGTTGGCTGTGCTCCTTTGAAACATATCCAAGCTACAATCTCAAATGCTCAACATAACAGAACTCTGAAAAGTCACACGCTATAAAGTATGGCTTGGTCCACTTACAGGTTTTTATCTTTTAGAGAGAGATCATGGTATCTGTAAGTGGTAGCATGCAAACAATTCTTAATTATCGTATTTCCCAGCAGAAGATGACATCTAACAATCACTGTTTTGGCTGCATACCTTTTAGTGTCATCCCTTCTCTGTGAACACCCAGGGTGATGAAATCAAGGGCGTTCTGGGAATACTCCTGGGTGTGTTATACTGACTTTGGCTGGCCCAGGAGCTCTGCCCAGTTTCAGGTGGCAGACTCTTCTTGATTACTGCTGTGATGGTAATAGTAATACCAGGACAAAATCAACACAGAAAGTAAAATTTATTGTTGCTGCTTATCTATTTGTTTCACATGTTTTGCATAATTATTTAAAATAAACCCTAAGGACTTCTTGTGTTTGGGACACAGGCTTGAAGTAGCAAAGCTTTATTGGTTATATTTTTATAAGCTGCCTTAAGTTCTTTTGGGGAAAAAAGTAGAATATCCATAAACTTATAAAACACACACACACGATAATTGACTCAGGTGTGTGTCAATCAAATCATGTCAAATTCAGTAACAAATCAAAATGCAATTAGGAAAGTAAAAAAGAATACATAACATAAGGCAGGCGGTGTTGTTTTCCTGGTGGTTTCTAGAAGTACGTGGCAGTACTTTAGATCTCTTCTTTGTTTTTGAAAGATAGTTCTAAAGATTAAGGATGCTAGCCAGAGTGGTGAAGATGAATTTAGAGCCAGTGAAAACCCACACTAAATGCATACCTATGGGTATCAATACGTCAACAATGATTCTCTTTGCAGTTTCCTCACCTGTCTAATATAGTTACATAGGGAATTTCACCAGGCATCCCAGTCTCCTTACTAATGCTTCTCCACAAAGCCCATTTAATGACTGTTCAGGCATCCTAAGATAGCCTGATATTAGCCAAGATTCCTAGGAAATCATAATTTACATATAAACCAGCAAGTTCTAAACTCTCAAGGTGACTTAGTGAAACCTCTAGGTGAACCAGTGAGAAACATTCTAGTTGCTCCCTAGACTCTGGTAAGATGGCTAAGTTGAAATGGAAGCTCCATCTCTCTTGGGGTCCTGAGCCACTAGTTTCAAGTTGACAAGGGTGGCTGAGGTCCAGAATAGCTCAGTGAAATATTGGACACTTGTTAAAAGGTTTCAAAAGCTCATTTCTGGAAATTTAATGTCTGCTATTTCCAAGTTCTGTGAGGATGCTGCAGCTTCTTACATTTAGTGTTAGAGCTACTTGTTAGAAACCACAGGAATTAAAACACTGAGTTTCACATCAAGTCATATTCATTTTTGTTCATAGCCCAGGAAAACTAATCAATAAATAATAACTAAGGAGAGATAATTACATATAAAAACCAGTTGTTTATTGACAAAATAGGAAACAGGAGCACTGGGTTCCTCAGACCTCATTTGTCCCCTTTCTAGAAAGCTATAAAATGTATCCAAGATAACAAAAGATATAAATTTAAAATTTATAACACTTAAGCTTAAATTTTTAAGTATGATCTAGAATACGGAAAACAAACTACCTTTCCAGTACTGAGCTGGTAAGTTTTCGGAAATCAAGGGACATTTTTCTCAGTTTCCAGAGTCTAATGATACATTGTTTAGTACATAGAAGTTGCTAAATTAAAACATTTTTAAATTACAAAATTGAAATAGTGATGTTCTTGCCAAATGTCAGAGAGCACTAGAGAAAAAGGACCATTAGTCTTAAAAAGTTTTCTGTGGGAAGGTAAGAGAAGAATGAAATATTTCCATAAATGTCCTTTTTTTTTTTTTTTTTTTTTTTTTGAGGTAAAGGGAAGAATGAATTTTGACTACTTGGGGAAAACAAGAAAACTTATTTTTAAAAATCTAAGTTGGGATTCCTAAGTTTTATTACTGACTAAATGTATTGTGCTTATTGCCTGTACCAATGTACCAGAGCCTGCAGCTCACACTCTCAAGAATATGTCATGTGGTGCGCACACACGTGCACACACACACACACACACACACACACACACACACATCCAGCTCCACCATGTTATAGACTTGCCAAATCATTCTGATCAGTTATCTGCTCCCACTAATGAACACCCCATGTCTTCTCTTCTCCAAGCTACTAGCTCATCCTTATTCCCCCATGACTTCCCATCCCATAGTCTTCAAATCTAAGTCATGATTATCATTTTCCTGATAAAAAGACTGAACTAGTCTAGGAGAAAATATATAAATGACCAAATATGTAAGGTTCTTCTTTTTTAGCACTCAGAGCAAATCGAATAACACATAACAGTAAAAAAAGAAAAATCTGGTTTTTGTTCACACTATTGTTTCTAAAAATGCAAAATTTCACTATGGTGCCAAACTAAACAATGACTAACCAAGGAGAAACCAATAAAACATGACATATCCTACAGGATTAAGTAACAGTGAAAGCCTGAGGGCCTCATTCTGTACGTGCCTAAAGGCCTCTTGCCATCAACCATTTATGTCTGTTATTAAAGACCAGCATAGATACTGACACTGGTATTTTTAAAAAGGACTTCTTTATTATTCAAGATATACCACTATAGTCTCCTGTATTTAAAAGTGATAACAGCTACAAGAATAAAAGCCAAGAACTTCAGAGGCTCCCCTCAACATTCCAATTATTTATTAATTTTACAAAGCGAATTTTTAGTACGAGAAAGCCTGTTAATGTCTTGAAGAAATAGGACAATTGCAACAATCTTGCAATTGTCTATTTAAACTAAGAGACTTTGATTTGAGCACAAAAACTTTACTGCATCTAGAGGGGTAAGAAGACCTAGTGGTTTCAAATAGGAAGAGATTTTTATGTTTCTGCCTAGAAACTGTTGATAGAGTGAAAGCTTTAGAGTATGGATAATGACGTTGTTTTTTGCCCCCTCATAGAACATTAGTTATTTGACTCTATTAGTCCTTAATTATCTCATCTCCTACACAGGGATATTTGTATCTTCTCCCTCTGCTAAACAGCTTAGAGATCAACTTGATTAACATTTAACAAGGTGTCATGATATATCTTTTAGAGATATAAAGCCTGTGGCCCATTTCTAAGAGGCTTTACCTCTTTCTTCTCAGTGAGCCTCGCTTTGTTGAAAACATCAGAAGGCAGGAATTAGTTGAATAATGAAAGCAACATAAAAATATTTCTAGTCCTGCCCTTCCCTTTAACTTGTGACTCATTCTCCAAGTGTGGTATAGTTGCTTTCTCTGGAAGTTAAATGTCACATGCGAATTGCTCCCTTAGGTAGCAGATCTAGTACCTTAGACAATATAAGTGTATAAATAACATAATTATAGCGTTCTTTATGTCACACAAAAAGATACTGCAAAGTTAATCACACAGGTTCTGATGGCAATATTAGCTATGATTAGAAGAGTACAACTAACCGCAGTTTAAAATATCATTTTCTGGTAAATCCAAACTTTATAAGAGGGGAAAAAAATAGAAGGGAGAAAGGGTCAAGTCTTAAAAGAAAGCTAACAAAATTATCACCCTATGAAGCCCTTTGGAAGAGAAAGTATTTTCCTATGTCTTAACACTCAAATACGTAGATCTGGCTAGACTCGAATCTTAACCCCTCCTTCATTCTCCTTAACTCTATGGCCTTTACTCTTCATGCCACCATTTTCTCATCTCTAAAGTGGAATAAAAATAGCGCTGAGTTGTGAGAGATGAGAGGAATTAAGCACTTGTCACATTAACCATTAGCAGTAACTAAAGGTAGTAATAAAGGCAATTTCATTTTATGTTTATGGAGCTGTGTTTAATGAGCACATAGTAAGTGCTTGGTAGCTATTATAAATAAGAGAGGACTCATCTGTTATTTAGAAGTACTACTATTGTTTTATAACGTCTGCAGCAAAGTTATTTTATTCTTGCATGAATGTGAAGTGCTAGAGCATTGAGGCCAGTGAAAAGTAAATACAAAGAGGCAAAAGGCAAATGGATTTTAAAATTATAAGGAATAAGTCTCTATGAAAGGTACAGATTAATTGTTGGCCTCAAGGAATCTCAGTGTGAGAGGGATTTTACTAGCCATGTAAATTAACGCCTCCCTTCTTAACCCTGCTCCTGGGCTGTACATTATACTTACCTAGAGATCAAGAGAAACACTGGGCCTTAAACTCTCCAAAGGCTGTCTTGGCAAATCCATATTTGCAAGAGTGCACATGTCTGGAATAACAACGTGGTTCTCATCTATGCAGACGTTTTACTGGGTCACTGTCAACAAAGCACTTGTAATAAACACAGCATATGAAATCACCTTCACTGTGGCTTTTAGTCTTAGTGGTTAAACTAAAGGCTACCCTTAACTTTCTGTGCATTTTTCTTCCATTTTATACTTTCCACATGGCAATAGTATTATAACTCTTTCAGAAATAACTTCCTGTTAATCACTGTCAACTCATTTCCAATTAATGCTAAAAACCCACCTGGGCCTCAACGTGTAGAATATTTTGTTGAACTGTTTGCTGCCATGTCTGAGCATCTAATCTGATTTCTTACCCTGCATCAAAACACCATCTCCACGGACCTGCCATATCATTATATCTGAGACACCCAGAGAGGCTTGTCAAACCTGCGCTTCCCTGCCAGGGACAAGCTTGTGGCTTCCTCCCACTCTGCCCCCCAACCACCAACCACCCACTCTTTTCTGCATCCCAGGATGATGCCCCTGCAGGTGATCCCACAGTGCGCCTACTTTTCATAGCAACTTGGAGTCACATAAACAACTCAAAGGGGTAAAAGTATATATCAAAGTGCGGGGCCCTGTCTCTTTCCTCCCACGCAGAGGCTGGGAAACATAACCTGGTGCCTTGACATTCCCTGGAGATATGACGCATGTGTCTTGCTGTTGCCAGGGATGGTCACCTCATGTCAGATCTGGCTTTGTGTGGGGAAGAGGAGGGGGTGTTCAGGCGGAACCCGATGGCCTTTGTCTTTTTTCTGCATGTCCTGAGCACACTGTTACTATAAAGCTGGGAGGTTAGTCACAGGAAACAATAGAGGTCACTAAAAGGAGCTTGCCTGTCAATGACTCTAATTTTTATTAGCTTTCAAGGGGCTTGGCCCTCTCATTCGACTTTGTTCCGCAGGCATGAGGGGACGATGCTGCTATTCTTTTCATTACAAAGTCAAGGCTGCTTTCTGCCATCCCCTTTTGATCAGATGCACTTGGTACACACTGAACTTTCTCCTCTGCCCTCAAAGTCCCAGGTTGTCAAACCAATGTCTGCAAAGTCACAGGGGGCATGCGATTTTATCATATGGCTATTTCTATGTTTTCAGGGTCCTCCTTACCCTATAGATTCCTAGAATAGAGCCACCCATCATCTTTTTAACCTTTCCTTACTTTACTGAGTGATAGTCCCCCCATGCCCTTTATCAGCTGTCACCTTCCAGGTTAGGCAGCACTGCATCCAAAGCCAAATTTCTGATATGAAGGCACTTGTTTTCATTTAAGACTTTGATTCGCGTACAATAATAAAAATAGCTGAGGAAAGATAAAAGATTCTTACTTTAAATGTCGTTCTTTAAAAGTTTCCTTTATAATATTTTTCCTCCCCTAACTTTGTCCTGTGTTGGCTTATAAATATCAGGCTAAATCCTTGCTCACCTGAAAACTCTTCTAATCCACTTCATGGTCTTCTGAAAGGCCATACTGAAACCCTAACCACTATGAGGCCCCAGCATTGTCCTTCACCATTCAGCACACACAGAGAACAGTCTTTGAGAGCACAGCCAAACCAAAAACAGGGAAAGGGGGTTCAATTGCCTCACCTAAATTAGGCAAACAAGATCTTGTTTTAGCTTTATTTTCTTTTCTTGATCGTTGGCATAATTGCAGTACTCTTTTGATTCACTTTGCCAGTGGAGATTTGGCTGTTAGCCCTGTAAAGTGCTTTCACATAAATCTGGACATCTAGAATTAAAGCATGTTGCTCCACTTAAGACTAAAATCCAACCTAATTCATTGTTGGACCATAAGAAGACTTCCTAAACACAAAATCAGTGCCTATCACTTTGACATCCAATTCCTAAAGAAAAGTTTGGCTGACTATCCCCTTTCTAGCTGAGATAGACATGAAGGCTTAACATTCTCATTCAAGGTCGTAGGCTGTGTAATCTTCTTGTGGTGGTTGCAAAATAGACTGGGCTGGGGGCAGGTAATAAAAGATGAAGGGAACAAAACTTCATTACTGTTACCCAATCAGCCCCTGCCCACCAACCAGAGGTCAGGAGAGTACAGAGAAGCAAAACTCACCCCTACCAGGGAAAAAAGAGAGGTGTATATATTGGCTGACGAACACGCACTCTGCATGTTGGTGATTGCTCAATTTGTTTACACGGTAACTCATTTACGCTGCTGCTCTTTGTTCTTTAGAGAAAGTAGACCATCCAGCCGAGCAAAGCTTTGTTTCTTATGAGCTCATCTGCTTCTGCCATCTGCGTGCCACACCTGTAATTATAATTATGGCCCACTGCTTGGGATGCTGTAATCCTTTCTAGTGAAACCAATTGTGAGTTTACAGAGTTACTTAGCAAAGAATGAATGCCTGAATTGATAGAATCAAGGTCATTAGTGCCTGTCATGGGTTATTCTGGCTGCACTTAGCCTTCTATTAAAATTCAGGTGATTAACATTTTTCAGTAATATGAAGGCATGTTTGCATTTTCAGGGGAACTATGATGTTAATAAACTGTAACTGGGTTAATAAACTGGGACACTCTAAATAAGCATAATGAGGTGAGGCTTTCTGAAGAAAATAGCTGATACCGAAAGATAAAAGAATTGAAGTTGCAACTCAAGTATCTCCCTGATGAGGAAAGAGAATCCATACAGCATCATTGAAGTAAACTCCTAAGAGAAGATGTTAGCAAATCACCACATGTTGACTGTGTATTTTGACCACATCTTTTTTACGAGATGGGTATTCGTTTCAACACTAATAGACTCAGGTGTGTTGCTAAAATATTCTGCATTAAGAATGGTCTACCATTAAGTAGGAGCCGCCTGATGCTTTTACACATTCATTGTGCTTTAGATGAAAAAAAAATTAACACAAAACGTTTTTGTTTCAATTAGACCAAGACTTAGGGACATGCAGGCCTTATTATGAAATAATAGAGTTTCTATTTTTTTTTTCTAAAGAGTCATTGCTTCTCTTTAATATAATGTTCTTTCCCAGATACTTCATAAGAAAAGGAATTTGTGATTACCAGGTTTATATGCAGTTTGCAGTTATAACCTCTTCCCCGCCCCCCTCACCCAGCCTTCAAATAAGAGGAGTGGTTTTTTTGATTCCATGTAAAGCAGATCAAATTTTTTTTTTCCTCTACAAGGTTTCATTTCTAAAATCTGAGCCCAAATATTACAGGCTTCAATTGGTCTATTGTATTTCAGTCAGACAAAGAATTTAGTCAACTGCAGTGGCATTTCAGCTTTTTAATCCTGTTGCAAATTCCTGGATGTACCATGAGATTTTTCTCTAGTGTTATCAAATAAAATTTAACTTGGGAAAATAGGAGAAATGAAATCTAGGACAAAGATAATGAATTTAATTTACTGGGAGGCCCATATTCATTTTATGAATTTAGATAGAATGAACTTGTTTTAATATATATTCATGAAAGAAAAGCTGCTTTTCATAAAGAAGAATTTTAGAATTTTATAATTAGCCATCAACATTGCCTCTAAGTGTGGTCCCTGGATGAGCGGCATCAGCATTTTGGGGGAACTTAGTAGAAAAGCACATTTTTTGTTCACACTCAAGACCTACCTACTCAGAAACTCTGGGGCTGGGGTCCTGGAATCCATATTTTAATAAGCCCTTCAAATATGTGTGTGTGTATATATATATATATATATATATATTTTTTTTTTTTTTTTTTTTTTTTTTTTTTTTTTTTTTTGCCTACTCTAGTTCAAGAACAACTGGCTTAGATGAATACAACAGTCTCCTATTTCACCTGCTTGCCTCCAGGGTTGCTGCCCACAAATTACTCTCCACACTGTCTCCAGAACGCCCCTGAAAAATGCTGATCTAATTATGCCATCCTCCTTCCCAACTCCCCATTGCTATTGGGCCAGGATATTCGTGGTATTCAGTGTTCCCCACCTTCTGGTCCCTGATTAAGCGCTGCAGCTCCATCTCTCCCCACTTCCCCTGATATCTCCACCCACCTCCAACTTGCCTGACCCCACATTCAGGCAAAGGTACACATATCACAACCTGCACACCTACACAGCCCCAGCCACTCTGAGCTCCTTATAGTTCTGCAGGTACACTACTGTTTCCATCTCATCCCTAGGCTCTGGTCATTGGTCCTTCCTCCTAAAGTGACCTTTCCCCTTTCTTTCCTGCCCACTCCTTCCCACCTCTGCTTATCTGGATACCTTGTTCTCATTCTTCCGGGACTCATCTTGGTTCGTAATCATCTTCAGGAAGCTTCACCCAAACACCCGCACCCATGCCTAGGCTAGATTCTTTTTTAGGTGTTGCCACAGAATGTTCTGTATATTTCCATCATTGCCCTCACCACTCAGAATTACAGAAGTACAATTACTTTCTTATCTTTTTCTCCCCTGACTAAACTGTAAGCTTCTAGGTGGGAGTCCTTGTTGCCCAAATCAGTGTTCTTGCCATTAAATCATTCTGTTTTTCAGACCCAAGGAAAAATTCATCCCAACTGTTGTATGTGTCAGCTATTCTATTCTAGAGAGAGGACTGGACTAGCAGCCCTTCGAGTTGAATTTATAACAATTTTAATGACTTGATTATGATTTTGTGATGAGATTATCCTAGGAAAGTTAATGATCCCATATAAGGGCAGAGTGACATATCACCTAGTACTACCTCCCAAATTCTCTATTTTACACAGGCCATCTATTGGCTGCATGGCACAGGGCTCCTCAGATCTTAGCTAGATGCCAGTGCCCTATTGGTTTGAAAGACCTAATAAGGTAGCTAAACCAGGAAGGTCACTTTACATAGTGGATGAAGATGTGGGCTGTGGATTCAGATTGATGGCTCAAATTTCACTCCCACCCTATGCTAACTACTGTGATATGTAAGCTTCAGTTCCTTTATGCATGAAATATGGGAGAAGGTGCTTCTTAGCTCATGGAGCTGGAGACTAAAGAAAGGCGATCAATCAATAGCACTAAGCGCAGTGGCATATAGAAAGTGCTTGATAAACATGAGCGAAATTAAAGCTAATAAGGTATTCAGAAATTTAGCAACCAGTTTCAGCAGAGACCAGACATAAAATGTTGAAATGCAAATTAATAACTACTTTAGGCTAACATTCCAGTAAAGGGCATTGTTTTTCATGTGTTATTTCAAAAATTTTTTCTAACAATAAAGATATTATGATCAGGTTCTCACACAAAAACTTGAACATATCTTTTGTGCATATGTGAGAAAACAAATTTCAATTAGCAAATTTCAATTATATAGTACAGGACTGTCAACTATAGTCACCATGATTTACATTAGATCCTCAGAACTTTTTCATCTAATAGCTGAAAGTCTGTACACTTTTCCCACCCTCTCCCTATTATTCCCATCCCCCAGTCCCTGGCAACTACTTTTCTATTCTCCGTTTCTATGAGTTTGACTCTTTTTAGATTCCACTCATTAATGATCCCATGCAGTATTTGTCTTTGCCTTATTTTACTTAGCATAATGTCCTTAAGGGAATTTTAATATTAGTTGTTTGTTAAGGAAAAAGCATTTGGGCACTTTGAATCTTTCCCTCTCTTTTTTTTTTTTTTTTTTCCATTGAAAAGATTAACACGTTATTACTATCACAGATTTAAAACATCCACAGGATTTTTTTTTATTGCACAAGTGCTATGCATATGTTTGGGTGTGAAAGAATATGGCAGACTTTTCCAATTAAGATTTGAACTCCTTCAGCTTATTAAATCATGGTCAGTTTATTATCTTACTCTGTACCCAAGTGACCTAAGCATTACGTCTCTCTTGAATTCAATGGGAGTACTATGCCTAGCCGGGCTCCAAGAAACAGTGTGAAAAGAGGCACAGTCTTACAATGAAGAATGGAGTTTTCAATTGTCCTTAGATGATGACATTAGCAATGTTATAAGAAGGAAGGATTCAATGAACGAGGCTTATAAGTATGGATTGCAGTTGGCTCAGAGTCCCTGCTGGAGATGACCCTCTGCTTTTTTTATTGTCCAGTAACTTCTAAAAGATAATGCACACTCTGCTCAAGAAGAATCAGAAACCCCACTGGTTTCATTAAGATGTTAATATCAGTATCAGTAGAGACATGGTCACTGCATAGTTAAAAAGACTCCAAACTTCTTTCAAATAATGAACAGATGACCTGTCTGATTACAAAATTTTCTTGGAGCTCCAGTGGTGCAATCAGTTAGCACGCAGTACTGATATGATTACAAAATTCTCAAATACTTGTTGACTGTACCTCATTCTTGATGATGTACTAGGGCTTAGACAAAAATTAAATGCACACTCTTTATAAAGTTTGCAAAAATCGAGTTCCAGGACTTACTAGCTAGGAGATGTTATTTAACTGCTCTAAGCTCAGCTTCCTGATCTGTAGAATGGAATTCTACAAAATTGTACATCTTACGCAGGGTCTCAGTATTAAATGAGATCATCTCTGTGAAAATGCATAGTACCCGACTCATAGGGCTCAATAAACATTAGCTATACAGATATTTTATGATCTAAACCCAGTGTACCTAATCAATCATTGGAGGACATTTTGTAAGAGAATATAATGGTTTCCATTCCATTGAACAGCCCTCAAGTAGTTAAAAATGTGGACACGCACACACCCTTACCTGTCCTTATTAAAACTCCAGTGAAGCTCAGAGCAAGCAGCTGTCATAATGAGTGCTATCGTTCTCTTCACCCAGGAAGTTTCATGACACATTCTGGAAACAAATACATCTGAAATCAACTAAAATGGGGCAGCAATGAATACTCTGTGAAATCTATTCAGCCCTTGAGAGAAGACTGACTGAAAATATTTGTGCTTTTCTCTTATAGCTCTTAAGAAAACAACTTGGCCCTCTATCTCCCCCGCTTTCCTGGCTTTTAACTTCTTGTGCCTTTTTTCCTCTACCACATGCCTGATCCTGCTCGCTACTCTCTCCAGATCTGTGTTCTTGCTCTTCTCCCACTCAGCTCTCCAAGTTCTTCCTTCCTCTCTCTTCTCATGTTTTACCTTCTGTTTCCCTCCCATTCCAATGTCAGCACCTTCTTGCTAGGTAGCAATACCTATAAAGTTTTAAAAGAAAGCTAAGTATTTTATCTATTTCATATTTTGCATCCATCGAACTGATTTGTCAATTATGCTGTCATTGGCGTAGTGCTCTATGTTGATGCAGAGCCAGAGAGAAGCCAAATGGGTTAACTCAGCCCTTGGTGGAATAGGAGGCTTTCAGGGGGACTGTTTAGAATAAAATTATGAACTTAAAGGTGAGATAACTAAAGTTTCTTAAATAATGAAAGGTAATAACGAATTAAAATAGACTTGTTTATTCTATCTTGGAATTTGAGAATTAATGAGTTTTCTTGGTGCCTGAAGGGGATAGGCTTAATAAAACTAAAAGAGGCATAACATTGTAAACTTATGCAACAAATTCCCCTGCAGGGTTTACAGACTGGAAATGAAAATCATTTCAGAAGGGATCGGATATGCTGTGACCCATAGGTCATATTAAATTAACCTTCTTTGAACAACCTCCATGCTGTTCTCAGAGTCAAATTATAAATTACCTTTTCGTCAGAGCCATATTATTAGCTCTGGTAATACAGGGCACCCTGAATTTTTCATTTCACACATCTCTCTAGAAATGTAAAATATGGTGACTCCAGAGTTATAGAATATAAACGTGACTTCAGGTAGAATAATGAAAGGATAGAGCATAAAGGCTGAGGTGTATAATTTAAATTATTGTCATGGTTGCTCTGTGGAAGTCATTCAACCTGTCTCATCATGCCCAAATGCTGCATGTTCACTTTCTACTTCTGAAAGTAATGACTAATGGTTGTTGGACCACATTCTCTCAAGAAAAGTCTTCATTCTATAACTTAGGGATGACTGCAAAATGGCAGTGTATATCAGTGTATCTAATCCAAGGCATGATCTCTGATCAAGGTGACAGCAGTTTCATAGTTGGCATATCCATAGTAAATATGTCTTCACATGTGGATTGTGGTGGATTTTTTCTCTTATATACACAAGCATTCAAACACCCCAGGCCAGAAGATCTACTAATGCCTTTTATATTTTAATAATCATTTTTAAAATCAGCACTTCTTACACATAGGCTTAAAGAAAAACACTAAAGTCAGTACTTAGGAAGTTAAGTGAGGTTCTGATCTTTGGTTTCTATTTTCCTCCATGCCCAGTTACACTAGACAAATATGTTCATGGATACATAGAAAAGCTGAATTAGGAGTTCAGCAGATTATTAAAATTGATTGCTATTTTAAATGATATACACATTTACTAGACCTCAGAAATTTGTTTATTAATTGTAATTTCCCTCTTTGAAAATATCAACTTTAACATGTTCTTTTTTAAATCACAAATGTTTTATTGAGTTTCTGGTTTTTCCCCCCAGAATGAATTAACTATAGTTTTTTGTGTTTTGTTTTGTTTTGTTTGAATTTTTTTGTTAGGGGAAATGGGTTTGAAAGTGCAGAAGAAACAGACCATCAGGAACATTTAAAACTTCTTTACAAGCCCTGAATAAAATGGACATGGTAGAGAACTTTAAGTTTTATTGGATTTATTTAGTGGCTTTTCTCAGAAGACGAGGATACAGTTGTGACTATGTGTATTTGAAAGGAGCAAAATTGTGAGTTAAATAGATATCTCTCTTTTAAGAGTCATAGACTTAGATATGATTTCTTTTTTCCTTATATGTATTTAATTGAGACTACTGTAAAATCCCTTCTTATAAAGATTTAAATAACATTGTAAAATGTAACAAGAGAAAACAAGATTTATAACTTGTGCCCAGAAATAAAGGACTATCCCTCCCTCTCAGGAAAAAACAACCCCTTCAAATGAAACATGAGCCATGCCATGGTCAACAGATTAGGACTGTATCTAGCAAGGAGGAGAAGCAAGATAACAGGCTCTGGATGGCAACGCCCCATTTTTGCCTTCACACATTTTCCTGCCTTGGAAGCCTATACTAAAGTGTAAATCCACCCCAAGAATATGTTAAAACTTTGGAGAGTTCCAGCAATCCACTTTATAGGCTTATAAATTTAACTCAGCATTTGAATTCAGAGTCATGACATACAGCATACCTCCGTGTCTGGCTTGCAAGGTTGGTCAGTAATTTCGAGTAAAAGTAGAGAGATAAAGACAGTTGTCTTAAAAGTAGCTGTGATTTTGATAGATGTTTGATCAGAGCCTAAATTCTAAATTAAAACATTTGTTTTCCAACTGCCTGGAGCAGGGAACCCAACAAAAAGCCTCCCCAGAAAAATGATGAGGTTCATTTTTTTCCAAAATTATACAACATTCAGCATACTAAAATGCTCGTAAGGTTTCACCTTAAAGTTGGTGAAACATGGAAACCATTTCAGCAACAAAACGAAGAAGCCAAAGTGAGCATTTTGCTTGAGGTCCCACAATCCATTTAACTTTGTTTTTGTATCACTTTTTTCTCAACCCCAACCCCAATAAGAAATAAAGTTGAGGGTTTAATAGCAGTACTGAACTTAAGAACCTAATATCTGAAGTTCACTTTATAGCCTGTGAAGCATGGTCTTTGAGAATTCATAAACTGTCTGAACTAAGCGGGTTTTGACCTTGTATGGTTTTTCACAATGCTTCCATTGATAACCCAAGATGTCAATCACCAAAACAAATGTGGTGGTAATGTCGTGGCTGATATAGTTCCACCGAATTACGCACTCTAGTGAGGCAAGAGAAATCAAAGTTGCAACATTCTCACAGAAGAAAGCATTACGGCAGTAATAAGGAAGCCAGAGAAAGCATTTAGCTTCTGATCAGGAAGATTCAGAAAAAAACTATGCAAATTGCACTAGTACCCTGCAAAAACAAGCAAAAATGTGGTTGCATCTTTTGGGGAAGGGAGTGTTGCTTTTATATGAGGCAAAAATACTAAGGAATGAAGCTTCAAGTTCTGCCATGTGATTTGGCAGAAAATAAGATCGTTATTATATCATATTCATTCTATAATGCACAAAATTTAAACTTGAGACATTGTCATCTTCATCAACAATAAGATATAAGACAGTACACTTAGCTCATGAAAGTTTCCCTACAGGCCTTCCGTCCTACACATCTGCCTAAAATAGGTTTCAGATCTTCAGATAACTAGGGAAATTTCCAGAAACCCGTATCTTTCAATACAAGAATTTCTTATTTTAAACCTTAGATTCCAGGGTGGGGTAGTCTATGGTAATTTGAGCAGAAGTTGGCAGAAAATACTAAAAGCTATAAGAAGTGGTAAATTCAGAGGTGCCAGTGAGACCAGCACAAGAAGAGGGAAGAACACCAAGCACTTAGGGCTGTAACAAATCTGAAGACTTAGAAAATTCATTTATTCAACAAATATTATAGTACTATGATAAAGAATACACAATCCTTCCCCTCGAGTTGTTAATTTATGGTTGGGGAGACATATAAGTCGACAGGCAGTAATAGCACAAACTAGAGCGATGACTAAAGTAGGGTTGCCGGAGGCACAGAGAAGAGGTACCTACCTCAGGAATGGCTTGGTGAGGGAGATGAGGCCTAAACCATGGCTGAGCAATGAGCCTGAGTCAGGTGAAGGAGGAAGAGGGCAGTACGGCCTTTGGGGCAGAGGCGGAGCAATCTGTACAAAAAGCACAGAAGCAAAAGAGAAATGGTGAGTTCTGGGGAAATGAAAGCCATGCAGAATATTAGGAGTGTAGGGCTCCACAATAGTGGCAAGAGAGAGAGACGGCTAGAGATGTAGGCAGGGACCAGGCCATGAAGTCTTTTACTATCTGTTTTCTTTCTATAAAAATTTGCTTGGCCTTGAAAGAAATGAATGTCTTAAAAAAATCCGACTTTGTTTGGTATGCAGTTTACTTCTTTTTACATTAAAAAAAAAAAAACTCACCAAGGTTATAAAACTAATTGTGAATTTTCATAAAGATCTGACCATTTCTCTCTAATTCACTTATTTCTCAATAATTCACCACCTAAAACAATAACAATAACAAAATGGCGGAGCTTTAATCATAGCTGGATTTATAAGCGGGTATGACTGAGGTTGAGTTACAAAGTTTCCGTGTTCAGAAATATGCTATATCCCTCCCAACCTCCAGTTACCTGTTACAGAACCTGAAATTGTCATTAGAGAGTTATGCTTTTTATTCTTCTAAAAAGGAGTAAAACTTTGTGGCAGATAAATCCTTTGAAAACATCATGGCTCTATATTCTAATGTTGATCATATATACAACTCACAACCTATTTATTCTTCTCCTAGGTATATACCTACATATACCTACAGAAATGAATGTGTATGTTCACTAAAGGATGTGTACATAAGTATTCACAGCAGCATATTTCATTAGCTTCAAACTGAAAACTACCTAAATGCCCATCAACAGTAAAATGGATATATAAAATATGGTATATTCATACAAAGAAATACTGTACGGTAATGAGGAATGAACTATAATTGAAAGTAACAATTTAGGTGAATCTTACGAACATTTTTTAGGAGAATAAAAGATCAGATTAAAGAGAGTACATATGATATGATTCCATTTTTTAAGTTTCAAAAACAAGCAAAATAATGTGTGGTATTAGGAATTAGGATATTGGAATCATTTTACTAATATATATATATATATATTTTTTTTTTTTTTTAAAGATAAGTCAGGATATTATCTACTCTTAGGATGGGTATTGATTGGGAGAGGGCATGAAGGACTTCTCAAGCACTTGATAAACAGCCTGTATCTTCATTTAGGTGTTGGTTACACAGATATATTTTTGTAAATACTTGTTGAGCTGTGAACTTTGAAATATTCTATATGTTATATGTAAAAGAAGAGTGAAAATACTTTTTTTGTACTTACATATACCATAGCAACAGTTACAAAATGCTTTATTTAAAAAGTTATACTGTCTATGCCTTATACCATATACAGAAGTTAACACAAAATGGATCAAAAATCTAAATGTTAGAGCTAAAAACATAAAACTTTTAGTGGAATACAGGAGAAAATTTTCATGACATTAGATTATAGGTCATTTCTCAGATATGACAATAAAAGCACAGGCAACAAAAGAAAAAATAGAAAAATTATTCATCATTAAAATTAAAAGGTTTTTGGCCTCAGAGGACACTATTAAGAGAGTGAAAAAACAGTCCACAGAATGGGAGAAAATATTTGCAAATTGTATATCTGATAAGGCGTCACATCCAAAATATACAAAAAACTAGAATTTAATCACAAAAACCAAACAACTCATTTTTAAAAAATGGTCAAAGGGCTTGCATATTCACTTCTCCAAAGAAGGTATTCACATGGCCAATCAGCACATGAGAATATGCTCGACATTACTAGTCATTAGGAAAATGTAAAGCTAAAATCACAGTGAGATACCTCTTCGCACCCATTAGGATGGCTATTGTTGAAAAAAAATGGAAAATAACAAGTGTGGGTAAGGACGTGGAGAGATAGGAACACACTGACATTATTAGTGGGAGTATAAAATAGTTTAGTCATTGTGGAAAACAATTTGGTGGTTCCTAAAAAAATTAAACATAGAATTGTTATATGACCCAGCAATTCCACTCCTAGGTATATACTCAGAAGAAATGAAAGCAAGGACTTAAACAGCTTCTTGAACCAATGTTCATAGCAGCATTATTTATAATAGCCAAAAAAGGGAAATGACCCAAATGTCCAGGAATGGATAGATGGATTAAAAAAATGTACACATAATGGAATATTATTGAGCCTTAAAAAAGAATAAAATTCTGATACATGCCAAAACATAGATAGATAAACTTCAAAAACATTATGTGAAGTGAAATTAGCCAGACACAGAAGGACAAACATTGTATATTTGGAACTTGTACAAGAAACCTAGAATAGGCAAATTCAAGAGACAGAAAATATAATGGAAGGTTACCAGGGCCTGAAGGATGAGTGCAGTCATAAGTTATTATTTAGTAAGTGCAGAATTTCTGTTAAGGATGATGAACAAGTCCTGGAAATGGATAGTGGTGATGGTTGCACAACATTGTGAATATATTTAATGCCACTGAGTTGTCCACTTAAAAATGGTTAAAATGGTAAATTTTATGTTATATATATTTTAACACAATAAAATATATACCACTTAGAATAGAAACAAAAATTATAAATTACTTAAGATTAAATCAAAGAAAATATGTGCTAGGCCTTATGGAAAAAATCATATAATCAGTTGAAGGTTATGAAAAAAAAGAGCTAAATAGAAAGATGTACCATAGTCATGATTTGGGATACTCAGTGGTACAAAGATACCAGTTTTTCCTAAATTAATCTGCAGCTTCAATATGACTACAATTAAAATTCAAACACTTTTGTTTATTCTTGTTTATTTTGTTTTGTCACCGAACTTGACAAATTGATTCTGATAGTTAAATGGGAAAGTAAATAGACGAAGGTCAGTAGAAAAGCTCAACAGACAGAAAACTCAAGCTAAACATTTGGATTTATTATACACCACAGAAATTTATACAGAAATTCACACAGGAATGGACAAGTAGACAAACAACTAATGGCATATTATTGGTTTATTGGTTGTCAGCAAAGCTCACTCCCTCACCTTGCCTCCTTCAGCTCTCTGCTCAAAAGCCATGTTAGTAGTCAAGGCTCATACCTAAAAGAGCACAACCTCTTCTCCCCACCCCACCACTCTTCTATTCCTCTTCTCTATTTTAGTTTCTCCATAGCATAACCCTTTAACATACCATATATTTTACTTAAACATCCCTTTATCATCAGTCTCTACACGAACTATACAAAGGCAGGGATTTCTTATTGTTGTTCATGGCTGTGTCTCCAGAGTATAGAACCCTACCTGTTATATACTAAATATTCAATATTTTTTAATATAATTGGATGTAACTGTTTAGAATTCCCAGAAACAGATTTGCATGTATTAGGACCCCTAATATATGATCAGACTGGCAATACAGGTTAGAAGGGAAAGGATGAATTATTCAATAAAGGATTTTTTTTCCTTTACCAAGCTTCTCTTATTATTAAATTTGCTGTCATTTGAAAGAGCCAAATTCATACAAATCAGATCTCTTTAGTCTCTTATCCTATAGAAAATTCTCTTAATATCAATAAGACACAAAGTTGTGGGACAATTAATTATCCATATAGATTTTTAAATGGATCCCTTCTTTACATCACACCTAAAAATCAATTCCAAATGGATTAAGGACTTAGAAGTGAAAGTGAAAACTTTAGAACTTTAGAATTTATTTAAAAATTCCAAATAAGAAAAAAGTTATTAAACAGGACAGAAAAGTACAAATTATAAGTGATCTGATTGAAAATTTTGACTATATTAAAATTAGATCTATTCATAATATATACCATTAAAAAAAAAAGAAAAAATACAAGTCATAAACTGGTAGAGATATTTACAAACACATAACCAACAGAGAACTAGAATTCAGAATATTTAAAGAAAATCTATAATCAATAGAAAAAGAAGAATAATGCAATAGAGAAGTGGGCAAAAACATAAATAAGTAACCTTGTTAGAAATCAAAGACATGCAAATTAAAACTATAAGGAGATACGATTTTTTACTTCTCAGTTTGCTAAAATTTTTTAAAGTTGGAAATTATCAAGTCTTGACAAGTTTAGAACAACAGAGCTGTCATCTGTTGCATGTAGGTAGGTAATTGGTACAACCACTTTAGAAAAAATACCTTCCGGCCCAGCAATTTCATTTTCAGGTATATAACCTACAAAAACTATTGCCCAAGTGCATCTGGAGACATGTACAAGAATGCTACATAGAAGTTTTGCCCACAACAATAATATTATGAAAATAATTCAAATATACATAAATCATATAATAGAAAAAAAGAATTTCACTGGAGTCATACAGTGGAAAACTATACCACAATGCAAAGGGAAGACCCGCACTTCATGTGTCAGCATGGATGAACCTAGAAATATGATGCGGGGTGAAGGAAGGAAATCACAGAAGAGAGCATGTGAATCCGTTTATGTAATGTTCAAATCCAGGCACCCTTAAATAGTAATTTCTGTAGGGATATGACAAAGTGATCAAGAAAAGCAATGAATTGTTAAAAGAAGAATGGGTGAATGAACATAGAGGTATAACTGTTACCACTGGCTGACGGAAGTAGTATGGTTATAAAGACAAGGGCTGACCTTTTGGGGGGGTTGGGGAGAAGGACAGGGATTAAATTTTTTTTTTTTAATTTTCTTTCCTTGGCAAAATTTCTCTCTATAAAATACCAAAACAAAATAAAAAACATGGTTTAATTTCTGAGATTTCTGAGGTTTTTCATGAGGTACCTTCCACAGTGTTGCATGCCTTCATAAATAAACTTTCCAAACAAGTCTTCACAATTAAACTTTCCAAATATGATAGGCATTTTTTCTTCCCCTTAGAGGGTCTCAATTAACTCACGGCCCTGGTGTATTCAGAGTCTAAAATGACTTTGCTCCCCTTGCGAATTCAATTGTGTAATAGTTGCTTGTAAAGGAAATTGATGTGATCATGTCTGGCTAGCAGGAAATTAAGCAGATAAGTGGTCAGACCATTGCACGCAAGCTTTAATGGTCCAGTAGCTGGATACCTTTCTCTATGTATCATGATCCTCCATTTTGCTCCACAGGCTTTGGATCTTGTCTTAGCCCCATTTTCATATCATCCTCATATATTATTTTAATTATTTTTAAATATCTAAATTACTTTAAAATACTAAAATAATTATTAAACACAAGGAAAGAAAAGTGTTATAAAAGTTCAAATGTGGAGCTTTGACTTTTAATGGCCAAAGGTAAGAAATAACTAGAGCAAGGTATTTCCAAACAATAGCAGCAACAACCAAAGCACTTAAAATGTTTTTATCATGAATAATCAATCTGTAAATATGGGACAAATTTATAGCCATTAATTTTTGTAGAAAAAAGTGTTATGTCCCCTTCGTATATTTGAAAAAGAAAATTTTTCAGTGCATAAAAGCATTGAGTCATCAGTGAAGCTTCCTAAAACCCTGGAAGCACAATTTTCACATCTTTAAATCATACAAAACTTGACTGGATGATTTGTATTGAGAAGAACATTAATACAAAATAAATCACTATTGCATTCTATTATGTTGTCCCTCAGACCCCCCCAAAAAAATCTATCTCGACATATATTAATTATTCCTAGCTTTGGGGAATTAAAATTCTCATTTTGGATGTACAAATATGTTTAAAAGAGGTGTTATATAAAGGGATGAACTCCAAAAAAAACTCATATGCAACATCTCTTTGCCACTGTCTAACTGTGAGACCTTGAATGAATAATTTTACTTTTCTGGCACGCAGTTTTCTTATCAAGCATGTAACCCAAGTAGTTGGTGGAGGGAGGGTTGCAGTGCTATGAATCATTAGGAATTCACCTTGGCAATACTTAGGCCCAGCAGCATCTTATATAGAGTACATTCTCCACAACTATTTTAAATAAATAAGTGAATTAATGAGTGAATGACTAGCTTAAGTTCAGTGAAGCTAACCAAGGCTTGTAATTTGACTAAAAATTTGTGATTTTTTTTACTTCATTACAATATTATAGCAAATTCTGTGTGTGAGTTTTAAATTATCTGATTTTCTGAGGGGAATTTTTTTTAACTACTTACCTATTCAAACTTGGCACACTCACGGACTAGCATTCTAAAAAATTGAAGTTTTGAAACAACTAAAAGAAACTGAGTAGAGAGCAAGTATTTACTTTTCACATTAGCATTTTACTGGCCAATTGACATGCCTTCTACCCACTCACTAAACAATCTTGAGCATGTTAAGTTTCCATTTTGGGTCTCTGGCTCTTTGAAAAAATGAGAATAACACTGTTGACCTGTTTTGAGGAAGAAACAAATAATATAGCCATAAAGATAAAAATTCCTCAGTAAGTCTGTGGAAGGTTAATCATTTCTAATATCAATCAGTGAGAGATATTTACTTGGTTGGTTCCTTTGGGGAAAATTTCTGGAAACAAAACAGTATCCATTAATAAATGGGAGTTTTTTCCTTCCATGGTTGTCAAAGTTTGTTTTGGGGCTGTTGTTTTTTGTGGGGTTGTTTTTCCCCTTCTAACTTCCCTAAGGAGTTTTGGAAGTAAGACCATGATCTTTGTGGGCTATCTGCTGGGTATCATACTCTTCAAGGTCGAGGGTTTTTTTTTTTTTTCATGATTCATCAAGGGAAGTAATAAAGAGATGAACAAATTTAAATTCCAGAGGCAGGTTCTTCATGGAAAAAAAAAAAAATTAGCGTTGGATCTTTTTTCTAGTCAATTGAGACAATATTTCTGGACATTATTGCTAAATTTCAGACTAGACAATTTTTAAAGGCATTTTTGCAAAGTTATGAAAATATATCAAAAATATCTGATCATCATAAATATCATATCTAGTTCTAATAAACATGAGTCATAAAACAAGAACGTACTCCTTTCCTTATAGGTTTTACTGACCATGATAATTAATCTTAACATCTGTTAAGTCACTTGCCTTATGAAATAATAAATTATCAAATAGCAGGGCCATAAAACAGTGACGACTGCCTGTACGTGGTTCACCATATGGCCCAATTCAGTACTAACATACTGAAAGCCACGTGTTTAATAAACAATAAGCATAATAATAGCTCGTGTTATCAAGAGTGGGTTTCTATGAAGCAGCGGAAGTACAAAGGCACATAATGATAAATTTTGGCCTCACAAAGATGAAACTAATATCAGTTATTTATTGCAGTGGAACTTAAATCTTCTCAAATTAAACTCATGATGGATTTTAATCACTCCATTAATGTTGGTAAATGATTATGCCTCAAGCCATTATGATAATGATCATTATTAGCAAGAGTCTGTTTTTACAATGTTTTTAATGTTTAAAATTAATCTAGAAGTCAAAAGCCATTAAATCATTTCTCCTGCAGCAGAATTTAAAAGATGCTCATCTTTCACTTAACTTCATTTTTAAAACAAAAGCTAAATAGGCAATAGAAAAAAATACACGAGAAAATTAAGCTATTAACTACAGCGCCACCCAGTGACCAACCTCAAAATTCCATATAGAACCAAAGGGCAAAATATACCAAGGAAAATGCCTGTATTCAGAAAAGAGACCACAGTGTGCATGCTGTTTATTGACCTACAATGGGTCTCAAAACTCTAAGAAGTCACTTTCTAACTCAGAATTACAAGGTTTAGCTGGAAAGTCTCAGAAATCTGTAGTGAGTTGCCAAAGAACCTGCAATTTGCAGAATTTGAATCACAGATGAGATTAGCCCTTTAAACAGCAGCTATACTTTCAAATGTAAGAAAAAACCGTATGCTTGAGTAATGTGAAAGAGTTAATCGTTAAACACGACATGGTATCATCTTTCAGCACAAATAATAAAATGTGAATAAAAGAGAAAAATATGCTACAAAACTTTTATATTGTATCTTCTATAATCTGAGAACTCTGTTATCTTCTTTGTCAGGTTTCACATCTCTAAAATATTAAAATCGGATTAGATGATTTCTAAGTTACTATTTAGGCCAAAAATCTTATGGCAAGAATCACGTTAAGGCATTTGGTTCAACAAATTTTATGCAAAAAACATACATGTAAATCCTTGTATGGGATGAGATTAATAGTCAGAATGATAACACATCTAAATCAAAGTGAACACTAGGAGGTATTAAAGAAAAAATAGGAGAAAAAGAGAAACGTAAGTCTAGAAAAAATAATTCAGAGATAATTCTTACTGGCAATGTTTAAAACATTTACTTATTCATTCATTTATCAAGAGTATCTTGATTTCCAACCCTATGTTAGGCATTTTTTAAGGAAAATAACATATCATAGAAACTATTCTTCAAGACAGGAAGATATCATTGCTAGAAGGAACTGAAAACTAATTACAGGAGGCTAAAGAAGATATAGATTTAAAAAGAATGAACATTAGATCAGTACCAAGAAATATGAAAAACCAGTCTATAGATGAAAGTATCTGGCCCCGCCCTATGAGCTGTTCCTGGAACTGCTGTTTTTATTCTGAAGCCAAGTATCATAAACTGAAAACCAACCAACCAACTAACCAACAAACAAAGTGACTAAGGGAATGACGGTTTTGAATGACTAATGGGAGAAACTTAAGAGGAGTTAAATATAAACCATCTGACTCTATAGACTGACAAAACCAGGTCTAAAATAGAAAACTGATGAGGGTGTTGTTATTGTTTTCCAGTGCACAAAGAGATATCCATGGGAGTGAGCAGTTAGAAGCAATTAGGAAAAGGAAAATTTAGACAGTATCAGAAAAAAAGCTTCCTGTAAGAGAAAATCATTGGCTTAATACTGTCACTTAGGGGAAATGTTAGACTTGCTGATCTGTTGGGAGCCCACAACTGTGCTCTGGGGCATGTACTGTTAGTGTCCCAGGAGGACAAGGGCTGGTGATACCGCCTCTTGGTCTCTCATTTACACTCCACAAATGCTGAGAGTAGGAATGGAAAATCACGAAGTGGGACGACCCAAGGAAAAGCAAGTGCTTTCTCAGTGTAATATGGAAATGACCTATGGAGTTTTCAAAATTACAAACTACCCAGTTAAATCACTTTTTCTCTTTACTTGTTTCTCTCCCATTGGTTTGAATCGAAGGGATAAAAAGGCCCAATACTCTCTTTCCCTGAGGAGACAAACTGGATTCAATCCTTAATGCCACTAACTAGACTTAGTATAGGAAATGTTACTTAAAGGAACAGTAAGTCAACACTTGCCATAACATAACAGTTCAAATTTCTGGTTCTCTTTCTCCTGCCCTGAAATAAGGAAATCATTCAGAAAAGTTACCTGGCCAAAGTAAATTAGTTCAAGAGTGTTCAGTCTGTCTGATTCTCTGACTTTTCCATATTCTTACGTTCCATTACAACAACCTCTAGGGAATCAGAATGTCTTCTGACCATATTGGACAGGTGCAAAACTCTCAATCAGCGCATCCTTGCCTCTAATCTGACCATGCCAGAGAGGCACAGATATTTTCTTCTGTTGCCTTCCTAAAAGGGCTGGAAACAAAAAAGCTCTGTTGTTTTAGCAATTTCCCTTTGGGCTCTGCGACTAGACACCTCTGCTTGGCTTCCATTCTCAGCTTGGGTGTTAGAGCCCATTTGTGTTATTCTCATAGATTCTTCCTTGCAGTCTGGACTTTGGCTTTTTTTAGTTATTTATGTGACTTTTGACTTTAACCATTTGCCATGTTTGTAGAATGACAACTGGCTGCACTATTTTTGGTTTCCTGGTATATTTTTCTCCCTGTCCTGGACCTATGCTATGCCCCTGATGTTTATTCATGAAACTTTGTCCTATTCTTTGCTTTGATCTATAGGTAAATTCTAAAAAAAATTGCTTTAGACCTAACCTGCTTGACTCTCCTGGGAAGAAACTCCTTTGTTTTCAGAACTGTGCCTAAGTATTTGTCATGTAAAAACAAACCATTTTTCTTTTGTCAAAAAAAGTATAAAGGAATCAACAGTGTTATCTCTGTGAAATAATAAGTTATAATTCAAATTATAATTTAAGCCATAAACTATTAGTTATTATTAGTCACTTTTACAGGAAAGGGGATTTTTTTTTTTTTGCAAAGGTTGAGGTAGTGAGATTTTTTTGGTTTGTATATTTAAATATAAGTGGTTAGAAATGTAGGTTCTAGAATAATCATATAACTGATATATCCCATTGGTTTCCTAGAGCATTATCCACCATAGCTTATTACGAGTACACTATAATTTTCTTGCATAAGTAAATTATTGTTATTTCTTCTAAGTACAGATGGCATTCACATTTTTCCTCCCTCCGTAATTTAGAAATTTTGATCAACAGACAGGTAAATAGATGGTCTTTCTTGATGAGTTATAATTAAAGTACCAAACATTTACTTATGTCAGGAAATAGATTGCCTTAAAATACACCTATGCATATGCCTCAAGTGGATTCATGTGATTTCAGTAGCAGAAAGTACTTACAATAGAAAATTGCAGTTCGAAACTCTGGTGGAGTAAAATACTAAAGCTCCGACACCTGCTAAAACTATGCCACAATTTACAGAGCTCTGATTTACAGAAATATCAATTCATACCCCCCTTACTCTCAGCTACTTCCAAAGAGCAAGTTGACAAGGAGAGTGTCCGTTAACGTAATTGTCTAATTTCTCCTTGATAATCTGCTTTAATGGTCAGAGCATATGACTGGGGTACAGAAGACATAATGACTTTTCTACTCATATATGCTCCCTCTTCTTAAATTTGTGATGTGGGCTTTCAGGCCACGTGAGTTTTAGAATTCTATCTAATCCAGAAATTTTGTACTTCTGTAGTATAGCATGAGCAGTATGATTTTGAAAAGGCTTTTCGAGATCAGAGATCAACCTAATTATTTGGAGCCGCATAAAACCAAAAAGAAAATTTCTTATCTCTAAATCATTATGCTATGATTCTTTTTGATATAGCAATCAAAGAATTTATAAATATCAGATCCTAAATCTGAATATTAGAATCTTAAATATTTTAGGAATTGGGATTTAATTATGTCTAGTTTTGTTAATAATATCAGATTAAAACACATGTAATTTCCATTTTTATAGATTAAAAAGGTCACAGCTACAGAAGGTTTAACTACATAAAATCAGAGCATAATAAGAAATTTCATTGAACCATGTACTAGATAGTCTATTAGACACAATTTTCATTATATTAGAGCTTCACAAATACCCGCAAGGTAGCTAGTATTGTTTTTCCCATTTAAAGAGGAGAAAATAATGTAATTTGACAAAGTTGGTGTTGCTATTAAGTTTTGGCTTAAACCTGTTCTTTTCATTGTGCTGTGCTGCTTTCTTAGATTTTTTCACAAGTGTTCTGTCCACTTCTTTCTATATAGTCCATGAACTCTCTCTAAAACATCCCTAAGATCTAGTCAAGTAGCCTCTAGACACACCAATGTTTAACCCTCCATTGAACACTTATGTCCTTTAGCTACAACCTGTTTCAATTTTGTGTAGCTTTGTCATAGAAATTTTATTTCTATTGTCTCAAAATCCACCTTTGCATAGTTTCTATTTCTTCCTGTTCCTGCACTCTGGGACAGTGCATAACAAGTCTAATTGCTCGTGTAAAAAGCAGTCTTTGGAATATACAAAAGTAGCTGTGTATTGCCCAACTTCGACATCTCTAATTCTTAAAAGCGTTCCCATATTACAAAAATTGTTGATTGTCCAATTATGGTTTATTGTATAATTAAAAACATGACAACAATGTCCCTTTATTAACTTGAGAATGTGACTTCAGTTACCTGCTTTTCTGGATGAAAGTAGTTTATAGAAAACTACTATGAATACAAATATGAGAAGGATATTCATGTAAGCAAGGACTGGGTTTGTATTTTTTACGTTTTTAAAAATCTAGAATAAATGCAAATGTGCATGTAAATAAGATATTTCTGAATGGTACTAAGTTTGGCACCTTGGAATAAGATATGTATTAGTCCTGTTTATTGATTAAAACATATAATGTTAGTAGTTAAGACATCAAATAAATGTAAAAGATGAGGATATGAACAGAAAATGCATAACTTCTATGGTATAGCATAAGCAATATTATTCTGAAAATTCTTTTCAAGACTTGTTTAAAAATTGGGACATATATGTAGATAGGCCTGGGACTGAGGAAACCATATAACTTGGGGCCAAAGTATGGCGTAGTTCGACATGGGGGATAAGCTGAAAAGGGACAATGACAGGAGTGGTCTTAAAAGACAATGGAGAATAAAAATATTCCCTGTGGGCAGATGTGAGAGCAGTACACCTGACCATCCTTTTAGTGTGTAAGAGGAAGTGGCCCAACATGAGAATAGATACAGATTCCTGGGCAGTGGCCAATTGTCGGGCTCTTGGAAGGAAAAGTACTAGAAAATTAGAGGCAAGGTGTGAGGAGGAACATGTGAAAGGACATAGTAGAGTGAGCAAAAGTGTGAATTTTTGTATTACATCTTAATGGTCACCAGAAAACATCCACCCCTGAAGAGTCATTTAACAACCAAGTCAATAAAATGACTTGTCTGACTGATGTTAACCATTATTTGTCCCTGGCCACCCCAGAACCAGCATCTGGGTACATGAATGGAGTGGCCACAGTGGTAGTGACAGAGGCTGTATATGAGCCCACCAGCATGGACTCCCTTTTAAAAGCCAATGTAACTACTGTTGCCTCTGAATTTCAACACCGAGCCCCTGAAATAATGCTATTCTTCAATGAATCCAACTGGTCGCTTCATGGCAAGTAGGCTACATTTCTATCCTAGAAAGGCCAGTGGTTCATCACCACAGGGAAAGATACCTATTCCAAGTATATGTTTGCTATTTCTTCCTACAGAGTCTCAGCCAGCACTGCTATTTGAGAATTTATAAAATGCCTTGATTCACAGGCATAGATCCTAGACAATATAGCATCCAACCAGGGAAACAACTTCAAAGCAAAAGAGATATGGGAGGTGACCATGGGATCCCCTGATATTGACATATATCACACCATACAGAAGCAGCTAGGCTCAGAGAGTGCTGGAACAACCTTCTTGAGACAGAGTTGGAGCTTCAGCTCAGAGGCAGTACTCTGTAAAGATTGTGTTCCATCTTTCAGGTTGTGGTGTGTGCATTAGATCAGAAACTCTACACGATGCTATTTTCCCCATAGGAAGTGAATGGGAACCAAGGACCGGAAGCAGGATTGGTTTAACATCCCTCCTAATGACATGCTAGGAGATTTTGTGCTTCTCACAACTATAAACTCTAGAGTTACTGGTCCTCAAAGAGAGAACACTCTTTTCAGGGGACAAACAAAGGGTTCCATTGAACCATAGCTATGGCTGCTACCAGGACAAATATAGCAACAGACCAGAAGAAGAGTAATCATGGCAGGTCACTGGCATAGTAATTTACCTTGACCAACAGGAAGAGGTAAGGACTGCTTTTACACAACAGGGTCAGAGAGGAATACATGTGGAATCCAGGTGATCCATTTGGGCACCAACTGATTGATACCTACTTCTCCACTGTTAATAGATATGTACAGCAATCTAGTTTGAAATACATATGGTTGCCAAAGGCTGAAACATTAAGGATAAAGATTCAGGTAACACCACTAGGTCAGACACATAGATAGTCCAAGGTGGTAGCTAAGAGTGAGGGGAATTCAAAATGCATAATGGAGTGGCAGGAGGCTGAGTACCAGTTATAGTCCCGAGAACTCTCATTCATCCTATCGACTTCCCTATAAATTTCCCTTCGTGAAGAGAGGCCCAGGGGAACCGTGGAAGAACTTTCCCCTAAACCTAAATGGAGAAGTAGAACTGTGTGTGTGGTACAAGGGGATGGCTGTGGTTTCTCAGATCTGCTGTGGGGAGGATGGTTGACTGCAGGCCTTGGTTCCTGCTTCTCTGGATCCATTACCATGTTCACACTGGGGCCACACCTCCACGGAGTGCTCTCAGCCACTGGCTGAGGAGAATGAGGGCACTACTTCCAACCCACTCTTGCTAGACACAGAATTCCTGTGACTGTCCATTTTGGTCTGAACATTCCCCAAGCATGGCTAAAATTTTCCTGGAACTACATTGCAATCTGAGAATGTTTCTACTCAACCCTCTTTCCTTCCTCTTCTCCTTCTCAGGTGTAATATCTACATCATAGTCTGATGTTCTCCCCACCTTCTCCTGCTTCCTCCACTTTAACTTTCATAGGTTTTTCACTGAATAAATCTTTTCCATATCTAGTCTCATACTGGTGACTGCTTCTCTGAAGACCTGAAAGAACAGAAACCAAATCCATTGCAGCATCCCTCACTGTAATCTCTGACCAGAAGTGGGCAGCATCACACTGTTTTTCAACAATTCCAGTACTCTGCATCTTTTCCAGTGATAGGAGCCATAAGGTCCTTTGAAGAGAGCCAAAAACCCACTTTGCACTTAATATCCTCCTAGCCTCAGGGAATTGAATGTGGGAATTGGAAATAAGACTCAAGAGTTAAGATGGTTTTACATCTAATTTTTAGGCCCAAGTAAGTTTTCATATCCACCATCTGTATCACCAATGTCTCTCCTGTCATCTAGCTTTCAGGTCACCAAACAAATATTTCTTTTTCCTATGTCACTGGGTCAGGATTTCAAAATACTAGAGGCAGTATACGGCAAATGATTTTACTTCCTTCATTTTCTCTCATAGGAGATCCCTGCCCACCCCCACAAGTGGACTTCTATATCGTGCTCAGGCTACTTGCTTCCAGTCTATTCCCTCATTTTGGAGCCTCTTCAGTGGTCCTTTTTAGTATGTAAAGCAGACAATGAATAGAATTGCTTAAATCCTGATTCTGACACTTATTCTAAAAACATAGGCCAACCATTTAACCTGAGCCTCAGTGTCTTCATTGCTAAATGGAAGTGATGATATCTTCCTTTGAATGCTAAAAGTATAAAATAAAATAACAGTTACAAATTATTAAAGGACACATAAATATTAGTTATCATTATTTATTACCCCCTGCCCCATTCAAATAGATCCTAAACCACAAACTTTTCCTTCACACACTTTTCCCAGTTTGACTAAATGGAGATCAATTTTCTCAATTATTTGTTCTCTTCTCTGAGCATGAATTTATTTTCATTCTCTATATGACTTATAAACACAATTTTGCATACCAATCTGGAAACATGCAAAACTACTTCACTATTCTCATTCTGTCTGCTGTCTGATTAGTGTTTCCACTCATATTTTATAATCTCCCAAAGGAAAAATACCCAAAACAAATAACTATTTTGACAATCTAACTCAGTAATCTGCACCATTAAGCACATATGCATCCTTAAAATGACAATCGTGGTTAAATTGTACTGAGGTAAAAATATTCGCACCCCTCCCTGCTGGGTCTCTCTCTCTCTGGAGCCAGTCTTGGTTACAGGATTACGTTTCTTACCCCCAGATATCAGGCTTGACCATATGAATCGTTTTGTCCAACAATATATTAGAAGAAGTGACATAGGCCACTTTCAAACAGAAGCTTTAGGAGCCATCGTGTGGCCCACCATTACCCTTTTCTCCTTGGCCATAGAAAGCCAGCATTCCAGATAAGGGCTTCTCTTCAGCTTGGATATCCAGTAAAGAGGACCCATGGCAGATGTGTAACATAACAGAGAAAGAGCCCTTTGTTGTTGCAAGGAGATTTTGCACTTGATTGTTCCTAAAGAATACCTAAACCCACCTGAGCTGGCTGATACAATCACGATAGCATGATCTCTAAGTGCACTGTTCAATTTCAGTGTGTGTATCAGACCACAAACTTGGCTGTGCAAGAAAGAGCACATGTCTTTATTTTCTGTATATTAACTGGACTCCTTTCTTTGAAGCTTAAGCTTTTGGAAACCAAATCTAGGATGCCTAACGCTATTAGTGCTTTTCACTCTGATATGCACACCCTGTCTGCTAACTCCCCACAGGGCCTGCTGTAGGAGTGAAAGTCAGTGGAGTAAGACTGGAAAATGTAAGGGAAAAACAAACAAATTTCAAATTACTATTTATACATACTGTTAAAATATAGAGTAATATAAAGTGAAAATGAATTCAGAAGGTACTAAAATGAGATCAGTGTGATATTTTATTAGGAAAAATTCTCTTTCAAATAACTTCCTAGGAATTTTCAGTTTATTCTTGCAGGTATACAGAAAAGAAATATAAAAACAATATTCTTACATTTTGTTTTAACTTTATTTTTAAAAACTAAAATATACCTATAATTTCCACTATTCTACAATTTTATGCAAAATGAAACTAGAATGAACCATATGGATGAAAAAAGAAAATTTTATTTGTTGCCAAATATCTTCATCTGGGTATTTGCAACATCTGTATCACTGACAATCTTTCAACTTTTCACTTGCGTGTTTGGCAAATACTGAGAAAATATTTCCTTTCAAAATCTAATTCTTATTTTTATGCAGTGCTTTCTAATAGTATATTTGTTAATATTCCTATCATTCTACCATTTATCAAATAAAATGTGGGTACAATATTGGAGTAAAACAATAAATTGTTTAATATTGTGGTGCATGCCCACATACAAGCTATGACAATTAAAAAGGAAAATTTTTAGTGAATTCTTTCTCCATAGCAATCAATCTATTTCAAGAGAGTAACAATAAAATATATCAAAACACTCAGTCCACATTCAATGGCCTCTATTGTGTATGCCCTTTATGTGAGATGAGAGAATTCTATTCTTTGGCCAGATGCTGATATAGTCCTATAACATCTGCATGGATGTCTGCTTGGCACTTAGGGTAAGGGGGGAAATTTGATTATACTCTTGAGGTTATGGAACATGGAGACAAGAATCATAATCATCCTTTGCAAAAACTCTGAGGGACTTAGTTACATGTTTTTCCCTTGTCAACATCTGTCAAGAACCACATGTCAATTACTTTTCTCAGGTAATAAAGGAACTGAGAACAGAGGACTCCCAAGTGAACAGTCTTTATCTTTCTAACAATATGGCCGGGGCCTTTGCTTTTGGATGTAACCCTCATAAATTTTTGTCATTTTCTACTTAAAGGATCTTGGCAAAGAAAGAGACCTTAATGGAAGAAAAAGCTATTCCTTTTAGTACAGCAAACCTTACGACTCTGTTTCAGGATATCCAATGCAAAGGAAGGCAGAGTAAATTTAACTGAGCTATTTTACTTTCCCTAGAGCCAAGCCTGTGTTTTACTGGTAAGGTTAACCTAACAGCTGATTTCTGTTCAGTCTCATTCTGTTATACTTATACAATTTTACCTTCTTTTATTTTTCATCTTCTTTGTTGGCCTTTACAGGTGTGTGTGGTGTGTGTCTGTGTGTATGTGTGTGTGTGTGTGTGTGTGCATGCACACACAGTGCTTTACCTAGCAAATATCTCTTATAGTGAACAAATACATACACTGTATGCCTAAGGTGAGACCTATAGCCACCTATGCTTCAAAATAGGTACAGTAAGAACCAAGATACTTTTTACGTATGCCTTAGGCAATTTTATTTTTTCTAAGAGACAGCCAACAAAAATAGGCAGATATCTTATTTTAGCAGAATCTTTTCATATGATTGTTGATTTGTTGGATGTTTGTTAAATCATCATTTTCCCTGAATTCCAAATGTATCATTCGTCATGACTTTCAGAATTGAATCGGCAGAAAGGCTCTATATTTAGCTCAGACAGGTGGGTAAGCATTTAAAATTGGGTGGGTACAGAAGCAGAGACCTTGTAAAGAGAGATTAGTGCATTGCCATGGTTTCTCTGGTAAGAAAATAGTTTCAAAGAGTTACTCATCAAATTTCACAGGCGAGGAGCCTAAGATGCCCTGAAGGTCTGTGCTTTGTTGTGAGCATTCCAGGTTGCTTTTTCTCCCATCTAAATAGTATAGGTTATGGTTTTTCTGTGGTCACTCAATTGACTTTTTTGAAACCCATTGCATGCAGAGTATCGTTCTAAGACCTAAAAATCAATTCTAAAACCAAGAAGATTTAGACCTTGTCTTCAGGAGTTTAGTTGGGATGACAGTGCCAGATACTCGCACAAAGAATGCTATGTGGTTGATTAAAGATGGCCACAAATTCTTTGTTGCTCCTCCCACCAAGGGGTTAGATCTTTTTCCTTACTCCTTTGTTGTGGGCTGGCTTCATGGCTACTTGGACCAATAGAATGTGGCAGAAGTGATGCTGAGCTGGGTCCAAGCTAGCCTTTAAAAGGACTAGGAGCCTCTGCTTCCTTCCTTTTTGAAGACATCTCCCGTGCTGTTAAGGAGGTTCAGGCTCTCCCTCTAGAAAGAGTCCATGTGGACAGGTCCTGGAGGAGGAAAGACTGTGGAGAGTGAGGCCATATGAAGGACGATTGAAGTACCACAGGTGACAGCAGTAGGGGCCCAGGCATGTGAGGGAGGCTTTCTTGGACCTTCTGGCTAGCTCAGTCAACAGTTGAGTACATCTTCATGAGTGATTCCATCTAATGCCCCGTAAAACAGAAGAGCCATGGGAGTGGAGGGGGATGTAGATAGAGGTTAAGGAGGTTGAACATACGATGATGGAAGGAGTTTAACTTTGGGTGGAGAACACACAATGCAATACGCATATGACGTATTATTGAATCGTACACTTGAAACCTATATGATTTTATTAACCAATGTCACCCCAATAATTTTAATTAAAAAAATAAAATAAAACAGAAGAGCCATCCAGTCAACCAACAGAATAGTGAAGAATAACAAGTTATCCTAGTGTTCTTGTTATAAGCCCTTGTGTTGGGGGATTGTTAGTTTCCCAGCAATGGCTAACTGAGAGAGCTTATAAACAACATACACACCAAAATTTGCAGAGAGCCATATTGGAGTACCAAATGAGTTTATGCAGGACTTCTGAACTGAGAAGTGATCAGAAGTCATAGGAGGCAGTAGAGTCTGACAGCTTTGGTAATAACACCTATGTTTGAATCTGAAACCTACCACTTGCCATCTTTACAATCTTTGGCAAGTCAGGACCTTCCTTGGGATTCAGTTTCTTAATCTATAAAATAGAAATAATAATTTCTACTTCACGGCACTATAGTAAAGGTAAATAAATTGGATAATATGTATAAAGCTCTTAGCACAGTGCCTCAAACAATTAAGAACTCGGCACTAGCTATTGTTTTTTCTAAAGTTATCATGGAAAAGCTGTTTGGAGATGATTTTGATTTGCATAAAAATTAACACATAGATTATTATTTTGTAGTAATTTGATGGATTCAGTTCATTTGTCCCTGAATATTCAAGTACAGTTCAGTTTTCTCTTATTCCCAGTTAGATCACAAATTTGTATTGGTTTGTATTAAGAAGGGTGACATAGTCATTCTGCATAAAAGTACCTGAGGCAGAGGCTCTGATGAGTTTCCAAACTTGTGTTCTTTCTCTTGAGCATATAGTTAAATGTAGGCATGGCATGAGACTGAATTCTGGCTAGTGGAATGTGAGCCAAAATAAGCACCACTTCAAGGCTTGGCCCATAAAACCCTTCTACCTCTAATATTCCACAAGATTTCCTCTTCTAGCTGTTTAGAACAGAAGTCCTCACAAGATGACCCATGAGATCTATGTGTTAAAAATAGCAGATCACAAATATGAGGGGCTTGGATCCCAAAACATCATTAGAAGAGAGCTACCCAACCAGGAACCGCTTCACTGGACTGTGACATGAGCAGGAAATATTTCTTTTGTGTTAAGACACTGATAGTTCAGCATTTTTGTACTATAGTAGCTAGTATTACCATAATCAATAGTTTTAATGGTATTTTTCTGATAGTCCACAATCATCTATCTTATTGTTTTTCTTCCCCCATTACCCATTCTTCTTTTCCACAAAAGTAAACCTATTCATCTCTTATTTTATTCATTAGTCCTCCTCATCTGTTCATACTTCTCTCTCTTTCTCTCTTTTTCTCTCTACTTTGTCTCCACCAGAGCCACCAAGTTATACACATTCTGTCCTTAAGAAGTACAGAGATTCTTCCCTAATGAGCTTCCTCCAGCTAAGTGAAAGTAGTTGTTTTTCTTCTTCTTTATTACCATTTCCATTCATTTTCACATACTTGTAGCAAGGTCTGTAGATATAGGTAATTTTACTTCCTTGTAAAGTGATGGATTATTTTTAAATGATTAAAAATAAATGAAAATTTAAAATAATTAATATCTATCATTTGCTGAATACTTATTACATGCAAGATATCATGTATTTTATATTTACTAGATTCTATAGTCCTCATAACAAACCTATGCAGTAAGTATCATGTTATCTCCATTGTACAGATGGGAAAACCGAGGTCCAGAGTGTTAGGGAACCTGCCAGAGTGTCACCACTGGGTCATGGAAGAGCCAGACATTCTAAAGCCAGAGCCTGCATTTTTGGCTATACCTGCCATGGCTTCTCAACACATGGTCATAGACATCTTATTCTTTGATGGTATACTGCATGAATGAGTACAGAAGACAGATTAGGGGGGAAAAAATAAAAATGATTGTTTATGAGAAAGATCCAAAAGTCACTGGCAATCTTCAGTTGAATATTAGACATTAGCCAACAGCCATTTATTGCATCATTTCCCATTTTCTCTTTGACAGGAATTCTCATTCAGTATAATACCCTCTTGTCCATAGGATCAGACACTGTATAAGAGAAGGAGAAGCCACCAACTGATTCCGGTGATCAATATGACTGATTAACTCAATTCTGATTCCAGTCATCATGACAGCATACTATGTATGCTTTTTCACATGAGGGCCTCCTTATAATGTTAACTTTTTTATAGTCATGATTTTACTTATAATTTGGAAAAAGACTCACAAGCATCATTAGAAGGCTAACAGGCATCAAGCACTTATTATGTGCCAGGCAATATGCTGATTGCTTTATATATGTTACACTTAAACCTCCCAGGAACCCCATGTAAATGGAATTATTTTATCCCTAGTTTTAAAAATGATAAAATTGAGACAAAGATACTAAGTAATTTACCAAGGTCACACAGCAGGGAAGTAACATAACCTAGCTTTGCACCCTGATATTGTAGCATCAGACCCTACCTTCCCAACAATACAGTGACAAAGAGCACTGTCTCCAAACACCTGATCGGCAGGAGGCACCTCGGGCAATAGGTGCCAACCTGGAAAACATTTTGCATCAATCAATCCGTGAATGTCTCGGCCTCTCTTGTTTGTCATTGGACAGTGCTGAGTTATACTGATATTAAGAAACTCCAAATTTGATGGCAGGCAGTTAAAAGTGTATAACTCAAACTAATGCACATATATTTTAAGAGCTATTATTTATTATAGCTTTCCTTAAGAAACAGATACTTTAAGGGCACTAAATTGAGGTCAGTATATATAAATTGATTTCATATGCCCTTCCTACAAACACACACAAAAAGAACAACTTCTCCATAAGTACCACTTGGTAGCAGATTTCTTTTACCTGGGAGAGAAGAACTCTAACTCTAGAATATGGGCATGCCATTCATGAAGCCCTTTCCTAAGGGACATTTATATTGGGTCATATATCCTCTGAAGGGGCATTACAGTGGGTCAAAAAAAGAGGCTAGGAAAAAGTGTACCATATTCTTCAGGCTTTTAGGACCTAAAGAACATACATACCAAAATCTCAGACATTACATAGATGATTTTCATAGGTCAATGTACTTTTCTTCTTTCTAATAGAGACATGGAACTTCATCTTGGTCTCAGTGTTCAGCCAAAATCTACATTCTCCTTTGGTTTTGATCTAGATCTTTGTAAGATAAAATAACCACTTTTGGTGTCTGCTTCTGGAATCCCAGGACTTGTGAGTGAGCACTGATTATCAGGAAGTTATCACCACATATAATTGGTTTAGTGCAACTGGTGATACAAACAAAGCAACAAAGCACGTTGCTTGGAATATCGTTCATATGTAAATACCCACTCTCGGACATAGGTAAACATTTCAGATGCGGTTTGGAATCCAGATCTCCTTGTGGGTTTTTGCTATTCTTGCTGCTGTTCTCTCAATTGAAGAACGATGTACAGATGTTTTTGCCTTAATGCAACATGTGTATTCCTGGAAAAAAGAAAAAACTCAAATATAGAAAATCATCCACTAGAAAGAATAGTTTCGGGGTTAAGCTGCTCAAAACTTATGCTATTTTCATTCAAAACATACAAAACTTTATAATGCTGTGCTAAACAAAAACAATAATGTTCCTAATAAAAATACAGCACTGTTTTAAAAACTATTACATGACTAATAAAGAAATACTATTATATAAATAGGACCTTGCATTAAAAAAAAAAAACAAAAAAAAAACTAAAGCTAGTTTGTGGAAGGGCCGGGCTGCCGGGTTGTGGAGACAAGGGCAACATGCCCAAAGACCAGACAGTGCCCGTCATAAGCTCCTACTGGAGAGCCCAGTGGAGCCAGGAGGGGGGCTGTGAATGATATGGCACAGTGCAGCCCAGCCCAAGACTTTGCAGTCAGCTGCTGTTACACAGTGATACAAAACATTAACATGCTGGGAAAAATCACATGTGAACCAATGCAACCACCAAGATAACATCATCTTCTGATTCCAGTTACCCATGAGCTGATTCACATTGCAAAAACACATATTAAAGCAGAACAAACTGTCAGAGTAAAATACACCAACAAAAATGATAATTCCGGAAGCTATTAATTATGTACGGAAATCATCTTTTAATAATTATTAAAACTTCCTAATAGTTAAGTAAACAGGAAAATTGATTATAATTAATCTGACTTTTAAGAGAGAATACGCTAGCTAGTTAACTTGAAAAGTATGCTATATTGAGATTGAGTGCATAAATGTTTATAGAAAATTTAAATAATAACATGAGACATGGAGAAAAATTATAAAGAAAAATCATGTATTCTAAAATATCTTGCTTCTCCACCAACTTCGTTCAGTCATCATTCATTTAGAATTATCAATATGCATTAGAGCTACTGAGATATTGTTTCTGTACTATTCTATTAAACTTTAGAAATTTGATCACTAAATTTTTTATAATACATTTTCATAACAAATGTTGATGAGACTTCACATTTATTCCCATGTCTCGAAAGCTTCTATTAGGATGCTGATGTTTACTTGTGACTCAGCTCCAACTTAATATTAATTTTAACATTTAGCCATATAACATATTTGATTTACCACTATTCCTGATGAAGAAAGTTATTAAGATGATTTCTGAACAATTTCTTTGAACAATAAAACCATAATTTAACTACCTTAAAGCTATGTTGTCTAATATAGTAGCTACTGGATACATGTGATTATTTAAATTAATTAAAACTAAATAAAAATAAAAATGCCGTTTTTCAGTCATACCCGCCACACTTCAGGCACTCAACAGCCACATATGACTAGTGGCTACTGTATTGGATGGTGTAAATATGGAATATTTCCATCATCACAGAAAGTTCAAGTGAAGCAATGGTTCTATTGACCTACACAGCTCGGGCAATTTTCTTAAAAAGCACAATAGTTCATGGGTCAATGATGCCATTAGATGATGTTAGCATACCTTTAGCCACCTCATCCCTTTCCCCTACAGTGGTGGGTGTTATAAGATCCTTCTCCCTTGGTTTTGCCTTGGGTGGCAGGGAGAGAGTGAGCCCACCCTGGTACCTTCGGAGACAATGGACCAACTTTTGCAGATGATGTTAGGGCCCCACCCATATCTTTGGCTCCTATGGCTTCATTGTGCTTCAGCCATCTTCGTATTGCCAGTATCTCCATTTCTTTGCCCATCGTCTTCTTCTGAAGTTGCTGCAAGACACTCTGCCTGTACCCCTGGCAGGCCAGAAGTGCCAAGAAATTAACACCCAGTAAAGGAAATCTTCAACTATAACAGGCTAAAGTAGGCATAAAAATACTTAAGCTTCCCCATTCCTTAGGTGGGAAACCTCTGAGCCCTGTGTTTTGCAGCATTTTCCAGAGTGGCCTGAGGTAGTATGTGGCCCAATAGCGCACCCTACATTAGCAATCTGTCTTCTCCTATATCACTTTCCACACCTTCCCTGTGTTTCCTTGCACCTCCAAAAAAATCCCTTTTCACTCAAATTGTTGTCTCAAGGTCTGCTTTCAAGGAAACACAAACTAAGACAATATCCAAATGGAGGAGCGAGGGGGATAATTAGAAAGAAGGAGGCACTCACGATACTGAAGACAATCAGCATTTATATATCATGAAATTGTGAACTCCTTGAGAGCAAGGACTGTATCTTAATTTTCTATTCCCAATGTCTAGCACATGCAAGGTGCTCATTAATATTATAGCTTACAATGTTTTTTATGCTGTTTTTTTGCTATCCCAACAATCCTATTCTATAGCTATTACTGCCATTTTTTAGTAGAATATATTAAAGATCAAATAATTTAAATGAATTGCCCAAAGTCACACAGTGATAGTGCTCAGCTTGGAACCGAGGCTTCAGATTCCAAGTCTTGTGTTTATCCTTGTTGCTAGTGCTGCTCATGAACTGGTCATCGCATTGACTTGCCTGCTGGCCTCTTAGTGGGCTTTAGCAATGCCCACGCCATGCTCTGTTCACCAACCTCTGCCTGACTGAATAGGGTGAAGTATGTTAATTATTTCAGCTCCTGTTCAGTGTGGTGTGTGCTGTTAACCTCATACAGTGGTTTCTGTTTTCAGGGACTGCGGCTCTTTATCTCTCGATTTAACTCTAGAACATAAAGACAACAGTGAGTTCCTTAGTTTCCCACCTTCTTGTCTCTGCAAGTCACAATCTTTCCCAGACTCACCCTTGGAAATGTCAAGGACATACATTATTGTATCCTGCCCAGGAATTTCCCACCCAGGCAATGCCAAGGCTCTGGAACTATTGCGAGTTGAGACAAAGCGCTGTACCTCAGGGACCCGCTCCAGGTTCTTCCCCTGCCATCATTTCTGAACTGTTTTCTGTATCTTTTGCTCAGACTATTAGCTTGGTTCTTGATTAGGGTTATTTTTCCTTTAGGGAAATGTTTTCCTTTTAACGGGTAGGATGAGGTTTTTGCCAAACTGATTGTCTCTAGAGAGAGAATGCCTGGATTCGAATTGATTTCAATAGCTTTACTAGACAGTGAGTAGGAGTCTTAAGGAAATTATTTGAAATTTTCGAAGCTTTAGTTTTCTGATCAGTAGAACACAGATAATGATGAAAGTACACACCCATTTCAAAAAGTACCCATAGGTTATGGGAATTAAATGAGATAATCCTTATGAAGCAATTGACATATTGTGAACAAGTTATTACTATTAGATACTATTATTGGCCACTGGTCTGCATGTCCAGCTCTTCCCCTCATCCCTCATGAGACCAAGAAACCCAAACCCATCACCAAGCGGGTGGTTTGAGCCCTCACTTATTTAGAATGAAATTTAGATCAATGTGTTACCTCTTTCGGGATTAACAGGAACTCTGCCACAAGATGGTAGAAACTATTTGCCTCCACATTTAAGCTAAGCAGTTTATCTCCAAGTTATTCATGAGCCCATGCTAAATGATCAGTGTAGGTTAAACACTACAACCTGTACAGGAAGGTGGCAGATACATTCTGATAAACATATATGTTCATGTTTTTATATCTAAACCCTACAAAAAGAAAGGATGCATCTTCTTCAAACAGAATAATTTAATGTCTGAGAGGATTTTTAAAATACAAGTCCTCTTGTGAGCGATATTGTTCCTCTTTATGTGCTTAGCTATGTGTATAAGACTGATTTCTTATTTACAACCTTTTATTTTTAAAGTGGAGATCATATAAATCTATATTATTTCCTGAGCCAAAAATTTGGGTACAAGGTCTGACAAATGTTGTTGGGTTTTTTTTCTAATTTTTTAATTCATGTAAACTATAATAGTTGCGAATGCATAAGAATTAAATTCCACTTGGCTATACATTTAATGAAGCACCTAGAGAAAATTAATAAATATATGAAATTGAAAAAGGCCTAGAGAATCTGGGCACCATGGTAGAAAACCACAAGTAATGCCGCCTTCATTTCATTTTCCAGGCTTTTCCACAGCAAAGCTCATGGTCCAGCTCACACACACTTTCAAACAGAAATGATTTCAAAGGAAAATGGCCCACCATCTTTCCTATATCCTGTGATAAACTATAGTTCTAGAGAAAGCAGGATTTGCTCACACAATTGGAGTTGTCAGAAACATTTTCTTCAGCTTTTTATTACCAAACAAGATGGAGTCACACTCAGAAATGTGTTCTGCCGGCGGAAGCTAGTTTTTCCTTCTGGTTGGTTTATAAGCTGTCCTGAAGATGGCGCCACATACTTAGCTATCTTAAGACCCGTATCATTTTGTGATTCCTTCTGAAACTACTAAAATCCTAAACAGCTACACAGATTTACAGAAAGATCTGTAGGATATGCTACATTGAAATGCTATTCCCATATTAAAGTGTAAAGATTAATCTAAGTCACTCAAGAAGTAATCTGATTATATCATACTTAATTTTTCAGTTAGAAAAAGGAATTACAGAAAAAAATACAGCAAATACAATTTGAGTCACATCAGTGGTATGTTCTGAAAGCCAAAGTCCATCCCTGACCTTGTTCTTTCTCCTTTGTCCCTATTCGCAGTGCATGGAACCACCATCCATCAAGTTACCAGAGCCAGAAACCTGAAGGCACCTTTGATCCTTCTCTCTACTTTAAACTTCCCCAGCAGCATCCCTACATCCAATCAATCACCCAGTCCTAGCTATTCTAGTCCATAAATGTCTCTCGAAAGTGCACATGTCCCTCCATTTTCTCTGCTACCAGTGACATTCAAAAGCACTGTCACCTCGTCACCGCACCATCGCAGCAGTGTTACCCATTTCCCCTTTATCACAGCTTCCTCCTCCCAGTCTGCTCCTCACTCGGCGTCATCTAGTGTGATCTCTCAGAAGACAGACCTAATCATGAAACCTCCTGTCTACAGTCTTCCATGGCTCCCTAATGCTCTCAGGTAAAGTCTGAACTCTTACATAGCCTACGATGTTTTTATAATCCAGCCGCTCCCCTCTCATTTTTCCAGCTTCATCTTGCAATAATGTCCCACTTGTTCTTTTGCCTTAATCATAATCAAGTCCTTTTCAATTCCAGTGTGCTCACCTCAGAGCTGTTTATTCTTACTGCTTTTGCTTGTGCCCCTAACCAACAGCTGCAACTCACCCCTCCCCACAAACCGAGCCATCTACACCTCTATCTATATAACTTGTACTCATCCTACAAGTCTCAGCATAAATATCACCTCTTCATGGAATGGACTTCTGGAGTACATTATGACCCAGCATACTATAATTCCATAACATCCTGTACTTTCCTAGTCATCTCATTTTCCTAGTTTTATCATAATTATTCATGTATTTTTATCTCTGCTGGATTATAAACTCTGTGAAAACAGGGACAGTGTCTGTGCTTACATAACATTCTTGCAATGACCTTATAGGGTCTTCCATCATCTGCCTCCCACACCTTTGGTGAGAGGCCAGAGTTACCAGTCTTGTTAAAAATGACTCCACCTGGGCAGATCCTGGGGTAATGGTTCCTTAATGTTCTATTAATTGACAAGACACTCAGAGAAAAACTTATTCCTGCAAGTCACTAGGGCACTTTTTATGTTGATTTATGGATTTGCCTGGCTGTATAGCCAGCTTGATCATCTGGGTAGAAATGTGAGGTTTCTAAAGCCAAACCAGCTGTTCAGTTAGATGGAGCCCAATTTCCTAAGCAGGAAATGGCAAAGAAGAATCAGGTTAAATGACTGAAATATGGGTATACAGTCATTCTGTAAAATTCCAACACCTTGCAATGATCAGCAACTCCAGGGAAAAACAACATTCAGTCTCACAATATGTGAGGCTGATTCATGGCTAATGATTTATCATGGATGTTTGATTCAACTTCCATCTTCAGTTATGAGATGAGCAAACAGATGCTCACTACCCTCGAATTTCAAGGGAATATCATATTGCAACTGCAATTGAGCATGGTTTCCATATGAACACATGAAATATTGTTATAGAGAAACTGAAAATGATCATTTATAATACAAAATAGAACTAAAAGTAAATATCTTATACCAAAATTTGAATTTTTGACAGAAGATAAATATCCTGGTTAATGAAAGCAAAAGAAAAGGAGAAACTCCAATGCTACATTTGATTGGGAGTGTAAGTATAAGATTTGAAAAAGCAGCTTGTGCCATTTCATCATTACAAAATAACACAAGACTTGTCAACAAAAAGGGAATTGTGTGTGCAACCATGAGAAAAGGAGGCTGAAGAGGCTATTACTTAGTTATGCATTCTAACGATGGTGAGGATTTGGGTTACAATTAGGCTATAAATGGACTAGTCAAGAAAGGAACAGTAGCAGTCATAAATTACGTATTCCTGGAATGAAGTTCAACAGAAAAGATAAAGAAAGTCTACATGGTAATGTAATTAAAATAGGCATCTAGATCATCAGAAACAAAAGGAAAAGAGAAGAGATGTAGAACTAGAAAAGATGACTTCCAGAAGAACTTCCCATAATTAGAAAAGTTCAGGGTGAAAAAGTAGATTATGGTCAGGATTCAAAAGAAAGAGTGAAAAAGTGGCCAAGGAATGGATGAAATTATATAAACTCAGCTCTGTAATTATTATCTTCATTGAACAAGGCTGATCTTTGGAATTTGTTAAAGAGATTATATTTTCAAAGTTTCTTCAAATTAACAGAAATATGAAGACCCCACAGAATGAATAGACCTTCTGGAAAAGCAGTGTTCCTTAAAAATCCCAGAGGAAATTCCACTTAACAGAAGTTTAAATGATAAAAGTAGGACCAAAATTAATGACAGGGAAATTTACAGTTATTCCTATTTGGTCTTGGAAGTGATTTGCCTATACCTCGATCAGAATAAAATAGCATATATAAGTCCCAAGCTTTGTTCAAAGACAAACTGATTGGAAAGAAGTAGTAAATCTAGGAAAAAATTGCCTACCTGGTCCTGTGTCGAAAAAACTTACCCTTATATTGATCCAATTTTCCAAAAAAAAAAATCTACAGAGGATTTTGAACTGGAATGTAAATTTGTCAATTTTACCAAATGAATAGGCAACAATTGAACATTAGGTTTTTGAAAGGAAGCTTGAGTCAGCATCATTTGGGGAAGCTAGGGAAGAATTGATAGGTTATCTGGCAAATATTTTCAAAACAAACTTCATTCCCTTGAGGACATTTTTGAAGGGGTCCAAACAGGACAAGCAGGGGCCTGGGCTTCGTAATTTCAGCCTTACACTTCCTTGCTCTGCTGAATGCCAGCCTTGCTGGTCTGGTGTTTTTATTTATGTTTTTGTTTGGGTTGGCTGGCTTTTCCTAAACAGGAAACTGGGAAGTAGGCTCAATAAGTCTTTCAATTGTGACATTATTTTTTTGAAAACAATGCATATTCTAATGCTTTTACTTGAGTCACAACTTTTTAGAAGCTGTTTATTACAGCTACTTAACTTATGCATGACTTTGCTATGTTTTCATCACCATTTGGGGAAAGTTATTCAGAGAGAATGAACTAAGAGTTTTCGTACTTGCACTCTTAAAAAGAAAAGTTGTGTGTAGTTGGCACTTATGGCATTGTGCTGCAAAGAACTGAGATTTTTTCATGAAAAAGAAATCTCTTCCTGCAGTGTTTATGATGTGTTCCATGTGCATGAGATTTTATGCCAGAGCAAAGACCAGCTCCATGCTATCCTACAACAGCATTTCATGCATCACCACGCCAGATGAGCTATTACAAGAAATACATAAAATGTTCCAGAACAGCAAATTAAATTTCTTTGTGTTTCATAATCGGATCTAGCACACTATATTCTTTCTGGAAGAAAATGTTTCTCGGTCAATCAACTCTCAATTCTTGTGTCATATTTGGGGTCATTTTCATCCATAGAAAGCCCCTGAAAAGTCAGCAGGAAGGCCTGACCCTGGTGATAAACATTGTATAAAGTGCTGTGCTATTTGGGCCTGATGAGTTCTAAATCACCCTTTAACATGAGCCACTCTTTAACATAATCTTCTTCTGGAATCCTGCAAGGTGAAAAGTTCAAACACAACAAGAAATAAATATGACTGCATATAGACTCTCTGGTTCTCAAAAACAAAATTCACAAGCAAACTGTAAAAATAAGACTACCTGCAAGAAATTTTTATTTCTAATTACAGATGTGCTACTCCTTTAGCTCCTTATAATTTACATCGCAAAATTTATTAGTCCTTCCAGGAATTTAACGGCATTTTCTGGCATAGAGGAAGGCTGTTTAAACTTTCAAGAACACTAGTGTAGTAACATTGAACCTAAGATAAGTCAAGTTACCCACTGACAAATCATCACCAAAAAATATGAATATTTTCATTTTACTTTCCAAAGTCTCATGAGAATTTTTGTTGAAAATCTTCTTTTTACTGAAACAGATGGAGCTAAATATTTTAGCAATGAACAATTTTGTGTTTCTTTGTTTCTTTTTCTCTCAAGGATTTTTTCTTTAAGAAGGAAAATACATTTTTAGTCTACTCAGAATTAAGAGTTAGTAGAAAAAGCAGAGGATGCTCTTCAAATGTCACTGAAGTTGCACTTCTATAGCATAGTGTTCCTTATGTTTAGGGCAGGTAAACCGTTTTAGTCATTCCTTCTTGCTGGTACCCAAGAGTGCTAAAATGTTCAAAGTCACTGAAGTCACCTTGCTTAGCTCAAAAAATTCTCTTAGGTTCTATATCTTCTCCTGTTTCAACTTTTCCTGGTCCTTCCTGGCTGCCCCCATGCGTATCTCATGGCCGCCCTGGCATTGTTACACTCCATCTGAGATGCTGTCGATGGCCTGGCCATCACCTCCAGGACCTTGCCACTCACTGTAGGATGTGCTGGCCAGATTTGAGCTGCCAGCATCTGTATCTCATTGCAAAGCTTACTCTGCCTATGTGCGTGGGAGTAGCCCTCACTAATGACTGACAGAAAATTGTTGTATAAAATTTAAAATATCTTACACTTTTATTTGTCAGTTACAACTCAGTAAAACTGGAAGAGAAAAACGAAATTGGTATATACATATTCCAACTCCTCACACCTGACACTCAGGCATGAGGCATGTCTTCTACAATTGTTCCATCAATTCTCCATCGATATTAAGCTCCAGTTACCCACAGTAGTAATTACCTGACAACACATCCTTTATTAACTTCCTTTATTTTCCTGTATCACTTCTCTGCTCCCCGACCTATGTTTCCTGGATAATCTCCCAAATAACCACCTTGTCTTTTTTCAGAGCCTGCTTTTAGGAAAACTTAATCAAGATATTATCACTGGATCTCTTTCTTTCTTACTTGCTTTCAGCCTATATTCAAGTGATATCATACACCATGTCCAAACCAGGCAGCTGGATAACATCCCAGCTCCAGCACCCTGAGTCCCTGCATATCTTGAGGCAAGGTTGAGAATGAGGTGTTATGTTTGTGCTTGGAAGCTATGGTTTGCATGCAATATACTTCTATTACATCTTTATTTCCCTAGATGAATTGATCTGCTATACTTATATGCCGATGATTTATAAATCTGTGTCTGCAGGCCAGAGCTCTTTCTCTTAATTTTGAACATGTATATTGAATGGCTTACTTGTCACTTGGATATACCCACACCCATCACACTTAGCATAAACAATCTTTAGCCCAACAAACTTCTTTTTAACCCTGCTCCATCTCCAAGCTTTCCTGTACCATTTATCCAATTGCTTAACTCAGAAACCAGAGAAAAGCCTTGACAACTCTAATTTAATCCAATATCAAAAAAGCTCACATTCAGCTACAAGTACAGTAAGTCCTCACTTATGTCATCCATAGGTTCTGTGACATTAAGCAAAAAAGAAACAATTTTACTATAGGCTAATTGATAGAAGCAAGAGTTAAGTTTCTACAACATCTCATTAACGTTACAATAAAACAACATTGAATGAAACAGCATTATTCAAGGACCTGCTATAGTAGAAAACTCAATTGACGCATCCTTTATTAACAGCAGCTTAATGATGTTGCTTTATTTTTCTCACAAAACAAGTAGGTTCAAGATAGGGGGTTATGGTGTTGATTCAGTAACTTAAAAATGTCCAGCAACATTCTTGCTATTCAGTTGGTGTTTCCTAATGAGCTGCATCATTTTCTCTTACAAGGAAAACAGAAGTAGATAGCAATAGCAGTAGCCTTGAGTCCCTTCCACTAGGAAACAAAGCTTTCCCCAAAGAACCTTCCAGCAGACTTCTCTTTATGGCTCATTTGTCAAAACAGACCAGATGACTGACTGCCCCCAGCTACAAGGGAGAATTGAAAAAGCAGAGAAAAGAATTGCTATGATTGGATTCCCCCAGTCAAGATCCATTGACTCGAGATGGGCAACATTGGCACTTCAAAAAAACAAAACAAAACAAAACAAAACAAAAACAAGGAATAAAATGAAAATAATTATTGAGTAATCTGCAACATCTGCAACAAATTCCATCCTCTTTCCAATCAAATATCAAGTTGGGTCTACAGGCATATCTTATTTTATGTCTTATTTTATTGCATTTCATTTTATTGTGCTTCACAGATGTTGCAATTTTTTACAAATTGAAGGCAAGACCCTCTGCCAGCAAAAAGATTACAACCTGCCTTATTTTGATGCTAACTTCATTGCAGTGGTCTGGAACCAAGCCTACAATATCTCCAAGGTATGCCTATACTCTACCCTTTAAATATCTCTAAAAATGAGTCTACTTTACTGCTGACCCCACATTAGTGTAAACTGCTATTATCTATGCTAAGGACAACAGCAAGACTCCTGCTAATCGTTTCTCTGCTTTAAGTCATAGTTACTTCTTTCCAATCTCTTCTCCAATTTTATCCAGAGTAATCTTTCATAAAGGTAAGTCTGAACTTGTTAATCATTTGTCTTGAAACACTTTAGTGGCAAATACCAGGCTATTTCTTTCCTCTGGCTCATCTTTATCCCTTCTGCTTAGTACTTGCTTCACCAGCCACTCCACCGTACTCATATTTATCTAATTCCTAATCATTTTCTAAGATTTTCTCTCATTCTTCTCATCATGTCCCTTATCTCCTGGCTAAATAGGTATACTTTTTCTGTGTTCTCAAATTATATATTTGTATCATATAATTATTCTGTATAATAAAATATAGTGTTATCATTGTCTCATATCATTGTCATCACCATTAAACAATTCCTTTAAAAGTAAAATGTTCATTTCATTCACTTCCAGATCTGCATCACCCAGCACAATATCTGGCACATAAGAGTTCAAATAATGCTTGTTGATAAACAGATGAATATTTGTATATTGTTGTTAATTGGAAAAGTTATGTAGTAATTATTTCTGTAGACACTAGTAATAAAAGAACAAATAAGAAAGAGATAGCATAACAAAATTATCAAGAGTATGGATTCTGGATCTCTACAGACTAGCTCCATAAGGTGAGTTCTGTGAAGTCAATCCTTCTGTGCAAATTTCCTAATATGTAAAATGTGAATAATGGTAAAACTTAACTTGAAAGCTTGTTTTAAATTTCTTAAGTTAATGTTTGCAATTATATGTAATGTATAGACTAATACCTGACACATGGTGAATGTTACAAAAGTTTTTAAAATAAGTGAATAAGACAGTCACAATTTCCTGTCCCCACAGAACTTATAGTATAGGTCAGCACTGTCCAGTAGAAATATAAGATGAGCCACATAGCATATAATTTGAATTTTTTTTGTAGCCACATTAAAAGTAATTGGATTACAAGTAAAATTAATGTGAAGAATCTATTTAAACCAATATACCAGAATATTGTCATTTTAATATGTAATCAATATAAAAAGTTAATGAGATATTTTGCATTCTTTATTTTGTACTAAGTCTTTGAAATCAGAGAATATTTTGTACTTATACCACATCTCAACTCAGATGCTTAATTTTCATATGTATTGAACCTGTATTTAGATCTATATTTAGATTTCATAAAATTATAGTTGAAAAAGTAAGCTTACATATCCATATTTGTTGCAAATATACTTAATAATTTTAAAAATGATTTAAATATCATTTTAAATTTAAATTTATTTTAAAATGTGTAAGTAGTTATAATTATATATTATTTATTTATTTAAATATATTTAAATATTTATTATTTATAATTATTAAAATATAAATTAGGAGCTTATTTTCTCATACTAGTTGCATTTTAGTGTTCAAGAGCCACATACTAGACAACGCAGAACTAAAGAAAAATACGGCATGTTACAGACTGTGATTAAGTGCTACGCTAAAGCAAGAATATAGTGCTCTGGGAGCACATGTTAAGGGTGCCGACATAGCTTGGGCAGACAGTATTTATCAATGAAATTTTCCTGGAGAAAATGCTATCTATCCTGAGACCTCAAGGATGAGCAGAAGTTAGCTAGGCGATGAGAAAGAGCATCTGACAAAAGGATTGGTGTTGGGAATGAAGGAAAATGTAGCATTTTCACAAACCTGAACATATTTCAGAGTGACAAATACAGAGTGTGTATGTATGTGTATGTATGTGTAAGTGAGGAATGGGTTAGAAGGGAAGAGATGGAAAAGGAAGCAGTTGAGAGGGAATGCCAGAAAAGTACACAAGGGAGGAAATCATGACAGATTTCTTGAGATATATGAAGGAGGCCAGATTATCCTGGAGGATTTAAACAGGATAGTGGCATGATTATCATATATTTATTAAAGATCATTCTGACTACAATATGAAAAAAGTTTAGAAGACAAAAAGTGATGACTTGCATATTATGTCCATTAGGATGGCTACGATCTAAAAAACAAGCAAACAAACAGAAAATAACAAATATTGGTGAGGATGTGCAAAATTAAAACCCATGGACTCTGTTGGCTAGAATGTAAAATAATCCAACCACTATTTAAAAAAAAACAGTATGAATGTTCCTCAAAAAATTAAATTAGAAGTATCATATGATCCAGCAATTCCACTACTGGGTATATACCCAAAAGAATTGAAAGCAAGGTCCCAAAGAGATATTTGTATGGTCATGTTCATAGCTGCATTATTCACAAGAGTTAAAACAGGGAAGAAACCCAAATGTCCATTGATGGATATATGGATATATATATCTATATATATATAGATATATAGATATATAGATATAGATATAGATATAGATAATATTATTTAGACTTAAAAAGGGAGGAAATTCAGACACATGTTGCAACATAGATGAGGACATAATGCAGAATGAAATAAGCCAGTCACAAAAAGACGAATACTTAGTGATTCCACTCATATGCGATATCTAGATTAGTCACAATAATAAAGACCGAAAGTAGAATGGTAGCTGCAAGGAGATGGAAAAAGAGAAAATGGAGAGTTATTGTTTAATGGGTAAGGAATTTCAGTTTTGAAAGATAAAAAGAGTTCTAAAAATAAATTGTAGTGATGGTTGCAAAACAATTTGAATGTACTTAATGTTACTTAAAAATGGTTAAGATGGACTGTACACTTAAAAATGGTTAAGATGGTAAATTTTATGTTATAGGTTACCACAATAAAAAAAAAAATGATCGAGCATCAAGTTAAAAGAGGTTATCCCTGTGATGCAGTCAAGAAATAAAGATGGGAGCTGAAATGGGGTAAGAGAAATATGGACCTAAAGAAGTGGGTTGATTTCAATGATATCCGGAGTATGATTAACAATTCATTGGTGATTGATTTTAGTCAAATTGTAAGGAAGAGTCAGGAGTCAAGCCATGTCCTAAGTTTCTAGCGTGAAAAACTGGGGTAGACAGTGATGATGTTCACTGAGACAGGGAAAAAGAGGAGGCATAGATTTGCCTGGGACTGGGGGTGAAGGGAAGTAAGGGATTCTCCTTCACACACTGATTTTCTGGTGCTTGCAGCGATCCAAGGGATATTGTCCACCAAAGAGTTGGGACATCGGGTCATAATTTCTGGAGATGGATCTCGAAGCCATTCTCATCTGGAGATAATTAAAATTACAGGAGTGGGGCATTACCAAGAGTTCGTACCATAGACTTTCACAGTTTGTCTGCCAGCACATTTCCCTTGGTTTTGAGTATGTTGCACTTCCTCACCAACAGTCCATATGATTTTAAATGGGGGGTGTCCCTCTCTGACCCCAAGGATAGAACATGAAACCCAGGGAGAAGACCTGGCCACAGTGACCTGGGATGTAGGAGTGGCAGCCCAAGCTAGTAAAACAAGTGGGCATCTAAGGACTTGAACAGGGGCTACTGAAAATAAAAAGGCCTCCTCCTCTTGATTCTGTTGAACTAGAACCTGGAAAAATATGATATCAAAGCTATTGCAGCCATCTTGCTACCACCAGAGTGACGGTCACTGGAGGCCATCACACAGAGTGTGAGAAGGTAACCATCACATAGAATTGAGATTTAAAATAATAAAAAACAACTGGGGTTTTTTTTATGTCACTTTAGCCCTGAACCCAGGAAAGCCTGAAGCAAGACCTAACCATTACATGAGCTTGAAAAATGCTTTTGTTTTTCTTAAGCCTGTTTGAGTTGCATTTTCTGTATCTGCATCATAATGTGTAAAGATAGTCCTCACTTTGCATGTTAGTGCAGGATGGTAAAAATGGCCTGCAAGCTGAAAAGTGCGGTGATCTTAATCAATAGGAAGAATTGCAAGTGGGTGGGACCTTTAGGGCTTCCAGCATTTTGTCTTTTGTTCTTTCAGTGTTGTGAAGTATCTCTGTGATTTACAACCGCTTTCCTTCTTTATGTTGTTGCATTGCCCTTCATGAAGATCCTGTGCCTGCATGTCTGGAGTCTCTTGAACAACGACTCTATCAGCATCCCCACAGTCAGCTATTTCTTCTTAACTCTATTTATATTCTATTGGAATTCTGCAAAATCTTGCCAATTTCTGAAGCAACGAAATCAACATTTACTGTCAGTAAAGGTTCTTCCACAGTCTTCTTGTAATTACTGTTTTCTTTCAACACAGCACCTAATTTAAATGTTTAGTCTAAATGCTCTTTAAACTGATTGGATTGTTTTTTTTATTGTAGTCTTCACTTCAAAGTAGAAGTAAACGCTCCATTTTTACCATTAGCAGCTTTCTGTTCTGAGTGCAATTCAAACTAAATAATGTTAAAGCCACTTTATCTTGTTTTTAATTCATTGGACTTTTTCAGTATCGTTCGTTCAGTGGTCTCAGCTTTGTTCTGCTCTATCATTTTAAAATCTCCAGATCACATCCAATTTCACTTCCAGCATTGCCACTTTTTTTTTTTTGCTGTAGTTTCATTTATTCCTATTATTAATTTTTATAAAATATCACATGGGTTTATCACTGAGAAGCAAGGAGGCATCACATATACACATTTGTGGTCTGCGAATGAACTGAGTGATGTACAATGGCCAATAACACAAACTTTGAAAGAAATGATCTGTTATTTATGTAGGAATTTGTGGAGCTAGCTATAAACTTTATACTTTATGCAATTACTCAGTTATTATAATGTGTGACTGAACTAGGATTATGTTTTGGGGGGACTGGTATTAATTAACTAAACCGTAGTAAGTTGAATTTGTATATTTTAGAACTATTCAAAGCAATGACTGCCTTACTCCCTCAGGTAGAAATTATGTAAGGAGAAAATGGAAGAAAGCTTGGGGATAACCCTGAGGAAAATCAAGATTTAAGGATGGCCAAAGAAAAGAAATCAGCACAATAACTCATCAAGAGTGGCCAGAGAGGGAGGAGGAAAACCAGAAGCATGTGGTATCACACAAGCCAAGAAAGGAGATATTATAATTGTATCTTCCATTTCTTTAAATCGTGATATAATTCTCATCCCATAAAATTCACCAGTTTAAGGTATACAATCCAGTGGGTTTTAGTATATTCACAAGGTTGTACAACCATTACCGTTATCTAATTTCAGAATAGTTTCACCACTACCCCAAAAAAACCCTGTGCCCATTAGCAGCCACTTCCCATTCTCCCCTCTTGCCAACTTCTGAAAACTACTAATCTGCATTCTGTTTCTATGGATATAAAATAATCTGGACATTTCATATAAATGGAAATATACAACATATCCCTTCTGCATCTGACTCTTTTCATTTAGTATAGGTTTTCAAGGTTTATTCATGTTGTAACATTTATTAGTACTTATTACTTTTTATGGCGGAATAATATTTTGTGTGTGGATACACCACACTTATTTATCTATTCATTAAATGATGGACACTTGAGCTGTTTCTACTTTTTGGCTATTATGAATAATGTTGCTATAATCATTTGTGTAAAATGATCATTTATGTGTGAACACATATTTTCAGTTTTCTTGGGGATATACCTAGGAGTAGAATTACTGGGCCATATGGTAACTCTTTTTGAGAAACTGCCAGATTGTTTCTATAGTGGTTATACCACTTTATAGTCACAAGCAAAGCAGTAGGGTTCTTTCATTTCTTTTTAAAAAATCTTACTTACGAAAATTTCGTCTCATTTTATTCTTCTTGTCTAGTTTCTCATTTTATTTCACCAAGCACATTTCCTTTTTGCATCTTTGACTTCTGTATCCCACATTTGTTAAAGTTGCCTTTTAAATATGCAAATAACAAATTTTCTTACTACTACAAATCATCCATAGCTTCTTTATCCCATACTGCATAGGATTGATTTAAACTATGCAGAGCATAAGGTCTGTCACGTATCTCAAATCATTTGCCCAAGCTATTTGTAACCACCAAAAGCATTTCCAAAGTCTGTTAAATATGGACAAGAACCCTGACTTTATTTACCTTCCTGTCCTTTTCAATTGATTTAATCCAATTTAATAATTTTTGGATGAAAAATTTGCATAATCATCTTAGTGGTAAGTGATACAAAATGAAACAAAGTGCCTTTTACTTTGAAAGAAATATCTCGATGTACCCCCCACTCCAGTGGACCTTCAGACTTTTCACTGTGTCAGGATCCTAAATTTTCCTCACATTTATTTCCCATCTTCTGGCATGCATGAATCTCTTTAATGCATGTAGGGTGTCTGTCCCTTCCCACATTCTGCATCTATCAACATAGTGCTATTGATGTAGTGGACCAGCATGATGTTCTGCAGAATGGTGCAATGATCAAAGTCCTCAAAGTCTAAATTATCACATATACCTGAAATGGAATGCGTTAAAGCAAGCTGCTTCTGGTGCTCTCTGCTTATTGGAATAAAGAAAAGAACATTGTCAGAACAACAACAGAATATCAGGTATCAGCACTGTGTTAAATTACTCAACTGAAGAGAACATGTGTAATAGCACCTGCGTTCAAAACCATCACTTGTTTAAATTTACAGTAATTCACAGAGATTCTCCAAGACCCATCTGTCCATCTGCACAAACCAAAGGAAAAAAAAATTTTTTTAATGGGGATATGACAGAAATCACTACATGTATTTGTTAGCATATGGGTTCATTTACTGGAAGAGATCTAGAATAATACCGACATAAACAAGACAAATATTTATTTCTCACTAAATTAAGGTTCTTGTATAAGCAGACGAGAGCTGGTATGTGGTTCTATCAGTGACCCATTTCTTTCTATCTTGTTCTCACGTTGTTGCTGAGGTGGTGTATTCCAGCTGGCACAGAGGAGACAAAGAGAGGAGTAGGCATATCACTTCATTATAATGGCAAGGTTTAGAAATTGCTCTCATCGCTCTCACTCACATCCCTTTGGCCAAAATTCAGTCACATTGCCATACATAAATAGCTACAATATGGTAGGAAAATACAGACCTTTTCCGAGTGGCTATTTTCCTAGATAAAATTTGGAGATATTTCTTCTATGATAGAAAAGAGGAACACAGCTAGTAGCTGCTGCCATATTACTTTACACTTTTCAAACCTCTGATGCTGGACTAATCTCTGCAATTCCCGCGGTATACAGCTTTACTTTGGGTAAGGACAGGAAGCTCAAGGTGTTTTATTTGGTCCTTTGTGGCACAAAAAAAATCCTCATTTTGGGTGTCAGGAAGCCAGACTATATATTTAGTCATTTGTATATGCAGGAAATGTGGTAACAACTGCAGTATGGGTTTGTAGACCTACAGGTACCACTATAGCAGAATTAGGCCCAGAAATCCAATTGTCATCTCACCTTCATATGCCCCCATTTTGTCAGGTAGATCATAGTAACCTCCTGGACTGCGTTACTTCAGAGACAGGGTACAATAATTCCCCAAAGATCCAGCTATTTCTTTTTCCAATTACGCAGTAACTTTTAGAGAAGACTGAGAAAAAGATTTATGGGATGTGCTTGTGATGGTAACACAAGGACTTTCTTCAAGGTTGGCTGGCTTCCTGTATATTCAAAGAGCTGTGAGTTTGAAGATGGATTCAATTTTTGCAATTGGGTGAGCAGCCATTATAATATTATGAAGACTTGTGACAGACCTCTATTGGGTTTTATTGTTTAATTATTATTGTTGTTGTTGTTGTTATTGTTAATTTTATTATTATTACCTAATTCATTGCTAGGGATTCCATGAAAGGTTAAGATACTACCACAAATTTCTCTTTTTAATCACCCCAATCACCACCTCAGCTCTGCTGCACATTATGATAAAAATCCCACTTGATCTCTGATTCTTATATGATGCTCCCTGGCCTGTCACCCTAGAAACCCATTATCACAATTGCCATCAGGGATCCAAGTTCAATAATAGCATCACTCTCCTTCCTTCCCAGCCTGGAAAGGAAATTTTTTTTAAAGATGCCGTTGGTCCCAAAGCAATGCACACATGTTAGTCATAGCTAGGCTCTGTCAGGAGGTGAGAAAGAAAGTGGTACTAATTCACTCTAACCTTCTCTGTTTAAAGCTTTAGGTTGCTTTTTCTCTATCATATCAGGAAATCTTTTGTATTTCAGCTTTATGCCACAGAGATCATTTCCGAATGTACATTTCAGTCAGTCCCTGAGCAAACAATGAGAATTATTTCCAGGGGCTTCGGCAGCACATTGAACCCAGAATTACTAATAATTTCAACAGTATCCATAAATTCAGCCTGAACTAAAGTAATGTTTTATCCTGCCTAGACTAATATGTACAGAATCTATCCCCACTTCTTTCCCCCTCGTTTAGGGACATAATGAACAAAATTTTGCCATTATTTACTAGCCTTCTCCCAAATGTGTCATTGCTCTTGTATCATCTGAGCCCTACTGGGGTCTCACACCAGACATAGGCTGGTGGCAGTGAGGAGTGTGAGAAGTGTGGCATGAAGAGAAATTCCATTCTTTTGCAAGTTGAAGTAAGACTTCAACTTGGTCAGCTTCACTGGATACAGCAGGAAGAGGAGCCATACATTGGACATATGTTGGACAAGGAAGCTCTCAGTGTAATTTGAGTGTTCAGAGTAGCTGGAATCATCTAAATGTCCCAGATGTTGCCATTACGATTCTCAGTCTTTGCTCTTTTACAAGAGATCTGAGGATAGTCGTGGTGGAGTACTGGGGATATTTAGTGGTTCTCAAATGTGAGCATGTATCAGTATCATGTGGAGAGCTTCTGAGATCATAATTTCTGGGTACCCGGCCCCAGAGTTTCTGTTTTAGTAGTTCTAGAATGAGGCCCAACATTTTTCTTTTCAACAAGTGCCCACTTGTTGCTCATGCAGCTGATCCATGGACCACATTTTGAGCACTACTGCATTACCTCGTAATTCGGCAACCTGCATTTGGTATCTGGCTATTTCATTTCTGTAGTTATAAGTGATTGGAGTTTCTTTTAGAGAAATCAGAAATTTCTTAGCTTTTTGACTGTGTCTTGAGGAAGTTATGTTCTGTTTTTAAAGTTAGTCACTGTACTTAATGGCAGACAGCCCACCTCTAAACACCTTATATACCTGTGCTCCTATAACGGTCCACTGCAGCAGTGACTCAATCCAGCACTTTATGCCAGGTGACCACAGGTGATAAGTTAACCAAGTAATCTATTGCTGAGTGCCATGGATTGCTGTCATCTTCTCTTTTAATAGCTTTAACCCAATTATATATTTTTTAAATCAACTGATCACATATTCCCCACCTTCTTGATGTTCTGTTGCCCATAAACCATTCTGCTACCAAATGCTAAACAGAAAAGAGTTCTTAATTATAGACAGTGTAATCAACTCTCTCTAGAATCTGTACAAATGGATTTCTTGATAGGTATAAATAATTCATGGAAATGTTTGGAGGCCTGAAATAACAGAATCTAGCCTGACATTCCGGGTGTGATATCCAAAATTATATCACATTAGTAGGCTATCAAGAAAACTACTGCTGGTCTAGAGTCAGGAAGCTGACTAATTAAAAAGCCACCACTGCATCTGCTGGCTTCCAGACCTTGCACCAGAATTTGTGCCAGCCAAATAAATCCCCTGTCCTCTTAATCCTCTATGTCACTTGGTTTTATTTCATTATTATCATTATTATTATTTTAACATCTATAGCATCCGGTCTTTCTAGGTGGTTTCCTACCCAAGTACTAACCAGGCCCAACCCTGCTTAGCTTCCCAGATCAGATGAGATTGGGCACATTCAGGGTGGCATGGCTGTAGTCTATAACTTAGTTTTATTTATTTATTTTCCCCTCTTTAATTCCTACCCCCCTCCCCCACCACCACCTACGTTCACCCCTGACCTATGGATGTTGCCACTTCCCCTTAAGAACTGGATCTCCGAAGGTGGGGAGTCTCCTCCCACACACTTGAGGTATGTACCTGGGGCCTGTGCACACATGGGGTATGGTCTGTGGCTCCACCTGGGCCATGAACCCCAGGACCTTCTGCGTGTAAAGCAGACATGAAAACCACTACACTATGGAGCCACCCCCATAACTTGGTTTTAAAGCAAAGTCTAATACATTTGATTAGCAAAACATATACCACATCTAGGGAATACAAGAAATATTTTAAATTTATTAATTTGTGATAGCTTTCCAGCCTTTCTAGAAAAGCATGCACAAAAGAAATTAGATTGGGTACTAAGAGAACCAATGCACAGTATCTGCTCCCGTTAGAAAGCACAGTATGTATTTCGTATGATTGTGCATGGGGGGCCAAAATGATATAGAAATGGAGAGGATCATAATGCTGAAAGGGAAGTGAACCCAGAAGATCATAAGCCACAAAGTTTCCCAAGATACTTGCTATTTTTCATTCTTAATAAATCAGTTAATCTGAATAAAAAGCAAAAGAGTTCCATCCCTTTTTAGATATATAACTTTGAACAAGTTATTTAACTTTTGTTTCCTCATCTATACAATATCAGTCATAATGAAAGTAATAATACTTATTCATGGCCCCCTTTTGAGGATTAAATGGCATAACTCTTCTAAAGCAATTTAGTACAATCCCGTAATACATAAATACTGTTTTCCTATTTACTATGAGGTGTAGTTATAGTTTTTAAATTCTTTAAACACTTATAATTATAGAATATTGATGGAAAGTTTCACTCGAACAGATATTTTTGATTAATGAGAACATCCAAAATCCCTAAGCAATCTGGAGAAAAATGAATTTTTTCATAATAGTATACCATTTAGCTATTGCTGCATGGCAAAATACCCCAAAACACAGTGGATTAAAGCAACAAATGTTTATTATTATTGTATCCATGGGCCAGCTGAACGTTCCCTCTGATCTAGGCTGAGTCTGTCAGGGTTCCCATGTAGCCCTCCTCTCTGTTTTCATGGTCCCTGGTACAGCAAGACCACATTGCTCCAAAATTAATAGTTTATAAGACTCTCTTCCCTGTGTACTAATATTGATGCTTGATTATACGCAGTGATTTGTAGATACTTATAATAAAAAAATAAGAAAGTAAAGCTGCCATATTGTTAATCCTATTGTTAAAACTCATTTAAAATATTTATAAATGTAGGTTTATAATCTTCAAATAGAAAAATGTTTATGTAACATATCTAGTTATTACCAGTGAAAGGATTCTATTTCACTGAAAACAGAAATAAGATAATTTGTCAGTTCAATTATAAATGTTAAAAAAAAACATTAAGTTCTCATAAGCTATGTACTGTAATTAGGCAAAACTTTCCCTAAACTAACAGTTTATTCAAACAGTCAAAAATAACTAAAGAAGTTATATATGAATTGAGGGAAGGCAAGGCCTTACTGACCAGATCAGGGACTACATAGGGAAAATATTCCAAGATGACACGCACACATATATGTGTGTAGAAAGGGGAGTGGATGGAGAATATTAGTGGGTATATATGTATGTGTAGAACTAAGAGATAGGAGCAGTTAATGAACAATATAAATGAGGACTACATCCAGTGTGCTTTCTGAAATAGACAACTTTTACAATATGGTTTCACAAAACTGACAATGTCTTTCCCCAGAGAAGGAAAAATGAACTTTATTTTTCTGCTTTTAAATTATGCATTTGATACATCTGTTTGTTAACTACCCAAATTGAAACCCATGTATATTATCTTTTGGAATCCTCCCATGTTTAGAAGCTAAAGAGATCGGCAATAAATTATGTATATTATTAAAAGATGTCAGTTACAGCTTTTTCCTTTGCCCTCTTCCCACCTCCATGTGAAATCTACTCCTTTATAAGTGTTTAGGCAATGACTATACCAATGAACAAGGGCTGAGTTGTAATTAAATAAAACAACTTTTCCAAATAAAAACAAAAAACTTCAATTCTTTGTTAAAGGCTAAAGTAGGGGCATGCTAAATAAGGATTACTTATTTTGAACTAGATATTGTCCAGAGCCCTTCACAAAGGACAAATTTTGGTGTAATTCTTGAATAATGAGCTTTTTATGAGAAAGGTTATATTATGATGTAGAATAATTTATCTGCATAATTTTCTCCAACCTGATTGATTCTCATCAATTAGTTTACTACAGAATTTGGATGGATGTAACTGACTTAATTATTGACTACCCATTTTTATTTCCAGAAAGACTCAGCAATTTATATTATATTTGTATTTATTGTTAAGGGTTTTTTTTTTTTTGTATCAGTTGAACCACTAAATATTAAGCTTAAAACTATTTTATTGAAACATAATTAGACCATGTTTTCACAAAACATAATTTATAAATATCCTTTGATATCCTTTCTCTGGTATGACATAGGAGCTAAAAGGTACAAACTTGGAAGTCTGGTAGATCTGAGCTAAAGTCCCAGTTCTGCCACTAGCTAGTGACATTGGACGTATTACCTGACCTGCATAAGCCTAATTCTCCTGAACTGTCAAATGAGAACTATCATAGTTGTTAATTCAGTGCACCTTTAATGTCTTAAGTGCTCAATAAATGTGTTCAGTTGTTCTATTTGCTTCGTAAAGTAGGCGATATTTTCAGACGGTAGTTATGGGTTAAAAAGTCCTTGTTGATTTAAATTAAATTCAGCATGCCATTTCTGAGAAGACCAATGGCATACACCCAAGGTTGTAAAGAATCATGATTTTTGATGGCCATTGAGTAATTTTTGTGAAACTAGGCTGTGTTTTCAGGGAAATCTGTCTAAATACCATGAAATATATTCTCTAACTTTGTTCATCTCCACAACTAGCATAGGCCAAGTACCATCATTTCTTGCTAGGTAAACTGCAAGAGACTCCCTTTACCTGGCACACCCATTCTGCAACTGGATTTCTATACAGTGGTTAAAACAATCTTCTCAAAAAATAAATCTCAACTTCAGTCTCATTCACACTCCTCCCAACAGCTCAAAGCTCTTCCATAGGAAGCAGGCTCTGGATCCTGTCTTTCTTTTTGCTACCTCACCCCTTACCATTAGTGCTACACTGAATGTTTTTCAGGTTCTTAAACTTCCTATGCACCTCTTGCCTCAGGGCCTTTATGTATATTCTTCCCACTGCCTGAAGGACTCTCCCCTAGATCAGTAATACCCTTCTCATTACCTTAGAGCTCTACTTACTTTGGGAAACAGCCCAGATCTGTCTCTTCCAGGTACCTTTGTCCTCAACTTTTATGGACTGGTGGGTTTTGTTTTTCTTTCCTGAAATTATCTCCAGTCAGATGGGTGCACATTCACTTGCAAGTGAATCTTATTAAAGTTTATCGCTTTCACCAGATAGGAAGCTTTGAGAAGGCAGAGACTAAAGTCTATTTCTACTTATTTCTGTATGCCTAGAATCTAGCAGCAGCACAATGCCTGGCACATAGTGGCACTCAATATAGATTCGCTGAATACATTTATTATTCAGTGAAGCAAGCAGTTTCTGAAAGGAGGGGAATGAAGAGACAAGCTCTACAAAAATCAACTAAAGCAAATTTAGAGCCTTTGCTTTTGCCTGGTCCAGACCCTACATAGCGTCCATATCCCAGTATTGTGAATAAACGTGAAAATTGAAGATTTTTTTCCCCAACAGAGATGATCCATTCTGTCCCCTAAAAGAGATGATCAATTCTGTCCATGGCAAGCCATATGAAGTAGAATCTAGGAGTGAATTCAAAGAGAAAAAAAACATACATATTTGACTTAATAGAGGGCTGCTTTTACAGTATATCTCCTCTTCTGAGTTAGTTGTTGTTCCTTGAAAAAAGTTCTCCACATCTAAGATTTAATAGATAAAAGAGCCAAAATATGCATGACCTTTTCCTTTCACCAAGCATCTGAAAAGCTTAGTAAATGATGACTAGAAAGAGCCTTCCTAGAGACTGTACCCTCTTTACCCTCTAGCCACATATACTGCCACCTTAGTACCAGTCTTGAAAGGAGGCAGAAAGACTGCATAGTATGCCTGCAGCAGAGCATGATGCCTTAGCATCCAAAATATACTTCCATTAGCCTTTATTCATCTTTGAATGTCAATATTAACTATTCATTTCTCTTTCTTTGTGTTCTGTGACTCTGCAAACACTCTAGGTATGAGCATCAGATAAAACATCTCTCTCTCTCTCTCTCTCTCTCTCTCTCTCTCTCAAAATGCATGAACGTATTTCTTTTAATGGTAGGCATAGACAAGAGAGAGTATAAAGATGCTAAGACCACCTGAGGAAACTTGAAAATATGTTACCAAGGGCAAGAAAATAAGGGCATATAAGGGTTTGGTAGGGGGCACAGAAGACACCTAGGTCTAATTTATAATCTTGGCAATATTGGTTATAATCTGCCTCATCAAATTAAACAGTTTTCAAAGAAAAGGAAAAGAGTTATGTAGAAGCTCTTATAGTTACCAATAGGGAGGGGAGAATTCACCTCACAGCTTCTTACCATATGCTAGGATGGATCGGGTGGTCAATTCCCTTGGAGATGGCTCTTAGCATTTAAACTTCTCCCCTTGATGTTTTTCTGGTCCCTTTTTTCCTTCCAGATCTAGCTTGCTTACCTAGAGAAAAGATAAGTCAATGAGTAGATGGGGTGACAGAATCTCCAGCTCACAAAGGAGGAAAGATTTTATAACCTAGGAAGTTGTTTTTAAACATCTAGTCCCTTTACAAGTAGATCCTTTGTTATAACATCATCATGTGCAAAATACCTAGAGCTTAGCATGTTTGTGTCATGTAGCTATGTGTGTATGGGCTTATTTATTTGTTTGTTTATTATTAAAGTCTAACCTAATCAGATTGTCTTAGTTGGGCCCCAAAAGTGGCTTGTCACTGAGTGAGAGTAATTCCCCATGGCAGGTGCTCTCAGCAGGTGGCTGCTCATGGTACCTACATTGGAAAGGTAGATTTAGTCAGAGATTTTATTTTAATATGAAATTTGTATTGCAGCCTGAGCCACTACTGGGTGATGTGCCAAAATTCATGTCTGCAGCATGATTTATTATGTGAAAATACCACAGAACTAATCAGTGGAGTTACTAATTAATACAAATCTGCATTTTTTGCATAAGCAATTAGTACAAGGAGAAAGCAGTGAAAGAGGAAGTTTGACTCCTTTAATCTCAGTGCCTATTCAAGTGGAAAGACCCATCAGGGCCAAACTCCAAGATCTATATTTGAAATTTCCCCCTTTGATTAGTTAAAGACATAAAAGGTCAAATTATCAATATTTAATTCATGTGAAAATGTATTTGTTAAAGAGGAAAGAAAACATTTTATTTAAAGAAGGTGAGACTGTAGGGGTGAATGCTTGAATAAAAATTATTACAGCAAAGTCTGAATAAAATTAGTAGGGATTCTAATTGCTTATAATAACAATGTTTGAAAATTAGATCAATAAATGGGGGAGGGGGGGTTCTAAGATGTTTAAATTACCAAAGGTTCTAGTTCTTCTCAGAGTCGCATCTCAAGTGAACTTTTTTCAATATATTTTAGATGTCATGTGTATTAAGATGTAATATTTTAAATCCAGTATGATTTAGAAAATTGTGTGGCTCCCTGTATTTGAGCAAATATTCCATTTAACTTTAGTTGGTTTGTTCCCCAATTAATTTAATAGAAATTATTTGTAATATGAAATAATTAGAGAGTTGATAAAATGATGATGATAGAAAAATATTTATATTATCAATAAAATGTACACTCCATGAAACAAAAACAAAATAAAAAAACATGTCTGAATATTTTATTCTTTTTGTGCACTGCAGTTCATTTTTGTCTTGAAGCTGTGTGGCAAATAAGTGCAAATATTAAAAGAATGACTATTTTTCTGAAAGTTATTCAATATATCACTTTGTTTCAAATTTACTAGCTCAAATTATCGTTTAAGCCCTTCTCCCACCCCTAAACCTGGATATCTAGGTTTCCAGGAAACTTATTCTGAAAAGAAGCTGGCTAACCAAATACAGATTTACAGGGCTGTCTGATTAAAAGTTCACATGTGGTGGTCAGTCATTTTGCGAAAGAAGGCCAACAGGAAAAATTGAAAGCTACTGGAAAGGGGGTGGTGTTGCTGAATCTTAATACTTAGAATTCCAAGGCCAGGGAATTGTCCAAGGTGCTGATACCTTGAAGAAGCCATTTCTCCTACAAACTATCTGGGGCTCTAAACCTGGCTTTCAGGGCTTCTCGCCTTCAGGAACTTGCCAGATCTTCTCCTCCAACTCCTACAGCCCCCGTTGTTCAGGAGATGTCCTGGTGCTGTCGGCGTGCCTCTTCTCTCCACACCCGCAGCTACACCTAGCTACAGAGGACTTTTGTTTGTTGCCTTCTAAGGCAAAGGTCGGCAAACACTGGGGCCCTGCGGTCCCCTTTAGACTGCAAACTGTTCCTCATTCCCAGAGAGATAGGTGTGCGTCCTCCGTTTAGGCTCCTCACTTGAGAGCAGGAGCTCCTAGAAACACACTCACACCTACACACACTTGCACTCACATAACTCACACTAACCCACACTCGCTGTCACAAATTTTTATACACATTAACAAACACGCTCAAATATTCATATACACACACCTGTTCACACAAAATCTCGCATATACTTACACACACACACTCAGATTCACACACATTTGTACACTTATGCACACAGTCACACACAGCCCATCTGACGCACGAAGCTTTGGGCAATCATATAAGTGACCTGCACCTGCCAATGCTCTGAACTGATTGATTTTACATTGCTAATATGCGTGTTGAATGGTTTAAGGAAAGCTCCCCCACTCCTGACCCGGATCAGAGACGAAGTCCCTTCCCAGTCCTGTAGGCGCCAGGAGGGGCGCCACCCAGGTCCCAGCGGGACCAAGGGACATAAATAATAAATAAAAGAGCCCAGGCAGGCGGAGCTGGGGAAGCCCGGTACTAAATCACTCCCCAAATCACAGCCGCTTCGTGCTCCATCCAATAGCTCTGAGCGATTTGTGGGGTTGGGGGTTGGAATCAATTTTTTTTCTGTTCTCGCAGGTGCAATATGAATCAATTATCTTAATTAAGATTATGCCTCAAGCCCAGGAGATTTGGAGAGGACGGATTTTTCGCTCGGGGCGACGGCAAAGCATTTTAATAGCTTCTCTCTTGCTCTCGGCTCTCCTCCTGCCGCCTGCCTGTCGAGGACCGGCAGCTCCAGCCTTTGGCTAGGACGCGGGCTCCCAGTGACCTGGCTGTAGGCGGAGGCTCAAACCCCGCGAGGCACCCCATCTGGGAGGAACCAGCAACATTCCCCCTACCCCCACCCCTCAGGCCTCCCAGGGGCCTCTGAGCTGCAGGGCCTATGAGGGACCTATAGCTCTCGGTCCTTGGCTCTTGTGGCCCCGACTCCCTACATTTTATCCTGCTCTAAAGCCCACCCCCCAACCACCACCTCCCACCACTGAAATAAACCCAATCCAGGGCCCCTCCCCCCTCCTGGTAGAGGAGGAGAGAAGACCCGCGAGCCGCTCGAGGCCTGTGGGGCAGCCCTGGCTACATTTGATTCTTTCATTAAACGCAAACCTCCCTTTGCAAGAGTGAGCATCTGTTTCTCCGAGAAACAGGTCACTGCCGGGGACGCAGGCCCGGCCCCCGCTCTTTATCTTGGCCCTGTGAATGCGTCGCACCCCCGCTCCCCCGCCAGCTACACGCTTCCCACCTCATACGTCTTGGCCACACGCCTCCATCCCCCCTTCACTACCTCCCTCCACACACACACACACACTGCTACACACCTCTTTACCCCCATTTTCCCTGTCCAGACCACACTCCCCACTCCTCACCCCCGGCCACACGCTTCCTGCCGCCCCCCTTCCCGCCCGCACTCCGGCTGCCGCTCTAACCGCCGCGACCGCCCAGCCCGCGCCGCGTGCTAGGAGCGGGGACCCGGGGGGCGACAGATTTGGGGCATTGCTCGAGGGCAGTGAGTCATGAAAGCGGCTTTTGTTGCCCGCGCGTGCGGTTCGCGTGCCGCTCAGCAGCCTGCAGCGCCCAGTGGGGACCCGAGCTGAAGAACTGGGACCAATAACGGGCAGCGGGGGCAGAGGAAGAGGGAGAGAATTTAGGGGATCGGGAGGGGGGAGAGTGTGCAACCGTCGAAACAAAGTTCAAAAAATGGAGAAGAATATAAGGAGGCGGGGCGAGGCCGCGCGACCCGCCTGGATACCGAGACCCGCCGCTCGGGAGCCGTCCTCTCCCAGCATTCCGGCCGCCGCTGTCCACTAGCCCCATTGTTTCGCCCTCTCGCCTCCCAACAAAAGGCACCTCAATTTAAATCTTATCTGGCCTCCTCCCTTTCGGGCCTGACTACCTGGCTGCAGCCTCCCACAGGTCCGGCGGGTCTCGAGGCCAGTGTTGGGTGGTAGACGTTCCCCACATGGAGGCGGGTTGGCACCTGAGTGCCGCGGGTTGGGAGACCGAACCTCGCCAGGTCTCTGGAACATCCGGGAGTTGCCTTTTCTCTGCACAATCCCGCAGGCCTTGGTGAACAGCGGAAAGTGGAATTAGGGTAAAGTTATCAGGAGAGGAAAGGAACGGCGTAATTTCCGCACTTTCCACATTCAGAGTCTCGGCTGGTGAAACAACAGGTTTCCTTCCCAGCCTGGGAACATCTGGCTCCACCAAGACTTTCCTGTATTTCAGGATATTGCAAACGGGAAGTTTCCTCTGGTAGCGGAGTGTGTCCACTAGGCCACCCTTGGGCCTCGGAGGCAGGTGGAGCCCGCTTCCACTCCACTCCCAATATCCCCTAAAATTGAGAAATGAGAGCCAGGGCACGAGTTCCACATCTCCCCCTCCGCCCCCCTACCTTGGGGCAGCTGCTGGGAGAGCGGCTGCACTTTGTCCTACCCTGACGCAAATGTCCTAGGACACTCGAGTTGTGGACCTGCCTCTGCAGGCTGTTACCCCAATGCCCCTCGAGTTTTTAACCCATCACTAAAGATACAGACGGTACAGGGGTAAATACGGGACTAGGCTCTTGTGTGACTTCTTTTATCTTCGTGTGCTCTTTATATACCCACGAACAAATGAACAAACGCAGAAAGGCAAACTCCATACAGTTTGCTCTGGCAACTCAGCACAATTCAGCCCACGCTTTGGGCAACCTCTCAAGTCGAATACCCCTTTATTCCCCTTTCAGTTTTGCTCTGGATGGGGGAGGCTCCATCAACCACCTTCCAGACACCAGCGATCTCGTTAGTACTCTCTCCTTCTCTCTTCTGCATCCTGCCTCGGGTTCCCAGATGCACCCAGCTCCAGCCGCTGAACCCTGACACTGTTTGCAGACTAAAGGGGCTTTTAGAGCAATTGCCTTTAAAATAAGCATCCAAGTTCGATGCATTCATTGCAAGGGGTTACAGGTCTGGGAGGGGATAAAGGGTTAGTTAACGAAGGATTAGATGTGAAGCTGGAGAAGTGGACAGGGAAGGGATCAGGCCAACTTCTTTTATTAATGCATCATTCTGTAACATGCCTTGGTGGGAATGAGTGAGTAAAGAATCACCATTTAAACACAAATATGGCTCCTTTCAAATTAGTCGGGAAGTTCTGTGGTCATTGCCTGACCGCAAGGTGGAGGTCGTGTCAATTCAGTCCTTGAGATCTGGAGGGTCATAGCCATCAGCCCTCCCCAGAGTTGTAGTAATGGTCTTTCTGTAGAGAGCAATGAAACAGACCCATTTAGCTCAGGCCCTTTACATCCTTGTTTTGAGAAGTCTTGTCTGAACCAAGTACTTGTTTACAGGATCGAGAATGAGGACTAAGGGGGTAAGGAAGTCTGTGGCAGGGAACCTGGAAGTCTAGGTGAGAGCACCCTTTGCAACAGTACAATGAATGGCCTTAGTTAATCGTCAGAATCCAAGCGACAGAGAAATCCCCCAGCTCTCACGCAAGAGGGCTCAGAGGCCAACTGAACGAAAGCCTGAGCAAAAGGACTAGCTCTCTCTGAGGACAAGGACCTCTGGGAGGTGGGTGACCCGGCATAGTAAGGGGTCTCCGTGGACAGAGGTAGCTGAGGGTCAGGGCACACCCACTGGCTGGGGTAAAATGACAGGTACAAATTTCTATACCAGAGGGGCTGGGAGTTAAGTGGGTTAGAGGACTAGTCTCGAACCTGCGTTTACCGATAAAAACCGTTTTATATGTCGCGTACGTTTGCTTAAGGGGCTGATGGAGATTAGGCGAACCACCCTTTGGCACCAATAAGCCAAGCGTCTGCCAAGGGGTGGAAACCAAGAAATGGGCACCTCAGAGAGGGCAGGGAGTCTTGGCGCCCAAAAGGGCAGTGCCTGGGCGAGGAATCGAAAGGAGTCAGTACGCTTCACTGTTCGCCCCAGACTCCACATTTCTGCTTCTTTCACCTCTGCCCTACTTACCGCGCCGACGCTGGCTTCTCGCTCTGATCTAAACCCAATCAATGTTAGCTTTCCCGCTTCTTTTCCTCAAATCCCTTTCCTCTACTCACTTCCCCCAACGCCCCCTTTCCATTCTGCTGCCTGAAAGGGTTAATCTCTCCTGCGGGTAAAAACAGGTCCGCGGAGTCTCTAACTGGCGACAGATGGGCCACTTTCTTCTGGCCACAAAGGGGCCGGAATGGAGCGCTCCGCAGCATACAAATGGGCAGGTCACGTGGTACCCGGCTCTTGGCCGGACTGGGAGGACCATATGGCGCATGCCGGGGAGGATGGAGAAGGGGTGGGGGGTTGGGGTGGGGGAGAGGGTAGCTTGAGTTGGAAGAGGGTGGGAGAGGAGCAAGGCTGTAGGGCAGAAAAGAGGGGGGAGGCGGAAGGGAGCGCACAGCCTAGACGCGTGCGCAGGCGCCGGGTGCAGGGACCTGCTAGTCGCTCCGCTCTCGGCCCCGCCCGCGCTCAGCATCACCAACTCGGCTATATAACCTGAGCGCCCGCGCTGCGGGTACACGAGGAATTCGTCTCACTCAGAAGGCAAGGCGTCTGGAGGCCCCAGGGTTATGAGACTATCACTGCTCAGGACCTACTAACAACTACAGGTAATTACAATCTTTTCATTTTTCCTCGGGAATAAAAGCAGTAATCGAAGACCCGATGTCCCTACATATTCTGTAGGTGTGCGTTTGTGAGTGAGTGTGTGTGTGTGTGTGTGTGTGTGTGTGTGTGTGTGTGTGTGTGTTGAGTCGGGCATTCCCTATAATTGCAGGCAAGAATGCACATATTTTGACTCGCATCACTCAAATACCTACTATAGGCTTTCTAAGCTTTTAAATTGTTTTAATTTTTTGTGTGTTTGTTTTGGAGGAGTATAGAAGCATCTTTGGATTTTTAAATAAGGCACAATAACCCTGTGATATTTGTTAGTGGTGATCTCAAAGGCTTGAAAACAACTACTTCACTTTCTCGATTTTTCCAGAAAATAAAAAATAAAGCCCTTGTTACCATGATTTATTTTGTGTGCATGCATGTTATGCACATTGGAAGTGCCAAGTTAATTTTTTAGTGAATTAAAGGGACATTGATACCTTGAGTATAAACACACTGTAAAATAAATCGGATTGAGAGATAGTTTAGTAGGGGTGGGGGTGGAGAAAGGGAAGAAAGGGAGAGGGACCCACTCCTGCTACCTGTTACAGCTCCAGAGAAGCCAAGTCCCCAGCAACCACCTCAGGAGCCAGAAATCCAGTTGTCTCACTAAAGGTTTTTTATTTCCCTTATTAGAAGCGTCAACTTCGCCGTTGCCAGTTGCTGACCATTATAATTAGTCTTTTAAAGGGAGGTTTGAGGCGAACTTTGAAAAGCCCCAATAAAGAGCGGGTGGCCTTTTCAATGGGCTGTTTATTAGAGAGGAGCCTTCCGCACCTGATCCCCGGCGCGTGGAAGAGCGCGCTGCGCAGTGCCCCCAGTCCTGGCCAGCGCTTTTATACAAGGTGGAGATTCAGCAAAGGGCCAGGGGTGGAAGGCGATAAAAGGAAGGCGAGGGTGGGATTGAAGACCCCTGCACATTTTTGTTGTCAAACGTTTCGTTGATGATGAAATAATTTGGTGGAAAGTACTTTTCTTCCATCATGCATTTGCTCTTCAATCTCCAGTTAGTATAATCTTCTTAAAAATCACCGCCAGCGTTGGTAAATTACGTAATGGCTCTTCAACTTTAATCGCTAAGCACTGAGAAGCCAGGACAGAGATGGGAACAGGATTGCAATTTTGAAACTCATTATTTTTGTGGAGTTGTGAGTGACTTTGAACTCATGCAGATAAGCATGAAGTCAGAAAAATATACACTCATTTTCATATATATTATCCTACCGGGTGGCCACCATACACACACTTAAGTTAGTCACTGGGAAGTATACTGTAGGTAGACACACAGTTACTCCCAGCTCAGTTCTGTTTCCTACGTACCAGCGGGGCACACACACGTCATCATAAAACACTGCATTTAACTTTTCTTTAGAGGCATCCATTTTGTAATGAGCTGGTACTTCTCTTCAGGTACACGTTTACAGGGTTAGGAAGTGGGAACTGAGGGCACGTGCAGTCTTTGAATGCAGCGTTTTTTCTCCTGTCTGTTTCCCCCTCTCCCCCGATGCTTGTAGGAAACTGAAACATGACCAAATCATACAGCGAGAGCGGGCTGATGGGCGAGCCTCAACCCCAGGGGCCTCCAAGCTGGACAGACGAGTGTCTCAGTTCTCAGGATGAGGAACACGAGGCAGAAAAGAAGGAAGACGACCTGGAAACTATGAACGCTGAAGAAGACTCACTGAGGAACGGAGAAGAGGGGGACGAAGACGAGGATCTGGAGGAGGAAGAAGAGGAGGAAGAGGAGGACGATGATCAGAAGCCCAAGAGACGCGGCCCCAAAAAGAAGAAGATGACCAAGGCGCGCCTGGAGCGTTTTAAGCTGAGGCGCATGAAGGCCAACGCCCGGGAGCGGAACCGCATGCACGGGCTGAACGCGGCGCTAGACAACCTGCGCAAGGTGGTGCCCTGCTACTCCAAGACTCAGAAGCTGTCCAAAATTGAGACGCTGCGTTTGGCCAAGAACTATATCTGGGCTCTGTCGGAGATCCTGCGTTCGGGCAAAAGCCCTGATCTGGTTTCCTTCGTACAGACGCTCTGCAAGGGCTTATCCCAGCCCACCACCAACTTGGTTGCGGGCTGTCTGCAGCTCAATCCTCGAACTTTCCTGCCGGAGCAGAACCAGGACATGCCCCCTCACCTGCCGGCGGCCAGCGCTTCCTTCCCTGTGCACTCCTACTCCTACCAGTCGCCGGGTTTGCCCAGCCCGCCGTACGGTACCATGGACAGCTCTCACGTCTTCCACGTAAAGCCACCGCCTCACGCCTACAGCGCGGCGCTAGAGCCCTTCTTTGAAAGCCCCCTGACCGATTGCACCAGCCCTTCCTTTGACGGACCCCTCAGCCCGCCGCTCAGCATCAACGGCAACTTCTCTTTCAAACACGAACCATCCACCGAGTTTGAGAAAAATTATGCCTTTACCATGCACTATCCCGCAGCGACTCTGGCTGGGGCCCAAAGCCACGGATCAATCTTCTCGGGAGCCGCTGCCCCTCGCTGCGAGATCCCTATAGACAATATTATGTCCTTCGATAGCCATTCACACCATGAGCGAGTCATGAGTGCCCAACTCAATGCCATCTTTCACGATTAGAGGCCCGTCAGTTTCACCATCCCCGGGAAACAAACCCACTGTGCTTACAGTGACTGTCGTGTTTACAAAAGGCAGCCCTTTGAGTACTACTGCTGCAAAGTGCAAATACTCCAAGCTTCGAGTGATATATGTATTTATTGTCGTTACTGCCTTTGGAAGAAACAGGGGATCAAAGTTCCTGTTCACCTTATGTATTATTTTCTATAGCTCTTCTATTTTAAGAAAAAGAAGTAATACAATAAAGTTAAAAAAAATGCACCACAAATTTGGTGTAGCTGTATTCAGATCATATTAATTATCTGATGGGGATAACAAAATTACAAGCAATAATTAGGATCTATGCAATTTTTAAACTAGTAATGGGCCAATTGAAATATATATAAATATATATTTTTCAACCAGCATTTTACTACTTGTTACCTTTCCCATGCTGAATTATTTTGTTGTGATTTTGTACAGAATTTTTAATGACTTTTTATAATGTGGATTTCCTATTTTAAAACCATGCAGCTTCATCAATTTTTATACATATCAGAAAAGTAGAATTATATCTAATTTATACAAAATAATTTAACTAATTTAAACCAGCAGAAAAGTGCTTAGAAAGTTATTGTGTTGCCTTAGCACTTCTTTCCTCTCTAATTATTAAAAAAAATTGCACAATTTGAGCAATTCATTTCACTTTAAAGTCTTTCTCTTTCCTTAAAATGAAAACTAGTTCCGTAACTCTCAAGAGGATGAAAGAAAAAAAAAAAAAACAAGAGATGTATTCCCTATCAAAACATATCAATCCATTACTTGCACAAGCTTGTATATACATATTATAAACAAATGCCAACATACCCTTCTTTAAATCAAAAGCTGCTTGACTATCACATACAATTTGCACTGTTTCTTTTTATTCTTTTACTCCTTTGCATTCCATGATTTTACAGAGAATTTGAAGATATTGATGTTTCCAGAAAATGTAAACGCATGATTTTATACATAGTCACACAAATGGTGGTTTGTCATATATTCATGTAATGAATCTGAGCCTAAATCTAATCAGGTTGTTAATGTTGGGATTTATACCTATTGTAGTCAATTAGTACAGTAGCTTAAATAAATTCAAACCATTTAATTCATAATTAGAACAATAGCTATTGCATGTAAAATGCAGTTCAGAATAAGTGCTGTTTGAGATGTGATACTGGTACCACTGGAATCGATCTGTACTGTAATTTTGTTTGTAATCCTGTATATTATGGTGTAATGCACAATTTAGAAAACACTCATTCAGTTGCAATAAAATAGTATTAAAAATCTTAAGCAATTTTGCATTTCTTCTTAAAGAGATTTTTTTTTTTAGTATAAATAATTCCTAAGTGTAATAGTTGTTTTATTAGCTGAGTTAAAAAAAATACTAAACACTATTTGTAGAAGAAAATTAAAGAGAAAAGTTTACTTTAACATACTCTTTAATCTGTTTAGATAATGAATGGACTTAACTGATATTTCATTACTTGGAATATGAATGAGGCTGTGTGTGTGTGTGTGTGTGTGTGTGTGTGTGTGTGTGTGTGTGTGTGTTGGGGTTAAGGACTATGGAGAGACAGTTGTGTTTTTGTTTTTCTTTGCTTTAAATATCTTCACCTTTAGCTTTTTAATAATTCTAAATTATTATATTATTTGTTTTCCTCTACTTTTTTAAAAAAGGATGATTTAGTTAATTAACAACCAAGACACAAACAAGTACCCTAGTTTAGTTTGCCTACATGTTCAAATATATGTATCAAAAATTTATTGTTTTCTTGGTGCTTTGTTATCTGTACATTTTCCTGAGCTCAGTGTTCTCTACTACAAACCAATATTATCTTCAAAAGAAACATACCTCTAGAAAATGCCAGGAGAAAATGATTTAATTATTTAAAGAATCCGAGGCATGGCATTTTATAATTGTTCTATAAACATCTTGTGATGATTTCAATAACTTTTTCAAGAAAAAAAAAGGAGTAAATTGCCTGTGCTCAAGAACATACTATTTGTACTACAATATATTTGGGGAAGGTGTAATTATTTTCCTCCTCCCCTTTGGAGCACTATTGTGTTGTTTCATAAAAAAAGTTACTGGAAAAACTTACAGATGATTCTGTCTATTGTTAAGTCCACTAAAAAAAAGTTTGGCATTTCTCTTCCTCTGGATGTGTTTGTTGACTGACAGAAAAGATTCCTAGGGAATAACATTTTGGCACTTGTGCCCTGGCTCTACTGTGAAGCTCTGATTATTGTCATTAGTAACTCCATTGTTCTTCTTCTGATTTGGATGCCACATTGGATGACTACCTCTCTCCCCAAGCTTGTTCCTTTAATCTCCTTCTCATTGGTGATTTAAGGGTTCCAGAAAGCTGACCTCATTTAGCAATCTGCTCCAAAAAAATGTGAGTAATATAATGGATGGGAACAATTAGCCATACTAATAACATTGCCAATGGGGCTATGTCAAGCTGTGACAGTAGCAGTAAGGAATATTTCAACATTAAGAAAATGTTTGAATGCAATTTAAAATATATTATTTTAGCATGTTTTCCATCAGCCTTCATCACATGACAGAAATGCTTTTAAGTTAGTTCCAATTTTATCCAAAATGTAATAATCTCATTCCAAGTGAATCAAAGTTGTTTTGGAATCAAGCTGTTGCTTCCTACATCCAAGATTGCTCTCGCTGTTCTTACTTTAAGAGATATATATTGATATGGTATCAGAACACTGCCATCTTCCCAGCCTAGCAGACCACGAAGTGAACATTCAGATCTGATATGATCTGTTCAGCAGCTCAATTTCACCAGTAGTTAAAATTAGGCATCTTCATGTAAACTAAACGCTGTTGCTGTAGTGAACAGAAGAAATAATAAGAGAATGACATTTTAAGAATTAGAAGAATACAGCTTTTAAGACATCAAGCAACCAAATCTATACTGTGGGGCTTATTTTGTTTTGTTTTTTTTTGTTTTTTTTTTTTTTTGTTTTTTGTTTTTTGTAAGGTAGAAATGAAGACTGCTAGTTTTTTTTCCCATTTGCCTGTATAACTTCATTCTAAATCATAAAGATTCTTTCAGTGAGTTAAGGAGTAACTCACATGCCACCATCTTTTATTCAAAGGGAAGCACAGATGTTCCTTCTGCAGGGGAGGTTTTAATTTATGAAAATGATATTGTTTATGCATGAATGAACTGAATGCACTCTGCATAACACACAGCACTTCCATCTGATCAGAGAAATACCACAGAACCAGTGCCAATGTCAGAAACATATTCTACAAATTTACTCACTTAAATGTTTAATGAATATTTGGAAGGAATTTTTAAACCACAAGAAACCTTTTCAGTTGTCTTTTTTGGTGGGGGGGGGGATTTGCTGGCCATATTTGAAACAACAATTTTTATAAGAGGCTAATACTTATATCTAGCTAATAAGAAAAGAAAATGTTTTACTAAGTGAAATACAACCAAAAAGAAGAAATACTGGCAACTTAGCTTCATTGGGAAAAATATTTCCTTTAATGTTTTTACATATTGCTTGTTATGAGTAATATTTAGGGTACTGTGTGTTCCTTCTGCTTGAACAATTACTATTTCTATCAAAAAAGATGCTTAGATCTACTTGTTTAATGTGAAAATTCTCTGAAGAGTTATTTCCAGAAAAAGCTGGAATTTAAAATTAGCAGACAGTTGCAAAGTTAGAGATGCAATTTGGCTAAATATTTTAACTGGTGCGTATTTCCTTTTGAATAAAACACTGCATAACTTAGATTTCATTTACATCACCAATTGCGTTTATACAGTATGATCTATTTACTTTTAACCCTAAATAAAATTAAAGGCAAATTAAAATGAAAGTTTATAATATCTTAATAATGTTCTACTGTTTTAAGTTTTAAATATGTTACAGTAAAATAACATTTGAAAAAATGTGTGTTCTAATTTATTAATCTTAAAAAACTTCCTGTTTTCACACTTGAAAGTCTATAATTCTTACAAAACAAATGCATTTCCGAAAGAAGCCAGCAATTACTAAAATGATATATGGATCATTAGCTAACAGTTTGAACCAAGCTGTTTTAGTTCTATAATTAAACAGGAGATTTAAAGTGAAAATATCTATTAAACAATTAATAAAAATGAGTTTCAAAACATAGGCTGATTTTGTCCTGATGGGAATCGTAAAATAGTGAAGTTATTTCTTAAACTACACTAAAAATCTCCTCTCTTCTCTTTTCCTCTCCCTCCACCAACATTTATTTCCTGACAATGATCTAAATAAAATCTTGAATTTCAGGGTCTGATAAAGAATAAAAGAGCCAATGCAACATCTTGTGGAACACCAGGACTGAAAAGTCTTGTTATTACCATTGCACAGAGGCGTTCTGGCGTCAGATGCACAGTGATTTGTATGGTGGCATAATCACTGGCTCCTGGCCAGGCATTATGTTTCAGAGGACACTACTGTCAGGAACCATTCAACTAGAAATTTGCACTGTTTGCACTCAAAAGTTGAGATCATCTGCCTTGCTATGTCAGGAAGAATTCTGTGCTGGCAATTGACTCATAGACTCTTTTCTCACACACTAACACTTGGTTCAGTGGCTCTGATGGAATTAGCTGTGTAACTTAACTAGTGGCACCAACAAGACGAGGCCACAGCCTTTGAGGACTCTGTTTAAATTACTAATTTTAAAATATGTTAAAATACAGAGTATTATGTTAATGATGGACTAAATGTCAGACGCATTAAATGTGGATTTGACCATCTAAACATTATCATGTTATTTTCCCAGCTAACCCAGAGGTAGATGGATAGAGGGACAAGAACCATCTTTACAGATCATTAGGTAGAGGGTCGGATCCATTTGTGAAATGACATCTAGAAATTAGAGAACAAGTATATATATTTTTATTTTTTTAGGTTTATTTTTTAAATTAATTTATTTTTTACGGTGACATCAGTTAACAAAATCCAGTAAGTTTCAGTTGCATAGAGAATAAGTTTAATCTCAAATATATGAGGTAATTTGATAACTTAATTTGCTGTTCACATGATTAAAATCTAACTCCGCTTTAGGTTTTGGTATCTTAAGGATAGCCAGCCAGAAAGATGACTTCACATGCTTAACATGTCAGTGTTAAGTGCTTTCGATTCATTCACACATTTCAACATCAAAGCAGCCCTGTGCCTTATTTTACAGATGCAGAAACTGAAGGAATCTGGGATATCTAGATACTTGCATTACTGGTTTTCTTTCTTCATTCGGGTTTAGTTCAAATGCCACTTCCTCAAATAAACTTTTCCTGATCCCCATCTGAAATGGCAACCACCTTCAACCCCACCAAATTTGTTATTATATTGCCCCTCCCCCATTTCAGAGCATCTATCTGATGTTATCTTGCTTATTTATTTGTCTAATATATTTTTAAATTACCTATCTCTCCAGTAGAATGTGAGCTTCACAAGAACAAGAATCTTGTCTCTTGTTTGTCGCTACTTAGCTATTAACATTCTAGGGGAGTCAGACCACACTAATCAATGCCAAAACCTCCTGTTGCCTTAACCACTATGCTGCAAATCAAGTCAGTTGAGAATGGAGAGGGCCATAAATGATTCTCAACCCAGTGAAAATTTCAAGATTAATTCTATAAAAAGAGAACAACTGAGAGTGGCACCAAACTCTTCTCCCCCTAACTCCTTTTAAGCATTAGTAATCATGAGTTATCAGTCATCTTTTCTGTATATTGATATCAATTGGTTAAATATAATTTTCAACTGGAATAAAAGAAGAACTGAAATATTATTGGCTCTTTCCAGACCATGCCATTTTTGGTCACATTTATTAAAAACTCGAATATGCGTTACTTTTTTCCTTTCTGTTCATCATTCTTCTAGCAATTGTGTTTGTTCTATCGTAATGTTATGTAAAACGGTCCCAAACTTCCTTCTCATCATTGAAGATTTTAGATTATAGCAGATCAGAACCAAACCCATAAGGACTATGTACTCCAGCAATGAGTTTGAAAAAAAGTAGCATTCAACAAATCAATAAGTAAAAATATGCTACCTATACACAGATGATAGCACAGAAATAGAAATCCACAATGTAAAAGAGAGTACTTTATAGTCACAATAATTAGTTAAATCCGTTTTCCTTCGAAGTATCAATTAGACCAGAAGAGTGGTAAGTTTATGGGGAATAATCTTCTTTGTTAATACTACATAATTAAAGAACATAGAGTTATTATTTTTAGTAACATCAGGTATTCACTTTAGTATTACACATGAATTAGTTTGAGAGCTGCTTAGGGAACAGAACATAGAAGGATCAGTATTCTTGAAAGACGATTTAGCATAAAATCACTAAAAACTTAAGGGCAACTAATGTTGTTAATAATAGTCGTATTTACATACAGTATGTATTATTGGCTGAGATAAACATAATTGATTTACTTAACCTATAATTTTTATTTAAAAATGTTCACTGTATAAATTTAACACGTCAATAATATATCTTTAGTGTTCTCTCTCAGTGATGTCAGTAAGGAAATTATCTCCACTTTCAGTGACATCAATGCAGGGGCATTACAGTGCATAAGAGAACTGTTAATTCCCACTGATGTTACCAGCGATAGTAGTGCTTGTCTCTTCGTAGCAAGAAATTATAAATTTATAATCTGTGGTTAGTTGCAGGTACATGACCAAGTAATGTTCACAGCCAAGAATAGAGAGGATAATATAGTATTCTAAAAAGGAGGTGGGATAGTATCACTTGTCATTGTTTATAAATAACTGAATAATCTTTATTTCAGTCAATCATTAAATTTACAACAAACAATAAATAGCAACAAATGCATACAGATTATAACTAGAATCTAAATAGTGATATTTACTCAAATATTTCTTTACTAAAAGAATTTCTTATTTAATAGAGGCAAGGCTACTGATTTAGATAATTTTTAATCCCAACTTGAGACTTTTGGATACAGACACTCTATTTTAATGTTTCCTCAACTCTGACTAGCAAATTAAAATGTTAAGTGAAGAGATATTTTGCTTGCCAAAGTTTCATTTTGCCTAATTAAGTGATAATGCATTTATTTCACTTTAAATATCAAGGAAAAAAATATGCCATATTGGGTTGGATAGTGCCTTCCCTCTGCTCCTGAAAATTCATGTCCAGCCAGAACCTCAAAATGAGATCTTATTTGGAAATAGTGTCCAAATAATATATCTTAAGATGTAAGATATAAATTAAGATAAGGTCATACTGGATTAAAGCGGTCTTTAGGAGAGGACAGGACATATACACAGACACACAGTACACAGGGAGAATGAAGATGTAGGAGAGATTGGAGAGATATGTATATATGCCAAGAGACTGCAAGGATTGCCAGCAACTGCCAGAAACTAGGAAACAGACATGGAACAGATTTCTCCTCCGAGTGCCTAGGAAGGAACTAACCCTATGGACACCGTAATTTCAGACTTCTGGTCTCCAGGACTGTGAAAATATATTGCTGTTATTTTAAGCCATTCAGTTTGTGGTAATTTTTTATGGTGGTCCTAGGTCACAAATGCATATGCTAAAGTCTATTATTAATTGATATATTAAATGTAAATAAACATAAATAAGTTCATTTAAATTCTTCTGAAAATATTACCATAAAGTTTTAGGGACATAATATGTAACTACCAGCATATTTTAATTAGTACTGAGTTTGATATTTGAACAAGCTTATAAATAATAACTATTTAATAATCATCTGAATTATGTAAAAGTTTTATTGGTTTTTATTAATATAAACTAACCTATATTGACATCTAGATTTAGTGGTGTGTGAATAAGTTCATCCAATAAACTAAGGGTGATTTTGTTTAAAAGTATTACCCTAAAATTTATAAATAATATACTATATAAACTATTATTTATTTTTATGTGAAAAATAACATTTATTCTATTTGTGGGACAACATATGTACTAATAAATAGAACTCTGAAAAAACAAGTTTAGCATTTTCCCTGGTTTCATAAACACTAATTTAACATACACTTTTATAATGTGTTTTTACACATTATACATAATTTTTAAAAATGATTGTGGTCCAAATGAATTTAAGCTCTGTGAGTTCTAAAAGCTCTATCTATTTTAGGTTATGTAGCACCTCGAGCCAGTACTCTCCTTTGTGAACTTAAAACAAGGGGCTAAGATTCCAACCTTAGTTAAATAGGGCTGTACACTTGATTATTTGACTGATTTAGTGACTCATAATAACAGTTAGCAATTATTTCTTTTGAAGATATTCAGTTAATCAGAAGTTGTAGTCTATGTAGTTCTAGGCGCTATCTTATTTTTAATCGTTTTCATTTTATCTTGTTTTTAGACAGTAGGTACATTTGTTTCTTATGACTGCTCTCTTTTTTCATTTCATTACTCATGTGAATATGAGTAAGAATAAACCTTTATTGTTTTAAGTCACTGAGATTTTTTTAAACCATTTTTTTAAATCATAACTCTGCCTCTGTTGATTGATAAGATGTTAACTCATTGAGATGAAATGGTATGCAAGAGAATTTACTGTGACTTCTGGAAAAGATAAACTTCCCTTGCTTATGTCAAAAATATGAATAGAAACATGCACTCCTTGTCTAAAAATGTATGTGAGTTAGAGGTCTAAGTTGTGGCAGCCATTTGGTGACTTAGAACAGAGCAGAAGGACATACATGGAGCTGCGGATGATGCTATAGAAGGAAGAGTGAAGAAAGAAGAAGAACTGGTTCTTACATTATATTATTTGAGCTGCTGGATCAATTTTCTCCCTAAGCTAGCCTTACTTCTCCAATTGGGTATTACTATTTTTAAGCCCAGTTTCAGATGAGTTTCCTGCCACACAAGGTGAATTGCCTAATACAAACAAGAAAAGCTGTGATTTTGTTGTTGCTTCGTCATTTTTATACATTAAGATGGAGAAAACCCAGAATACACTGAAGATGAACTTGAGTAAGATATTTGACAGAGGAAAGTGTTGGGCAGAGTAGGGGCTAGAAGATCTAGAGCCTAGGAAAAGAATTCCTTTGGACAGGAAGAATACTTCTTCTGAGATAAGAGTCAGGCTAGAAAAGGAAAATTTTAGGAGTAAGGGTAAGGGAATAGTGGGGGTTTACTCTTATCAAGTTCTTTTATATGAAGATCGAGGCATGATGACCCTCTAAGTGAAAGAAAACTGAAGGTTTAGGATAGTTCTGAGGATAAGGAAAGAGGTAGCTCCATCACTAAAAGCAGAGCTTAGGGACAAAGTTTGGAGACCATGATATTGGAGTAGTTTGTAGTACCCTTAACTCATATGCTTCAGCAGAAATCTCTCACACTTTAGTTTGGGAACAGAAGATAATTGCGTGTTTTCATAACATTTAGATAAAAGAAGTAAAGATGCTGATAAAAGAGAAGTTGAATTGATGTACCATGGACCCAGGTAAACAGAGAATGATTTCATTTGGTAGATGGACAAAGATGGCCTTTGACAACTCTGTAGTAACTTGGAGGATAGAGAAAGTACCTAATGAACTTGTAGATCTAGATATGGAGATTTTGGCAGAATATTGTAAGTGTTGATTGGCTTCTTTTAGCCACACAAGATAGGATTTTACAAGAGAGAGATGAGCAAGCATAATTTAGAGGAACTATCAAAGGATTAAAGGTCAAGGACGGATACTCTGGCTAAAAAAAAAAAAAAAAAAAAAAAAAATTGAAAGCAAAAATGGCTTCAAAGCAGTGAAGAAATGGAGGCTGCTTCTAGTTAAACATGCTCACAGGTCAAGCCCCAATCAAGGGTGTGGCTGGAAGACACAGTTCACCCACATAAAGTATTTCTAAGAACATTAGGATCATTATATCCCCCAAATCTGACTTGGAGTTCAAAGCAGAGAGGGGCCAATTTTGAAGAGATTGGTGGGAATTTTTTTGTATAATATGATATAATATGATTATATGTATGTACATATATTTGGCATATGCATATATGGCATATACCATATATAGTTTATATAATATATATATAAGTGAACTACATAAAGAAAGCTTACAAAGTTTCCAAAGGAGTCGTATCCATTTGGACTGAAAGAGACAGAAACAATTTGAAATTTAAAAAAAACCCAAAACCCAAAACCTCTGCACACCCAACTTTTATGGATAGAAAAAGGCTGAAAAGGCTACTCGGCTGCCATCTTAGGCCATTTCTTATTGAAAAGAAGAAAGGTATGGAGGGCAAAACCAGAAGCCCAGAGGCTGGAGCTAAGAGCTTTGGAGAACAATAAATTAGGGATCCATTTCCAGGGAGCAAAACTGGATGTGAGATAAGGAACATTCTCTTTCTTGGTATCTGGAGAACTAGCAACACATGCCTATCTGAATATCAGAATTCTTATGGACGAGTGACTGTAATGTACTTTTTGCATTTTTCCCTGTCTATCTCATCATTGCATGTTGATGTGTGTGGACATTTTTGGGAGAGGATATGATGCTTAGAGCCCTTGAAACTGCCTGGAAGCCACCAGTGGTACACTTGATGATATCTGAGGATAGTAAAGTAGAAAGCTGGAAAGTCTCTGATTTCTTAATGACCAACCCAGAAACAGCTGGACTCTGGACCACTATTTATGTAAGAAGAAAATCTTATATTAAAACTACTTTGAGCTGAGTGTTCTGTTATTTACAAATGATAGACAAACAAGCTTTGTGGTAAACGCCTGGGGCAGGGGGTGGGGTGGCGTTAAAGGGCAGGATGAAGAGGAAAGAACTAGTCACTGATTTCAAGTGTTGTCTTTGTTTAAAATACGTGGAATCACTTGATGTACTTGTTTAAAACACATATTTCTAGGAATAGTTCAGTTACGGATTCAGAATCTCAAAGAGAAATTTTTAATTAAAACAAACTGAACATTCTTAAACACATTCAAGTTTGAAAAGAACAGTAGTTCATGTTTAGAAAGAGTGCTTTTTGAGTTTAAGCACTGAGGAAGTCTACAAGGTCCAGAGGATATTATGAAAATGGGAGCCTGAAATGGAGGGCGCCATAGGTTGCTGGGATGAGGCAATCATGGGAATTTGAAACTACGGTATCACACTCAAATTTTCAAAATGGTGACAGAAAATGATTTAAAAGTTAGTCAGTGAACCCAATACTAAACTCTTTGATGTCTATGGTCAAGAGACCTGAAAGCAGTGGGATGTTTTCAATAGTGAGAAGGGACATTGCCTTCTCCATATAATGCTTTTTTTCACAGTTGTAATAGTGTGAGTTATAGAAAATGAGGATGTATTTTTTTTGCTTAAATGGTCTCTGTGTATATTTGGTTATACCTAATTTAAGACCTTACACAACAGAACTCAATTTAAAAAGTTATTAATTCAATCATACATTTGACAAATTTATTGAGCATGTATTTTGCTAAAAGACCTATTTTAGGCACAGTAGAGAGAGCCATAAACAAACAGACTTGGTCACTGCTCTTGTTGGGATACCCATCTGATAGGAGAAGGGAGACAGATAAGAAATAAGTACATAAACAAATCAAATGCAGACTTTTAGATAATGGGAAGTTAATGAAGAAAATATCATTGAGTAGGGGCAACTTTTGATTGACTGTCCAGGAAAGACTCTCTGGGAAAGTGACATGAAGTTGATCTGGGCACCATGTAAAACCACACCATGGTAAAAAATTGTTCCAGGAAAAGTAAACGACAACAGTAGAGGCCCTGAATACAAATTAACTTTGTTTATTTGAGGAATAAAAAGGCCAGTGTGGTTGGACATAGGTATAGTAAGAATGGAAAAAAAAAAATGATAGAAGATGGGTTTGAGCAGGTGGCAGGAGTCACATAACATGGGGTCACATAAAAGTCATGGTGGGAGTTGGGATTTTATCCTACCTGTAGCAGATCTCAATAAAAAATATTTTGTAAAGTAAACTAGAGTTTTAAAAAGCATTGTGTTGGTGGTAACTTGATAATATATGTACATTTATTATACAAATTCCAAACTTTGAAAACAGCAGAGACTTTGGGACATCAAAGGGAATAACATAGGATTATCCACTGGCCAAACCTGAGGCATTAGACTTTTTTGTTCCCTATCCTTGATGCAGTAGGTCTGAATGTATCTCTTGGCTGTGATTTCACCAGCTTCCATTTATGGTACTGATAATGAGAAGGTGGCCCCAAATTAAGGAGGCTATACCATCAGACATACATTCCTGGGATTTGCCTAGATATTTAATGGTCTCCAAAAAAGAATGTAACAATAGCCCAGAGTCTTTCAAGGTCTTCTGTTCAGATATAGGTTTCTAAAAAAACCCCAAGGATGTGTTTCTAGACCTACTCAAATGCCTTCTAAATGGGAGGCAACAATGTAACTATTAAGAGAGAACAGATATTATTTAAGGTATTATTTAATGCTCTTAAAACATACTAAAACTTTAGACAAGAAAAGCAATGTTCGGGAAGTTTCCTGAAAAATTTTGGAAAGCAATTTTTATGCATCAGGGTATTATATTTATGAATCTCTTATGAAACAACAAATCCTCAGCAACTAGGGGGAAAAAACTATTAAGCTGCTCTGGCATCATTGTTACAGATAAATGTTGAAGGAGTTTATTTATTCTTTCATACATTTTTTGGGCACTTACTATGTACTATGCAAGGTGCTAGATACTGAGAGTCAATTGAGAACAAGATAAATTCCTTGCCATCAAAGAGCTTTTATTTCAACAACAATAATAACACTTAATATTTATTGAGTGTTCCTTATATTCTAGCACTATTACTAAGTGCATTAATTTATTCAATGGGGAACCTAGACAATAAACAAAAAGGTAAATATATAATAAGAGGTAATAATAAGGGATGTAGAGAAAAATAAAGCAGGATATAGTAGAATGATTAATATCTATATCCTAATTCCCAGAACCTGTGAATATGTTACCTTACATAGCAAAAAGGAGTTTGCAGATGTAATTAGAGATTATCTAAGTAGGCCCAATGTAATCTAGGGATCTTATAAGAGAGAGAAAAGAATGTTAGAGACAGAAGATGTAAAAACGGAAGCAGAGAGAAGATGCTATGCTGCTGGCTTTGAAGATGGAAGAAGGGGCCTTGAGCCAAGAAATACAGGTGACCTCTAGAAGCTTGAAATGCAAGGAACTGAATTCTCTCCTAGAGCCTCCAGATGGAATGTAGGCCTGATGACACCTTGATTTTAGTTGAGTGAAACTGAGTTTGGATTTCTGATCTCCAGCAGTGTAAGATGATACATTTGTGTTGTTTTAAGTCACTAAGTTTGTAGCAGCAATGGGAAACGAAACCCCAGGATTATAGGCTGGTGAAGATGGAGGATTCTCAGTAATGGACTCTTAGAGGAGGTGACCTTTAATCGGAAAAGTGAATGAAGTGAAGGAAGAAGCCATCTGGTTGGCTGGCTGGAAAACATTCCATCGGGAAGAAACAATAAGGAAAATACTCCGAGAAGGGACTAGTATCCCTGTGTTTGAGGACTAGTAAGAAGGCTTGTGTGAGTAAGCAAGGGGAATTTGAAGAGGTAGCTAGGGGCCAGATTATGTAGAATTTTGTACCTTTCTAATTATTTTCATTTTATTTCAAGAGTGATGGAAAGTTATAGGAAAGGTGTGAACAGGGAGTGATTTGATTTTGTTGCTTTTAAAAGGAACGATGTGACAAATAGGTGGAAAATAGACTCTGGGCTAGAGGAGGCAGTGCAGGGGAAGGGGAAAGCAAAGAGATAGGCTGGGACACTATAGAAGTTGTCTAGGTGAGGGGTTTGGGGGCGCAGACCAAGGTGAGAACAAGCTGAAAGGAGTCTGTGTTGCAGATAGTACTGATTTGCCCATGGATTGGACATGAGATATAAGGCAAAGAGAAGAGACTAGGATGATATCAAGGATTTTGATGACACTATTTGATGAGATTTGTAACATTCTTGGAGGAATAGGTTTGAGATGGAAAATCATGAGTTTGTTTTTCGCTATGTTGCATTTCAGATGGTTATTAGACAGCCAAGTAGAGATGTCAGGTAGGCAGTTGGACATAGTGTCTGAAGTTCAGAGGAGTGGTTGGGACTGGCAACATTACACGAGGTGCCTGGTTAGTATATAAAGCCATGGCACTGATGCCTATGTAGATAGATCCTGAGGACAGAGCCTTGAAGTCCTGTAACCTTTAGGACCCTAGAAGAGGAGAACTCATCAAAGGAAAAGAATGGCGCACAGCCATTACTTTCATTCTCAAGAAATGCCAAGCCAATGTTTTTGACTGGCCTGACTAAAGCTTGAAAAATGGCAACTCGCTCCTTGCAAAGGTCCTAAAAAGTAGCCACTGCCTTGGCCTATTTGTCAGGACTCTCAGTGAACTTTCAAAATGCCAGTGAGCTCTAATTGTGTTGATTGCCTGGCAGCTGTGAATACAAGAAGCTAACTCCAGACCTGCAACTCATTCTACAGAGGGCACCAGCCTTCCCCATGAATGGCTGCTGAGCCGAGCCACCTGAAATCTGCATGGGGTATAGCCACAGCTGCACTTCTGCTCCAAGAAACAGCTCGCTGCAATCAGATCAAACTAAGGCTCTTCTGCACTTTGCCTGAGAGCTCGGGATTTGTTTTCAGAGCATTAAACAGTAAGAGTCCTAGCTTAACTGGCACACAGGTGCTTTATGTCTGAAAGGGATTTGGCTAGGCCAACAGTTCCTCTCCCTGGTTTTTTGAAATCTGAGTTTGAGCAGAGAAACTTGGGACATCCCTGCTACTGTTAGCTCTCCTGACTTTGCATTGTGACCAGGGATGACGAGAGAATGAGAAGTGGCTGCCTAATTGATGTCACTGGTTAGGCATCAGCACACTGGAACTAGATTCACAATTCTATTAATTTAATTTCCTCTTTAACTCCCTCACAACTTTTTCTCATGACAATTATTCTGACTTTATGCAAAGCCTGCTGCACCCCCACTCTGCTGCTCTTCCCTGGCTGTTTCACCACCGTAAGTTGTCAGCTCCCTGTCATCACACGGCTTTCCTCAGCCTTGGCTGAACCTCGGAATCACCTGGGGATCTTTAGAAGTCCTAAAGTCTGGGTCCCATCGCCAGAGATTCTAATTTAATTGTCTTGAGTGTAACGTGGGGAATCTGGATTTTGAAAATCTGCCCAGGTAACTGATGTGCAGCCAGGTTTGAGAACCAGTGGCCTACAGGCTCTCCGCGTTTTCCAAATTAACAACCAGCTGATATCATGAAACTCAGCTTTCAGGAGAAAGTGAAGGATGATTGCCCTCACCGGGCTCTCTCCATTTCTAGGTATAACTACAGCTTTAGTCTTCTGAAGACCAAGGCCTGCTGCTTGAAATCTCTCTCTAGAGAGTGCCAGATCCAGGCAAAGAAAAGACTGCAGAGGTGTTACCTTGGGGGCATGGAGACACCTTCTTTTAATACCAAATTCGTCAGGTGAGAATTTGTCTATGCAAACCCGGGATTTATCTTTGAGTTCCTCTCAGGGCTTTGGGAAGAGCGCGCTTTCATTTTATACCAGCTGCATAAAGATTAGCTAATAATTGAGGGCACGAAAGCGTGGTTTTAAAGCACGACTTTTCTGGAGAGCCCACTTCAAGGACGTGCGAAAACAGAGGCTTGCCACTTAAAGTGTGTCCCGCGGACCAACAGCGTCGGTATCGCCTGAGAGCTTCTTGGAAATACAGTACTTTGGGCCTCATTCCAGACCTATTCAATAGGAATCTGCATTTTAAACGATGCGTTTTAACAGATATCCTGGAAGCGAATATGCAAGTCGAAGTTTGAGAAGCGTTGGTGGATTCAACTGCGGGTAATGCAATGCACTAAATTCCACTGAGCAGTGGAGACTAGGCGGAGGGGACAACTTCTCTCCTAGCACTGGGGTCGTTTGCCGTGAGGCTGGCGGGCTAAGGTGCTGGGCTGGGTCTGGCGGCCCCGCCTGCCCGCCCCGCCTCCCTCCTGGGTCTCCGCCGTGCGTGCGGTTGCTGTGGCAGCGCCGGTCGCAACTAAAGCCGTGGCTGCCGCGGCCTCTACCTCTTACTCCTCCTCCAAAGGTCTCCGTAGACCCCCGGCTCCGGCCCAGGCTGTGGCTCCGCCATGCCTCGGGGGAGGCGCGGCGGCCGGGTGAGCGCCCTGGAGGGCGGCGGGGAGGAAGAGGCGCCCCCGGCGGCGGCCGCCTCGGCGTTGTGGGCGGCCGGGCAGCAGCCGGAGGCCGCGGCAGAGCAGGTTCTGCTCCGGGGCATCTTTGAGATCGGGAGGAACAGCTGCGACGTGGCGCTGAGCGAGCGGGCCCTGCGCTGGCGGCCCATCCAGCCCGAGCGCCCCGCCGGTGAGTGCCCAGGTTCCGGCGCCTTCGCCTTCCCCGGCTTCCTACCTCTCCCCCGCCCCACACTCCCCACCGCCGCGCTGCCTCTCCTCCTTCCTAAGCTCCTCCTCCTCCCCCGCCGGCTACCGCTTCCCGAAGCCTCCGCCACCCCCACCCTCCTAGTTGGGGAGATCCCGAGCCGTCCGCAGGGGCCTCTGCGTCCCCGCCACCTCCCGCCCCGCTTGCGCCTGAGGGTGCATTCCCTGGGCCATCTTCACACAACTTCTGCTCTGCAGACGAAAGAATTGATCCCCAAAGGGATGTTTTTTGTTTTTTTCTGAACGCGGGAAAGCCACCTGATGCTCCCTTCCGACTTGGTGAAGTTTCACTTTACAAATTTCTGACGCTACATTGAAACTATAAACCTTTTACAGAATATACCGCCACGTGGGTTCCGAATCCAACTCTCATTTTGCTGACTTCTGAAAGTTTAATTGCAGTGCTGTGGAGTCTCTGGATTTTCTCATCCTTCACAACCCCCTTGCGGTTGTCTAGAACCAATCCTTATTCAGGCTCTGTTTAGAAACTTTTGATTTTTAATGTTGACTGTACAGTCGTCACCATGCTGTTCACTTGCATCTGACTTTTATTGGCTTAAAACTTTACTTAGAACGTGATACAAGCTGTACTTTACAATAGAAATATTTCAAGTCAGTCTAGACATGATTTAGGAGAAAACCTTGGATACAGTCTCTTGTAGCTAAATACAAACATAAAAAATTTAATAAAAAGCCTCCCTTTGTTGGAAAACAAGATACAATGTGTTATTTATATTGCAGAATTGAAAAATGACACTTTTCAAGTTTCTTGTACAACAGGCTAACCATGAAAGGTACTAGTCAGGGACCCGCCACTGGTTGTGAGTTTGAATTTCACAACTGTATCTGCTTTGATCACTCACTTAACTAAAACTACCTTTGACAGTAATGTAAATGTTTTCAGGTGTTTTGAAAACCAAGGTGGAATTTCAAACCTTTGAGTTAAAAGCTGGGGATATGGACAATTATTCTGTTTATTTTTTACGTCAGTTTAAATTTTGGAAATAAAGGTTTACAGTTAGTTTAGATTATAGCCTGCAAGAGCAGATTTAACCTACAACGAAGCTGAAATACAATAGAATTAAAATGAAACATTGTGTGATGAGATGCCATACACATTGATGTTGCAGTGCTGGTATGTAAAAAGGCAAAGAATGTCGTGAAAAAAGGTGTTTTATATTGAGCGGTGATTGAGGAAAGTAGGCTTAATTAGCATTACTGTCCTTAGCTTTTAAAAAGGCGTCTTGACAGTTATAACTCTAAACTTTGCAAATGTTGACACTTTAATTTGGCCCCCAAACCCTTTGATTTTCTTTTCCTTCATCTAGTTGTACCACTTTTTCTTTGTAACTAACACCTGATATGCAAACTGTGTTAGGCCTCTAAATTTGAAGTACAGAATCCTAGCACCTTAGTAAGTGCTTCTATTTATAGAAGAAATCAGGAGATGCTTTACTTAGTAAATTGAGTGGGAAAAGAAAAGGAGGTATTGGGAGATGTTTAAATGTGAGAAATATTGCATGGTTTTGAATTAATTTAGATGTGAGTGGTGAAAGACAAATAAAATTGATCTATCAAATGGAGGTAAAACTACATCAGGGTTTCTGAACTTGGGAGGACATGGTACAGGAAGGCGTAAATGAGAGTCCATGTCCACTGCAAGTTAGCCAGGAACTGGCTGTTTCAGGAAAGGGTGGGGGGCCACTGGCATTATTAGATCATACATATGAGATGTTCATAAGATCACTTAGTTTTAAACCTCATAGTGCCTTAGTAGTAGTTTTTTCTTTTTTCTTTTATAAACTATTTTTTAAGGGAGTTTTAGGTTCATAGCAAAATTGAGCAGAAGGTAGAGATTTCTCACGTACCCCTGTCCCTACACATGCACAGCCTCCCTTATTATCAACATTTCTCACCAGCACGGTGTAGTTCCAAGTGATGAATTTACGCTGACATATCATTATCACCTAAAGTCCATAGTTTACATTAGAGTTCACTCTTGGTGTATATTCTGTGGGTTTTGGCAAATTTATAATGGCATGTATATTAGGGTTCTTCAGAGAAACAGAACTGATAGAAGATAGATTTGAGATTTATTATGGGAATCAGAGACTTACGGGATTATGAAGGCTAAGATTTGCTACTGTGTGCCGTCTGTGAACTGGAGAACCATGAAAGCTGGTGGTATAATTCAGATTAAGTCTGAAGGCTGAGAACTGAGGGGAGCTGATTAACTCCCAGTCTGAGGCCAAAGGCCTGAGAACTAGGATGGGTGGGAGAGGGCACTAAAGTAAGGCCCAGCTTGAAAACGAGGAGCTCTGATGACTCAGGGCAGGAGAGGTGGGTGTTCCAGTGAAAAAAATGAGAATTTGCTCTTCTGCTTTTTTGTTCCATTTTGTTCAACAGATTGGATGATCCTGGTCCACAATGGTGAGGGCAGATCTTTACTCGGTCTACTGGTATAAATGCTAACACACTCAGAGATAATGTTTTACCAGGTATCTGGGCATCTCTTAGCCTAGCCAAGTTTACACATAAAATTAACCATCATAATGTATCCGCTATTATGATATCAGAGTAGTTTCATTGCTACTAAAAATCTCTGCGCTCTGCCTGTTCATTCTTCTCTCCTGGAAACCCCTGGCAACCACTGATCTTTTTTACTATCTCCACAGTTTTGCCTTTTCCAGAATGTTATACAGTTGGAATCATTCAGTATGTAGACCTTTCAGATTAGCTTGTTTTACTTAGTATGTATTTAAGGTTCCTTCATGTCCTTTCATGGCTTTTTAACTCATTTCTTTTTAGTGTTGCATAGTGTTCTGTTGTCTGTATGGACCACAGTTTTACCGATCTGTTCACCTACTGGAGGATATCTTGTTTGTTTTCACCTTTTGACAATTATTAAAAAAAAAAAGCTGCCGTGAACATCCATGTGCAGGTTTTTATGTGGACATACGTTTTCAGCTCCTTTGGGTAAATACCAAGGAGCATGATTGCTGGATTGAATGGTAAGAGTCTGTTTGGTTTTGTAAAAAATGGCCAACTGTCTTCCAAAGTGATTGTACCATTTTACATTCCCATCAGCAATGAAGGGGTTCGTGTTGCTCCACATTCTCTCCAGCATTCAGTGGTGTAAGCATTCTGGATTCTGGCCATGTTAATAGGTGTGTATGGTATTTTAATTTGCATTCCAACCTGCCGATATGTGGCGTGGAGCATATTTCCACATGCTTATTTGCCTTCTGTATATCTTCTTTGTGAGGCATCTGTTAATAATCTTTGGCCCATTTTGAATCAGGTTGTTTTCTTATTGTTGAGTTTTAAGAGTTCTTTGTATATTTTGGACAACAATCTATCAGATGAGTCTTTTGCAGATCTTTTCTCCCAGCCTTGATTGTTCTCACTAATGAAATAAAACATGATGTAATCTTACCCTATTTTTCCATCTTGAGTAATGAGCAAAGGCACTAATGTATTTTATGAGGGCTATCACTGCCAAAATAGTGACTAATTAATGTCTTGTTGGCAGAACAAATGAGTTTGATCATAGTGATTGTGGTTCTCTTTATTGGGTTCAGGGGTGACGTGGAATAATGGTGGTGTTTTCCTTCCCTATGGAAGTGAGGACTGTTAACAGCCTCTAAGTCAACATGGAAGGCACAAAAGTACCAGCACTTTTTTTGAAGGGGTGGGAGGAGGTCTTTTTATTTTTTTTGATGATAGAAATGTTTTCAGTTTAGTATATTAGATCTAGTCAATTGAGATATAAATTTGATTTCCAGTTATTACCTCAATTTAAATGTTTTGGTGCTAACCTAGTGCTAAAACATTACTAAGCACTATGAAAATGCAAAATGACGGCCTGTTCTTTGCCTTCAAGGAGATTTTATCTTTTGGGGAAGACATATAACTCTAAACTATGAGTCATGTAAGAATATGTCACCAGTCATTCATCAAACATTAAGCAACAAATATGTGCTTTGCGCAGTGATATAAAGATCAGTAATATGGGCCCTGCCTTTAAAATTTTCTGCATTCAGAGGAGGGAGACATCTATTCTTGACAGGAGTTTCTTCAGGGAAAATTAATCTTCTTGTATATTTAAGTCTTTACTTTCAAACAGAACTTGAATTGAATAGTAAAAAGCATTTCATGGGGGGTTAAGATGTTATGTTAGTTTACTAGGGCTATGCTGACAAATTATCACTAATTTGTCAGCTTAAAACAACAAATTCATTCTTTCACAGTTTTGGAGGCCAGAATTTGGAAATCAGAGTGTCAGCCAGGCCGTGTTTCTTCTGAAGGCTGTAGTGTAGGATAGAAATTTTCCTCAAGCCTTTCAGCTTCTGGTAGCTCCTGGAGTTCCTTGACTTGTAGCATTTTTCCAATCTTTAACTCTTACTTTACACGGCCTGCCTTTCTGTGTGTCCTCTCTTTAAATATAAGGACAAAGTCATTATTTAAGATCCACCCTAAATCCAGGATAATCTCATTTTGAGATCCTTAACATAATTACATCTTACATTTATGAATAAGGTCACATTCTTAGGTTCTAGGTGGACCTTAAATTTTTTGGAGGGGATACAGAGGGGCACTATTTAACTAAGTGTGTTGAGAATGGGAGAAAAATTCTAGATTGAGGAGTTAAATGAAGGCAGAAAATAGAATAGCGACTAGTAATCTGTTAAAGTGTAGTAGGAGGAGACTATTTAACAGGAAAGTAGAAGCCAGAATGGGGTGAAGCCTGAAGACAGGTAAAGAATTCAGGTTTTATTTAGTAGAAAGTATTAGGGATCCCTTCAGCCCCCACCTCCCTCCCCGCCTGGCTGGTTTTCTTCTTACATTTATTTAAAGCTGTGTCATCTGTCTCACAGTGTCTTTCTTTATCCAAGTCCTGCCATTGGTGATTGTCATTATCATAATTACTATCGAAGCTTCAGACTTCCTAGACCTCTTCCGTGTTAGTGACTTTCACCTTCATTCCACGTCATTTGCCTCCACTCATGGCCACAGCATCGATGTTTGTTGTCTCCCCTCATAACCAACCCCTTCCATTTTTTTCAGTCTCAGCTATAAGGTTTTCATTCACTTCTATAATTAGCCCACAACCATCCAAGACCTGGCTTTGTTCTTCTCTCTGCTAACATGGCTTGGGAGAAGGTTAGCAGTCACCTAATTGCCCAATCAAACGGACAAATTTCAGCTCTTATTTTTTGTATTTCTCCATTTGACTTTGCTCTCTTGGTTTCTGTGACACCACCAGAACCTAGTTGGTCTCCTGTGGGCATTTCTTTCTGTTTGCCTAATTTCAGTGTTCCCGAAGAATCTGGTCTGGGCTAACTGTGGCCACTCCTCCTCACATGCTCTGTGGGTCATATGGTCCACTGCTGTTCTCATTTACCCTTAGACTTACCATTCAAACTCTGTCTTTAGTAATGACCTCAAAGGCTTCCTGCAAACATGAACTTGGGAGTCCCATAAATTTAGTATGTTTACATAAAAAGCAACTTTTTCGCTCCTGGTCTTGTAGTCCCTATCACAGTTTGGAACTCACTAATCAGTCACAATCAGTTGTCAGAAAAATACTTAACTTTGCTTTTTAGGTGCGTGTAAGTGACGGTACAATGAATAGAACTTGAAGTTTGTTTATGGCTCATAGGATTGCATATATAAGTAGTAAACTTGCTGGCTTAATGCGTGAAAAGGCATTTAGGAGGTTATCTGGAATGTTATCTAAGCCAGGATTCAGATGGTAAGCCCAGACTCACTGTCTCTCCCTCACTACTAATTAACCACCAATCCTATCTGCTATATTTGCTACCTTCCTTCACTGTCCAGCTAATCGCTACCTAGCTCAGGCCATTATAATACTTTACCTGGCCTACTTCAGTACCTCCCTTGAGCCTGTGCTTAAATGTCACTTCAGTAAGGCTTTCCCCCATCACCTATGTAAAATTTCTTTCTCCTGCATACTTTGTTTCCCTTTACTGCCTTATATTCTTCTACGGCATGTATCTTCTAAGATACTACATAATGTTCACTGCATGTCTCCCCCATCTCACCTAAGAGTAAATAAATGGCACACTCATATTAAGATAACTTGATGAGAATTTTTTTAAGGTAGTATTTATAAAGGTGTAAGCAGGATGTAGAGATAGTGAAGTACTCTTGGGACTAGAAATAGAGGGGCAGGCGATTCCACCCTTAGGCTCACAAGGGAAAGGGATGCCTGAGCCTGCATTCAGACTATGTGGAGAGCAGGTCACTAGACAGGAGCTGTGACCTTTACCTCACCTGCCTGTTGGCATTGTTCTAAATCTCAGCCAAAGATAGACTTCTAGAAACTGTGCTTACCAAGTGGTAAGCTTTTATTTGAAATGTTAGATTGTAACAAAAGACATGTATTTTTATGGATCCCCAAAACAGAATCTGCTTACTGTACTGTGGGACAGAGTTACGTTTTTATCTGTTTCCCATAAAGGAAAACTAATGGGAAGAATTAGTAATGGGTAGGGTTAGACTATATTAAGCTTATATTTTTGTACATTTAAAAATGATCAATTTAGGGATCTCTTTGACAGGAATGCCAAATGCCCACAAGTCTGTCCCTTTCTGTCATTCTGTCTCTCTGATATCTCATACTGGGAACTTTATCATTTACGAGTGGAAAGCATCTCGAAGTACAAAAAGCACTATAGTAGGATCTTTTATAGGTTTCTTACAGACAGCTGTAATATATTCCTGTCTGTGGTGTAGGAAAGGTTTCAGGAGTGGGCACCAAAGGACCTGAGGTTTTGTCTCTGCAACCACAGGGGTGCGACTTTAAGCAAGTCATTTAACTCCTCTGAGTTAGTTTCCTCACCTGCAAAATAAAGCATTTGTATTACGTGATCTCTAAGAAACATCAACTCTGTGACGTTGCATTTGAAAGAAAATACCTGTTTTAATAGACTTTAAGTGTTAGGATAACTTAAGTCTGAGTAAGGTTTAATCAATGGGGTCAATCTTCTGGTGTGTGTGGATCAGTGTTGTATTTTACAGCAGGAACTTCACAGCACTAATGAATTTCTAATTAGAAGAACCCTATGAGAAATATGGGCCAAGCCCTTTGCTCTGGTTTCCTAACTGCAGGGCACAATGGTGAGAGAGGCGAGCCATCACTTCAGTACAGGTCTTTCTGTGGAGAGGAAGAAACTATTACCTGATAGAAAATTGTTGGTCAAGGCTAACTGTAAGCAGCTTTTTCATGGACAAAAGGACTAACTTATCCTTTCTTTATGCTATTTCATTTCCTATACCCTCTAATTAAATTTCAGAGCAAGGGTTTTATAATGTGTTGGCTTAGCATTAGAACATTGTTTTAAATACTTTTAAAAATCAAATCATGGTTTATCAGTCTCTATTTTTCATAGACTTAGTACCTCAGGTTACACAATTTTATGTTATGTTTTCTCAAAGTGTTATTCCTACCACAGCTCTGTGCTTAGCTGAATTAGAGCAGTAACTAGAAAATCTGAGAAAGCTGGGCTTAAAAAATAAGGTCTTGAAAGTGTTGCTTTTATAAAACAGTTAAAATGATTTCCTTGTTCTTTAAGTTTATATAAACATTTACTTGTTGGGAACTTAGCACTGTGAAAGGTAATGTGGAAAAATGTGAAAATGAGAAAAAAAAACCAACTTTAAAACAAGAGTTAGTGATTATGTGGGACTTAGCAGAGCTGAGTGCATTCTAAGTATTAATCTCCCTGAGCTGTTTGGGAACAGATGTATGTGAAACAGATCCCGTCTTCTGTTGTGTACATCCAAAGTGAGACATCTGTTGGTGGACCGTGTGGTCAGAATAATAGAAGCAGGGGTTAAACCCCAAAATGACCTATTACGTGAATTATTGAAGGACTAATTACTCAGTAAAATGTGATGCTTTGATTCATTATTCTATATATTAAAAAGAAAATCCTTAAAAAAATTGGTATGCTTCTCAGCTGTTAAATTTGAAGGAATTCTAAAAAGATGGTTGTGCAAAATCAAGCTTACCAAGTAACTGCATGTACCGTTTATGAAGTTTTTAAGTACTTTGACAGGTCTATTAACCCACTACATAAAGATTGTGTAAAGCTCATATTGTATATATGTTAGCTTTTTATTAAAGCAAATTGATCCATGCAGAAAAACAAATGTGGAGTGAATCTCTAAAGCATGACTGGTCAGTTAAACTTTCTATGATGATGGAATGATCTACGTCTGAATATCAGATACCATTGTCACCAGGCAGATGTGGCTTTCGAGCACCTGAAATGTAGCTAGTGTGACTGAGGAACTTCATTTTTAATTTAATTTAATTTAAATTTAAATTCAGTGGCCACATACAGCTGGTAGCGATTACAGCTAGTAGTGATTACAACTCTAACACATGGAGAGTCAAAAATGTTTATTCCCTTTAATATCTTTCTGTAGGAAGGTACAGTTTTCAAATAGTTAATCTCAATGTAGAACTGATTTGGTCCTACAGTCTGAGCTGCCAGTTTAAAGGTAAAGCAACAGAGTCCAGAGATGCCGAAGTGGCAAAACTCTAACATATTTTAAGTAAAAAAAAAAAAAAAAAAAAAAAAAATGCTTTTAATTGTTATTGCAGATTACTTGGCTTATAGTAAAGCTGAGTCTTATCTATAAAAATCCTGTATTGTTCTTCAAAGTCATTGTGATTTGTTATTTAAACTGAAATTTGGCAAATTTAATATCTCTTACTATAGGATTAGTAATTCAAAATAACTGTACTAACCTGTATACCCTGACCTTATGAAAGTCTGCATACTAATGTTCCTAAATATGCCACAACCATGTGGTACCATCTGAAGGCAAACACTTTTTAAAACTTATCTATTTTCGTTTTCCTTTTTATCTCACCCCTCTCCCATATGAGGTTCTTTGGGCTGGAACTGGCACAGAAATATCCTCATTGGAGTGGAGAATGGTACTTGTATTGAAGTCAAGGGATGTAGGGATGTACAAACTTAGAGTCAGATGGCCCAGATCAACCACCAAAGTTGGTCCAGTTAAGATTGTCCAAAGCAGGAGAACTGGAAGTAAATGGCCAGAGTCTAAACATGATTAAGTTAAAGAATCAAAGAGCCAGGGCAGTAGATACAGAGCTCAACAGTTAGGGTGGCTATGCAGGAGGATGCTATTGCTATTGTGCCCTATGTAATTTGGGAAAGTGGACTATTTTTGTTTAAAAAGCTAGGGATGTAGTTGATATAGTTTATTGTGATCTTATAGCTTATCCTGCCTAGCCTATTACTTGACCAGGTTATTAGATTACATTTCAAATATTGACAAACCTACAATTGTCATCAAAGGCCTCAACACGAGCCTCTCTAAGTACCTCCATATGCCTGTATTCCTGCCCAAGTTTTACAAATACTGTGCCAATGATGGGGGTAGTATATGCTGAGCAAGTAAGTTTTGGTAGTATGTATGTGGAAGCGTGTATGCCCACGAAAAGGAAAGGAACTCAGTAGCAATGGTTCTTAATCTCTTATATTTTCCAAAATTAGTATATGATGAGGGGAGATGGAAAAGAAAAGAGGGTGGGAGGGAAATGGAGTTGGAAGGAAATTCAATCTTGCATTAACTTTTGGCATGCAAACTAGAAGTTGAGGACCCTTAGTGTAGTGGATGACTGAGTTCAGAGGCAGAGGTATGCATACAAAAACAAAATTGGTATAATACTATGGACTTATGGTAAGCCTAAGGATAAGTCTAGCTAGCATCAGAACATTCCTATGTACATTCTAAGATTTTCATCAGAAACTGTGGTCTGGAAACTACCTTGGCTGCTACACAACAGTGTCCAGTGTTTGACTGAAAATAATGAACATATTTTGCTGTTTACTCTACCAGATCCTGTGCTAAGTATCTTGTTTAATCTTCCCAACAAGACTATGTAGTCTAGATAGGATTTTTATCCCTAGGGCCCAGAGATGTTAAATAACTTGCCCAAGGTCATGTTAATAATGGAGTTGCTGGGATTCAAAGCCAAGCAGTCTGACCCCAGGGCCCACACTGTACCCATTAAGTTATGCTGCTTCCTCAATCAAGCAAGAAAGAATTACCCCTAATGCCTTCAGGAGTCTGTCTGATGTCTAAGTTAGTGATAGTGTAGCATCATGGTCCAAACCAAAATTTTAAAAAAACAGACAAAAAAACCCTTTTAATATAATAATGTCATCTGGCTTTTTTCAGGCCTTTAAGACAGTTCCACCATAGAGAGCATATTCCATTTCTCTTGACATTTTCATTTTATGAGTAAATGACCAAAATGGGATAGAGAAATGAATTTTTAAAGTTTTTTTTAACCCAATATTTATTATGAGAACATAATATTCCATGTTCTATGTAACAGTTTTTGAGTTTAAATAGTTTTCAGGCCAGTCTTGTTTCATCTCTACCCTGCCCATTTCCCTTCGTTCCCTGGAATGTTTGGAAGCAATTCCTAGATGACATATAATTGTATCTGTAAACATCTCAGCATGTATCTCTAGGAGATAAGGATTTAAAAAAATATACTATACAATATAATAACAATACCACTATTCCAATTTAAAATAACCTCTCCTTAAATATCCAGTCCATGTTCATACGCCTCTGATTATTTCTCTTTTCCTCTCTCTCTCTTTTTTTTTTTTTAAATATAAATCAACATTTTAATAAGGTCTATATTGCAGTTGGTTACTGTGTCTTTTATATCTTCTAATGCAGTTTCCTATTTTTTTCCCTTTGCGATTTATTTTCTGAACAAACTGGGTTGTCTGGCCTGCAGTTTCCCATAGAAATATGAAAGGTTTGTGGGGGGGGGTGCAGATGTCTGGGAAAGATAAAAAGGGGAGGAAGCACAATCAGAGGGAATAACCTTCAGATTGTGTCGCCAATATGACACCTGTAAAGGGGAGGTGAGGCAGGTGGGAAAGGAGAGCCTCAAACAATGATGCATGCCTAATAAAGTCTTTGCTGATCTGTGCTGAGAGTTTGGGAGAAAAAAATGCCCGTTAGAAGTCTTGCCTTGGGTGGAAATGGCTAAATCTCAGCTGTGTTCAGTCATGGACCAGGGTGTGCCTGGGAAGAGTATAACCTCAGCTCTGATCAGAGTTGAGGTGAATTCTGAAGGCACTAACAGCTGGAGGCTGTCTGCTAACTTCCTTGCAGTGGAAAGGCAAGTTCCTCCTCAAAGGAGATCATAGCAGCCACAGTGGCCAGGGGGTTTTATTATATCATTGTTGTGAACTGAGGTATTTACACATGTTAAATGTACTATGTGATGACAGCAATGACTATTTTTACTAATTCTCAGATTGTCCCAATTCGAGATTTTTTGAGAAACGGGAATTGCTTCAAATTGACTTCTGAGTCCTTTTGACATTCCCTCAGCCATCTCTGATACCTTTCTTGTTTTCTGGAATGGCAAGATATTCCAGGCTCATCTAGGACATTTCATGCCTCAGACATTAACACTATCATGTCATTAAGGAAGCCTGCTTCCTTTTATTGGATGGTAGTATTTAGAAACTACAATTTGAGCACTATGCTAATACTATCTTGATATGGTCCTATATTCTAGGCTTTTTAGAAAACAGCTAGGAAGTATGTATTTTTTTTTTTTCCTAAAGAGAAAATGCATCATGAAATTATGCCGATACTTCTAGTTCAGGTCCAAGACTAAAAGGTTTTTACTCATCCTTCTCCTAACCTTAAGATACCTAACTGCCACAATATCATTCATTTGCTTTATTCTGCAATATGTGTATATCAAAGAAGAACAATACCAGAGCTACCATCAATAATATAGTTACTTAAGGCCATTCTGTAATTTTTTGTTGTTGTTACTCTTAGAGTACATATAAATTGGAATATATGCTATGTGTAGTCAAATACTGTGTTTTAAAGATACTTGGAATTATTCCTATTTGTGATATCGTACCCCCATTCTATGTACAGAATTGTTTATTTCATTTTAGTTTTGATTTTGGGACATAGCTTTTTTAAAATATAATTTTGTTTAGTGATAATGAAAAATACATGGTTCCAGAGTCAAATTTACTAAACAAGCTACATTCTGAGAAATATAACTCTTATCTGCGTCCCTTCTACTAAATTCTTTTTTTTTTCCCCAGAGTATTTTTGAAATAGATGCCTAGAGGGGTTGTTGACTCAATAAATGCCTGCATAATTTTTTCATAGACTGTTTTTTAGAGCAATTTCGGTTCACAGAAAAATTGAGCAGACGGTATAGAGATTTCCCATCCCCTCCCCCTGTCTGTTTACATAATTTTGTTTAATATTTCCAAATCCCCTCAAAAGAATTGTGCTGTTTTGCTTTTCTATCATCATAGTATGAAGGCACCTGTTTTGGTGAAGTTTCTCCAAGAGTGTATTGTCAAACTTTTTTTTTTTTTAACCAATCTGATAGAAGAGAAATGGTATCTCAGCATAGTTTTAATTTGTGTTTTTCTAATGTTTTTAGCTTGTCACTCCTCATATTAGGGAGCACCTGTTATGTGCTGGGGTCTCTGAAATGTTCCAAGGATGTATAATCAATTTGACACAATTTCTGTGTCAAAGTATTCATAATCAGCAGGAGACTTGGCAAAATAACTAGGTGATCTATTTTATGTGCAATTGAGGTATTACCGGGCATTATAAATGACCCTGGAAATGTAGCTAAAGGAGAAAAACATTTTGTTGAGTGGGCAGAGGGGGAGGTCAGGGAAAGCTACTGAGGGGTGTGAAGGTAAACTTGATTGTGGGCCTTGAGGCATGATTAGGAGTTGGAGCACAAAAGGAGTAAGGAAATAATCCTAGGAAAATAATATTTTAGAAAAATAATCTCAGAGGATGCTTTGACCTATTTGGAAAATAAGACCATAGTTTGTGGACAGACTGTACATTAATCGGGGGAGATGCCAGTGCTTTGTGATAGTTGGTAAACAGTCTTAAATATCATACTAGGAAGTTGGTGTCTTAAATATCATACTAGGAAGTTGAGAGTCAAGTAAGGGGTGGCACAGGCCGAGTGTCAGGGGATAGCAAGTTTTTGTTTCTCAAGATAAGTTAGTTTGGGCTTTAGAAAGGTAACCATGGGGGCATGATGGATTATAAATGGGCTTCTCAATGTGGTGGCCAGTATATCAGAAGTTCCAGGAGGCAGGAGCAGAGAGAATGGAGAGATGAGGCTGGATGAAGGAATATGGTCAAAGATAGAATTTGGAGGATGTGGCGCTTGAGAGAAAGGGAAGAAACAATGATGATACTGAGATTTTTAGGTTGGGCAATTGAATGGATAGTGGACAGTTCTAAAATTCACATCAGCAAAATGAGAAGCATATTACTTGAAATGTACTCTACCAAGCACCATTTTTGCCATTGACTAGCAAATGTCCAAACAGAAGGGAAATTGAGAGGTTGAAAAATGCATAAGCTAGAGAAATAGCTCCTGAAGGACTGTAAGCTGAACCCTATCAAGCTGAAGATGTGTTTTTTCCACGAGCCTCAGGCTCTCTCCTTCTGTGGCCTGTCTCTTATTAGATTGAAGCCACTTAAAAAAAATGTTAAAACTATTTTCAGAAAACATTCATTAAATATTGGTAAGTAAACTTATCTTTGTACAGCCATAATATTTAGGTATTGAAATATAGAAAGTCAGTGAAATAATTTAAGTATGTCAATTATAATTTTATATGTAGAAAAAATTGTTTATATATGATTTTGAACTCCAAAAAAGTTCAATTACTGTATAAAACCTAATTTTGTCTAATCCAAATAAGTTTTCCAATTAAACTTTTAAGTTTACTAAAGGTTACAAACAAATAATTCAAAATACTTTCTAGTATCCATCTGTGCAGAAAGAATAAGATCAATAATATTGAGCAGCTGTTAGCATGTATTGGTTTCCTTATAGTTTTGGTCTGTTTTCATGTATTGAAAGTGTAAAGAGAAGGTAGTGTATGTTTTGTTGTGGTTTTCGTTATACAGATGAGAACTTATTATAATTAAAGCCTGAGTGGATGTAATGCATTCATAGCCCACTTATTTTAGTTATTTCATTTAAATACTTAAGCAAATATTGTGGATACATTTCTTTTGTTATGGAATTTGATTTTTAATAAGCTCCTATTTTCAAAATAGAAATAATTTTTTTTCTGAAACTCATATTTCCATTTCTTAGAATTAGACTTTTAATATTTGAGGAAAATATGTGTTGGTATCCTAACTTCTGAATGAAAGACAGATCTGTCACTTTCCCAGTTGTTTGAATGTTTTACACTGGGACCAAACCTTTTTTTTTATTGGACTTCATGCCATGGAAACATCATGTGGGTGAACCTAATTTTACTCACATCTTCTCGGTACTTGACTACTTTGTTAGGTGAATGCCAGACTCATCTTGGATCTAGTTCTTTTGCATGAAAAAAATATGTGCCTTGAAATTCTAATTGGTCTCTGAAATTAAACTTTTCTAGAGTATAAAATTAAGTACCAGCAATTACTTTGGAAAGCTATGAAATGCCTTTTGGCTTTGATTTTTCAAAGACCTTTAGTCAGTATATTTAACATTCGTTGTGTATATCATATGGTTTGGTGGGGGTGATATGATTAGTTCCAAAGAAATATTCTAGGAGATCTCAGACTTCCGAGGTCAAAGCCGATAGTACACTTATTAAATTATGTACTGCTTTATTTTAAAATAATGATTCAGTAGTCGCCTATTGCTTAACTACTGAGTATAGGACACCAGGTTGAAGCCATCAATTTTGAAGTGAAGAATTCTTATTCACATACTAAACTAACCAAGTATTAATTTTGAAAACAGCTATCTTCACCCTTATTTTGGGGGAGATTGAAGAAATAGGAAATCAGAAAACCTACCCTTGAGGTCCCTATAAAAACTTTAGTATTCTTATTGGTTAATATTCTGCCTTCTAAGAGTCTCAGTAAAATCAGTTAAATACAAACTCTGAAAATCGAACATACTATCATGTTTGATTTACAGTTAGACAGTATGCCCTGTATACACTCTCCTAATATTATTTTTTCACCTTAATGGAAGCACTGGTCATAATTGCTGCCACTGATGCTCTTTTGTCTGCACATACTGTTGCAACATAATCTATTGTGCATTTGATATGGATATTACCATATTGCCATAAGGAGCTGCTATTATTTTAGGCACCAACTGATTTCATGATAGTGTCACATTTCTTAAACATATGCTTATGTTTTTGTACAAATGACCCCAAGAAACATCTGCTAGTTTTGTGGTGGTATCTACTGTTTCTTTTTTAGAATTTGACCTGCTGTCACTTTTTAATGTGAATCTATGGTATTTCATTAGAGGAGGCTCACGTTCTGATATTTACACTTTGATATTAACATTTTGTGTCAGCTTTATGGAATAATTCAGACAAATTAAAGCTGCCTATGCACATTTTTAAAAAAATATCTTATAATTGTGGTTTATATTTTTTAGTCATTGACACTTTAAAATAAAAAATTGCCCTTTTAATGGATCCTTTAGGATCCAAAATGTTATGTCTAAGTTTGTTTCTGAATGGTTCAGAAATTACTCTTTGAATTTTACTAAAGTATATTTGGTCAGTTCATATCCTGTGCTAATTGCTAATCTTCTTAGTATCTTCAATGGGTATGTAAGGGCAAACAAAGGAAAACGAGTGAAATTCCTATAAAGTTGTGAAATCTTTGCTCAAGGAGACTGAAAAAACTTCTAGAGAACATAAGCCAAATGATACAGGCGGGATTCCCTTCTTTTACTTGCTTTGGTATGACCTTGACTAAGAAGCAATGATCACAGATTTCCATTGTCTAGCATTTTCTTTTTTGCTTTCCTCTATTTTAAAGACATAGCTATTCAAAATGAAGCAATATGATGGTACATTTATCACACTTAAACCTGAAACATCAATAAAATGAAAACAAAACTTTCTTTGAATAGCAATATTTGTCTACGTTTTCCAATGGAAAATGTATAGATTCTTTCCAACTCCTTTAATTTTAGAGGACATTACCTATATTACCTGTGTAATTTTAGAGGACATTACACAGTTAGTACCAAATCTAAACCCAATAAAATAAATATACATAAGAGCTATAGTCCTTAATCACAGAATATATCTGTGTTAATATAACTGGGACATCTTTTATTTTCACCTCATCTCCTTTCTAGGCATCAGCTGTTGGACTCCTTCAGTCTCTGAGCATGTCGTCATTTACATCTCTGTGCTCAGTCTCCCTTGCTGCTCTTAGTCTCTTTCTGTCCCTTGGGTGACTGATGTCATTAAGACAACCTTCTGCCTACTGCTTGTCATCCCTTGCCAGTTACCTTAGGGTGCTGGATATGCTGTGGTTCAGCATTGGCCTCGGTGAGGTATGTGCGCCTCAATTCTGTGAGGGGTGACAGGATTACTGAAAATTTTATTTTCAGTGATAAAACCCAAGCAAAGCTGTGTTGAGTACTAAGTAGCTTTCCTTTAGGCCTGAAATAGGAGAGCCAGGGGGCTCAGTGTCCCTTGAGAAAGAAGGATTTCCCTCAGCCTTCTGGGCCCAATATTCAATCATTTAAGTGGGCTAGTTGCTGGACCCAAAGGGAAATGTAATTCCCTCCTATTGTGATTTAGTTTCTCCCTCTGTGTGTGATGGGAGTGAGACCAGCTAAGGGAAGTCCCTGATGATTTTTCTGGCCTCTCTTAGAGCAGGCCATGTACTTTCAGTCGTAGCTTCCTGCCTTATTCAAGGCACTAGGCAAACCGGAGGGATGGGAGGAAGATGTTCATAAAAAAGGGTTGTCAGGTACTGGGAGTCTTATTTGAAGTTTAAAGACTATTTAGCAATTTTCACTTTAATACTACTACTTGCACTTTTTGTTGTTCTTAGTACAGGGAATATAGTACTATCATGGTGAGGTGGAGGTGGGGAACAGAATGAAATGTAGTCCATTAACATTACATGGTGCCCAGTATGATGTCATGAACAGGTGGGCCCATAATTGTTTACTTGATGCTCTTTTAAAGAAGTCAATTATATCATGAAGAATAGCGAAATTAATTTGTTGAAGCATTCTTTAGGAAATCCTTGTATGCATGTTCACTAGGGAAACATGGGGTTTCTCTCTTAAAGGACAAGGCTTTGTTTTGTTTTTAATAAGACACACTCTTTGTAATTAAAACAAAATCCCAGTGTTAAAGGATTACCGTTTTAAATAACTGGATTTCTTTCCTTTGTTTTCCTGATCCCTATATATGAGAATAAATCTAATGGTGTCTTAGGATAATATATATCTCCAGATTAAATAGTTCTCTTAAACACTGAATTTTAATAAGGCCCCTCAAAGTTTATTGATGATGACATAGAAAATCATGTAAGGTCAGGAACTTATTTTAGATATGGGAAAAGCAAAAATACAGAAATAGGTTAAGAATAACAGAAGCTGTAGAAACATTCTTTTTAAATGGTGTATTCATCTTTGCAATAAATTATTCAAAATATAAATTCATTATTTGCATTATTTTATTTGACCTTGCCCTCAAATACTAAATTTAGTACTACATATTATTTCAGGTAAATGCTTTCCTGAAATGATATTTTAATGACCAAAGATAATTTACCTTAAAAATTGTTAGGGTTAAAATGATATAGGGAAAAAGCAAATGTAATTATCTAGTACTATTGTTATTTGGGGGGAAAATCTCCAGAATAAGCTCTTTTTTGTTCGCTTCTCCATTTGGTCTTTATACCCCATGGCTCTCTTCTGAGGCTCTTAAATCATGTGTGAGCCTGGCAGAGGACAAGCATTAGGGTGAGTGGTAAGGAGTGTTTAGCTTGTAGCGAAGTTTTTCTTATGGGACCACTTTAAAACTATTCCTTCAGAGCTTCCAGGGAAGAGACTGTGTTAGGAGCAACATTAACAGTGGCAGGAGGAGTAAGGTGTAGAGGTGGATATCAGGGCTGTTTTTCTAGTTGGTCACTTCTGGGCTTTGACGAACCTTTTCAGACTGATTTGTCTACTTAATCCTGGGTCAGTCTTGACCCTTAACTTTCCAAGTGTAGCTGTGCTGGGTCCTCCTGTGTTTGGAAGCTCAAGGAAGCACTGGTTCTGATTCCAGTAGGGACTTTTAAAGAACCAGTGGAACAAAAATAACAAGGACTTTTGAGAGATTCTCTGTTTAACCCTGCAGAAAAGCAACATGAGAAATATTGTAAGTAATATTTTCAGTTCTTACTCAAGTTTCTCAGTTAACCTTCATCTGTTCTCTCTGGTCCTGATTGCATCCCTGTTTTGATTAATTCCCACCTGAAATAATTGTGTCCTCCCAATATAACTCTAGCATTCTAATTAATAGTAAACTACGCAGTTATTTAAAGTTTTTCCTTTTTTGGTGTTAATTATTCTTTAGTGTTCACATTTGAAAATGCTGGCATAGAAGGGGCAAACAAGGTAGATGGTCAGTTTCTCTGTTTGCCTTATTTGCTTGATATGGTGATAAGACAAAATATCACCCAGTGTGGAAAATTCAGAGATTCTAAAGAAGAAATTAGAACCCAGGACAAGTTAAGGAAGAATGGTGTACTAGTCTGCCAGGGCCATCATAACAAAACACCACAGACTGAGTGGCTTAAAAAGCAGAAATATACTTTTTTTCCCATGGTTTTGGATTCTGGAAGACCAAGATCAAGGTGCTCTCAGTTAGTTTCTGGTGAGGTCACTTTTCCTTAGCTTGTGGAAGGCCAGTTTCTCCCTGTGCCCTCACATGGCTTTTCCTCTGGGCATACAAGGAGAGAGAGACATCTCTGGTGTTTCTTTTATTATAAGAACACCAGTCCTGTTGGATTAAGGCACCATCCTTATGACCTAATTTAACCTTAATTACTCCTTGCAGGCCCTATCTCCAAAACAGTCACATTGGGGGTTAGGGTTTCAATATTTAGATTTTAGGGAGACACAATTCAGTCCATAATAGATGGATTTACTTTAGTACTCCTTGGCTAAATCTTTTCCAAGCCCAAAGAAGGGTAACAATGAGGTAAGGAGTTCTGTTTGATTCTTTTTTATATTAATATAATGATTAATATATGGTTGTTTACTTTCAAATTATATATAACTAAGAAATAAGAATTGTTAGGAGAATCAAGTGAACTAAAACATATTAATATTGTTTGGAAAGATGGGCTATTTTTTACATTTTTAAGTAGGTTTCCTTAAATCTAAATCTTTGTGAACTTGAGTAATCTACTCAGTCTAAATGAAATCCAAACAGCAATCTTTTAGTTATATAACAGCAGCAATAGCAGCTCTGAAATATTGTGAAGTACATTCGAATATCCCTAACACTGTCATGAGTTGGCTTGTCCCTCTAAAGTATTCCGAAAGTGTGATGAACTCAGCTTCAGTTTTTTTGTCTATGATTACTAATCTTTGGTAAGCGATGGCCATGTCTGATGTTTTCCCCATTTATTAAGGGATTATTTCAGGTTTTGGTACTGAAATCAGTGTTCAGTTATCTCTGTATCTTTCTGGTATATCTTGCCAATAAATAATTATCTTGAATATTGGGAAGGACTATCAGATTGTTGGACAACCTTAAAAGGCCATGCAGATAAGTGATTTGAGTCAATATTGCTATTGCTGTGCTTTTTTTCAAGTCGGAACAATGCGCTTTTGCAATGCAATCAAAATACTGACCTACATTTAAGAGTACAATACTGTCCTATCTGTTATATAAATCCACTATGCTATTAAAGGGTGAAATACAGAAAAGAAGTCACCGATATTTTCTCTGATTATAGGTTGCTTTTGTTAGATTTTCTGCTTCTGAAAGATAACTGAAGTAGAAAATTTACAAGAGTCCTATATGAAATCATAGTAAGATAATTCTCAGGAATATCAAATAATGATACTGAAAAATGATATAATAACTGTTAAAATTTACCTAAATAAGGTGTGAAATAAGTTAATTCTGTCTGGAAATATTTAAATTAGAATTAGCTTTTTCTTTTGATGAATACTACTTAAAAGAAATTCTTCCAAGTATTTAAGCTTTTACTACTGAAGTAGACGTAGACTTGTGTTCTTAACCTTGTTTTGGTAAGGCTCTGAACATGCAAGGCAACAGATGTTATACCCAGCATAATTATATGTATCCTGGAAACACATCTTTATAGAGTGGGATTGGTTCTTGGGAAAACAAAAATTTGGCAAACAAAGGGCATTAAATTGCTGATCTCAGCAATAATTACCTGGAGTAGATTATTATAATCTTGTGTAGGTGGTAACTGCATGCATGTATAGGAAAAATAATGTAATTATTTTTAAAAATATTGTAATTGAAAGGAAAATGAATTTATGTATACTTTAGGTCATCTATCCTCTTGAAAAGCAGAAAAGGCCTTTAATTTTGCTTTTTTGGGAAGTTCTTTCAACAGCTTTTTGGAAAATGTGTCCAGAATTCCAGACCCTAATATATTGAGACTGAGGCTTTTAATCATGTCTTTGTAGGTTACTGCTTTTTTTTTTTTTCTTATGCCCACTGAAAATAGTGTTTTAAACAAATGAACTGATCCTTGATCTTCAAGCATCCAAGTGACTCTTTGAAACAAATTAGGCACTGTGAGATCCGTGGTTACTTGTATTAACTGGACTAAAGCTATGTTTTCTGTAATTTTGATCTCTTCATGTTAAAGCCCTCTTTCTCCCCTCGCCCAATAGATAAAGCAAAGCAAAGCTACTTAGGTTCATGTCATGGAAGGCCTGGAATTATCTGTAATTTTGACAACCGCAGTATAAACCATTTCTTAAATAGGTAGCTAAAAAGTTGTGGAGGTCCTTACAAAAATATTTGAAGGTGATGGTGTTTTGGAGTCTGAAGTTTTTTGAATAAGTCTGTCAATAGTCATGGTCTAAATATCCAGTTAGCACTAAGATAATCTAAATATAGAGTTGTTTACCTTTTTTTCACATAAAGATTCTGAACGCAAATTGAACTTTCAGGATAAGAAATTATACTTTGAGACTATTCTGAATTCATTGTGCTATGGATATTATTTTGTATATCTTACATGATTAGCATGTATTTTTGTTGTTGACGATCACTTAGACGTGCCATTGCCTAGTCTCAAATTCTTAGCACCTCCTTCACTTGTAAACTGTTGCTATGGTCGTTTTCACATTCGTTGGAAAGCTGAAATGACGAATAAGGAAAATGGCATATTTTAGGCCTGGTATAGTCTCACAGCATCTAGTGTTTCAGTGCTCAGGGCAGTGATGTTATGCAGTGTTTTCTTCCCATCATAAAGTGCACAAGAGTTTTCATTCTCATCACAGTCTATATTTCTATAGCAAAATCTGGGATCCAAAGAAAAACCAGGTGATTGTGATTAAATTTCTGTTCCACTCTACATGATCATTGTTGTTTGTCAAAAACAATTCCATCCTGTGGTGGAATTGATGACCTGTGCGTTGTGAGTAGGGCACATAAACACTTTTAGGATGAATACAAACTGAACTCGATACATTTCCCAAAATATTTGGGAACATATTTGTGCCTAACTAGGATCATTGAGAGTGGCAGTAGTACATGAGTCAACATCTGGTAATTTTTTTCCTCTTACTATTATTTCTAATTTATTTTCCCATTATTTTCTGTACTCTCTCAATTTGTACTTTGCTCCTCCTAACCTATTCCATAAATTTCTTAGTAGACTTTTTGTACCAAGGGAGGCTTCCTAGTCTGCTTTGGGGACTTAGAATTCCTTCTACTAATAGGAGCTACCTTTGTAAATTTAAAAAAAGGCTTGAACATTTTGTATTCTAAGTGGACGGTAGAGAAACACTCAAATTATTCCTGCCTATTACTATTACTGTTCTGTCACACATGCTTCCTTTCCTGTTTTTTTTTTCTGATTCGGGTACCAGTGTCATGACTGTAGATAGTTGAATTAGTTCAGATAATCATCATCATCATCATCATCATCATCAATAACAAGAGCAAACACTTATATAGCACCTTTCATGTGCTAGAAACTGTTATAAGCATGTTACATATTAACTCGCTGAATCTTCACAATAATCTGTTAAAGTCGGGCTCATTATCCTTCCCATTTTCTAGATGAGAACACTACAGAGGAAGACTTTAAGTAACTTCTCCAAGATCACACAGGTGGTAAGAGGCTGAGCCTGGATTCCAACCCCTTTTATAATAGGCCATGCTTTTAGTCACCAATCTCTGTTGCTTCTCTTTGGTACCTTTTTCTTAATAGAAACTGAAGTGCTGGTTTTAACTTGAGGTTTCAGAAAGATAGTCAAAGGTAACATGATCATGAGCCCTTTCTCTTGGCTGGCCCCATCTTCCCATAGCTGTCTCCTGAGCTTGCTCTTACTGTCTGCTTCCATTCTCTCTCTGGTTCACCTCCTCTAGTTTCTGGCTTCACATACTGTCTAAAGTGCTAAAAACACTCAAATTTATATCTCTAGTTCAGACCTTTCCTCAGAATTCCAGATTTATAAATCTAATTAACTTAAATATCAACTTAGAGGGCTAATAGAGTTCCCAAACTTATGTTCTGAAACAAACATCACATTCTCTCCTGCAACCTCCAGATATGCACTTCCTATTGATTTTCTCATGTCAGTACCTGGGAACTTCATTCTGCCAATTGCCCAAGCCAAAAACACTTCTGCTAGATTCCACTTTCTTTCTGACTTTACATCCAATCCATCAACAAGTCCTGTTGCCTTTTCCTTTGAAATAGACCCAAAATTAAGAAGCATCACTGCCACCATCTTGGTGTAAGAAACATCATTTCTCACCTGTATTATATAAGCCGCCTCCTTTGTTTCTATATTTCTAAGTCCCTTATTCTAATCTCCGCGTAGCAGATAGAATGTTACTTTTAAACTGTTTGTGAGCTCACACCTTTCTGCTCAAAAACCTCTAATAACTTCACATCTTATTCAGGCTAAAATTCAAAGCCCTAGTACACTCTTACAAATTTCTGCCTAGTTTACCTGCTTCCAACCTTTCCTTTTCATGTCTTACCCTCTCCTTTCTCACCAGCTCCAGCCACATCTTGCTGTCCCTTGAATGCAAGTATGCCCTTGCTATGGGACTTTTATGCTTACAACAGTTCCCTCTGCCCAGAAACCCTTGGAACTGGCTGTGTGCTAAAATTCAGATATTTACTGATTTTAGAAAGTGAATGTGAAGCATATATTTTATAACACCCCACTGGCTTCGAGTAGCATCCCATAATCAATCTAATTAAATTTCTGAATGAACATTAAGGATATCCTTGCTAAGTAGGAAAAATACAGGTTTAAATTCACATTATCAGTCCAGGTCCAGTTTTGCTACAACATGAGGTTAGCTTAGGTTTTGCTGCCAAACGATTTAAGAAAACATAGTTTTCAGAACTTCAGTAATTTTGGATTGCAGATGGGTTATTCTGGATGTGTACCTGCATGGCTGATTCCTTTTTTATTTTTATTTTTATTTTTTACTTCAATGATTATTCATTGGGTAGTCAGGGAAGATCTCTATCTAAAAGGCTTCTCTATGTAAAACAAGTCTGACATGAGGAAAGTTCAGCTTCCTAATATCGAAAGCAGGAAAGAAGCTTAAATCATTTTTTACTCAAGTATGTATTATGTAGAAGTCATTGTAACCAGTTTAAGAATAGTAAACAGTTATCGAGAAAAAAAAAAGTACTGTTTGATTAGCTAGTGATGGTTAATTCAAACGACTATTAGGATTTGAAATATTAGAAAAACTTAAATACATCTGCTGACACAAAACTCATCATCTGATTTAGTGCCTGGGAGCCTAACTGGTTGGACTGTTATTTTATTGATCTGTTACTTATTGGGCATGTAATTTTAAGTCAGATTTTAGTATAATTTGATCTTTTTCTGATTGCCCTGTGCATTCAAACGTTTTCAAGCAGTCGATCAGAGATATTGCCCCAATATTTTAATCTAATTAAAATGAAAAATTTTTATTTTCCCCTATCCATTTTAAGTATCACTCTAAAATTAATTGAAAATAAAAGTGAAAACTTTTAAAAATCAGTTGAAATTTTAACAGCCATTTGTACCCTTACGTTCTCTCAAAAAAATTGTGAGTAATAAAGTGCCATGATATTTGTCTTAGTTTTGTTGAGTATCCACAGGAGAAAATAAGGTATGAGTAGGAATTATTGTAGTACCATTTTTTCCAGTGGTTCCCCAGCAAGAAAGATTTTATGTACTTTCACAAATTAATCTTTTTTTCTCTTCTTTTGAGCTTCGAGACTATAAATATATTCAAATTGCTAATCCATTTTGAAGGCTTCATAAATTGTTTAACATTTAAGTTCAATCAAATTTGTAATTTGTATATTTTCTTTTCAGAATATTTGAAAAATTAAATTTAAGAAAATGAAAAAATGTGTTATTTTAGTTTAACAATATTTTAAAAATTTGGCTTTTTGGTCTACAGACTGAAATCTTTCTTCAACCATGAATTTGTATCACTTTTCTCTCATAGACTACATAAAGCAGATGTGATTTTGTTTGGGGAATGGTTTGGGTTTTATAGAAGTTATTTTATTACAGTAGTGAGTGGTACATCAATTGCATAAGAAAATGCTAGTTTAAATACCAGCAGTAATTTACTTGCAGCCGTAAAATTAGCAAACATGCCTTTAAGTAGTCAGTATTTTCGAAGGTCTTTATATAGCTGATCACAATGGCTTATATTCAACAGTGCCATTAAATGAAATAAACATGGATGCCTCTTCTGCCACAGAGGCACAGGTGGACATCTTGGTAGCAAGCCTCATGCGGTGTGACACATGGCACAACCCAACATGGGGGCAGAGAGCATGCAGCTTGAGCTAGAAGTCATTTTATGGATCCTTTGCCGTAGATTTGTGCTTTTCTGTGAAACAGCCAATATTTCAGACATTACATAGTATGATATTTGTTTTTTTTATTAAATATCTATTATAATTTCTTAAAAATAGTCAAGACCTGACTAGCACAACAAATTTAGAAGGCAAAGTTTCTCTACCCCACCCCTTGCTATCTATATAAATGATATTTTTGACTCTGCCCTTTATAATGTTGGCACCCTGTGCATATTAGATGTAATCAGGGCTGAAAGGAAACTTGAATCCATCTGGAAGCAATAAACTTTTCTAAAAGACTGCACAGTGTTATTTAATCCTGTGACTTCTTACTGTGAGTGAAATTAAGGTTTGATGCAGTTGTGTCACATCATATTGATATCAAATTTATCTTTCTAAAAAAAATCCTGACAGTAATATTGCAGCCCAGAGGAGAAGATGGCTTGCTGTAATCCTATAAGCTATTTTGCTTTGATTACATGTTACATAGTGTAGTGAAATATATAAAATACTTGATCTAAAATTTTTAAGTTTTGTCTAAAATTTTTGGGTAATTTTTTTTAATTTTGTACCTTTAATTTTGGCCTTTTATTGTAGTACTACTATATAATAACCATTGTATAGAATTTATACAATGGTTATTATATAATGAGGAATGGAGAAGAAATTTAAAACTTTTCTATTTTCAAATATGTAGGTAGGGGATCATATTTTTGTAAATAGGAGCCTAAATGGTATCAACTGACCAGCATAATTTAATGTTTGTGTTTGTTCATTGACTTAATTTTTCCCTTACATTTTTCCTAAGTTCAAATGAAAATAATTTAGAAAGTTAGGAAATTTTACTACATTTCATAGGTAATTTTTTTTTTTTTTTTTAGTGAATCTATTCTCATTGGATTTACTTAGCTAGAGTTTTTGAATAGCAAAAACCAAACCAAACATATTTATCAAGTATATGCTTTTAATGGTGGAAATGAAATAAAGGCCCATATCCTCCAGTGTGCCTAGCATATTAAAAATAAACATGAACTTTGTCTCGAATGTTGTTGGATTTTTTAATAAAACTATGATAAGCAATATTAAAATTGTTTATCACTCTCTTTTTGTCGCCAGTAAGTCTAGGACTGCAAATCCTCATCAAATACATAAAGATTTACAAATACTTGTTAGAACATCTTGACTTATGTGTATTTGTTTTAAGATTACTTTCTATGTTCAAAATAGCTAGCTTCTGGCAATTTCTCTTCATCCTCTCTCTCCTCCCACGTCCCCCACCTCGCCTGCCCCAGTGTGCCTTCTCTGGCATCAGAAAGGTGGACTGATGATAAGTTCAGATGTCCTGGAGGCTGATTAGGTGAATCTCTTTCATTCTGTTTCTGGATAGTCAGGATTGTGGCATTCTGTTTCTGGCTATCTAGGCTCCTGAAACGAACTTCTTTTTTGGTACTAGGACCTGTCTTCTTCACGTGAAAATTACGGTTCTGCTCTCTTTCAATAACACAGACATGCCTCTGCTGAGTTCAAATATTCTGGACTTTGAGTAATTTTCTTGTCTTCTCAGTAGCAAATAATGATAATCTTGAGGGGTAAACTGAATGAGAGTGGTATAAAAGTGAGCCTTTTAGTGTTCTTCAGTACCAAAACCCTTCAGATTATCTGGAGGGCTGTGTGACACTGTGACTGCTATATGTGATGGGGGCTCCAACCTGCACCTGTAGGGTGTTGGTTGATAGTAATGGTGGAGGTGAAAGCAGTCGATGTGACTGTCTTCGAGGTCTTTAGAAGAAAAGAGTGCCAGTGAGTTAGCTTGGACTATAAAATGTAATGGCCTTTACTCAGGCATTGTCCTTAGACACTGGCAGTAGAAGCATTATTTATGCCTTAAATCTAGTCCTATTTCAGTACAGAAAATTCCAGGCCATGAAAGGTAAAGAATTCCTTAACCTTTGTTTCATAAAAACATTTGTTTTTATAGAAATTGTTACATTAATATTAGCATTTTAATATATACACAGAAGTGCCTGGAATGTAGTCAGTGTTCAAATATATTAAATGCCAGTCGTAAACCTTTAGGCTTACCCTAAACTATTATTGTCTCATCTTTCTCTAACCCCTTCCTCCATCACCATTTTTTAAACCACCGTTTAATTACTGTGGAAAAAATGCACATAACTTTAAAAGGCTTTCAAAGACTTTTGTGCCTTCATCCCCTGGTAGCTTAAGAACTTCTGATACATCACTAAATCTCAACTGAGGGGTACTGTGGCATGGATGTTCAGAGGGACTGGGAAAGGAAGGATGTCTCTTTGGAGGATGGGCTTTCAACAGTACTCTGACAGATGGTTAATGTTTGAAAAGATGAGTCAAGAAGGCCTTTCATTTGCTGGGAAAAAGCAAAAGTTCAGAAGTGGAAACGCATACAGTATGATGAAGATATTATCTGATTGATCATAAATACAGTCAACAGCAAACTTTTATGGGATGCCTCGCCTGTGTTGGAAGCACTGAGCTAAGTGCTGGGATACAGAGATTGGAGATGAAGATGATGAAGATATAGTTGAAATGGATTGCTAAGAAACTAGAAAAAGACCAGTTACCATACTTCTGAGGTTCATAGGGAATCTGAACAAAGATCATCTATGATATATATGAATGATATATCATATATGAACTGATATATATATAAGAACTGATAATGCTAAAAATTACTAGATTATAAGACTAAGAATCAAGGTTGTATTTTCTGTAGGTGCCATTCTCAGAGAATCCTTGTTTATGTTTTCCCTAAGTGATTGAGATGGTAGTGAGTATAGAAAACAACAGAGGCAAATATATAAAGAGTAAACTCAAGAAATAAGTAGTTTCAATAGAAGTAGCATGTAAGTACTCTTGCTGAAGTGAAAATGGCAAAACCCTATCACATTGCATGGTTAAGTCATAGGAGAGAATGTGAAATATGAATATTAAATATAAAATATGAATTTTGAAATGTTCTTTTCACTGTTTTAGATGTAATAGGGACTTGTTGCATAGCTAGTCTAAAATATTAATTTAATGCTAAAATCTTAGTTATTTGATGAAATAAAATGCATGCATCATGCCATCTTTTGGCTGCATTTTCTTAAGGTTATGCCTATCTCGGTGATGCTATATACACCATGGGTTCTCAAGATTTTGGTCTTGGGACCCCTTTACACTATTAAATTATTAAAAACCATAATGAGCTTTTGTTTATATGTTATACCCATTAATATTTATTGTAATAGAAATTAAATAAACATTGAAAATATTAACATTAAAAACAACAGTAACAAGTCCATTGCATTTTAACATAAATGTTTATTAAAAACTATTTTCTAAGACAATAAAAACAATGCCACGTCCTTTACTAATTTTACATTTTTGTAAATCTTTTTAATAGAAGGCATAGCTTTCTTTACTAGAAGCCTTAATATAAAAAGCTGAATTCTTAAGGTTGTTTCTACATTCAGTCTGTTGTTAATATGTTGTCTGGTTAAAGTATATAAGGGAACTCCAGTTTCATACAGATGTGTACTTGGAAAAGGAAAAGTATTTTAGTAATGTTTTCAGGTAATTGTGGATATGCTTCTTTGATACTACAGCAAAACTTAAGTGCTAATTTCTTAAAGGTTAGTTACAATGCAGAATCTAAAAGCTTATCAATGAACATTTTGTAGTCTATTTGAAAATGTATAGGTCTGTCTTGAGCTTTGACTCTTTCACTCATGCATGATTTCATAACATCCTGCATTGGCTATTTGGAAAATTTGGTGTACTGAGTTACATAGAACTTCCAAAGGTTGACACATTTTATTATATAATATTAAAAGAATATAAAACACATTAATAACGCTTCCAGTCTCATCAGAAAGTTTTGTTAAGTATTGGGAATCTGTCAAGTTCATTGTGGCACATACAAGTTTTACAAAATTCTGACTTTTGCTTGAAAGATTGAATTTTATTGTTGGCAACAAACATTCTCAGTTGTTTTTCTTGAGTGACTGACTCACTTGCTCATCTCCCAGAAAAATGTTTGCCAAATACTCATGTCTGAATACTGTAGTCTGTCACTCGATCTCTCAAATAAAAATGGCCTTCCACAAAAACCAGCTAGTTCAGCTGCAACTAAAATGGTATAAGTGCTTTTCCTGGCCAGAACCATCACTTTCATTTGTAGTATTCATGCTATAATGCATGTTTCCCATCTTATCACACATAATATTAAAAAGAAATATACTCAAGATCGAGATTTAAAAAACGTTTTTAAAATTAAGGTGTTACTGCTTCATTAAGAACAGTTAATTGTGAAGCGGCATTTTTTTAAACCAAATTTGAAGTGGTAAAGAATGTGCCAATTAGTAAAACCTGGTATCACTGCCGTGATTCGTGTTGATATCAGGAATTTTAACTACTTATTGCCTTTGCACCATCAGAGCAAATGTCAAGATAATGAAAAAGGCAAATAATGTCTTTAGCATTATTATAAAAATCATTTTGACCCTGTGAGACCACACATTGAGAATGGCTAAGGAAGGTGTTTTGGTTTAAGTACTTAAATAATCGACTTAATTTGCCAATTTCTTTCAATTGTTGGTCAGTATAAAATAACAGTATAAGTATGGACATACTTTTTATTAATAGTAAAGATTGAGGGGGAAAAAGTGGATTTCTAAGAGTTTACCGAGCTATTTGGAACATGAATAAATTATGTGTCAAAAAAAAAATGCTTTAGAACAGAAAATTTTCTGTGATTGAAAGTCAGCCTAAATTTTCAATCATACTATTTTTTTTTTAAATCAACTTTCTGTGGTATGATTAAACATAGATGATGTAATTTAAAATTAGTGACATCACTTTGTATGATAGGCATTAAATGTAGGTTGAATACAGAATTATATGTTTATTGTCTGTATTTCAAATTCTCAAAGCAAAGAGTAATATTTAAAATTTTTTCACTGATTAGTTTATTTTGGGCTCCCTGCCAAAAAAATTTCTATATAACTTCAAATACTTAAATAGTTTAAAGAAATATCTAAGCTGTTTATACGTGATAGAAATAACTAAGTGGAAAAAATTACAGATAGAAATTAAGCATTAATTTTTTATTTAGTATGATAAAAATGTGATTTGGGGGTATTAGATTGGCAATTTATCTCTGTCTCTATTTCTCTCTGTAAATGACAAGTTTAAAATTTCCTCTATAATTCTTTTACTAGATAAGATGCTATTTCTTGTCCCTTTTGATAGTGTGTTGATTTAGGAATTTAAACATTTCTGCTGACAAATGTTAAATCATAATTCTCCAGGGTAGTAATGCATCGTTATGGTTTTTCAGTAAGCTACAGGAGCAGCCCTGTTTGTTTAAACCCTGGTTTAACCTGATTATTAACAATTAAATTGTGTTTTCTTCTTACAATTAAAGTGTATTCAAATTTATTGGTCCCTTGCTTCACAGATTTATCTCAGTATGTGGTGTATTCAAACAGAATTTTGTATTTTTAATTAGGGGATTAGATAAGTAATTCTGAAGAGCCAAAAAAAATTGTTAGACATCACATTGCTTAACCATCTAATATACCATAAGTGTGTGTATACACTATGTTGTGGGAGTCATCTATCAGGCAGGCTTGTTTTTCAGGCAGTATTTTTAAGAGTGGACATGTGCAGAAACTGTGAGCACAATTAGCGCCAAGCAGATAAATCCAGCTCTAATCCTGTTTACGGTCTGCATCAGACAGATGTGCCAAGATTGATTTAGACAAGCCCTAGGCTTACAGTAATATTTTTAAAAGTGCCGTTCTCTGTTCTATTTTTGTTAAACCTTTGCTAAATATTCTTAAGCGTTGTTGGTTTTACTCTTCTTGTTAACCTGTAACCTACTTTAAGCAGGTCCTGCTTTGCTCTCATGGTGACAGGGTAACCTGCCAGGAGAGATTATTTTTATTCCCTGTAATTAAATTGACTCTCCCCCCACCCAAGAAAATACAACAATAGGAAGTGGGTGCTGAATTAAATAAATAGCATGATAACCGACAGACGTATACTTAAATCCCCTGCAAGAACAGATGGTCCCCAGTATCTCTGTAAGTAATGTGAGAGGACAGTTAATGTTCTGAAACAACTAGCTATAACCAATACGATACTAATGAACCAATAGATTTTAAATAATAAACCACATGTCACAAACCAGATTATATATATATATATATCTGTAAGGTTTTACTTGTCATAATCTTCAAAAAAATCTATAGATTATTTTCATATTTTTATCTACTGTTATCAAATATCAAGTTATAGATAAAGTTTTACTTCATATTTTTCCCCAATAAAGATATTTTATGTTAAGATAAAGTTATATTTAAAATACATGCTGCTAAGTATGTTCTTTATTTTTTAAATTCCTCTTTCAAAATACTATCTGCATGTGTTAGGTTGTGTATGGAAATGTGACTTTTCCATACAATTATGAAAACATTTATTTTTATTTGTGGCAGAAACTGGTTGTACTATAACAGGTGGGCAACCTGGGGATTGAAGCAGCTATCTCATAGATGAAAAATTAAGCAGAGCTATAAGACCTAAAATTTTGTCAGAATTTATAAATTAAAATAATTTTCAAAATAAAAATTAGTGTTTTTCTGGTTTACATGGAGAATAGAATGAATCTGAGTCATTCTTAAGTTACTACTGCAAAGAAGTGTCAGTAAGTGCTCATTTTATAGGCCCCGAACATCTTCTCTCTGAATATGATTTCTTTTCTGTTTTCCTTTTTAATCTTGTTTCTCATAAATATTTGTGTATTCTAAGTGTGCTCTAAAGGATAAGTATTTTGGCATGGGACTTTAGGAGAAACAGTGACCTCAGATTTTCAATTTATCCTATCAGATCATCTACAGAACCTTCAACTTCACTGGGGGTTAGTTAGCCAGAGGGCTTTCCATCTAGAAACCTGAGGAACCTTTGGCCTTAGCTCTCTTACAAGTCTAGGAAACCAAGGCCCTTGTGCGCCACAGAGCCAGCTGGCCTGCTGCTCATATCTTAAGAACGTCAAAAACGAAACAAAGACTAGAAAATGAGCACGTAATTTGATGACTGTTTAAACAAGTTAGTTCCAAGTCTTTTAAACATTTTAAATTTAAGTTCACAGAATTCTAACAACTTTTATTGCCGAAGACCATATTCAGAATGAGAAAACAATCTTCTGTAAAACGAATATACATATCTTCACATATATTATGAAACAGTTATTTTCAAAATCATGAATCCTATGATTAGAGAGAACTGGACAGATATGTAATGTAATGATTAACATTGCAGAAATGAATAATAGAGCAGAATTTCTATGTAGGAAATTGGCACCTGAGAGATTTATATAGCTATTGAGGGAAATAGTGCTGAAGAACATCCTCCCAGTGTTAGAAATTTGTAAAACAAACCGACCAACCTATTTTATTCATAGATGTATTATCCTTATTTTCCTTTCAGATAAAAACAAAATGTTTGCTCTAAATCTGTAATTCTTTTTATTCTCTTCTTGTCACACTGGGAAAGAGACCATTCATATGAAAACCCCAAATCTGAATCTCTGGGAAAATTGGAACCCTGAACCAGGCAAGGCAAGAGGGACCTCTCAGGGAGTCACAAGGATTTTCAGAATTTTCACTTCTGTGAGCTCCTGGTTGTTATAGTCCAACCTTCCATCTCGAGGTCTCCTCAGTTTTGGAGGAACTACTACTCAGCTGACACATTTGTTGTCTTGCACTTTTCCTAAGGACTAGAGACAGAACAATGGTTGACCAACTGTTTAAATCAGAGCTGTAGGGTCAGATGAGAGCATGTTTACTTGAACAAGGTCCTTATGTGAAGGTCCAACGTTGGTAAAGAGTTGTGGTAAAGACCAGCTGAAGTGTTTGGGTATAAATTTGGATCTCCCTTTTACCAAATATATAACTGTGGACAAGTAACTTAAACTCTTTATCCTGAATTTCTTCTCTTTTAGGAAAATGCAGCTACTACATAGGGTTGTTGTAAGGATTAATGAGATAGTACATGTAAAGTACTTAGGTGCACGTCTGGCATATAGCACATGCTCATTAAATATTAGCTACCCTTTTTAGGAAATGGAATTATAAAAATTAAAACAGGTAATATGATCAGGAGCAATTTTAGGATAAACAAAGGACACCATCTTTTTCAATTGGTACAGAAAATTTTCATTGTAGAAAAATTAGAAATTCATATACACTAAATCACAATCTCACTGTCCATCCATGTTTTTATATGTGCATATGAAAATATATTACATTATGTATTCAGTAAACACGAAAGAATAATGGACATATGCTATACTATTTTAGACACTTCTAGTCAGATGTCTATATTTTAATGGCTGAATAGCATTCTATTATATGAATATATTTTACAGGATCAATACCCTCGCACATTTAGGTTGTTTCCAAGTTTCACTCAAATATTGCTTGGTTAAACATTCTTTAACTAAATTGTGCATACTATTTATTCCTTCAGGGTAAATGCCTGGAAGTAAATTGCTGTATCTAAAATATGCATATTTTAAAACATTTTCCTTTTTCTACATTCTTAAAACATATAAAACATAATACTGATTACAGAAAGGAAAAATTATGGAGGTTTATAAGAAAAAAGTAATCTTATACTCCCTACCTCATCTCTTTAATTGGCGACCAATGTTAAGTTTCTTGAGTGTTTTCCACCTGGGTTTATTTTTTCTCTTTTTAGTGAAAGTGCAATCAAATCCCTCAGATTACTTTGTAACTTGCTTTTATTTCACTTATTTATGCCTCTTAACACAAGTGCCTTTCCAAACCAGATCAGAGATCTAACTTGCTCATTTATGAGCTGTGGAAGACTGTGATTCAACCATCCTCCTATTGAAGAACATGAATATTGCTTCAAATAGTTTTGCTATTATAAATACTGCTGCAATTAACATTTTGAAATCGTTTGATACATATTCCCAACTTGTTCTCCAGCAGTTACCATTTTTACATTTCCATCAGCACTGGGACTGGTTCCCTTTACCCACACCATCGTTGAGCGTTATTTTTGATCTTGTGCCAATCTAAAAGGCAAAAAATGGTATCTTGTTGTTTTAATTTGCATTTCTTTGATTACTAATTAGATTGAACTTTCTCATATGTTCATTGGTCAATTTGCATTTCTTCTTTTGTGAAATGCCTGTCTAGGGTCTTATGTATTTTTCTACTACAGTGTTTCTTTTCTTGATTAGATAGATTATTTAACTGTCATATGTTGCAGTATTTCTGCCCAGTTGGCCTTTGCCTGTAACTTCTAATGGGTCTTTAGATATTTAACATTAAATAACTTTTATGTTAAGTATCTCAGTTTCTGTATTTCTGCCTATACTGTTGTACTTAAGGCTTTACTAATTTTTGGTTATATATAAAGTTCTTTTAAATCTAGAAATATTGGTGTATATTATGAGATAGAGCTCTTTTTTTTTTTTTTAAAGATTAACCAGTTCTAAATCACCTTTTCATGAATATTTCCCACCGAATTTATATGCCATCATTATCACATTAGTGACTTTTTAAATATATACAAGTGTTTCTTAGGGTCATTCATTTATATAATCCTAGAAATTTTAATTATTATAGATTTACAAAATATCTGATCAGGCATGTTATCTCCCTCATTACTGTACTTTTAAAACATTTTCTTTGTTAATGTAATATGTTTACTCCAAGAAAATTTACAATCATGTGGTTTAGGTTTCTTTTCCCCTTACATCAAAGAAAATACCAATGAGATTTTGATTGGGACTGCATTACAAGTAGTCATTAATAACTAGAATACTGGCCTGGAAAATATGTAATCTTAGACCTTGGTATGTCTCCATTTAGTCAATTCTTTGTCTCTCAGTTTATTTTGAATGATTCTCCCCAATGTTAGTCCAGGATTATTTTGCTAAGTTTATTCCTAGGTATAATATGCTAATTTTCATGGAATATTTTTATCTCCATTCTGCCTTCTTCCTGGGTATTAATATATTTGTAACCAGCTTCCTTACTGGGTATTCTTTTTAGTTCTAATGATTTTAAGTTGATTCTTTTTGGATTATACAAATATATTGTGATACCATTTATAAATAGTTATAGTTCAGCTCCCCTTTGGCCCCTTCCACTGCCAGTGGTTTCCTTTTATTTCATTTTCTTTATGGATTGGTCAGAATGTCCAGAATAATTGAGAATGGTAACAATAATAATAGGTGTTCTTACCCTGTTTCCAGAAATTCTTCTAGTTTTTGCCACAAAGTTTGATCTTGGCTGATGGTTTAGTATCTTTAAATTTGTGACTTATAGGAAGTTTTAAATTAGAATAGTTATTGAATTATTTACTGTTAAAATAAAACACGTAAAAATTTCAGAGTATTATACAGGACTTCAAGTGAAAAGAGTTTTCTTCTTCCATTTTTCTTCTTTCTCTCAGTGGTTCTTTGTTCCCTCCCTCTCTCCCTCTCTTGCTTCCTTTCTTTTTTCCATGCTTCTTTCCTTGGAGCTTGTGTTTGTTGCATATTTGATACATAAACCAATTAAATTTGTGCGAGACACAAGGTTATGACCCATATTATAAGATTAGCCTAGAAGAAATTATCTGCAACATATACATAGGACTAATTTCAAGAATATTTGAAGGATTCCTATAAATTAGTAAGAAACACAACCAAACAAGTAGGGAAATGCCTGTATGGAGAGAAAACTTTTAAGAAATATTAATGAAAAATAAAGAAAAAGATATTCAACTTTATTGTTTTACTAACTGATTTTTGGAAAAGTATCCACAGATTTAATCACAGACACAAATTGTTTTAAGGTAGGTAAGTGATACAGCTCACCTGTATGCATTGAGCTGTATGAACCAGACACCCAGCAGCACCTGAATGTGGAAGGCAAGCTTCTTTCCACTTCACAGGGCAGCATTTACTGTATAATTCATTATATGCTATAGGATGAGGATTTGTGAGGACTTTTGACAGGCCTGCTGCGTTTCATTCTTGCAGGTAGAGGAAGGATGTAAGATTTCCCTGGTCCCTCTCTCTTCTAGAGATTCTGGCCATATGCCTTTCTGCTCAACAAGTACAAATAACTTATAATAAGCTCACCGGTTACGAATACATTACTGATAATTTACTGTGAAAGGGCTTGATTTCTCTTGTATACAAATACATACTGTCCAGTTTTTAGTTTCTAATGTATTCTTCCCTAAAAGGAACTAGAATCGCTTGAGGAATCCAGATGAGCTTGAAACACTTTGCCGTTATAAGAAAGAAAGGTTATTTTCAAAGCTACCTGAAGGTTGTAGTGAAGTAGGCAGTTTGGAGGAACTGTCACTGGTCAGTGTGTGACAATTCAGAATATCAAAATGGAAACAGGAATTTTAGTTGATTGAAAAGTTGAGTCTGTTAAGTCATAACGTTATTATTATGATCAAAGGGAGCAAACAATTTAAAATATGCTAAAGAAGCATTCTCAAAGTGTTGTCTAGGGTCCTTTCAGGGAGTCAGTGTGATCAAAGCTGTTTTCATAATACTACTAAGAACTTATTTGTTATTTTCACTCTCATTCTCTCCCAAGGACACAGTGGAGCTTTCCAAGGCAAGAGATCTGTGGTGACATCATAGCCTTCATGGCTAATGGAGTGTGTGCTTTGCATTCTTGTGTTTTAAAAAATATTGATTTTTAACATCTAATACAGTAAATATTGATAGATATAACCTACATAAATAAAAGTTATTTTATTTTGGACCCTCAGTCTTTAAGAATGTAAGCAGTTTCTGAGGCCAAAGAGTTTGAGAACCATTATACTAGAGAAAGTAAATCTGACCAATATAGGTTAATCTGTTAGTATTTACAGAAAAGGGATGAGATGAATCACTCAGTTCATTAAGGCATGTGGAACAGTTTGGCTTACACTGATATGGTACTTCCACTCTATTGATTAGTTTAAATGATGATTGTAGTAATGGTGTTGATTTGTTTTCTAAAACATAAATGTCTCCTGTTGAATTGATATTTGGAGATCATTGATTTTTAGATAGATTACTGGGTGGCAGTAAGTGTGGACTATAGGCAGACCTGAAGCCTGAGCCTTCTGAGGAAATGACAGGCCTGAAAAATTGACGTTGGGTTCACCTTATTCCACCACTATAAGCAGTGAGAAAAGATCTTGCTTCTTTTTAAGTGGGGCGTGTGCTCGTGAGCAAATGGGCTGTAGTTTGTGGAATGATTGGGAGAGACCAAAAAATCTTCCTGAGAATGCCGAGAAGGAACTTCTTAAAGTCCCTGAAAGCCCTTGCTCCAGTCTGAGAAGACCTTTGAGCCCGGTGAAGGGCTACGGAAGCTGAGATAGAGCCTTTGCTTTCTGGGGCTGTTTTAGCAGTGGTGTCGATTCTGTATTGGTTTCTATTGATTTCTTCTCCTATTATGTGTCATATTTTTCTGCTTCTTTATTTGGATAGTGATTTTTGATTGAGATATTTACCATATAGACTTACTGAATATTTTGGTATTTCTATAAATATTCTTTAGCTTTGTTCTATATTATAGTTACTTGGAAGCAGTTCAATCTTTTTGAGGCTCTTGTTTAAGCTTTGTTAGGTAGATTCAGAACAGCCTTTGGTCAGCTCACTAATGAGATAATACTTTTCTAAGTGCTCTCTCCAATGTCCCATGAATTTCAGTATTTTTGAACTTTGGCTGGTGTCATCTCTGAGCGTCGTTTTCTTTAATCCCTTCCCTGGCCTCACGCATCTGCTGATTCATACTCAGATGAAGATTCAAGGGACGCCTTTGCAGATCTACAGAGTTCTCTCTCTGCAGCGCTCTGCTCTCTAGTAATTTGCCTAGTAAACTCTATTCATCTTGGATTTCCTGGAGTCCTAACTCCTCCTCAACTCAGGGATACAACCAAGCCCCACAGGGTTCCCCTACCTGCACTGTGGCCTGGAATCCTCTCCAGGCAGTTGGCTGAGGCAGTCATATGGCTCCTTCATTGCCCCTTTTTCAGCAATCACTGTCCTGTGCTACCTCATGACTAACGTCTGAAAACTGAAGTTTCATATATTTTATGTGCTTTTTGAGTTGTTTTGGATGGAGGTAAAACCAGTCCCTGTGATTCCATGTTGGCCAAACTAGAAGTTTTAGAAGTACTTTTGAAAAAGTATAAGATACTCCTACTTTGTAGTCAATTAAAATGGTCTTTTACTATAATTATTTTCTGGTCTGTAGTTAAACAGTAAAATTTCATGCCACTGTAAAATAAAATCAGATTGTGGATGCATTCAAGTGGATCTTTGTAGATTAGCAGGAATTCATAATGTTTTCTACTCACAGTAATCTTATTCTGCTTCCTTTTTGCACATGTGTATTTTACCTGGAATGTATATTTTCTTTAAATGTTACCTTCAACAACCTGTCATAAACTCAGTTCTGTTAGTGAATTCTGTTCTTTCCATTACTTTATTCTGTCCCTGTTAGTACCCAGGAACCTCTTATATGATACTAAATGGTTATTACTGAAATGTTGCTTTGTGTTCTTAAAATTGTTCATACATTGAATATCCTCAGGTTCTAAATGCCTTAGGACTTGTGTGACAGGACTTCTTCCATTTTTCTATTTTTCCTTTTCGAGAAAATAGGCCCATTTTTTTTCTTCCCTCCCCATTTTATATAGGGATTGACATAAATGACAATCAGTAAAATTACAAATGAGAAATATCGTTTGGATTTTTACTCTTTATTATTTATACAGATAAGATGGACCACTGGTTTTGATTGGAAAACTTAATTTCTTTTCAGGTGATTCCAAGTATGACTTGCTATGTAAAGAAGAATTTATTGAACTCAAGGACATATTCTCTGTCAAGCTGAAACGGCGTTATTTTGCTAACCAGCAAAGAAATGGCACTTTTTTGGGTATCACACTCTTCATTTGTTTAAAAAAAGAACAGAATAAATTAAAGGATTCTACACTTGATCTTATTAACTTTAGTGAAGACCACTGCAATGTATGGTTTAGACAGTTCAAGAAAACTTTAGAAGGTAAGAACACCTTATGACATTTTTTAATGGATTTAATTTCCTTGATAAAGGTTATTTATCTAAACATGATGTATATATGAGCACAACAATTCTTCCTTATGTTGAGGTAATTTCCTTCTAATCTTAGTTTAAGTGTTTTATTCCGAAAAGGGTATGGAGTTTTTATCACATGCCTTTGCTTTGTCAATATGATCATAGTTTTTTCCTTCATTTCGTTAATGTGGTATATTACATTGAAGTTCATATGTCGAGCCATCCTTGCGTTCGTTACAGGAGTAAATCTCATTTAATTATGGTGTGTAATTCTTTTAGTATGTTGTTGAAGTTCATTTGTAGGTATTTTGTTGAGGATTTTTACATCAATATTTATAAGAAACATGGGTCTGTAGTTTTTTGTTTTTTCATAATATTTTTCATAATTTTGTCATAATTTTCATAATATTTTTTATAATATCAGGATAGTGTTGGCCACATGGAATAAATTAGGAAGTAACTTCAAATGACCACTCCTGTGAAGAAACTTTGATAATCCGAAATAACACAATTCTTAATTTAGTTCATTTGAGAGTTGTTTTTAAGAACTTATATGTCTCTTGGGCTTATATTAAAATTTATTTTCCTTATACCTACACATTGAAGGCAAGTGCATGTGAATACTGGCTGACTTGAGAATAACAGTTTTTGAATACAACATTTAAGTTGTTTATTTCAGTATAGATTTTTCTAAAGGTAAGTATCCAGAGAAAAGAACATATTTATTAGAATATTATCTCCTAATGACTTCAGTATATCTGAAATTTTGTGTCATTTATATATTACATACTAAATAAAGTGCATGAATACAAATGCAGTGCAATTTGGATTTTTAGACAGTATCATGTGAAATTATAACCAAACCAAGTTTTAGGATTGATTTTTTTAATAGATTTTAAATCTTGCTTGCCTTCTTTTTAGTTCATTTCTTTATGTTTGCCAGGTTGATCAGGGTAGAAGCAGCTAGTGTGGTGTATGGTGCAGTTTGGAGTAAGATGACATAGGACAGAGATGAGCACCAGACAAAGAGTAGGCACATGATGCTGTTAGAAAGTTTTAACTCAGGCATCATTAATTAAGAAATCTGAGGACCCTAGTTGGGCAAGGGCAGTCAACTGATAAGGTGACGCTCATAGAAGATAAACTGACATAACAGTAAAATTAGGTGGCCCTGTTATTAAGTGGCCCCTATGCTTTCTTTTTAGTCCTTTTGGGACCTTCAAGGAGACCTGATTCTTTTAGGAAGACAAGAAACCACAGAGGCCATAGTTTAGTTAATCTCTCTGAAAACATAGAACGTACACACACACACACACACACGTGTGTGTGTGTATATATATATATACATATATATATTTAACTAAAAGCATTCTACTTTAACAGTGCGTCTTTTATAGTATTATTTTAAATTCATGTCAGGAGAGATTTTTTTTAGAGCTAAAATAAAAATAAAATATTAGTTTAATTGATTTAAATTTCTTTATATGGGCAGGTACTCATGAGACTTGCATGGCCTATAAATAAGAATGTGTCATTTGATAGGAGAGGCAAAGCTCTTCCTTAAAGGTCTGAGGAACTTTTCCCATGGGGCTTATGAGGGGCTGGCTGAGTGATGTGAGAGGCAACTTCCTCAATATACCTTACCCATAAATCCAGTAGTGAGTAAGCAGAGGACATCATGACAAAGCTCAATTTAGTAAAAGCAATTTTATAGGAGTAGAGGGACTTGTCCAAAAAAAAAAAATACAAACCAAAACACTGTTTAAATATTTTTTCAGCTTGATGATGTTTTGGCCTAGTGCAGGGGTAAAATCTAGGCAAATTATAGAGATGAATAAACTACATATCTTTTAGGCTGTCATCTTTTGGAAATGTTGCTTTTGTACCTTCGATTTTGATAAGAGTTGGAGACAAGTAGAATATATGAGGTCAAATTCTCTGGCATGATTCTAGAGTACAGAATTTGCTGATTAAAAGCAATAGATTGACTTTTGAAATCAATCAATACAAACAAAACAGGGCTGAAATCATCTAATAAAAATAATGAATGACTGCCCCATCTCTGCCCCCAAGTGGACTCAGCAGATCCTTCTGGAGGAGCCAACTCCTCCACCTCCCACGCCCCAAAATGACAGATCAGGGTCAGTTTCATCATAGGAAAACAAATGGTCAAGGCTCCAAAGCTCTTTACCAAACGTTATACCGATACTTCCTTTTTAAGGTTACAATCTTAGATTTTTCTTGATGTTTCACTTTCAAATCTGTGTAATCCAGGTATTCATGAAAGTGTCTATCATCTGAGAGTCAATTGACTAAAGCCTCATTCCATGTGTCTTTCTTAATCTTTCTGGGATGAGGGTGATTGCTTCCTACTTCCTGGTTCTCCCTGGCTCTGATTTCCATGAAATTGTTTATTTATGAAGTAACTTCCTGCATCACATCCATTGTCCCTGCTCTGTGCCACACTGCAGCAGGTTTGGCGAATGGCGATGATTTGTTGGTTTCCAATTTTTTTTTTTTTTTTTAAGTACTCAAGGAATTTGTGTTTGAAGCAGACTTAAGTTTGAGGCAGGGTTGGGAATTTAGAAGTTTACATCACAAAAATAAAAATGACTTACAGTTGATTATTATACATCAATATTTTAAGTCCAAGGACCTTGATTTTAACTAGTGCTTTGGCAAGACCAGAAAACTAAAAAAATTTTTTTGCGTTGATTTATTCAAATGTTTTCTTTAATTAGCAAATGGAGTTTTTTTTCCTGCCAGGCTTTTACATATTTTCTCCCTTTTTTATGTCTCTTAAACATGAAGAAGACAATAAAAGCTTCAACTAGTTGGTCTTTTAGTCTAATTAGTCTAACAATTATAATTTTAGTATATTTGGATATTAAGTTTTTTTCAAATATGCACATTTATATTTCAAACTAGAATAATGAATAAGTTGTGATGAATTTTTGAGGTAAGAACAAACTAGCAGGAGGGAAAGAAGGCAACTCAAATACTTTAAATTCTAAGACTGATTGACAGAGTGACCAGATTTTGGTGGGTATATAAATATTAAAATGGAGTCTTAGAACTGTTTCTATTTTTTTGAAAACAAGTCCTTTCACATTTTAATTTCTTTAGCACATTTGAGCACAGCATTTTTAAAAGTCTTACTAATAGAAAAGTTACCATAATTTTATTCACTAACAGGCAATATAGATTAATTCATCCAACACACATTTTGTATTATGCACTATATTAAGTGCTGGGACTACAAAAATTAATGAGATTTAATCCTTATAAAACACTTTTGCCCTGGGAGACAGACAAAAAACTTGTAAAGGTGTTAAGGGCTGCAATGAAAATATGAAACAATAAGAATCATAATCATTGATCATTAATTCAGAAATTCAGATCTTTAAAAATCATATTCGATTAAGGCTGATATGTAGTCATTAATAAGTCTAATACATAGTCTTTGTGGTGAAAGCCATTTAAGTCTTTTTTTGCTTGCGATATAAAGATAAACATGCTCAATCTTTAAATAAAGCATCTGTGTACACAAGATATATTAATCTTTATTCAATTAGGGTATGATTTAGTCTCTGCATATTTGGGTTTTCTGGAAATGATGAATTGCAAACTCCTCTGAATTCTGAACCAAGCTTTATTCTAGACACTATAATCTATACTTTAAAGCATATTCATATTTGAGATAGATTGCAGTGTTCTGTTGGAGATGTTTGGCAGGCTGGCATTTTGAGAGGAATATGTGAAAAGGTGAAGAAGAAGATGTGATGGGAATAGATTAAAGCTTGCAAAGAGTATAGAGCTAAAAAAAAAAAGCAAAGAACTAAATACAGAATCTTGGGGGGATACTGATATATTAAAATAGGCAGAGAAAGTAATAGAACTAAAAATAACAGGAATGGTCAAAGAGAAGAAACCTTATAGGACCATTGAATTTTGTTACATTTAGGTTTTGTTAATTTATTTTTAATATTTAATGCTTAACCAGAGACAATTTAAAGTATTTTTTGAACATCTTTGGTTATTTCTAATAATTTTGTTTCATTTTTTAAAATTAAATTTATTGGGGTGACATTGGTTAAAATTCTATAGATTTTAAGTGTACAATTCAATAGTACATCATCTGTATATTGCATTGTGTTTTCACCTCCTGAAGTCAAATCTCTTTCCGTCACCATATATTTGACCCCCATTACAGTATCTACCCCCCCCATTCCCTCTGGTAACCACTTAACTGTTGTCTGTGTCAATGAGTTTTTGTTTATTTGTTGCTTTCAGTTTTATATCCCACATATGAGTGAAATGATATGTTTCTCAACTTTTTCTGACTTATTTTGCTTAGCGTGATTATTTCAAGATTCATTTATGCTAATTTCTTAAATAGGCCAATATAAATGAGCCACATTGATTTAAATGCATTTTGTCTTTGTACTGCAGCATGCCCTTCTCACTCAATCGCGTTACTCAGTTTTAAGCTATGAAAAATAGGAAAACGGAAAAATTACTTAAATACTTGTTTTTATTCCTGAGAAGAGTAATTTTTCCTAGTTTCCTACTAGATATCAAATCTAGTTCCCATGTGATAATAAAGTTGGTCTTCATTGTATGTTTTCCTTAATAGCAAAAAACCAAGGCTTTTTAGAATATCGATTTTGTTTTAATAATTATAGTCTTGTATAAGAAAATCATGGTGAAATATATTTTTGGTTTATGTTATCCAAGCTATATCATTAATTATCATAAACCAGGCAGATTTTTTCTAAGCAGAGGAACAGAATGATGTGAAGTTTTACTTGGATATGCTGCCAAATGATTTACTTATAAGCAAAAATAAACTGGAAATCAACATTACAATGATTATTTTAAAGTGAGCAGTTGTTATATGTCAAAAAAGTATGATAGCTTTAGACATTTGGTTGTGCAGTATTTGAATTGGCAACACTTGTCTCTTCAGGGAGAAGTTATTTTCTGCAAGAACATTATGTCTGAAATATGGGTAGTTTCTCTTTCGAAGCACTGAAAAAGTTATATGAGTCTTTGTTTTATAACCAGTTAAGTTGCATGTCGCTTCTGAATATGTTTTATATATTATAGTAATGTGAACACTGATTAACTATATATTACCTCATTTACATGTTAATATCAAAGTCCAGTCCCATTTGAAGTACTTGGTCCAATGAAGATGTGATGTCTCCCTCCTGTCGTGGGGAGTGTCGCATTACCACATTCCCCAGGATACGCCTCTCTGAGTAGAATCCACACCTGCTGCTCACTCTTGGGCACGTAGCTCTTAATTGATATGTTTTATATTTAGTAGTTCTGGGTAAGGCTTTGTTTAAACAAAGCTTCCAAAACAAAAAGTTAAAAATCTTTGATTTAGTGATTCCCAGTGATTATAACCTGTTAGTATATTTTAACCTATCATTTTTTTTTTGTTCACTTCCAGGCTTACAGAGACCTCATGATGTTTTTTAGCTACTCAAATACACATTTACTATGATAATGACAGATTTGGAACTATAAGAGATTGTTCATGTAATTTTTAAAAATAAGTTACTTATTAAATGTATATTTAAATGAATTTTCCTTTCTATAACGTTATAAGATATTGCTTACCAATCAGTTTGCAGGTAAGAAAAATATGTTTTATCAAATCAAAGATTGAAATTGAGTTAAAAAATAAGTTTACTTAGAAATTTTTTTCCTCTTAAACTTTCTAAACAGGACATTCAGAGGAAAACAGTGAAATTAAACTAATTCCTTTTAATTTCATAATGACTCAGCACTATTTTGCTTTTCAGAAGACATTAACATGCTAAAAAAATCTTTTAAAAACCAAATTTCCAATTTTATCACATTTGTAACTGAAAATATAAACATATGGAGATATTATTATGGAAAATTTGTGTAATAAAGAATATAAAAATTTATCTTGAACCTAGAGAATTCCACTTTTACACTTGAACCATTTCCATTCTAGCAATTAGCAGTGTGAAAAATCGCCATAAGAGTCTGCATACATAATAAACTGTAGCAGTAGAGCCCCAAGAATGTCACGTGATAGAACAAGCACAAAATATGAAAAAAGTACACTTAAAATGATCAAACAAAAAGTGAAATCGAAAACATAAAAGAATAGGTACAATCAAAAAAGATAGAATTTTTGCTATGATGTATGTATGTGTAAATTTCATTTTTTTCAAAAATCCGTCCTTCACAGGATTTGCTGTTTGAGAGTCTGAATTCAGAGGCCTTTTTATTACATAGGTTCAGATGGAGCTAGGCAGGAGTTTCCTTAAGTTTCTTCAGTGATTCTGAACTGGGAACCACAGATGTTGAAGACTGAACAACACGAGTTTGGTTTAATGAACATATGTAAAACTCTGTGCTCCCTATTTACTGAAGCTCCCTTTGCAGGGGTTAATTATAGGTGTAGAACATTCTATATTCTTATTACGTTAAATACGTTTACAGATTAGCCAGCACCTATGCCTAAATCATGTACTGTTATCACTTATTTCTTGGGACTGCTTTGCAAAAGACTGTTAAAGACTAACAGACGCATGCCAAAGGTTTCTCTTGTCACCTTGTTTCTTTTCTTACTAGTATCAGCTTTATCTCACAGTCATTACTCTTTTAGCTGAAGACAAACTAGAATTATCCCTTCACAAACAATTAATGCTGTTTATACTTGAATGACTGATACAAGGCCATCTTTCCAAGTACTTCTCATGGCCTCTACAGCATTATTATCCTAGGGGAGGTATATATTTTTATATGTAGTTCATTATAATTATATTTACAAGCAATTGGTGTCTTATAGAAGAAAATTATATTCCTGCTTTAGTCATTGACAGAGTATGTTGAGAATAGGAGTTGAGGTGGGTTCATTCTCAAGTTATTTCTGATATATTCAGATTCTTTAGATGAAAATCTTTTTGACTGTGTCTTTTCTGTAACTAAATTTTTCTCTGGAGAAAAAAATTAGGTGTACTTTGTCATATGTGATTATATTCAAAAGACTAAGGTTTTCTCGAAATATATCCAGTAAAATATTGAATTATGTTTTTATGCTGTTAAACAAGTTAACATTTTTTCTTTACTGAATTAGAGAAGTTATTACTTTGAAATTTTAAGTCAATGATAATAGCTGGCTGACATTTTTTAGCCATTTACTATGTGCCACATTTGTAAGAAATTTTTTGTTAGTTCATTAAATCTCATAATAGCATTAAGAACTACACATATGGTCTCATATAAAAAGGGGAATAATACTTAAGTGTTTTGATAGGTTCGAGAAATTAAAATAATGTATGACTTAGCAAATAGTAGAATTAAGTAATTTATTATTCTCATTATCATCTCTTAGCTTATATATGAGAAAACTAAGGCTTGAAATACTTTAAAAATTGGCTAAACTGGGGTTAAATGGCTAGTATGTGGTACAGGAGCTGGGAACAAATCTTTGTCTGAATCTGGAGCATGAGCCTTAAACCCACTCTATTGCCTTCCAGGTCAGTGTGATATCCTTAACTACATGATATTTACAGTGCAGTTTAGACTCTTATTTCAAAAAAAGGACTTTCAACACTTTTCTTGTTCTGAATGAGGTGCGTCATCTTGTTTGAAGATTATCCCTTTCTTATGTTCTTTTTCCAAAATCATGATTAAGAACTCTAGAGTCTGGGAGTTCTAAAGCTCACTCCTAACATTTCTCATCATGACTATCACCTTTGTTAAGATTTTTCAAATGCCTTGGCATGAATTGTGTATACACTATGAAAAAAATGGCAGACATTTCTTTTTATTAGCCTAAAGGAATTTAGAGACATATATAAACACACTGGTTTGTTAGCAATTTCCAGGTTTTATCTTTAGCAGAGTTTCTGAAGCAAAAGACAAATGCTTACAGCCCACAAGAGGGATTAAAAATTAGATGAATCCTTAGATGAGAGTATAATGGATTGTCATTTAACAACTTTTTCACTGGGAAGAAATGAAGTACAAAGTCATAAACAGCCTTCTCACAGTATGCATAAGTAGGAAATACATAATATTTCATATTAAGTGACAAATTATTATTAAGCCCCTGGCATTCATTAGACTACCATTAATGGTAATGAAATTGTGTGGTATTTAGATATTATATGTAACTCCAGGAATTTGATCATTATCTGGTATGAATGTATTTGCTGCTGTTTGAGGCAGGTAGGTGGATATTTGCAAAAACCATATGCCGAAGCATTGTGATATCTTCAAATCAATCATACTTTCTCTTTATCATTAAAGAGAAAACATCTGTTTTTAAAAATTATCTTTTGAAAAATTACCATAAGTAGAAAATTATGTATTTTGAAAAGGTACATTTTCTGTTTCTACTAGTCACATGCTTTAGTTGTCTTTCAATTAAAAGAGAAGAGATGCAAAGGTGAAGCCTACTTCTGTGGTTAGTTTCCTGGGCTCTGTGCGGCATCTGTGCCAGGCTGTGTTCCCTCGTACCTCAGTGCCTTCCCACTTGCTAAATAAGTGGCAAAGCTAGCAACTTTAGTCTGTTTAGGCTGCTCCTCACCTCTTTGACCAGTGAAATCCAGTTTGCAATTCAAGGCCTGGTGTAACCAGCAAATACTCTGCAAAGCTGAACCACACAACAAAATCAGGCACTTTCTTTTTTTAGGTTTGGTAGCATTTTTTTTTTTTTTTTGGTAGCATGTGATCGCTTACACTTTAATTGTTTGCATATGTAGATACCTTATTAGACTGCAAACTCTTTGGAGCACAGTTTTTAAGCATTTGGAATAGAGTTTTACATACAGTAAGTACTCCTTAAATGTTGTTATTCTATTTCAGTAAGTGTTGGTGAGGTGAACTGAATATATTGCTTGCCTGCTGTTAGGCATTGTCCTAGATGCTTTTGACATAAACCAAATTATTTAATCTTTATCATAACAACCTTGGTTGTGCTCAAGATTTTTTTCTTTTTAATCCCCAAAGATAGCTAAAAATTACAGAGCTCTGAGACACTGATTGACTTGCCCTGGGTCATGCAGTTACAAAGCAGTGGAATAAGTTTCAAATCCAGACTCTTCTAACTAAAAAGTCTACCTGTTTTCCACTGTGCTACACTGCCTCTCACCAAAAAGATTTAAAACCTTAATATATTTTTTAAAAGGCTATTGGTTTTTTGAAATGCACAGTATAACTAACTGTGCTATGTTTTTAGAACTTGAAATTAAATACATTATTGTCAAGTATATATTTTTTTTAAAAGTGTGGCAGCGCTGGAAAGGATGTCACCTATCAGTGCGGCACGCAGGTTGAATTGATGGAATATGAGAAGCTGATAAAATCGGTTAGCTGAAAAAGCCATCTAGTGTTGAAACCTTGCTATTGGCAAAGGAGAAGTTCCCTCTGAAATCTGTAAGGACAGGGCTTTCCTATTCTCCGAGTTTGGAGCAGCAATACTGGAAGGCTCAAACGGTCTGACAGGATATGTGCTCCATTTTTACCCATGATTTTCTTTCCAAAGGAAACCATTATTCTTTAGATACTTCTGAATGTCCTATCAAAAATAAAGATTTCCATTCCATTTTGTAATACGTAAAGATTTTCAAGTTCAAGCTCCACAAATTGTTTTGAAACTTCTTCAAGTGAACACCACAGATACTAATAAATATCAGAGATAGGGTGACTTATCCCTGACCAACCAGATGGGTAGAAAGGATGAACATTATAGGATAACATGGCTGGGTCCTTATTTTTTCTTTTAAATAAATTTGATGTGTTACATTTGGTACATTTAAGATGTACAGCATGTTACTTTGATGTATTTATATATTATAATACATTGCCATTTAAGGAATCTATCACATGATTATAACAGTATTATCTATTTTATTATACTGTATGTTGAGTCTCTGTGACTTACGTACTACTCTTACAAGTTTATGCCCTTAAACTTCATCAGTCTTATAGCTGCATACCCTATCTTTTGGTAGCCACCATTTTACTACCTTTTTTTCTTTTTTTACAGGTTTGATTTTTTTAGATTTCACATATAAGTGATATCATACAGTACTTCTTTTTGTCTGACTTATCTCACTTAGCATAATGTGCTCAAAGTCCATACCTGTTGTTACAAATGGCAAGATATTCTCCTTTTTCTCATGGCTGAATAGTATTCCAGTGTGTGTATATACCACAGCTTTTTCTTTATTTGAACATGTATCATTGCTGGGTTTATGAATGAGTCATTGTGACCAATAGGATTTTTATTTGGGTGATCTGGTTTTGGTTCCTAGCTTTACAACTTACTTAGCTGTGTACCTTATCTTCACATCTCTGGACCTTTGGCCTCTTATTTGTAAATTGAAGTCGATAGTGCCAATCTTGCTATGATGCTGGGATACTTAAATGTGTAATGTGTGTTAAACAGTGGGCACTTAGTAAAGGGTAACTCTTCTTATTCTCACATAGCTCTCCAAATTTTTTTGAGTCTAAGAATTAATAGTCTCCAAACTTTTAGCCCTTCAATACCAAATTTAAGCACCTTTAGAGAAAAAAGGTGAGACTGTCATTTATACTGTAGAGTTCATCATTATCACCATTATCATTATGATTTCTTGGTGTGCCAGGGAGTGTACTGTTTCACATATGCCAACTGATATTTTCACATCAGTGAGACAGGTACTATTTATTATCATTTTTTTTTTTTATTAGGTGGAGAAAAGGAGTAGAGAATTTGCAAAAGGTCACATAACTGTGACGTTGTAGAACTGGGATTCAAATGACAATTTGGCTACACAGACCTTGTTCTTAGCTCCCCCCCCCACCATACTGTACCAACACACTATTATAGACACCACAGTCTGTAATGTTGCTTTAAAGAGAATCTAATTTTAACATAGTGAAGTTTATTAGCTGCTATCTGGTATATTGGTCAGATATTGCTATCCTTATAATTCCTTTCCTGGTTGCATATGTAATTGAGCATCAAATATATAAAAACTCAAAGATAGGTGCCGAAACTATATTATTTATGGTTAATACATATATAATTTGTTCTTTATGTTTGAGGGCTGGTTGGTTCAAAAATATAATATTTGGCTTTTCATTTAAGCAGTAAGCTCTACTCATGTTAATGTTCTATAATTGCTAACATTTTCTTATAATTGACTAATATACATAAGTAATAATTGATTTCGATCTGGCAATTTTGGATCTGTCAGACTCAGGAGATAAGAGAAAAAAATTAAAATGCTTTTGTTATGAAATCAGATGAATAGAGAAAGGGGGAGAGGGGGAGAGGGAGAGAGATGGAGAACCTAGATTTCATGCATTGGGGGATGAGAGTGCCTGGGACTGAAATAAAGGTCTAGGAAGAAAGATAAGCAGATTCCTTTAATACAAATTGAGTTTCCTTTAAGGTTTAGAGGTGAAGACATTTTGAAGAGCCCTTTAAAACTGGCTTCTATGTTCTTTTAACTTGCTTCTATCAATTTTAGAGCATTTCTTTACTTTTTGGCACAACAGAATATTCAAGGCTTATATTGTACCTTCCTTGCCCCAGCCCTGGAGTGAGCCATTTCTCTAAGGAATTGTGGTTCCTCTTGGTTGGGGATGGTATTGGGAAACCAGAATCAGAGAGCTGGGTGTGCATTTTGCTCTTAGGTTGTTAAAACTTCTAGGCTCTTAGAGCAGGCAGAGCTAGAAATCAGGGCTTTATATTTGATAACTTTAATTCCAATCCAATTCTCTAGAATTCTTCCTGGTTTCTCTCCTTTCCGTATTTGTATCTCCCTTCTTTCATAGTAAACTCTGACTCCCAACATTTGCCTATTTGCTCAATCATATAATATACACAAAATAGTTTCAGAATAGCTGTGACCATACCGCTATGAAAAAAAAAACTTAGAAAATTAGTTGGCTGTTCTGTTTTTAGTGCTCTAAACTGAAGATATATGTTTTAAGTACTGTGTTCAAAATTATATGGATTTGCCTTTTCTCCTTTGTAATAGTTATGTTATTCATAAAATATGGTTGGCTTTGTTTCTGTTTGTATTCAGTTTTAGTTTTTTCCCCACTCCACTATCTTCATTACTTTAATGATATTTTTTTGTTTGTATTACATAAACATGTTTCTCATCCCTCTTATAGGTAACCAATTCTATTGGTTTCTGGTTTATCTTACCTATATTTCTTTTTGCAAACTTACCAGATATATAAATTAAAATTTCCCCCTTTTTTACATCAAATGTAGCATACAATATTAACTCTTCTGTACTTTGCTTTTTTTCACCTATCTATATGTACTGACAATCATTCCATATCACTTAATAGAGATCTTCATTGTTTTAGTCATAGCTTTATAAGACTCCAGTGCGGGGTTTGTACCCTATTTTATTCAATAATTTCTCATGGTTGGGCATTTTGAGTGTTTTTTATATCTATAATTGTAAATAATGCTGTAATTTTTTTTTTTTTTTGCATATTGTATGTTGCAGGTAACTATAGAAGTAGAATTCTGAATTAAAGCGTAAGTACATGTGTAACTTAGATATTGGCAAATTCCCTTTCATACTATTTGTACCATTTTTCATGTTTACCAGCAATATATGAAAGTGTCTGTTTTCTCACAGCCTCATCAACAGATTGTACTTTCATTTAGAATTTTTCCAGTGTGATAGGTGAAAAATCAATATAGTTTAATTTGCAAAAATTATAAGTTGAACATCATTTCGTATAAGGACTATTTGCCTATTTTTCTAAAAGTCTTTGGTCTCCTCCCCTCCTCCAATTTTTAAAAGTTCTTTATATATTAAATATATTAGCCCTTTTCTGTGATATGTATTGCAAATATTTTCCTCCTGATATACAGTTGGTCTCGACTTTGCTTTTAGTGATTTTGCCATTTAAAGTTTATATTTTAAAATTTTTGTGTAGTTAAATTTGTCAGTCTTGTTCTTTATTGTATTTGATATTTGAGTCATAGTAGAAAGCCTTTCTTTACACTCAGGTTATAGAGAAAATCATCCACATTTTCTTCTACTTATATAGTTTAAATTTAGATCTCTAATCCGCTTGATGTTTATTTCGTGTGTTTATTTTGTGTGTGGTTATAAGGTATGGATCCTATCTTTTTTCCATATAGTTATCCAGTTGTCTGTCCCAACACCATTTACTAAATAAAAAGTTTATCTTTGCCCCAGAGTTTTGAGATATCACCTTTATCATATACTAAATTTTCATATGTACTTGGGTCTATTTCTAGCTTTCTATTTTATTCCATAGGTCTGTCTATTCACATACCAGTGTTTTGTTGAAAAAGCTTTTGTAGTATGTTTCAGTATCTGTAGGAATTGTTCCTCTCAGATTTGTTTTTCAATGTTTCCTATTTTTGGCAGATTAATTTTAAGATACATACTTGAGTATCACCTTGTCAAGATTTAGAAAAATCTGATATTTTTATTTGAGAGCACATTACGTTTAGGCAGAACTGACGTCTTGGACCAGAAATCATACGACAAAACTTTTCAGGCAGCTGCTGTAATTTTCCAAAATGGAAATTCCAAAGCATTTTCCTTTTGATGGCGAGACCCCTCAGAAGTATGTCTCAGCTCTCATGTCGAATTTGTAGGCTTTGAGAAACGTATTATCATTATCATGTATAATGCAGGGCTCGTTTTACATAAGTATCAGACTCCTGAACTTTTTCTTAGGCCCATCTGTATACTTCCTTGTAAAATCCATTTTTAATAAGAATCCTGCTAAATCAGTTAAACTAGAATCCCCTCCACATTCCATATTTGATCACCCTCAGTATCTGATCAGGTTCCTCATTCCCCACTATCCCCCTGGTGGTATCTGGTCACCCTTGCCTGTCTTCAGTGAAGAGTCCTGTTAGGTGCGGTTAGCTAGAATACTCCTTACTTCTGTTTCCTGTTAGTAACTTTCCAGTCACTGCCCTCCACCTGGCTATTGATTACCAGTTACACACACTTTATTCTGACATGAACCCGGCTCTATGCTGAGGTCTATTTCCTCCGATTGCAATAGTTGTGAATAAAGTCTGTTTCTACCATTACTGTTCAGCTCAGGTTTTCTGTGACAATATTGATTACGAAAAATTTTTTCCACAATCTTCACTTTTACATTGGAGTATATGTTCTTGGAATGCTAAAAACTCTCTCTCTCTCTCTCTCTCTCTCTCTCTCTCTCAGGCCTTGTAGATAAACTAAAAACTTCCTTAAAAGTCAGATGCATATATGATCTGGTGAGGATACATTGCAAAACTGATAAAATCTAACTGATAAAATCATTGAATTAAAAAGTGTTCATGAAATTATTCTCAAACATTTTCATAATTCCATAGTTTGTGAGGGATTAAATGTACAATTGTTTTATCAAATTGGATTTTTATAAAGTTAATCATTTTTAAGTGCTAATTATTGTAACTAATTCTGTGGTCTACTTCTAAGCAAAACAGAGAAAAAGAGAAGAAAAATTTTCCTAAAGAAAATAACTTGTATTTTTTTTAGTCTGAATTTTTAATTGGGGAAAGTGATATACTGAAATCTGTCTACTCTGTAGCATCTTCCAAAAATAATTATTTTATCAGGATTATTATAAAAATCTGGTAAAAATAAATGGATAATTTATTTGGATTATTTTTCTTTTCCTCTGCTTTCCTTTCTGTTTGTTCATTCTTCGTCTGTCTGCATACTTTTGACTCCTTTATTATTTTAAATACCATAGTATTGCGGTGATTATTTCCAGCAGCAGGTGATTCTTTCTGCTAATTGCTGTTCAGTTTGGTTCAGCTGTTAGAAAGATACGGCTCATCGCTGGGCTGCATGTGAATTTAGAAGTCATGGGGCTTGTTTTTTACTTTAAGTAGACTATATAGCACTGAGTTATTTTCATCTGAGTGTGTAAAGATGTGCATCAATAAGCTTTTGCTGATAGTAAAGTGAAATTAATACATTTTACTGTAAATCACCTAATAGAAAATATCTCTAACTTTGAGCTCTGCTGGGAAGTTGTCAAATCTTACGTGTGAAAGGCTTTTACCATCACAGTTACATATTAACTAGGCATAGTTTAATATTAATAGCTCCTGAGAATTGTTGCGAAACTGAGGTCTTTATTTCTTGTGTTTGGGTTCTTTCTTTGCAACAATTTGGTTGCTTTTCTGTATAAAATGGTTGTGAGTACACACAAGACTATGACGAGGTTCTGGGCTCTTAACTTTGATGAACACCATGCCATTTCCATCATGCTGCACTCAAAAACAGCACAGATGTGAGTCTGGGAGTGGCGTCCCTGCCACTCTCAAGAGCCTTTGTTTGGAGAACACCCTGATTAACCCCCACCCTTCATGGTTCATTGACTCACTGATAGATCAAGTTTAAACTAGTACATATTAGCACATTTGTTACTAACAGAGGGACAGTTGGCCATTCTGTTTTACATTGCTGGTTCATTGCAAACTGGTGTGCTAAAAACGTCTATACTCTAGAGTATGAATTGAGAGGTTACCAAAGGACTGAGAACCAAATCAGTTGCATATTAATGTTGAATCATACTTATATTTTAATCTTGGATTGTCTATTTGGGGGATAGTTATACAGTTGTAAAATTATGAATAAATATCACTTTGAGATTCATTTTTTCAAGGAGTTCAGGGGATTTATGTATGTCAGTTCAACTCATATTAAACAGTTTGTCATAATTGAAAGAAGAGCAATGTCATGATTGCCTGATGCTTTGTGTTGTCGCATTCTAAAAATGTTTTTCATAGAGTTCTTTGCAGCCAGTGATTTTACATAAATCTTTCCAGTGTGCTATATTTCTGTATTCCATGGAAATGTTATTTGGGCAAGAAGGCTTAGGCACACATGGCTGTTATCTCACAAAACTAAACTGTCTCTTTTTTATTTATCAGTAAATTAATTAAATTTTTAAAAACTTAATTTTCTCCTCTTATTTACTTTCCTAACCTGGTTTTCAAAGTCTCCGAATGCTTATTGTTACAGTTCTTTTCATGAAACATAAGTTACCCAATCATTTGGCAGTCTCAGCTGGTGAATTTTGTCTTAGTTTCATGTTCATTCACTAGTGCCATTTTCTTGGCTGCCTACTTCTTTGCATTTTCCTTTCTCTCCGGAGATAATGAAATGTGAGGGCCCTGAAGGGGCTGAAGGATAGTACTGATCCAAGTCTAGGTAATATGACAATTGAGGTTACTTTTCAAGACTAACCAGTGCCCATGGAGAATAAAAAACGGTTTCTTTCAGGTCCACTTTTTGATTTTTATTATAACTGATGATTGGTTTCTGGAAGGCAAACTGATTTTTTTTTTTTTTTTAATTCTGAGCAGAAGGAGCAGTATTTACTTTTATTGCTGATGTAAATTTTAATTTAGAAAATATTTCACCAGCTCTTCAATACAATTCTACTGGTTTTAAGTTTGTGAATATAGGGAGTAAGGATAAGATAGGGGTTGAATTACTTAATTTTTAAAAACTTGGCAGCGTTGAGGTTGTTAGCTTTTCCAAGCTTAATGTTTCTTTCAAAGGATTTAGCTGTCTATTACACAATCTACTTTTTGATAAATCTGGTTCTTTGTGAAGTATTGGCCTTAGCTCTTTTGTTTTATTTTAGGAATATAAATGGTTACATTTCTGGACTTCTTTTACATCATGGCAGTTTAAAAAACAGTTTTTTGCTTAAATGAGTTTTACAGTGTTCATATTTATTTTCTTTAATACAGGTGGAATTATAGTTTTATATTTTTCTTTAATTTTTTATTTTTAAAAAGAATATTCAGTATACATATTTATTGGATATCTACTGTGTGCCAGATACTATTCTAGGAACTAGTAAGATAGAAGAGAGCAGAACCACAAAGTTTTTGACCTCAAGTAGCTTAGATTCTCGTGATAGTGGAGTGTTTGGTCCGTTCAGGCTGCTACCACAAAGTACCATAGACTGGGTGGCTTATAAATAACAAATTTATTTCTCGCAGTCCTGGGGGCTGAAAGTCTGAGCTCAGGGTGCCCACATGGTCCAGTTCTGGTGAGAGCACTCTTCATGTTGTGTCTTAACGTGGCAGAAAGAGAGCTAGAATGCTCTCTGGGGTCCCTTTTAAAAGATTACTAATCCCATTCGTAATGTCTCTACCCTAATCACCTCCGAAAGGCCCCACCTTGTGTAATACCTCACATTGGGATTAGAGTGTCAACATATAAATTTTGAGGGGACACAAACATTTAGTCTATAAGAAGGAGAAATTGAAAAAAATCAAATTCATTTTTATGATATCAAATGACGATACGTACTACCAGGCAATGGTAGTACATATCACATAGAGGCAGTCAAGGAAACTTCATTGGCTGTGAGGTTTTAGAAGAAAGTGCAAGTAATGGGGAAAGGGAGCCATATGGATATCTAAGGGGAACATGTTCCCAGCAGAGGGAACAGTAAGTGCAAAAGGTTGAAGAAGAGAGTCATATGCAGAGTGGACTCAGTGCGGAGCAAAGTAATGGGAAATGAGGTCGCAGAAGCAGCTGGGGGTTAGAGCATGAAGGGTCTTGCAAGCTTTGTATGGTTTTTGATTTTTATTTTGAAGAAAGTGAGAGGGAGCATTTGGGAGTTTTAAGCAGAGGAGGGACATGATAAAACTTACTTTTAAAGTGGATATTTTGGCTGCCAAGCGGAGGTAGACTATGTGACTGGGTGAACGGATGGAAGCAGGAGAACAGTTAGGTGGAAATTGGCATAATCTGGACAAGAGTTGGTGACTTAAATCAGGGTAGGGGGAAGAGGAGTGGTGCGAAGAGGTCAGGCTTTGGATTTGTTTTGGGAGATAGAGCTGGCTGGATTTATTGACTTAGTGGGTATGAGAGATGAGTATTGAAAGAAAAAGTTAAGGAGGATACCAAGGTATTTTTATTCTATTATGAAAAAATGTCAAACATAAAATATATAAAAAAAAAAAACATGATAATGGGCACCTATACATCCATCACCTAGATTCTACAGTTCTTAACATTTTTCCATATTTGCTTCAAATATTTTATTCAGGCAATGCATTTTAAAGTAAATTATAGACATCATGACATTTCTCCCAGAAATAGTTCAGTATGCATCTCTAAAAACAAGACATTTTACAAATAACAAAATATCATTATCCTACCAAGTGAGTGAATGGTAGTTACTTATTATCATCTAATACTTGGTTCATAGTGAAATTTCCCCTATGTTTTCCAAAATGTCTTTTATAGCTGATTTGTACCTACCAGTGCCCAATCAAGGATCATTTTTTTAATTAAATGTATTTAAACTATAGCCCTACAACATTCCCCTCCTCATCTTTTTTCTCTCTGACTTATGGAAAAGACTGGATTATTTGTGCTATAGACATTTTAGGGTGCATAAGGAACATTTAGCCCACTTAAACAAGGATTATTGGTCCCCACTCCCAGAAATTCTGATTCAGTGGGTCTGGCGTGGGTCCCTCCCCCCCTTTTTTTTCTTTATTTTTGGTGTGAGCCTTTAATGAACTGTTCATTGATATTGGGCTGTCATTCTGGAGACCATACTTTGAGTAATACTGTTGTATGACTATTTCCTTCTTAGTGGCATCATTTAACTTGTTCTTCTATTTCCTATTTTTCCTAAAAACTGGATTTTCAATCTAAAGGCTTAATTAGATTCATGTTGGAAATGTGGGGCAAGAATACTCTATAAGTGGTATTGTATATTGCATATTTTATCATCTCAAGTGGTACATAATGCCTGACTATCCCATTATTAATGATGCTAAGGTAGGTTCCCCAAAGCTAAGATTAATTCTTGAGTCAAGGAGATGACACTTAGATCCCTCCATTATAATTTTTTTATGTGAAACTAGTAGATACTTTGTTGGTTGGCACCTGGGGACCACAAGAAATATCCAGTTCCCAATAAATATTTCATCTAATGGTTTTAACATGCATTGATTATGCTTGCCTGAACTAATTATTTAATTAGGGATAGATTTTGGAGATTTTCTAATTCATTCTTGTTAAATTAGTGATATATTTATAGAAAATATAAAACATTTTATAGAAAAGTTGCTTCTGCACCTGACACTATTTGGTTATGCAGAAATAAAGTACTTATTAGAAAAGTAGGACAAACGCCTTATTTGTTATTTTTAATTACCAATTTTCAGAGTAAAGTGAACTTTCTGACTGGAGCTAGTAAGAGGACAAAGTTGTCATTTAGTGAGATGCAGAAAACCGTGGATAGCTACATCAAATTTAGTGGGGAAAATCAGAATTTCAGTTTTGAGTATGTTAACTTTGAGTTGTCTCTTAGACATCTGTATCGATCAGAGTTCAGTTGATAAAAACAAAATACTCTATTTTAAATGGAAAGTTCTATACAGATAATATTAACAGGATAGAGGAGAAGAGTCTAGTGTATCTAATATGCTGTTGGCCTACAACTGTTGCTGCATTGCCCTTTTTCTCTTCACCCTGCATTAATAGCCTCATGGGACATTTTCTATGACCTGCAGACTACAGGGAAATAAATGAGGCCTAGTTTAGAGACAGTTCTGCATGGTATAATAGAAGTGAGCTGCGTAAGTATTACCGTCCAAGAAGAGATAGAATACTGCTGAAGTATTACCTGACCAGGAATATTCCTAAAAGATAGCAGGGAAGGGAAATCATTCTGGTGCATAGAACTTTAAACAGTTGATACTAGTTAAGGAATGATGGATGGAGGTGTTGATGTACATCACTGCATGGACAATGGTTAAGAACTTGGCCAAATAGTCAAACTTGGAAGAAAAAGATTGGAAGGTTGGTGACATGATGTATAAAGCAGAAGTATTTGGATGACTTTCACAGAATCAAAACAGAATGTGAGATTTGTGTTTTATGTGAATGCTCACCAAAGAGAATTTATTCCGGGAGAGGAAATAATCAGGTAAGCAGGATGCCCCATTCTATAAATGTTACCATCTTTTCAGAGCGACCCCAGGGTTTACACAATGAACACATAAACACAGTGGCCTTTAGACAGGGATGGCTTTAACAACAAGCACTTCTGTTCACCAGGCTGATTGGACTATCACCATTGCTTAGTAATTTGTCTGTAAACAGTTCAGCTCTCTGCCCTGGATATGGCCCTGTGTCCCAGAGCAACCAGTCAACCACTTGGTGGCAGGTCGCTTATATTGGATCCTCTCTGTTGTGGAAGGTCAGTGGTTTAGCCTCATTGCTATGAATGCTTGCTTTCGCTATGGATTTGCATTTCCTGCCCATGATGTTTCTGCCAACACTACCATCTGCGGTCCTACTAAATGTCTTTTCAGTGAATTTACCTCCTATATAGCACTGCCTTTGATCAAGGGACTCATTTACATAAAAAAAGTGAGGCAGTTGGCTAACAACTATGGATTCGCTGGTCTTACTATGTTTCCTATTTTATTACATTGCAGTCCACCTGGGAAACTAAATCTTGTGATACTAGTTTTTAGTTCTGTAACCATAATACGTGGGTCTGTGAACTGAGAAGTGAAAGTAGAAGTGTCATATATTCATCTCTTGTGACCTACTTATAATGTTTTTGCTTCCTGCCTCTACAACTTTGAATTCTGCTGATTTAGAGGCTTTCGTGTGGGAGAGGAATGGTTTCACATAGATGGATGTCATTATTTTTTATTTGGCTGAAGGTTAACACTACCCTTTTATTTACTCATCAAATATTTGGTCATCTATTCTGTGCCCTTCACTGTGAAGATAGAATATAGAATAAAACCCTGGAGAGTTTTTGGTCCAATATGGGAGTACAACTAATAAATAGTATAATTATAACAGCCTAAGTAACAAGATTGGGATCCGTATGGACCTGTAAGAACAAATAAGGGGGAAATAACCCAGCTAAAGTCACAAAGCCAAAAAGGCCATGGTTGGCTTCCCCAGGGAAGTGATGACTAAGGAGAGCAACACAAAGAGTAGAGGTTAATTGGGCAAATGGCTATGGTCATGAAAAATGTAGGTGGGAAGATAGATGGAAGGGCAGGTGCAAGAACACTGTGGTAGAGAGAGCATGGTGAGGTCCAAGAATTGAATGGAGTAGGAGGATGAGGAAGGAGCATGAAGATTGGAGACTTTTTAAATATATTTCTCTATTTCACCTCATTAAGAACATGTTTAAAAATCCTGCTTTATTCAATAGGATACTCCCTTCTGATCTCTAATGATATATCACTACCTAGTTTATATATACTTAGACTCTAGCTTCATAAATATATTGAGTGTACCCAAAAGGAAAAGCAAAATGAGAATGAATATATTCACTGGTGAAAAATTGGTTTTGTTGATTTGTGTTTAAAATACTTCAATTTCCAGGACATGTAAGGAATGGAGTATTCTGATGAATTTATTTAGCTGGCATTGCTATTGTTGACTAACTGAAGCTTAGGAATAAAATCCTTTTGTTTAAATCTTTTTGGAAAAATCTTAAAAATAATTTTAGCCCTGTTTCCTTCCTTATTTAGGGGATTATTTCACAGAGGTTAGATGGGACACAGAGCATGCACTTTTAGATATATGTATTTAAAGGTTACAGGTCTTCAACACAATGTATTTATCCTCACAAGCCCCAGATGACTATTTCTCATTTCCACACACTTCTATTTTTCCATGGTCATAATGTAAGAAAAGGGAGAAATACAAGTTGGTTTTTATGATGACATTTGGAGATTGCCACGTGGTGCCTAGATGTATTCTTTACTGGGACTGACCCCGGTTGAAAAATGAAGCAGTGTCTTTTGATAACTTTACCAGGTATGATAAACTTAATTTTGATATTTAATCTGACTGTTGGACTCCAGAGCTTAGAACAAGGTTTTTGTCCTTGTCATGTTTTCAATAAACGTGAACCCCAGATTTATGTGCTTATTCCTCCTCAGTAAAGGACATCTGTGATGTCCTTTATGGCATTTTTTTTTTTTTTTAATATCTCATTTAGAATCACACATTGTATTTAGTTTCCTCTCTTTAATCTCCTTCATCTGGATTAGGTCCTGTGCCTTTCTCTGTCTTTCATGGCCTTGACATTTTTTAAATTAAGTTTAAGGCAGTTTTTTTTGAAAATGCCCTTCAATTTGTGTTTGAGTGTTTCATTATTATGTTAGATCCACATTACGAACTCTGGGCAGGAATACCGCAAAAGCAGTGGTGTGTCCTCCTCGGTGCTGTGTGTTGTGTATCACGAGGCATGTGCGTGCATCCGTTTGTACCACTGAGCATGTCGTTGACTTTGATCACTTGACTAATGTGGTGTCTGCCATATTTCCCCACTGTAAATGGGGAATCTTTTACCCTTTGTAATGAGAGCAATAAAGAGGGACAGAGTTTAAGAATAAGTAAATATTTTGTTCCCCAAATGACTGTAACTGGAGGTTTTAGCCTCTATTGCTGATTGTTGCCTGAATCCATTATTATGATGATGGCTGGAAATAGTGATTTCTCTAACTCTGTTGTAATTTCTTCCATATTTATTAATTATCATTCTAGTATCAGACTATTCCCTTCTTCCACTTAGTATGATATATCACTTCCTTTATTCCATTTGGTATTGTCCATGGTTTGGCCAGTGGAAGTCCCAAGATATTGGGTATTCTATCAGGTTTTTTTTTTTTTTTTGTATAATTGATATAAGAAATAGTTAATAGAGGCATATAAAAAGTGGGAGTGAGAAGCCAGAGAATGAATTCTATTGGTAATTGGGAAAGGCTTCAGTGAAGAAGTGGTATTTGAAATGAGCTTTGAAAAAGTGGTCGAATTTAAGAGAAATGATAAGGTGGAGCAGAAAGGAAAAACCTTCTGAACAATAACAACAAAAAGCCTGGTATTTGGCAAGTACATAATACAATGCATCCAAAACGTGATGGGAAGGCTGAAATGGAAGAGGAAATCTCTGCACTTACTTAGCGTTGTGCATTTGTAATGCTGGTCTCACTGCTTAGAATTTCACCCCACCCTTGCTCTTTTGCTAAGGGGTAAGATAAGGTGTGAGGAAGGGGGGAATTCTATGTGGTGAAAACAACATGAGCCAAAACCCCTACTCAGATACTCTCTTTTCCAGGAAGCCTTTTCCATATTCCTAATAAGAATTAACTACCCTCCTCTCTTACACTTCCGTGGCGTTTTGTGCTCCTCTGTTAACAGATTTATTCTATCTTGTGCTGTTTCTTTTTCTGGATATATCTTCCTCCTCTAAAGCAAGTGCCATATCTTAATTGCTTTGCCCCTCTTCCCAGCACCCAGCACAAATGCTCAATAAATGTTTCTTAGCATGCGTGAAAGAGAAAAGAGGGAGGCAGTAGGTTGGAATTTGTTGGAGGAGGGCTCTAAATGTCATTTAAAGGGGTTCGGGCTTGCTTTACAGGAAGCAATGAGCCATGGCAGCTTTTGAGCAATGCAGGATGGTCAGAGCTGGGATGGAAGGAGGAGAATATTGAAGTGCCCATGCAGTGGGACCCCAGGGGCAATTGCAGAGAATGTAGGGATGATCCTATCACTTTCTCATCCAAAATTCTGAGTTCAAAACAGCTAGTGCTATCAAAAGAAGATTTAATTACATCAAATATGATGAGAAATGGAATATTGTCTCTACTTGAGGCACAAAAAACTGACTTTGGTGGAGACATTTTTAAAATTAAAAATGGATGTTAGCGACTTGCTTTTTTAACCTTGAATCGTGGCCATGTGAGAGCAGCTTACCATGAAATGGTCGTCGGCTTTCTTTTGGCTCCTCCGTCCCTCCTGCTCCTTCCTAACAACAGAAAATTCGCTTTGCACCTGCTCCAACTGGGTTCTAAGTGATAAACATCTTGCAAGCCCAGAAAATTGTAGTATCAAATCACAGCCCCAACTGTGAGGCAGCACTATCCTTGAATCCCCGCTGAGAGGCGTTGCTTTCCCAGTTCCCAAGGGAGGAGTCCTTTCTCCCCTGGCCCCCTTTCAGTCCTGAACTTCGACCTAAACTCTCTTTTTAGCCCCTAACATGCATTGCTCTGGCTGCTGGCCCTGACCCAGCCCTGCCTGTGCTCTCCTCCACCCTGGGCTCATCCATAGGTCAGGCCTGGGTGGCCCTGAGGTCACCGGAGTACCCAATTCCAATAATGAGCATATTTATCCAAAAGAGGAAATGGAATTTTCTGTTGTTACAGTCCATTGCTTTTCTTCTTAGAAACAAAATGCTAAAGGAACATTTGGTATATTATTTATGATTTGGTAAATATATATATATAAACATTGCCTAATATTTACAAAGTTTTATTCATTAACATCTTCCTTCTTAAGTGCTTTGTTATAAAACTAATGATATATTAAGAGGGACACTCCTAGTCCAAGCTAGGAAATGTAAATGTTTTAATATAATGCCATGTTCAGGAAAACTCTTGTAAGAATTTCAAATAAAAATAGCAAATATTTAAATAGGTATATAACATTCTAACTGGATTTAGTATATGGTTTTAAAGGGAAAGAAAAAAATGCTGACAGAGACTTTATAACTTTGTCTTTATGATTGCCTCTTAGGTTTTCCAAACAGACCAAAGTCATTAAAAATATTCCTTAACCCCCAAAGCCACAAAAAAGAAGCTACCCAGATCTATTATGAGAAGGTTGAACCACTGTTGAAGATTGCAGGAATAAAGACTGATGTAACAAGTAAGTCATTTTTAGAATATAATTTTGCCATTTAAGAAATACACTTAAGGAAGCAAATAACCGGAATTTGTTCTTAATCCAAATTTAGGAAGCTACTTTTCATATTTAAAGTTTTTTTATGTACTTCTATAACCTCTGCTGCAGCCAGCTAGCTCCATGATTATAATTTAATTATTTTGTTTTCTTTTTTATTATGTTATTTTTATTAGAATATCAGTATTTTCTCTTTAGACCTTTTTTCAGACTTTAAAAATAATTTGATATCATTTTTAAGGAAGCTGCACACTTTTCGATATCTTTATTGACATGTTTGCAATTTACACATTATTTCTGCAGTTTGGCAACGATTGATTTTTGCTCACTTAAATGTTTGATGTCTTTCCATGGAATCCTTCATTAGGTGGTTTTTGTTCTGACTCTGACCCCTGCTGGTTAGGTCAAAACTAAGCAGTTAACTTGGTCTTAGGTGAATTTAGAGAAGCCATAAGCTTAAATTCATTGTCTAAAATAACAAAGGTGCTTAGATTTGTGCCCAGGAAAATAGAAATTTGCTAATGCTGAAATTAATAGAAAGAAGATTAGTAAAATCCTTTTCAACTTTTTGAATTTGGTAACCAAATGCCTTTGTCTCCTTGAGACTCTTCTTTTTCCCATCGGGAGATGGACTAAGAAGGGTTAGTGCTATTAAGTTTCACACCCTCAATTTTCCTGGTTTTATATCTATGTAGCTTCACTAACATGCAGTGTAAATTTATAGTACATTTTAATTGATGGAAAGTACTGAATAATAAGCCTACTCAGACAAGGCCAGAGTATACTTAGAATCTCCTAGTCCCAATTATAAGTTCCTGGGCAAGGGATTCAGAGTGGCCTGGCTTTGCTCAGCTGTAACCACAGGAGAGGGTTCTCGCAATGTTACTGAGTTTAGTGAAGTCCATACCTCATGGTTTCATAATTGGGGTAGAAGGAAGTTCCTACAAAAAAAAATAATAAATTTTAAGAAGGTAGTTTTTCTGGGAAGGCCAAAAGGCATCTACTATAATGGAGGTTCAGGAGAACCACCATGAAAAACTCAAGAATAATTTCCAAATTAAAATAAAATTGTAGCAGAGAAGTTAACCTTTCATCTTCGTGGTTTTTGCCTTAAAAGTGATTTATAAGAAAAAGAAACAATTCAGATCTGTCATTCCTTACCACTGAAAATATTTTCCATGATTGGCAGAAGGAAATGTTTGAAATTCATATTAGGGTGATACAATTTAAAGGGAGAAATAAACTTATTGGTAAACTCAATAACATTACTTTGTTTCATTGATTTAATGTCCACATAAAACTACAGTTCAAGAAGCCCTTGCCGAATGCTTTGTATTAAACATTATGCAGAATGCAAGATGAATGAGGTGTACTACCTGCTCTTGGGTGACCATTAGTTTATTAGGGATTCAAATAGATGTTTACAATAAGTATAATTTGAATATACAGAAAAGAACTAGGTGTCTCAGAGGATGATATTAACTTTGACTAGAGGCTCATGGAAAGTATTTGAATTGGACATTTGAATTGGACAGTTTTGGAGAGTCAGAGAAGGCAAAATGGTTTTCCGTGCATACGCGGCAGAAGAAAAGCAAGGGAAGGAAAGCAAGCTAGCAGGCACAGGTGCGGTGTGTGTGTGTTGCATCCATAATATCTTGGGAGTTCTTTCATAACTTTGCCTTCCTCAGTTTTGACTTCATCTTAAATCTGGCCCTTTCCGTCGTCATAAGATGGTTGCAGTGGATTGGATCCTTTTTTATTCAAATCTGGTGAAATGGGGAGGGTTGTGTGTATGTGAGAGATCCAACATGTTTAATCTGGTACAAGGATTAAAGTGTCTTCCTTTGAGTTTGACTCTCCTTATGTAGTATGTGCACCCAACCTGGAGCAATTACTCTCTTAACCATCAAAATGCTTCCCATGGACTGAGGGTGGGACCTCCTTTACCTAAAGGCCAGGAAGTCCTGAACTGAATCTGGGTTCTATTAGGGAGAAAGAAAGGCTAATTGACTTCTGGGAAAGATCTCAGCAATATACAGTAGAGAAAGTTTGAGTCCAGATTATGGATGGATCTCTGTGCTTCTCTCAGGAGTTTACCCATCATGCATTGATCTGGAATTGGCATATATTTTTTATCATAGTGTTGTAATCTGTTTAGCAAAGATGATTCTGCCAGCAGAATAGACATTAGAAAGGAAGAGAGAGAGATTGGAGGATAGGAAACTTGTAGAGGTCTGACCTAAGGCAAAGGTAATAAGAATGTGTTTTCCTTCTAAAAACAATTGTATTGGAGAAAAAAAGTACGTTCTAGGGCTTTCCTGTCTAAATTTGTAAGTGCTATTGAATATTATATTTAGTTTAACATAAAATAAAATTAGAATATTACATAAAGCAAATTTAGAATTTACTTATGTATTTGTGCAGAATGGCTAATTATTAACTGCCTAACACTCCTCCTACAGGCAAAATTATAAAATTGCATCTTTTGTTTATGAAACCATTTTACTATATCTATTAGCTAAATATTTATATAAAATGTTTCCTATTTTGTATGAAGGACTGAATAAATATGTGGGTACTTGAAAAGTCTTGGAATCTTCCTGTCTGTTCTCACAGTGTAGTTTTGTAGTTTGAATAAAGTAATACATTTGAAACTACCTTCTGTATTATAAAGTGCTATAGAAGTATAGTCATAACTGTACATTTCATCTTTATAAAATTTTGTAATAGTAAGATTAACATTTCCTTCGAAAGAGAAAATATCTTATATGAAAGAATAAGGTAGGAAGAGTACTTATTTGGGATGTCCAGTATGACTTTTATTTCAATGTATCTTGTGTACATTGCTGAGTTCAAATGAAATTTGAATTACATAATAAATTCTGTACAATGATTAATTCATTAGAAAATAGTGCTATGTAAACGAGGCATAAAAAGTTATAGCTATATTTATTATAAAGTATTTTTTTCTATAAATTCTGTTTACAAATGAATCTCCCCACATTAATTAAAATACACTCCTTTTATTTTGGAGTAACTAGTTTTGAATCTACATCAACATCTTTAGACATTGATGAGCTGAAGTTATATTCTACCCTCCCCCCTCCACTGCCAGTGCCGTATCTTATTTCATAATGGTTCAGAAAAATTTCTAGAAGAAACTAGAAAGAACAGAATCATTTTTCTCTTTAACTCGTTGGTATATAAATTAAAGGCATGAGTGGTAAGCCCTTGCTTGCATTATAGCTGGATATTATTTCTTTCTCTTCCTGCTCAAACAGAGCAAACTTTAGGAATTAGACCATTAAAAGTATAAAGAATTTAGAGACATCATAGATTCAAAAAATTATTCAAAGAACAATAAAGTGAAAAAGTCAAGGCAGCAGAGAAACCAAACTGAAAAGAACTTGAGAGTCCATCTAGTCCAATTTCCCCCATGCGGTAGAGTATAAATAAGTGGCATTCCTTGTAGATGACCCACCCAGCTTTGGCTTGGGCATCCTCTGGTGCCGTCAGTGTATTCCATTACTGGACAGTACTGGTAGACGTTCTTATCTTGAGTTTGCAGATTAGAAAAGGACACCTCCTGTGTCCTGAATTACAAAAAGATGCATTTCTGGGCTGATTCAGCCCAAGGTCACCTAGCAAGTTGGATAGGTATACTGGATGGATTGCAAACTTACCTGCTTCCTTGGTCAAATGCCTTTGTGCAAGGCATAAACTGTACAATGTGGAGAATTTGTGAGCCGACATTTGCCTCCTTGTCATTTTAGTCTGCTAGAGTTAATGTTATCTTTTACAGTGATGCAAAATAAATGGAATAAATCTGTCTCGTCTTTTGTATAAGAGTCATTGAGATACTTGAGATAAAATGACTATTCTTGATCTCTTGTTTGTGATAGGCAATTCTATTTCCTTCAGTCAATCTTTGTATTAAAGCTGCTAAACCTTATCATGCTTGTCATTATCATGGTCAAAGATACTTCTCTGAATGCAGCTTTGGTCATTGCCAGCTCAGGGAGTTCCTAGTCACCAGGAAATTTTTACTTTTTGGCTGGCCCTGAGCAGACTTGTTGAGAAAGTGAGGTTTGTTGTGACTTTCTTCTTTTTTCTTTCTCTAGCATCATGGTTTAGCTTTTGGCACTTTTACCAAGTCTCATATTTGAATTACTGCTCTTTGGCTCTTTGTGTATCTCCTTGAAGTCTTCCCTTCCTTGGAGATGCCTCTTATAATCCCTGATCTCGACCAGCACAGAGTTAGACAGTTTGATGAAATTTGGTCAGAAAAGGTACTAGTAGGCTGAGGTATTACTTCCTTTTAATATTACCTGCATTTTATTAAAAATTCTGATAGTAAATATTCTTGCAGCATAGCCAGCTAGAGAGAGAGAATTCTGAGCAAAATGTTCTTTTTATTACCCTTAAATAGTGTGGATGTATATGGCCAATCCTGTTTCCAATAGTCAGATGTTGGGGAGCTGAAACTTTATCCCTGGGGACAGTGAAGAGTCATGAATGAAGTTTATATAGGGAAGAAATAAAATGTGTTCGAGAAAGATCATTCTGGCTAGCATGAGATAAAGGTGAAGAGAGACTGGAAAAGAGACTGTTGTAACACATTAAAGATGGTGATGACTATATCTAGGACACTAGATTGAGAAATGTTGGGATGCTGCAGCATAATCAAAGACAAACAACTGGCCATGGCCATAGAGTGATAGTGAAGAGCGAAGGAGAGTGATAATCTAGGAAGAAGTCTTTTTTTTTTTTTTTGTCTTGGGCAGTGGGGAGTGGATTATGGAACTCAAACAGAATAATGTATTTGAGGGAAAATATATTTAATAGTGGAAATTATCAGTAGATTTCTTTTTGAGCTTACTCTGTTTGAAGCACCTGTAGGACAGGGAGGTAAATGACATCTCACTGTCTTATCCAATTATAGAACTTTATCACTGGACCAAAAAATGTTTCCTTAAGTCCAAATAAAATCATCTGATTTTACTTCAGCCTATTTCTTCATCAGCATTCAATATCAACCTCAAGACATTATTCTCTTCTGGTTTTGTTTTCCTGTATGTACACACACACACACACACACACACACACACACACACACTTATCTTTTTTAACATTTTATTTATTTAAACATTTTATTCCCCCTCTCTTTCGCTTCCCCTCCCATAACCACTAGTCCATTGTCCATGTCCATGAATCTCAGGAAGTAATATTTAAACTGAAGGTTAGAGTGAGGGATCTCAGTAGCAAGAACTGTGTGTTTGAAGAGTTGTAAATAATGGAAGATCCAAATTTCCTATATAGAAAAGGCATAGGGTATCGGAAAGTAGAGGAATGAAAGAGGAGGCTGGTAACATTATTTTGAAACTGTCTGTGCCCAGTGGTCCACTCTTCATGTTCATTTGGAGTTTCATGATTTGAAGCCGGCTCTTTCTGATTCCAGGGCCCATAATATCCTATCTAAGTACATATTTTGATTTCCTCTAATGTATCTGATTAATAATCCAGATACTCTCTATCCCTTTTCTCTACATTATTTCTCTTTATAGTCACTTGTTACTGCTATGTATTGTACATTCATTTTTTAAAAATAGTGTGTATTGTTGGCCTCCAGAATGTAAACTCCTTGAGGCTAAGGACTTTATTCATTTTGTTCATTGTCCTACTATATTGTGGTCAGGTTTCTTTTATCTTTTCTGTCTCTTTGTTCCAAATCAGTGATTTCATTTAACTTATATGCAATTTCACTTTTAAGATTACTCTCCTGGGACAGTTTGCATCAGTGTATAATCAAATTCCACCTGCTAGATCAAAGGAAAAAATAAACTATTTCAAATTTTACCCAAATAAAAATAGCATTTAGCCATAACATAATTTTAAAGCTAATTCTGTATTGGATTTTAAAAGCTTTACTAAGGTATAAAAGCAAGACTTGATAAATTCATTCTCAGCCTAAATATTTCTTCATAATATCCTTAATAATTACTTTTTTATTTTATTAAATTTATTGGGACGACATTGGTTAATAAAATTATATAGTTTTCAAGTGTATAGTTCTATAACTTGTCATCTGTATATTGCATTGTGTGTTTACCACCCAAAAGACACATCTTCTGTATATTCAACCTCTTTACCCTTATCTAACTCCCTTCCTCCCCCTTCTGATAACCATCATACTGTTGTCTATATTTATGAGTTTTTGTTTATCTTGCTCATTTTTTTCCAGTTTTTAATGTGTACATGTAATATATTATTTTACATTTAAGGTTGTAACTACTTACTGAGGTTATAAATAATCAACAATCATTTATAACTTAAACTTCCAAGCTGGTAGCTTTCTTCAGATTAGAATTTAGTATAGAGAAGTTTTATTCATGCGAATATAACAGCATTTGAATAAACTGTGGGAGAATTACAATGTAATGCTGCTGGATACAGAATGATTTCTTTAGACACCAAGACTAATAATTTTTAACAATATCTAAAAACATTGTAGGCAAAGCTTGAACCATGCTGGCACCAGGGACAGACAAGCATGAAAGATTAATGTAATCTTGCATATAATGATGCACATTCTTACACAGAAAATCCATCTGCAATGTCATGTCAGTCAGCAGAAATCTTTGATGGGTGGGTACAGCTGGGCTGTCTCTTCTGGCAGAGATGCCCTAGAAAATGCTAACTGTGGTTGGGTTGCTTGGTGCCATCTGCAGTGTGCCAGTTTATCCTGTCTTAGCTGGCATTTACAATACTGCATAGGGCATCATGACTGTAGAGACAGCGATAGGGAGTGACAGATTCATTTCCTCGGAGGATCCAGCTCTGGTGAGTCTGTGCCACCCTCCTCCTTGGCTTTGGGTCTGTTATCATTGGTGTTGGCTATGCTTTCTATTTTCACATCCAACTCCTCCTCTTAGTCTAGCAGTTCCAGAAACACATTCTTCTAGTATGTAAATCTTACACTAACCTTTCAACTAATTTATTCGTGTAAGGTTGCCAAAGTGAATTAACATCGTTTGATGCCAGCTAATATGCCTTATTTTCAAAATACTACTGCTCTTAGGCTTCTGATTTAAAGGAAGTGTGTCTTATTTAGGGAACACTAAACAGACAGGCACCAAGATAAATTATCCAACTGCTCTGTGTGGGATATCCCCAAATGACTTATGTAGTTGGAACAAATATATGACCCTCTTTTACATAAAGCTATAAAACACATCAGGCAAGTAACACTGAATCCTCTTTCCCATGATTAAAATATAAATATTCAAGAATAAATGTCGTTTTATGACTTGACCATATGTTTATCATATTTTTCTGCCAAACCAAGTTAAAGTGTAGATCATTGTTTAAGACTTTCACTTTGTGTGTGTGTGTTTTTTTTAAATAGTAACAGAATATGAAGGACATGCTCTATCACTGCTGAAGGAATGCGAACTACAGGAATTTGATGGGTAGGTTATATTATTAATCTATCATATAGCTTATGTTATTAAATGTTTTCATTAGTTTGTAGCCATATATTTGGAACTTTTAAATTTTAAATATTTGTGATGTATGTAATTAGGCTTTCTTTCATATCTGTGTAATAACAATAAAAATAATGATACAGCATGCCCATCCACCTCTGAGGATCAAGCATAGGAAAGCAAAAGGAGGAATCTAATTACAGTTATTGGGAAATCCAATGTACCATATTATACTTACCTAATGTGTGTACATTTGCATCTGTAGTCCTTAATTCTTGAACTATGTGAATATCTAGAAAAGCACTGATGGAAGATATTATATTGGTCATATGGTATAACTGTACTATGTCCTCTTTTGTGAATTTATTGAGAGTGTTAATGGTTACGCATTGGTTATTTGGCTGTGATTGATTGAAGGTAAATATCAAAACAAACATTATTTTCAGATTGAACAAAAGATGTTAATTTTAACTATTTTCTATAACTTAGTGGCTACCCAATATATGTGTCATTCACAGTAGGCATTGGTAACTGTTGTGTGCAATACATCCTCGTATGTAGAAATCTCTCACTGAAATGCAAATATTAGAAACATGGCAAGCGACATATACTTTACATAGCCATTTTTATTAAATTAGGTGAATCAGTTTGCTAAAGTGCTGGATTGATGTTTAACACAAAAATATATTCTTTCAGAGAAGATTTTTTTTTTTTTTTTGCAAGAGTAGATATTATAGAGTTTTAAAAGTGGCAAGTATGTGACCTATTTGTGTCATATGGTGCTGGGCAGGGGGCAACAAAAGACTCAGAATATCAGGAAGGGCAGTTGAGTTTTTCCACCAAAATGAAAGACTTCACTCTTTCCAAAGAACTAGAACGTTTTAGGGAGGAAAGTGATGCAATTAAAATGGAGCGTTAATGCAATTGTTTTTCAGAAACAATATTTTTTGGTGAGAAAAAAATATTAGTAGGTGAAGAAGAAAGTTTGATAAATAAAATGAATTTGTTCAAAAAGCAATTTAATAGAAAGTAAATCTAGGTAGCAGTATTATATAAATATTGAGTATGAGTATGAGTTAGGGGATTCCTTCAGATGTTTATACTTAGGGCTAGACAGATTGATTAATAGGCTACATTTAGGAAATTATCTTGCAAGTATATAATTTAAGAAAAGCAATTGGAGGAATCATGCCCACTGCCTTAATATGATGCATACTACTGAAACACAGCTTGTGAGTATGTATAAGTGTGGCTGCATTTCAAATACTTTCTTGCTTCAAAACATGAAACATGATTATATAAATAATGAAAATAACAAATATCATAGATATTAGACCTGGTCTTGCCCATCAGTATTATTAAGTGTTCTGCTAAATGTGGTATCTATATTATTCAAGGACCAAGAAGAACTTTGCAGAATGATGAAAAACTATTGCTTAAGTGCAGTACAGTAATATTTTTCTTTATCTGAACATATTTAATTCTTGTTTATTTCACATGTCAGATGTTATTTTGCATTGCAGCACTAAAAAGAGATATAGATCCTTTAGTTATTACCTACATTTTTTTAAGTACATAGTTTGGCCTAAACATTATTATGAATTGAGGTCTATTAATTAACTGTTTATAACTTTACAGCATGCTGATTTATTTAGGACTTATAATAATTTTAAATTTCTATCAAGTCATCTATTTCCTACAATCCTTTAAATATCTCATTTATTTCCAAGGGCCCAATTTTTTCCAGTATGCAATGGTACGGTGGTTGGGATAACTATATTTATAAAATGGTTTAGGTTTTTAGACACAAAGAGGTTAAGATCCAAGGAAGATTCTATATACATTATTCAGTAAAGCAAAAATGATTTGGTAAATATGTTTAATAAATTTTATTTGCTAAGATTAATGAGTTACATATGTTTCTATGAAGACACATTGTGACATATTTCTAAAGCCAACAGGAGCAGTGGATCAGTACTCATGACAGCTGGTGTGCAACTCCACTATGTTCTAGCAAACACTCAGATCCATTGCTAAAATTGTAGAAGTGTCAGTTTCCATATTGCCCCCTATTTATACTGGGCATGAATAGGAAGTTTTTCAAAGGCAAAGAGAAGAGTAGTACCAGATGCATAGACTTGAAGCAGTAACAGTTGAATTTATAAGTGTTAATATGGTTAAACTAATCTATAGCTCTCATGCAATTATAAATATACCAATATTTTCCTATTTGTTTGTGTTTTTTTATTTGAATTTGTCGAAGTACAACATTTTTTTTCTTTTTCTGTTTATTTTACCATTAACTAGACTCACAATAATTTAGACATTATTTGGCTAACGTTGATACTTTATCACATTGACCATGATGTCTGTATAACTAGGTAAAGTTTTTTTTTTTTTTTTTTAAAAGGCATCTCTTTTCCAAATGAATATTTAAATAAAAAATCCGGTAATATATAAAATATTTCAAAGATGATATTGGTTGAGAGACAAATACAGCAGCACCCATTTAAATTTTTTCTTTTTACTTTTTATAAAGGGAAATAAGATATTAGCCCCTAGCTGCACTTTTCTAGACAGAATCATTCTACTTGGGGTCATGGCAAGAAGGAGTCTACTTATTCTGAAAACATAAGATGTACTACATGCAAAAGATTAGTTACTCTAAGGTTTATGTTTCAAAGTAACTTTTAAGTGTGATTAAATTAACTCATTATAACAGGTTGCTTTTTCCCCCCTCATTTTCTTGTAGTATCTAGACTCTTGGTGATATATTTGTATTAAGTATATTCCCTAGGTCGAGTCATACCTGGAGATACTCTTAATGTTCTAGCAGTTGTCAACAAAAGTAAATATATTCCATCTTAACTCATTTAATTCCATATTAGTTATAATGATAAACTGATTTTCAAAATAATAAAAGTCTCATGACTGTTCATTAAATTTTATATACAGGAAAGGAATATAATATTTTGAATAGTAGTGCAGTGTCTAAGGCCAAATTGTCTTGTTTCAAGTCCTCATTCAATCACTTACTATGGTATGATTTTGGAAAAGTTACTTAATCTTTATATGCCTTAGTTTCCTAATCTGTAAATTGAGGGTAAAAGTATCTATTGCATACAGTTATTGTTTATATTAAATGAGTTAATACATGGAGAGTGCTGAGAACAGTGCCCAGTACATAGTAATTACTCATTGTGTGTTACTTTAATGTTGTAATTAGCATAATTTATCACAGTTTCAAAATATTTGACACTGCATGTGTTAACAATAAAATTTCAGAGGTTTTCTAGCAGAGCGTGTTCATAGAAAGGCCATCTCTATTAACTCTAGCAGTGAGTTAACGTATATACGATGCTATAACTGGATGCAGGATTCTAGGGGTCAGGTGTTGCCATACTGTGTGGAAGAGTTCAGTTTTTTGGTGCCAGGTTAGATGCTTTGTTGGATGACTTCAGTGCTCCTTTTAGGCCACACACCTCAGCAGGTAGACAGACATGGATCTGAAAGTTATAATTTAAGTTCACAGAATGTTTGGGACTCTCATAGAGATCTTTAAAATCATACAGATAAGGTTCAGATCAAACCTCGACTTCCCATTTATAGAGATGAAGTTAATGCCTACTTTATAGAAGTCTGAGGGTTTAATAGAAGAGAGCCGATGTATCATCTGACATAAAATTGCCCCTCAGTAGATATAATCACTTTTCTCTGAATTAGAGGCCACCATGTGAATCCTTGGAATCAGTTCAGAAATAAAATAATACGCCTAACACCCAAATGACCTGGGTCATATTGCATGTCCTGGAGTCTCTTCTAACTAGGGTGGACCTGGATAGCCCAGGATTTGTATAGCCATAGGGCTAAACCTCAGCTAGATGCAGGGTGGAGTGTGGGGGGCTGGCTGAGAGCAAGGTGGAAGGAATTGTTGGAAAAAGTTCTCAGCCTCTGAATTTACCAACCTGCAGAGCTTCCTGAACTTAGGGCACCAGTAACTCCTGTTGATTATGGCCCATAGGGCTGTTTTGTTTGGCGCGCGCACACACACACACACACACACACACACACACACACACACACACACACACACACACACAGATAGAATGCTAGTTGCTAGTATTTACAAATTAAAAGACTTACTCCCAAATCAGGATCTGTGTCTTCTCTAAGAAAAATGAGGTGATGTGGTCCTCTAGGCCTCCACCCACTCCACGTGATGGGTGGATGGGGGCTGAGGAGTGCCTCTCCTTTAAACTGAGCAAACTTTCATTCCTGCTGGGCCCCGGCAGGCCTTGAGTTGTGACACCTACTTTCAATAACACAAAATCTTCCTCCTCTTGGGAAAATTGTGGTGATTTTGCTACTTAAGATTATTTTATATCTTTTCAATTCAAGTGATTATGAAATAAATGTCTAATATCTTATATTTTACTTTCATGGAATCCCACCTCCACCTTTCTGTAGTCTGCTTATCATGAGGCATTAAAAAGGTTAGCAGTATTGACTAGGGTCAAAGGATAGTAACACTAATTTTAAAAGTACCATATAGCAATAATGTACAGGAGATGAAAACCAGTTTAGGTCTGCAGTTACTGCATTCATATACTAATGATAATTAGCAGTTCCTTAAAGCTTCATATTTTACATGATTTTTATTGCTGTCTTCTGAGTTATATTGAAAATTAGCAGGATTTTATTTGTTTTCTGTTAGTGAAATGAATTGCTCATAACTATTAACATAAACAAAATGAGAATAATATGTTTTTAGGTATTAACAGAGCAAAATGCAGGTCAGACGTGAATTCACATCTTCTAATATGTTAATGCCTTCTAACACATGCAAAAATGTTTGAAGGCATGTGTGAGTAATCGTGCACAAAGAAGATATATAATTAATATTTCGAAGTTAAATTTCATGAAGTATCACCAATTATTTTGAAGTTTTGCATTCTTAATTTCTTGTTTTCTAGTGTTGTCTGTGTCGGTGGAGATGGATCTGCCAGTGAAGTAGCCCACGCTTTGCTTCTTAGGGCCCAGAAGAATGCTGGGCTGAAAACGGACAGCATCCTGACTCCTGCCCACGCACAGCTTCCCCTCGGTGTAATACCAGCAGGCAAGGAAGTGGTCATGAATTTGCTAAAAAGAACCTCTCCTGCCTTTCTGTCTTTTCCTGTTCTACCTAACCTAGACAGTGTAACACAGAGTTAAATGTACAGATTTTGAATCTGAAAGACCCAAGCTTGGCATCTCCATCATCAAAAAAATTAATTTCTTTAAGCCTCATTTTTCTAATCCATACAAGAGAGATAACACACATTAGTATTCACTTCCTTACAAGGTTATTGTAATATTAAATTAGATGGTATATATGGAAGGTTTAATACATAGCGAACCAATCAATAAATAGGGTTATTATTCTACCTTCTCATATAAAGGTCTGATGATCACACAATCCTAGATCTGAAATTTCAAAACAGGGCACTCCAGTCACACTGCTTATAATTTCTTATGAGGTAAAAGATAAAAATCCCCATAATCACAGTATAAATAGATAACCTTGAAAACACCAAAAGGATTTATTATGACTGCTGTAAGTGTAGCAACTAGGATAGAATAGAATATGACATAATGAACACTCAATAATTAAGTTTATTAAGTCAACGAATATAAAGAAGATGTCAGAGTAAATGACACTTGAATTAGGCCTAAAAATGGGTTGGGTAGGATCTGGCCTGAAGAAGAAATGAGAATAAATTGTTCTCTTGGCTGCAAAAATCATAAATGTCAAGGCAAAACCCAGGAGTGTGGAGGAATAGAAAATGAACCATTTGTTGGGTAATAATAATGTCAGAATAGGCCCAAACTTTGGTGGCTCCTGGATGCCACAGGAAGATGTCCGAATAGTATTCGGTAAACAGTAGGGAACAATGGGAAGTTTCGAGCAAGGGGGCAACTTGCTAGGAGCTTGTTCTAGGCAGATTCATGATTAAGGGAAGGGAGCAGGAGGACTTGGAGGTCAGAGGCAGGGAGCACAGCTAGAGCAACACTGGAGTCCAGAAAGGAGGAAAACGTCTTTTGCAAGTTTACGATGTAATTATGAGTCACTCCTCCCGAATAACTATTTAAACAGATAGTAGTGAAGGAAAGCGATTATTTCTTTTCATTTTAAAAACACATTATCTCTACAAGAGAAGCAGAAACAATTATTCTTTACTATGAAAATAGAAAATGCACTGCTTGAAAAAAATTCAACAGCCTATCCATTTAATAACCACATTCATTTAGTATGGATTTGCGTGTATGTAATATTGTTAATTAACAACAACTAAAAAAAGATATACAAATGTCCTTTTGAATATAAAATCTTTCATACAAACAATTTAAAAGGAGAGGGACATTCAAACATATTCTGATAATTGTAAAGCATATAGAGAAAAACTTGTGCTGTTCTTTAAGTAGAACAAAATAACCTCAATTCAGAAAGAAAAAAGATGCATGTGGGGCAAGCCACTTTGACCTTTTTGTGTCATTTTAGTATCCTTTATAATGGTGGAACTTTTTCAGCATTTCCCTTCATGCAAAGTGGATGTGCTTGGGTCACCATTTCTCCTCATTAGTACTTAACACTCCTGAGGTCACTCATTAACTGCGGTGCATCAGAAGGGGAAAGATAGGTGTCCCCATAGGTATACATTTGACATAAAGTGAATAGTTAGCTAGAAAAACTGGTGGCTATACTTATCTTTTTAGTATGTAACCCAGATTTTCTAAAGGAATAGCATTGTTTTAACATTATTATACTTTTTAAACATCTCCTATTTTGAAAGCATTTTCTATATACAGTAGATATGTAGAAATGCCATTTGAATACTTTTTGTTTAGAAGATACAGCCTATTGCCAGAACTCTGGTCGTTGCATAGGAGTTTCAACTTATAGATTCCAGCTAATAAAAGGAAGTCATGTGCAGGATGTATTTAATGTAAAGACTCTATGCCTACTCAGAGTTTTGACAGAATGAGAAGAAGAGCTAGGCAGGAAGTTTCCAAGCTGAACGCAGAAGACAATCTGCCTTTGAAGCCATTTGCCTCCTGGAGAGAGACACCCAGAGGGAGGGTGTTTAGTAAATTACTACACTGAGCCAACAGACTAAGCTGCTGAATTATGGTCAGACTCAAATGGATCAGATGTGCAAAAGCCTATATTTGAACTGCTGGCCATTAGCAATGGTGTTTGTTGCTATGGGAACTGGTGCTAAGGAACTATACAGAGAGATTCTGATTAAAGTGTGTATGTGGGTGGGGGGCGTGGGGAGGATAGAGAAAAAGGCTGAGAGGACATAAAAATAAAAAGCAATCCAGTTGTTGTAAAACAAGGCTCAATCCACATACTGATGGCTGCAAACCATATATTTCTATAGAGTTCACATAAATAAATTCATACTTTCCAATTAATTTGAGGAAAATAAAGTATTGCAGAGGGACTGTTAATTTCTATGATATTTCAGGCAAAGAACCAAAGCGTAGGTGCAGTTTTCATGAGAATTTTAGATATGCTTGACTAGGAAGTCATTACATCACATTTATCTGTTTAGATGTGGGAGACATTAACGGCCTTATGAATATTCATGGTGTCTGGTTAATTAAGTTAATTGTTCTGCAGAAGTGCACTTCCAAGGGCAATTTTTTTTCTTTTTTCTTTTTGCCTCCGTAGTTTGCCTTGTACTTCCATCAGTCATGCTTTACATGAACTGCTACTTCCTTACTCTGTATTTCTGTATTTGGCACATTTTAACAGCTCTGGGGAGGTGGTGGTGAGCAAAGTTGCTGATAGCATTAAGAAAAATAAGTCTTCAGGCTAATTAAATTGTTTACCTTGAGGTGGAACATTTATGGCTTTTGTGAGAATACTAAAATTATGTAGTTATTTATGTGAGCAGCATGTTCTTTTGGCATATAGACATTTTTTTTTTTCAAATGGATCATATTGTTTCAGGAAATTGTACTCTCTTTCAGATTATCCAATTAAAAATATAGAGCATGCTATAGTTTTACAATTTTACATCCACTTTCTCATGAAGTTTTCTTTTTAATTCAGAGTATAAAAAAAATGTTCTTAAAGACTAAGGTACAGGTTAAGCAGATGACTAATTTTCTGACTTCTGGTCATGCCTGTTATCACTGCCACGTTCTACAGAATTAAGGAAAAGTTGCAAAGCCTGAGAAGACATAAAATTAAAAAGTAATCTCTAGCGTTCTAAAAGCATTTGTGCTTGGGCATGCTTAGCATACTTCAAACTCACAGGGAATAAACAGTCTTTATTTTCTTGAGTCATGATATGTGTCATTCTCTATCGCACATGACATTACATTATGCTTTTTAATAGCTTTTCTAGAGGAATGCTTTTACGGCCACTCCTAATTAACCATGATAATCGAGGAAATATGTTTCACGGAGTACTGTAATCCATTGATAATCCTAAATATCTCACTCTAATTATGTGACCCCCTCCAAAACCTTTACCATAAATCTGGGAAGCAAAATTGATTTGTTTCCTCTCTCTCCTACCCTCCATTTCAGATTAATTAGCAATTAGATGGCCAAAGGGCAGGCTGTAGAGGGTCAAAGTATTATTTAAAAGGCCTAGGTATTTGACTCTTGGGTAAAGATCCACTGAGTAACAGGTTTCTGGACCATTTGTTTTCAAATCTTAAGGTACTTATGAATCACCTTGAGAATTTGCTAAAACATGGACACCTGGGCCTTACTCCAAGACATTCTGATATCATGGGTTGTAGGTGGGACACAGAAATTTGCCTTTTTAACAAGCTCCCAGGTAATGTTGATGCTGCTGATCACTGGACTGTGTGTTCTAGAAGAGTACTTCTCCAAGTTACTGTGCTTACTGTAACTCTGACTCGGTCTGGAGTGGGACTTCAGAGTCAAACTCTTAAATAGAACCCAGGTATTGTCATTGCTACTGGAGTGAGCCATATCCTAAGTAACAAGGGTCAGAGCATACTGGCCGTTCAATAAATCAGTTGGAACCATTTTACCAATTGATTAAGGTGGCCTTTTCTTTGCATTAGAATTACTAGAGGCCTGGAAATCATTAATGCTTAGATAGGTTCCTAATGACAATTATTTTAATGACAGCCTTGGTTGATAGTGTCCGAGTTGCCTCAGCTTCTCCAGTTGAGCAACCCAAGCACACTTCTCTTTAAAGTGATGCCGATTGAAGAGATTAACATGTCACATAGGAATGTTCCTGATTAACAAATTCAGGGAACTAGCCTTTGCCTTGATAGCTGTGGTATATAACACATCCATGTTTTCATAGCCCTCGGCTGAGATTTCTTTCTCATGTTCTTCAAGAAAAATTGTAGCTTCTTAATTTCAAACTCTGCATACCTCCTATGAATGGCAGGGGCCAGCTGATATTCTCCCCTGTACCACAAGATTTCAGAGACATAAATGTTATAGAAGCCTGACTTGAGGGAGAGCCTGTTTCTTCTGTAGGTGGGAAAATTTCATATAGATCTTAAATTATCCTGATGATTATGTAAATCCAAAATCTACAGTGTCTCAATACAGATTTTCATACCATGGCAGATAGATAATAGAGGAGACTCCCCATTTGGGTGAGAGCTTATCTCTTAGATTCATTAAGTGTATTTTAAGTATGTCTTTTGTACTTTGTAGTGATTTTCGTATTTCTTTTTAGGTACTATTTGAATTTTTATTATTTATGTATTTATGCATTTGTCTCTACTCATCAGAGACACCCTTTTGCTGTTTCTGCTCACTGTGGTATAGAAGTTGGAAGCCTACTTGTTAAAATTGGATGGAGTAGACTTTGATATAGCTAGTATTTTTTGGTAAAAATTCATGATTTAAAAGCTGTGAACAAGGAGATACTATAAACTATTTTTCAGTTTTTAAGTTTAAAGATGAAACAATAATTCAGTAACCATTTGATGTGTATGCCGTGAATGAAAACATCAATTTCCATTAATTTTTCATTTAAACATTACATAGCGACATCTCTATAAAGTAGATCAAATGGTTTTATTTAAAACATATGCTACATTGATTGTTTTAAAATTGATTTGGCAGGCTCTACCAACGTATTGGCACATTCTCTTCATGGAATCTCTCACGTGGTAACTGCAACTTTGCACATTATAATGGGTAAGAATTCTTTCAAAGAAGTTCACGTTGTATAAGGAATTTTTTATATTTATATAAAAAATTTTTCTATATAAATTTCTGTCAGACTTACTTGCTTGAAGAAAGACAGATTCTTTGTTTCTTAAAGCAGATAAATGTTAGACCAAAACCCAAAACTCAGGCAAAACTTAACTATTTGAGCTGCCTATCTTTTCAGAATGCAGGTACTTTAAAGAGCAATAAAGGAAATTTTACTATAATCATGATAGAAAAAAAAATTATTGTAATGATGTTTAAGATCACAGTTTTATAACCAGGTTAAGACAATCCATGCATGCTATTTAAGTATATTGGATGCTGATGTTTGACTGTACCAAGACTGTAGGGGTAGAACTATGTTATTAAAAGAAAAAAATGCATGATAACATTTTCAGCCAGTGCTCATCCACTGGACCCTTTATTATCCATACTGATGGAAAGCATATAAACGCAGATAAATGCAGTGCCAGACTGTTAAATCTAAATTTACTTTGCTCATGGACTTCACTTCCTTAACCAGGCTTTCTATGAAATAGCAGTAAGCTGCAAAATTTACCACTTTGTGTTTCTTCCCCTAGGACCTGAAAAAGTTGCAAATGGCAAATGCAGTAGTTGTAGGTAAAAAGAGATGAAAACAAAGCAAGGATATTTATTATGATATAAAGTAGCTTGAGATCTCTAAGTAAATAAACATTCTCTTCTGTGTTTGCCATTTTGACAGCTGGCCCTACTGCACTCACTGATTGGCTAATATTCAATATAATATTCCAGGGCACCTACAACCAGTTGATGTCTGCACCTTCAGCACCACTGGCAAGCTTCTTCGCTTTGGGTTTTCAGCCATGTTCGGTTTTGGTGGAAGAACTTTGGCTCTGGCGGAAAGACATCGGTGGATGTCTCCTAACCAACGGAGGGATTTTGCTGTAATTAAGGCACTGGCACATCTTAAGTAAACCATTTTATTTATTTTTTTTAAACCAAGAATTTCATATCTCAGAGTCAGTGACTGTTAATGACAAATTTCATTATATTTTAGGCCAGAAGACTGTGAAATATCATTTTTACCATTTAACGGTTCTCCAGATTTACAACAAAGGTAGGTAAAAAGCTCAAAGTAATATCTACATCTAGCTCTTTCTTTAAAGCATAAAATAGTTTGATATAAACAATTTATTAGACTTGCACCCTTTGGTTGTTTTTCTAACATACTAGTGAAGAATACAGAATCCTACAGATTCTAGTAAATCATGTAGTGTGGTTTCAGTCTTCAGAGATAACCATTTATTCCATTCATTCAACAGCTGTTTATGGAGTGCCTGCTCTATGCCGCACACTTTGGAAACAGTGAGACAAAAAACAAAACCTTTTGTTTCTACCATGAGAGTTTCAGACTAGTGTGGAAAACAGATATTAATCAAAGTCACACAAAGGAAGTGCTCCAGTCAAAAAAAAAAAGTGAAGACCATTTTTTTTTTTTTAACTGATGATACTAACTTTAGATAGATCAGTACAATATCATGTAGTAATGGAATTGGTCACATATTTTTACTGTCTAAGAAAATATGTAATGTTGGATTTTGTAATTTCCTTATACTTAGTAGATGCTATTTTTGTGTGATGTTTTTTGTTTGCTTTGTTTTCTTTTAGGAAGGCACAGAGATCTCCTAAATCTGGTGAGTCTAAAAGTACCTGCTTGATTGAGGACCGAGCCAGGTTCTAATGACATTTTGCTCTGGTGAGGAAAAATAACCTATCATTTCCATTACCTTTAGACTGTAATGATCAGTGGCAGATGATCCAGGGTCAATTTTTGAATGTCAGCATTATGGCAATTCCTTGCCTCTGTTCAGTGGCACCTAGAGGCTTGGCACCTAATACCAGGTTAGTGTTTTTATTGAATCATCGATACTTTTCTATAAACCAAAATTTTCTTTCAGAGTACTTCCCCTAACTCTTGGCCAGCTAGAATATTGAGAAGAGGTACTCTCTCCTTGACTGTATGATATTAGAGATTTTCAGGGATATGTTATCCGAGTAGGTTCAGAATAACTGTTAACTGGAAAAATTGTCAGTCACTCTGATTTTTTAATATCACTGAGGCTAAAATAATATTCCTTGGGTTTTATTCACATGATTTTATTATTTTATGTGTCCTTTGCTTGCTTTATTTATGTTTACTTACCAGTTGTTGAGAACATTGTATTTAATTCTGGTACTTCTTATGAATGTCTTTGCATTCCAATTTTAGTGCATATACAAATATCCTTAGCATGAAAAGCACATATGTATGTCTGTTTGAAACCTTTAATCAAAAAAAAAATTCAGTTTTACTTAGTGAGTAGTGGTATATTACTGTCAACATTTTTTATAAACTATCTTAAGGTATTTTATATATTGTTTTATCCATAAGATATATTCTATCTCTTGCATGTTCTTTTCAAGTACATGTCCAATATTGATCTGAAAATATTTCTCTCCCTTCCTGTGGAACATAAAAGAATTGTGAATATTGTGTAATACAGTCAAATATAGATTTTCCCTGGAGGTGGAATAAAAGAATGACTTATGTACTTTGGCCATTTATAACATTATTTTAATGACTAGTTTTAACTTCCCTACTGAATATTTAACCAGAATGATTAGCATCTAGCAAAAGGGATTGATCTTAATTTTTTCCTTGGCAATTGATCTGAAGGTAATAAACAGGTAAATATATGAAGTTAGAGAAGAAAAGATACTTTTATTATTATTATATTTATGCCAGGCACATAGGGTGTATTCTAATTATATTAATAAATATTGAAGAGTCAAATACAAATGCTATTGATGTTTATGAGTACAAATCAAGCAATTTAGAAAAATGATGCACAAAACACTATGAACATTTTGGTGCTGTTTGTTTCAGTTGTGAAAACATGGCATGATAGGTCAAAGGAGCAGTGAACTGAGAACTAGGAGCTCTGGTTCCAGTGATCATTTTTGCTCTGCATTTCTTCTTTTCCTACTACATAAACTGAGTGAATGATGGATAATCTTCAAGGTCCCTTACAGCTCTAACTTGCACTTCCATTAGATTTAAAGAGCTCCTTTTTATTTCGTTGATGTTATTATTGGAATAACTTTATATCTGCACCAAAATAGAGCTAGAAGTCATTTGCACATATTTCTGCAAAGTGCCTTCTAAAGCTAGATACATTTGTGAGTGGCTTTTTTGGCACTAAATCACACACTCTAAATTTGCAGTCTCTTATATCGAACTGAACAGTTATGCAAGATTAAAATGCTCGGTCATTTAACTGAACATGTGTGGCAGCAGTTGTCCATTTCATGTCATCCATCCAAAGGCCACTTTGATTTAGTTTCTTGTGTCACTTAGACCTGCCCATAAATATTTAAATCAACTTTAGATTTAAGAAAGTGTTGCACTCTCTTATACTGTTCGTACATATTAACTATTTTACAATGTATCTTTTAAAAAACATACATGGCTTCACATTTAGAGTCCTTAAGTTAGTACATTGGATTTTAAATTATGTCTTGATATAGGAATAGGATGCATGATGGTTCATTTTATAAAAAGCCCTTAGCATAAGAGCTTGCTGAGAAGGAAGCCAATTGTTTAGTAAAGCCAGTTTGAAAGGCTTCATCATTTAAAAATAACTCAGCAAGATATGATTTAAGAAATTTAAATAAATTTAATATGATTTATCTATCTTGCCAAAACTTCTAGTAAGCATTATATTTGTTAGAAGGATTGATAGTCATTTGTGATGTAATCTCTTAACTTAATGGCAAATACAAATGTTTAATTTCAGATTAAATAATGGAAGTATGGCTCTTATAATCGCACGAAACACTTCTCGACCAGAATTTATAAAACATCTGAAAAGATACGCCAGTGTTAAAAATCAGGTATGGTAAATCCTTTTTGTTACTTGTGTGTAAAGATGGACAGAGATGTGCTGCAGGAGTTGACATCAAGTCCTGCCTTGTAGGGTTTTATTTTCTTCTGAATATATTAATCTTTTTTCTTTCAATTTGTACTTCCTTTAAATTTTGAAAAGCACCCACAAATACTAATATAGATTGGCCTTTTTTGAGCTATGGGTTAGTAGTTATATGTGTTTTTTGCACAAAGAGAAGATAGAAAATTTAGTGTTATATTGAAATAAGAAATACAGATAAAATTACATAATTGAGCTGTTAATCAGAATGAAAAGTAGTGAAATCTTACATTTTTAGCCTGCTTAATGTTATGGCAGCAGACTTTCTCTAAAGTTATGACCTTAGAACTTCCTATTTGTTTAGAGATCTACTTACCTTCATTGATTGATAGATTTACAGATAAATATTTTAAAATATACCACTTTTATACGGACATTATTTTATTCAAAACTAAAATGTGTGATGTTTGTGGATATAGACAAATGTAGATAGGTAGATAAAATGATATTTCCACTAAAGGGATTTGTTTTAAAGAGAAGCAGTAACTATCACAAGCCAAGTTCTTTTGGCAGACACATTTTAACCCCATTATTAAACTGATCCTGGAAATATGTGAATTTCTGAATTGTGAGTCTTGAAGTACAGCGGGTATGGTTGTAAAACCCTAACATCTCACACCTTCTTAAAGGTATAAAATTGTGCCTGGATGTAGTTGGGAGAGAACACATGGGAGGAGGAGGAGAGAAAATATGGCCAATGACTAGCAGCTAAACCTTGCTTACATAGATAGCCATCGCAAGGGTCCCATTTTTTCTTCTTTATAATTTTAAACTTTTTTAGGTAGTCCTCATGAAATTTCAGTTCTCATCTGCCTACTTCATTATTTGATCAATATGTATTGAACAACCAACTGCAATGTTTAGGAAATTGTCATAAAAATTAGATATAGTCCCCCTTTCCTTAAATATAAATCTCTTAAGGAGACAAAGTAGACAAAAGCAAATATAAAGTAGGTTGTGAGCCTAAGTAATAACTTTATGTATGTATGTTTTGGGAAACACCGTGATTTATTGATTTTATAGGAATGAATGCCTTTTGGGTTTTACAAAACTTATAAACATTAAAACCAACTTATTATTTTTCTTAATCCAAAAGTAGTACATGTTCAATGGTTGTTTTTGTGTGTCAGAAAATAGAAACAGGAAAACAATATAAAAAGCATTAAAAATTCCTTATTTCAAGAGAGTCATTATTAGGTATAAATGTTTTCTAATCATTTTCTATTGAAGGGAGAACTTAAGTATTGACCTTAATGTACCTACCCCTAGAACCTCTATATTTATTTCAGGGGGGCATCTATTGCACAAGTTACTTATGGAAGGTCTTTTTTAGAATTGCCTAAGGGGAAAATTTCTAAGACAATTTTTGAAGAGATCTTTTTTTCAATACGATTTTAAAAGTAAAAGATGCTTACTGTAAAAGGAGGATAAGAACATAGTGAATGTAATTCTATATAGGAAAATAATTGTTTTTAAAATGATATCATGTTATGCAAGATGTATTTTTCTTATGTACTCTACCAGTTATATCTTGCTTTTGATGCAAGAAAGCATTGCCTGTGTGTGTATGTGTGATTTATTAAGCTTAATTTTGACTTAGCTCTTTCCAAAAATTAAAGTCCATGTTACTGCTTTGTAATTTTTTGTGAATTCTCAAATGTTTTGCATTATGTTGCATAGTAAGAATAATTAGATTGATTCCCAAGGTGACTACTTTCAAGCAAAGTTAATTTGATACATTTGTTTAAAAAAATTATAGACACACATACACACATGTGTGTGTAGTCTTTTTCCTTCATGATGACATTTTAAAAAATGTAAATTTATATAAATTATGTAATATTATAAAGACCAGATAAAAGTAAGATTATGTTACCTAATTAGTAGCAGTTCTGGTATCCAGGAAGGAAAATGCGGCACTTCAGCCTAAGGAGAGCAAAAGTCTAGGTCCCTGAACCATCTTTACCATGTTGAACTGTCCATATGTATTAACAATTGTAGGATGTATTGAAAACCATCATTGGTGGCATGACTCATCTTGCCTTGCCCCTCTGTGTGAAATATATAGAAAGTCAACATTAGCCTGTAAGTCCTTTCAACTCCATCTTATATCTGGCCACCGTTGTCACTGTCCATACATTTCTTCATTCGTTTCGACCATCATTTTTGGTAGGGAGCTTGAAACTTTTAAGTGTGTTTCCCCAGGGATTGGTTTGCAGCCCTCTTGTTGTCTCATGACACCTTCTCCTGGTAATCTCATGGACCCTGGTGTTCGAACTGAGTGCCGCATACTTACAAAAGTCCCACTTTCTCTTCTGACTATGGGACTATTGTGTCTTCTTGTGTGCTGAGGTTATAAAACTCACACACATCTTGAGTCTAGCATGTCTGTAGCTGACCTTATTGTCTTTTTCCCTAGAGGGGCCCCTTTCATGTTTCCTTCCTACATTGGTCAGTGGCACCACTCGACCCATCCTGGATTTACTCTGGGTTCCTCTCCCTCCCTCATTCCTCACAGCCTGTCCACGAAGCAGTTCTACTGGTTCTCCTCTTAAATGTTTCTTGAATTTCTCCCTTACTTTGATTCAGATCTTAATTTCTTCTTAATTTCTCCAGTAGTTTTCTTCTGGTCTTCCTTTTCTCTGGTCTTGTCCTCCACACTTCCTTTTAAAGGGATTTTTCTAAAATACACATCTGATTTCTCCTTAATTGTTCAATCTCTTTCTCATTGTCTTCAGGACAATGACTGATTTCCTCCACATGTATTGCATGGCCCTTTATATTCTGGCCCTTGCCTATTGCAGCTTCACCTCTCGCCATCCTCTACCAGATTTCCTGTGTGTTGTTTTTGTATTGGTTTTCTAGAGCTGCCATAACAAACATTACAGACTGGGTGGCGTAAACGCAGAAATTAATCCTTTCACAATTCCGAATGCTACAAGTCCAAGGAAGTTTTAAGGACGTGGTTTCTCCTGAGGCCTCTTTTCTTGGCTTGCAGATAGCTGTCTTCTGGCTCTGTCCTCATATAATCTTTCATCTGTGCATGCACATCCCTGGTATCTGTGTCCCAGTTTCCTCCTCTTATAATGACACCAGTCATATTGAATTGGGGCCTGTTCTAAAGACTTCATTCTAACCTAACTGCATCTTTAAAGACTATCTGCAAACACAGTTACATTCCAGAGGTTAAGACTTCAAAATATGAATTTGGGGGTGGGGGTGCAGGGGAAGACACAAGTCAGCCTATAACATTGTTTTAAAAAATTAAGTACAAGCATTTATATATTTGGAAAATAAATGTCAGAATACCAGTATTACGATCAGTATCACAGTATGCTAAGTTTTTTTGCTTGCTTGTCCATGACATAGTTCCGTACTTTTGCAACTTCATTTCTTTCCAGAACTTTTTCCCTTCTCCTCCAGGCTAATTCTTCTGTATTCTTTGAGACTCCGCTCAAATGGGAAGCTCACCCAGCATCCTGAGCCTCTTTACCTCCTCTCTCTTATCTCATTTAACTCTGTATACACCATCATGGCACTTAAATGTATCACGGTTGCAACTGTTTACTTCTCTTCCTCATGCCTCAGACACACCCTCACACATTATATTAAGCTATTGGTTCACTAAAATAGTATCTAACAATGTCTGTGGCTTCATAGGTCATAACTTTGCAGAGGTGGATGGAGTTTCATTTTGTGATGATTTAAGATAACAGGCTTACTGGTGATGGCCTCCAGTTGTTAACATTCATTGGCTTGCAGCTGCACCATTCCAGTATCCGACTTTTATTGCACGGCATTCTTTCTGCACGTTTCTGCCTTCACATGGCATTCTTTTCTAAGGACACCAGTCATATTGGATTCGGGTCCACCCTCATGACCTCACCTTAACTTAATTGCATTTGCAAAGACCCTATTTCTAAAGATGACATTCACAGGTACTAAAAGTTATGACTTCTAGATGTCTTTAAACCATTATGGCCAGTTATTAATGACTCATTTGAAACTCATTATTTTTGCAATGAATGATTATGTATACAATGACTGATTACATAGAAATGTTTATAAGTACACAATATGAAGGATGTCTCCATGGCTTTAAACCTGAGATGAGTAGTCTAATCCAGAGATTAAACATTTTCACAGATACCTGCTTGAGGCTCTCTAATCAGAACAGCTGATGCCACCATTGGGTAACCCAGTGGATTATATAGTATAAACTGTAGAATCTGCTGGATCTTGTTCTCTACATAGGCAAAATAAGGGTGTTAGGGAAAATATTAATTTTCTGTCACCTTTTAAAATTCTGTTCTTCATTGAGGTTTATATGTGGAAAGAGGGCGGGGGACATGTAGATAATAGGAGTAAACCTCATACAATTTATCTGAAAACTGAAATAAGTAGTTCCTGTGCATTTGTACTGAAAAAGTAACTTGGCTATCTTTTCTTCGTTATTTCAGAAAATGTATTATATTGTTCACTATAGTTTCCTTAGGCAAACAAGCAAAATTGAAATTGAAAGTTACTTTGCATCATTCTAGAGGGGTCAGTAAGCAAACACATTTATCTTGCAACTTGTGTCCATCTTTAGAGTGGGGTTGAGGCAGGCAAACACCTACGGAGATTATATTTGACTTTTATTTTCACCTACATAAGTTTAGATCTATGTTCTTCCTATTAAATTTCAAATGTGAAACTTACATTAGAGTTTGCCTTACATCAGTTAAACTAGTTGACAAGTAATAATCAATCCAGTGGATTATATAAATCTCTGGATCTAGTGACCAGTATTAAAGATTGTCTTTAATTGGAAATCCTACAATAATGTCATTATCGTAAACAGTTTTATAGACATTTACTGTTTGTTAAAAAACAAGTTTGCTAGCTGCTAGATCTAAATGGAACAGGACAGCTTTAGAAAAGGAGTTCCTTTTTCCAGAGCCAGTGGGGGATCCCTGGTCATAATTCAAGATTCAAAGCTATAAAAATCTCAGCATGCAAGAGAACACAGGGATAAAGGAAGTACTATGATTATTTGCACTTGTTTTATTTAGTTCAGTTTTCCATTCGTTGAGACTTATACTGTTGAAGAAGTAAAAGTTTACCCAAGGAATAAAACCAGTGGACACAGTCCAGAAGATCAGCGACATGAAACTGCTTCAGAAAAGAGTTTTCCTTGGAATGTAGATGGTGATTTAATGGAAGTTGCATCAGAGGTCCACGTTAAGTAAGTCTGATTATTTCATGGCCTTGTATGTTCACCAGTAGACACAAAACTAATAATATCATGGAAGATTTCTTATTGTAAGTATCAACACAAGCAGTTGAATGAATATATATACATACACACACACACACACATATATATATATAATTTTAATCAGTAAATTCGGGAAGGATAAAAAGATGTACAATTTTAATAAAGTATGACTTTACATTATCAATTGTTGTGGAGTCAAAGCATTGTCTTCGGGTATGAGTCTATAGTGGCATTCTGAATCATTCTTCAGAAACAATACAGATGATGCATGTCTACAGTTTCCATTTTGACTTTTTAAAAATGGATCAAAATTTTAAACCTGCAAAGCCATCTGAGTAGCAGATTGTTACAGTGTAATCCTTCAGTCTTTTAAATTTTTTTCACCCATAGTTAATACTATAACACTGTATTCAGCAGTTCACTTTTATCAAGTCTTTTCAAAGCACTCAACTTACTTTATATAGGAACAGTTTTACATATTTTTAAATAACAAGAGCAACTGGTATATATAACTTTGGACCATGGAAACTCATTCTTGGTAAGCTTTATGACTACAATGGACAGAAGTAGGCAGGGGCACCCTGGGTAGCCCACTAGTTATGAGCTTTCTGTGGGCACAATTGACTGAGTTTTACAGAGGAAATGGAGAGCATTGGTCAGTAAAGGAAGTTAAGAAGGCTTTATCAGTCCCCCAGCTCAGTTTTTCTGGATTGTAGCGATTGTAGCTGTATGTTTGTTGGCTATCATGTACTGTACTCAACTGGTAGATGCATGTATATGTGAAAAGGAACAATGACAGGTTGATGAAATAATTATACATATTTTATTATTTACAGATTGCACCCTAAACTTATCAATCTTTATGGAGGAAGCATTGAAGAAATGAATGATTCCAAAGTAACATGTGATTGTTTGTAACAGAAATATGAAGGTATATGGTCATGCTTTGAGCAGATATCTGAACATGAAAATTAAGGAAATTGCTATTTTTGGTATTGCTAAACATTAGCTTCTAGGGCTTTAAAAAAACCAATATGAAATGTACCAAAATCTATTTATTTGAATTCTAGTTTTGGGAAAGTATTGGAACAGAAAGTGAGCATTTCATATACTTAAAATTTAAACATCATGCTATATCTATTTTAACCTAGATAATTCCAAAGTGAAATAATTTGGATTCTTTCATGTTTCAGGATTTGAGTCCAATTTTGATGTTGAATCTCCTATAGCCTGGTACAAACAGACCACAGAGCTCACATAAGAATGCTGTGATTTTTCCTAATGAGGTACCTAATCCGGTGAGGTTAAATTTCAAAATCTTCCTAAGATTTGCCAAAACAAACCCTCTTTTTTTTTTTTTTAATTTGAAAACTCAGATTTTCTTAAAATGGTAGGGTTTTAAAATTTATAATACAGGTAATATTGAAGAATTTTATAAAAAATTTTGAGCTGTGCTATTCCTCTTGCTCCTGGAAGCCATGTCATCCTGCGGTCATAGCACATTGTTTTCAGTGTATTCAGTAATACCTGAAATGCTGTTATTCCTGAATAGGAAAGAACCTAAATTTCCTCAGGGATCATCCTGAGAAAACAGTTCTAAATTCGAGCTTGATTTTTTGCACCGGCGATTCAAAACATTCTCCTGAACTTAGCTTTTTATAAAAAAAAAAAAAAAAACGCAAAAATAAGCTTCTTAAAAATGTATACTTTAAATTATGATTTTTATTGCCACATAGAGTTCAGGAGGTTTCATGCTCATCATGCTTTGGTTTCACTACTCAGACTCTTCAGCCACAAATCAGACTACAAGGTTGTGAATGAGTAATTCATAGGGATTAGGCAGTTTGAGGAAGACAGCTTTTGGCAGGGACTTCATATAAAGCAATATTTCCATAACAGTAGAGACTGCCCTCTAATTCATCTTTTGATCACTTCCTATAACAGATTTAGCATAGTTTAGATGAAAGTATATTCTGCAATCTATCTAGTTCATATGGATGAATAAATATTACAAAAAAAGTTGCATTTGTAAATGTGAAGGCATTTAAACATAAATTATTTAAAATCCAGAAACTATAAAAAGGAATCTAAGTTACACCTTTATCACTAAAACATATGTTCATTGGATGTAAACAATCTGTATTTTGAATTTACAGTTAAATATTTGAATAGAAGAGTAACATCCAAACAACTATTTGTATATTGTTTAGTTTAACGATGTTTTACAGAGTATCTAAATTTGTATGAATTATTGCCCCCGTCTTGATAGAGCTTTGGTTTTTAAAAATTAGGTATAGTTTTGATATTTTACATCTGTCAGCTAAAGTGCAACATTCATAATGTGTCCCAGAATAAAGTACTGTTTTCATAAAAAAAAATTTTTTGACTAAAATTTACTCCTGGGTACTCTAGATAAAATTGTGTTATGGATTTATACCTATATAAATGTATTTTTCAAAAAAGTTATATATGTATATATACAGAATGAAGAAAAAAATGCATAGCTGTATAAACAGTTATCCAGAAGTCATCCCCTTAAGCTCAAACCAGTGTATAAGTTCAGGCTGAAGGTCGTTCTTCAGGCCTATAAAATTCATAGACTGCTAAATAAATGCATTACTAGTAAAGATCTTAATAGTCACTTTAATGGACCAGTTCTTTAGCAGAAAGTATTTCAAACAAGTCTCAAAGATCTATTGGAAATGAATTATTACCTATTCAGTGAAATTTGTTTTACTGAAGCAAGTGCATGTGGTTAATGTTTCCTTTAAAGGAATGCTACTTCAAGTCCAAGACTTCCAATTGAGTTGTTTCAAGGTAGCTTCGAGGGATTACTCATTGAATAAACTGAATGCTTTAGTGTTTATCCATTTAAGAACCAAAAGAATATCTCAATGTTAAATATTACCTTTGCAATTATTTTCGCTCAAAGAGCAATCATCAAAAGAGCAATCATCATTTGAATTGTTCATGTGCATTATGAGTAAAAGTACATGAAAAAACTCTAAGCAGGATTTGTGGCTTTTTGTAAACACTGTCTTATATTTATTATACCTGAGTCTGTTATTAGTTCTCTGAAAGTCTTTACTCATCGTCATCATCATTGCTTTTACTGTTAATGTAACTCCAACTCTCTCTTCTGTTTTCTTCTTGTAGGATGGATTTGTACTGTCTTTTAAAGAAGCCAGCCTGTAAATAGCATTGCATAATCAGTAGTGTGTAGATATTTTATGAGTATAATAAGTCCTCAATGTGGATAAGTTCTATGACTTTATGTGCAATGTATAACAAAACTGATTTTACCATGCCTAATTAAGTTCCTGATGTTGAGGACCTGAGATATTTCTTAAGCCTGTGTCCTATGTAGTAAGTAAAATTAGTTTTGGAAATATTGAGTTAGCATTTGAGTACTGAAGGACTGCTCAGTGATACTTGTACATACTCTTCAAAACTGACATTTGATAACGTACAGTTTTTCAAATGCTTTATCTTTCAAAACTAGTGTTATGTGTTGCAAATAACATCTTTAAGAAAATACATTTTTCTAGAAGGACTTAGGTACTGCAGTTAGAAATATGAGATCAATAGTGTATATTCACTTATGAATTTTAAAAATGAACATTAAAAATACTGAAAATCTAATGACTTGGGAGTCACAAATTATCTTTGAGAAAATCAGGAATGGCGTTTTAAATGGTTTAACATTGATAATTATTAAAGAAAGGCTTACCTTCCACATAACATATGAAATCAGTAAAAGTAGAAGAAGTCCAAAGAACAAGCTGCTTACAATAATCACTACATTGAAAATACGTTTGGGTCTTTGATGATGTAGTCCTTCAAGCAGAACCTACATAAATCAGCCAAAATAAAGACCCAGCAGTTTAAAAACTTGCTATGATTTCCCTTGAAGTCCCTCCATGATCTTCAGTAACATTTAGAACCACCCATCCCATTCCCTTGCTGGTTCTAACACAACTCTAGGAAACAATGGGAACTGTTTAGCAAAACAGTAAGTATTGTAGACTTTATTGGTTCTTCCTCTCATCCTACCACTTCCTAAAAGCTGTGTCGTTGTCTCCTTACAGTTGTAGAAAATGCCAACTCTACATATTTAAAGGCCTCCAATGATCTAGTCAAAATCTATTTTCCTGACTAAACACTTTAGCAATGTTTTTTTCCTACAGTCTTCATGTTTCAGTTAAAAAAAGGTAATCTTACATGTGCAATGTTCTCATCCTTGTTTAGTTCAATAACTTTTGGATTTGGTTCTGGAAAAGCTGTTGCTCTTATTTCAAACGTGAGTGCTGCAGTCTCATCCTGTATAACAAAAGAAACATCACTGTAGCCTAATTCATAGCTTTAGTTCATGAAAACATTAATAGAGGTAATGTCTCATGATCATTACAGTCTAGAGGCTTCCACAATTTATTTCACTATTTGTAGTTAATTGCAGTGCTTCCTCTGGTTCTCAAGGTACAGTCTTTGTATAAATTTATATGGCATAATTTTTGTCGAAATTCTTGTATTAAACATGGTAGTTTGCATATATTTAAATCAAATTACTTGCTAGTTACCAATGAACTTTTCCCTGGCTATTTAATTTTTATCCCCAAATACTTTTTTTTCACCTGATAAACCTTTCCTAAAACTCATTTTATTTGGCCACACAAATTTTTTTGGTTTTCCAGTGCATATAAGTTTGGACTATGCAATAATCAAGTGTGCAATAGCATAATGTTAAAAAAAAATACTAACCATAACCTGAGCCTGTTGGAAAAAAGGCACCATTAGACTTGGTCAAGTGTTGTTTAACCTTCGATTTATACAAAAAAAAAGAGTAATATCTGCAAAGTTCAGTAAGACAGCTATGCTTGTACCAAGTGCTTTATAAAATTCATCTCATTTGATCTGTAACATCCCTGCAAAAGAGATGTTACCCATATTTATCCGATCAGGAAACTGAAAAACAGAACTCTAGATAAAAACTGATTTTATCTCTAAGTACTTCTCATAAATATAGGAAGAAGCCCAAGGAGTATTTAAGTGTTGTTATTGTACATTTCCGTTTTATTGTTCATAAATTTTGATGTTTTGGCTTGATTTTAAGAAACCTCATTTTACTTAGATTGATTATATTTTTAAGCATAATTTGAAATAGTTTGAAAAGCACTTTATATGAAATGTTAAGTTAGTGAATTTCTTTGATTTAAACAGTTGGACATGCTTTCTAAAATAAACCACTTCATTATCTGCTTAGTTACTAAAGCCATGCCATTTAGACAATGTATTCAGGTAAAGTAATAAATTGAAATAGTTTGAGTTTTACTCCAATACCTTCTTAATTTGTTGAATGGCTCTACATGCCATGCTATTTGTATAAGATCGTTGAGTTTGCAGATTCTGTATGAACTTATCCACAAACTTGTCACTGTATATTAGACTTACCATTTCTAAAATGGATGGCCGACCCTCTAAGTGAATGTGAACACTGACTTCTTTTCCACTTTCCATTTTCCCAAAATTGCATAAGAAGTTTAAACAATGTGGATCAGCTTTTAGGCAGTACTTGAAAAGAATGTAAAAGAGCTACATTAAAATTTCAACATTTTCTAAAATGATAGCTAAAATATTTTACATCTGCTTTCTCCAGTGGCATTTAAAAAATGTCTTAAAACATAGTTTTACAATTTATAGATTGTAAAAAAAAAATCAAAGTTTTTGAACTGGACCATGTGTTTTCATTATTCTTATGAACTTAACCTTCTGGGATAGACTTAAAGCTCTGAATCAGAATCTTGTTAGACTAAATGCTCTATGTCCATTGTAAAACTTGAATCATTTGAAGAGTAAGATTGCTTTCTCACCAACTCCCCCCGCCGCCAACCCCAATAAATTGACTAAAAAAAGAGTGGAAAATTTCATGCCACAGAGTCTGCTGAAGGGTCTGAAACAATAGCTGGCTGGCACGAAATGGGCATTTGTTAGATAAAGAAACTATATAGTATATATTTAACCCTGGATCTATCTCAACTTTCCAATCATGCCTGTTCCTCATATGCAAGAATATTACCTGAACTTATTTCTTTCCCATACTCAGCTGACAGCTCAAACCCATTGATTCTTGGTTTTAAGTGTGTCAGTTGTATATGACGAAGAACACTGAAATCTGAAAAAACTGAAACTTACCAGAAGCCTCTTATCGGTCTTCGACAAGACTCTGAAGAAGTCTTTCAAGATGTCCTTTGCACCGTTCTGCTGCTCTGATGAACACTTTCTTTCATAATTTTTAAAATGGCATTCGCCAGTAGTAGTCTGTAAAAACAAAGTGAGAAAAATCTTATCAATAGCAGAACACAAACTACATGCTTTAAAAAGTTCTATTGTTAACATATTTTTTGACATTTATTTGGGAGAGATTAAATCTCTGCAGCAAAAACCTAGCAAAAATTTAGAGGGCTGGATATAGATCCTAAACTATTCCAATAACCTTAATCTTCAGAAATTAGTACAATGTGAAAAATAGATGTTAGCATGAAATTAAACATTTACAAAGTAATAATGTGCTAATAGCAGCCTGTCCTACCATCTAAATCTGGAAATCAGGATTCTAAAAAAATTAGATCTCAAACCTACTTAGGTTTATTGTTTATCTTGAAACTGGGAGAATAAAAGCAATTCTGATGAAATCAACATAAGAACATTGATTCTTGAGTAATGATCTGAATATTCTTTTAAAACAAGTCTAAATTACTGGTTTTTCAACAGTGTTCTTAAGTTTTATGGAGAATTCTACCAATTAAATGAATTCCACAGGTCTATATCACACACATACACACACAAAATGTACTAAGATGGTAGAACATAAGTCAAAGGCAGAGATTCCACTATAATCCTAGAGTTCTAATGCAATGTATATCAGAGTATACTCAGATGCATGGTGAATGCACAGCTTAGAGTAAGTGTGACTGAAATACGTTAACGAATCTTCATTTTAGCAATATCACTAACGATAAAGGAAGGAACACATTGTTACCTGGACATCCAAAATGTTGAACAACTTATCGGTTTGGGGGATAAAAGAATTTGGTACCATTATCTCCACACTAACATTTGGAGCCACGCTATGGCCGGTATTGATAACCTAATAAGAAAAAATTTTTAAATGATTTAAAAATATTTTTCATAAATGTAAGTATAGATATTAAAGAGCTTTTAAAAGTGAACCCATGTTTCATGCAACATTTATATTGGAGGTTTGTAGTTAGCAACTGCACAGCAAAGGGAGACAAACTATCCATAGTGAGAATTTTAAAGTTTGTTAATAAGTGCAACCTCTAGTCGTTATCCCCAGCCCTCTCCTTGGTATTAATTAGGCCAAAATGTCCAAGCTGATGTTCTATTGTAGAAATAGTCTAAAGAAAGAGACATTAACAACATGTGTTTGTATGGCACACGGTGCATCTAAAAAACTATGATCAGTTAGTTGGTTCTCATAACTCACCTGTGAGGTAGGCTGACATTTATTCGCCAGTTCAGGAAAATGCTAAGAGGTGTTAGTTAATGTTGTGTCCAAGATGAAAGTTAAAAAGTGACAAGAACTGGGACCAAAACTCAGATGTTCTGATTCTAAATCCTAAGATGTTTTCATAAAATCACTCTGCTGAGGGGACAATCATCAGCAGTAAGTGAATAAAAATCCGTTATTTTAGGGTAATTATAATGGTAATACACTCAGAAAATAAAGACGGCGTAGGTTATTGGTTTTAGAATACTTCAACAGGTTTTTAAAGAATGTATACAGGAATGATATTTCATTATTCTTGATAAATTTGGGGATTGCAGATCCTTGTAAAGGAAATTTGCCTCCTGAGAGCTTAACTAAAAAACCAATACAGTAAGTCAGAAAAGAGAGTACCACACTATCTGAACAGAGTAGCCTGCTGCACAGATTTGCAATATATTGAATGTATATGACATAAAGAAAACATGTTTTTGGATGTGGGACAGGTGGTGATTGCTAGGCCATGCAAGGACAGGGCAGTTCCAAAGGCAGTGTCAGCAGTGCCCAGATCTTTAGACAGGATCTTCCTGATGCCAGCAAATCATCATTCTGACCTACGATGTTTTTCATCCTTGTTTGCCTAATAACATTTAGACCTCCAAAAACATCTTCATACTTGGACAGACTCACCAAACCTACAGACTGAAAAGTATGTACAATTTCAGTCACTCTATTATAATTTAACTAGAAAATACTGGTTAACTGTCATTCTAAATAAATAGGTCTTGTAGAGTCCAACTCAGTTTTTGTTTCTTGTTATCAAAGCAAAAACCTCACTGGGCTCTGACAGGACCATTTATTTAGATAGCTAAATATTTTCACCACTACTATGTAACAAACACTTGAGTATACATAGATTTGACAGGATTTCAAGATCATTCCAAGATCTGGGGGAGAGCCCAGGAATTTGCATTTTGCTTAAGTACCCCAAGTGACTGATACATATTTTGAAAAGCATTGCCTTACATAATATAGCTAATCTAGACTTAGATTCTATATATGGTCATAGAGCTTTAAGAATTTTTGGACAATACTTTTGGTTCAAAAAATATTTCTGTGGACTATCTCCATCAAAAACATCCATGGTGAACCAAAAATATCTTTTTATTAGTATATTAATACTTCTGGATAATGATAGTACTCTTTACTTTTTAAAAAGTTTATTGAATAAATGATACATCACTTGTCACAGGTCATATACCTATGGCCTAAAAGTAGGTATGACCAAGTAGACCTTAAATGGATATGGGAGGTAAAAGCTTCCTTTCCTTCATAATTTTTGGGCTTTTATAAAGCCTGAACCAAGAAGAGATTTGACCGATTTCCACCCAAAGATGCCTTCCCTTGGCATCTAGTGGATTCACTTCTTTATCTAACTTTGCCAGTTTCAAGCATTACCTCCATTTCTACTTGCTCATTTTCACATGTACTGTAAGGAGATGCGGGCTTGAGGAACAGGGAAAGACAAATAAGAAAAAAGCAGGAGCCTGAGAGGAAAGGGCTTGAGTTCCCATGCAGCACCTTGTTCCTCACCCTTAGTCAGCTGTGGTGGCCCGTGGGCTGAGGGACATCACGAATAGATGATGTCCTCTAGAGCAATGTATCGGTAACATTCTTTTGGTTTATTACAAATATCAACACAATCATCTTTTCTTACGTGGAAAGTGAAGTTCATTTTCTCTGCCATGCATGTTTCAGTCTCACTGTCCTCCTCTGGTCCATACACAAACGAATTTGGGTTTACAGACCTGATAGAAACAAAATTTTTTTTTTTTTTTAAGTGTGACGGTCTTACAATGTATTGGGTGTGTGTTAGACGTCAGGCGGTGCTGGGTGCAAGGATGCCAATATTCATGAGACGCATTGCCCCATTCAAGATTTGTACAGTCTAGTTGAACTTGGTTAACTGTCTTTTTTTATGAGATAAAAGTCTTTGTAGTCTGGATTAAAGCATATCCCTTAAATATGCTATAATCCAGACTATACGTGACTCCTAAGCACCATGGAATACTTTTGATTTCTTGTTAAGAATTTTATTAAAAATGTAACGAAATTAGAAAGCCATGTGTTCTGACTTGGGTGAAAAATCTCTCTTTCCACCAATACCCTTTGCTTGCTTTCCCAGTACTGCTTGGCCCATTCTACTGAAGTGATTCATGCAAATTTGACAAATGAGATAAATTCTTAGCTTTTCCCTAGGGCGCCAATATCATTCTCTACCTCAGTATAGCTTACCTATTTTTGAGTTATTTCTTCTCACTCCCTAATTCCTGCTGGCTATTTGTAACGAACCCCAAGTCTGAGAAACAATTCAAACACCAATAAGTATGGTAAATTTTTTGTTAGCATGCAAGGTTGTCACTCTTTGACCTATGATTAGACATGTATGGTCAATAATGTACCCGAAGAAATATTTCTCTAGGGAAATATTGATTCTTCAAGTTGTTCATCTAATATGAAGTAATATAAATTAGGGACCCAATACACAGGAAAGAAATTAGAAATATTTAGAGGTAGATTTAAGCAGTTAAATAGTTGCAGAACTTTCCTTGCTCAATATAACCTGATATAGATAATGAAGAAAATAGGACACTCATTATAGGAAAATCAAGGAGGGCAAGCAAGACAACATTCAAAACCAAGAAACATGCAATCAGCTTTTCTTTGCTTCCCACTGACATTTTAGGTCATCTGCCTTTATCGCCCTGCGTGTTTAATCTCACAAATTTGCAACTCGATTCTATCAGTTTTAGAGACTGATATTCTAGATAATAAGATGTCATCTTTATTGGTGGTTAAAATGATTGGGGATGGTTTACATTTAGAGCAATGAGGAAACCTCATCGATTCTGTATTCAATTGTTTTAAAAATGTGTTTTTAAACAAAGATTAATAGCCTAAATAATTTCTCAAAAAATCATTAAAGGTTTTCTTAATACTCCTCTCGTTCTTTCTCCATACATTTCCTCCTTGAATCACAGTCAGAACTACTTAAACAATTACTAAAATTATGAGGAATCAGTGAATACTGGCCCTGGGGCCATGGTATTCGTAGGTATAAAGAGTGGAAAAGGGATACCCTGTAGCCAGCACTCTCATCTCTCAGTCCATCTGCCACTTAGGTAGACATGGGTTCTAGAGAGTAGTGATTTGGCCAAGCATATACTTCTTTAAATTTCACACTGGCCACGGCCGCCGAATATAATGCAAATAGCACTACTCAACTCCCGGGGCAACTGGCCTGTGCTACATACAACTAACAGGCTGCACATGGCCCACTAGAGGCTTATCAGGTTCTCCAGCTGGGCACTAGTTTGATGTGGTCTCCGTGATGATTAGAGTGCATCAAAATAATGAACAGCTAGTCAGGGGACTGCAATGCCAAGGTAATCGTTAAGAGACAGAAATAAGAAACAGCACAGGATCTTTAAAAAAAAAAAAAAAAACAAAACAAAAACTTTATAGTTTTGAGCAATAATAGACCAGTAATAAAATTTAAAATCAGCTCTCAACCTTAAGAGTGTCTACTTACCCGTGAACAGCTAGCATGACTTCATACTTCAGGGGCACCACTACAGTCGCTTTGTTACGCTTCAGATTGTCTGTGACCCCTTCGTTTTCACTACAGAAACAAATAGAAGATGCCCTGTCAGAATCCATCCAGCACGAAAAATCATCTTCAGAGAGAACTAATTACATACTATGTGTAACTAATATACTCGGAGGTTGGTTTAAATAATGCTTTCAGGGGAGTGGTCATGAAAGTGGAAGTGATAGGAAGAAATTTTTATGACAGGGTTTGCAAAAATTTGCTCTCATTATTTATACTGTTATTTGCTTCTATGCTGGTTAGAGGGTCTTTTGTTTGTTTCTTCGATCACAGAGGAGGAGTCTTCTCCAGGTAATAGAACACGACTCCATGGTTCCACTAAGGTCTTTCGACCCCCATCCCCCCAAAAATCAGGGGTCCATTTCCTTTAGTACAATTAATTTTTCACGATGAAATATACCAGGTGGCGTGCACTGTGATGTTGAGATCCTCTTCTGCTCTGCTGAGTGAGCTCGCATCCAGGAGAAAGCTAACATCTATCTGTAAAAGAGAAGGAAAGCTCATTTTAAACATAATCTAAAATACATTTTATCATCTGAATTTAAATTTTTCTTAGTTTTTCTGTGGAATGCAGATTTGTAACTATATTCTAGAGTATAAACTACCCCTCATTTGGGCACTGAGCTACAAGGAAGCTGTTGGGTTTGTGGCAATTTTAAAGCATCAGCATTTCCTCAAGTGACATTCAGAGACAAAGCCTCTGAATGTAAAGACAGGCAGGTCTAGACTGACAAAATTAGAGATGCTTCAACAACTTGAGTGAGGACTCTTGCCAGAAACACCTTTTTGTATAGCAGAGGTAACATGCCTGGCAGATAGGACCACCTGGGGTGGGGGGAGTGTTGGGGAAGAGTGAGACAGGAGCATAATTCTGATTGACACATTCACATTCCCATCTTGACATAAATATGTGCTCCTTCCCCCTCCCTTTTTTTTTTTAACAGTGAACATTGCCAAGAATATAAACACAGTCTTAAATAAAGATCTCAAGCCCAGTTGGATTTGATAATAATAAATTATATATTTGTATGTAGCATAAACACAGGAAAAATAGAAAAAAAATTCTATGTTGGTAAACAAAATTCATAAATGCTAAATGCTTACCCTTGAGAGATGATCTACAAATATATAACCAACACTGCAGTCAAGTTTTACTATGCCAGAGCTGTCTGTTACTTCGCAGTTTATTTGCTTCTCTTCCTAAAAAAAAAAAATAATAATAATTGGTTTAGGTAGGAAGGGTTTGTAACGTGTTTAAGGATGATTTTGGGGGAAAAAAATCCTCCTCGAAGAATGTGTTTAAGATATTTAATTGCAATAACTGTAATCACAATAGTGTGTATATATATAAATGTATATTTAAATATTTAAGGGAAATATACAATTGGCAATGTTCACTATGTATATGTATAGATATATATTTCCCCGAATATTTGAGCTTTCCCTCTTACTATTGCAAATAGGCTCTTAACACTCCAGAGAAAGGGAGTAATAGATATTTGTGAGAGATCAGAGGCATCTATCAAAGGCCTCTCTAAATGTCCTTGGTGTGAAGAATTGGTCTCTGGATGAGAGATGGGTACGTTTGCTAAGAGATAGAGAAGAGTCCAAGGAGAAAGCAGTTGAGGTTTTGTCTTTGAAATTCAACCTTATTAATACCTCACTCGTGGATTTAAATGCTCACGACTGAGGAACGGTGTCAAAAAAAAAAAAAAAAAAAGTCCCTGGGTGCTTTGCACTCCTTCAGGAAAAGAAACTTGCTTACACAGTCTAGTTGACACCAGGATTTTGGAATTTTGGAGAATTGCTATTCTAGCATGTTGAAGTCCTTTGGGAACAAGACTGAGTGTGAACTTCAAATGCAGAGTAGTAACCCTGGAAGCCCAGCATGAGGATCAATATTGCTGTGCAGGGACCCAGCTGAGCAGCAGCAGATGAGGATGTACCAGTGAGAAAAGCAATGGCACCCAAACAGCTTGCTTGGATAACTGGACAACTGTTTCTCCTAGTAGCATTTGGAAGCAGAAAACTTACTTTCTTGTTCTTGGCCAGATCCGAAGGTATTTGTCATTTTGATCAGGGGCATGGAGGAAGACTCAAAATCACTGGAAGCTGGAGTCATAAGTCTGAGTAAACCCCAGATATTTAGACCTCGAATTGATGAAGTCAGTTGTACCATTTGTTTTTTTAAAAAATTAAGTAAAATGTCATGTAGTAGATCATGCTAGTTGTTTGATACTTACCAGATCTAAAATCTTAATGAAGTAAAGACCAGTGGGTAGTTTGATATGCAGAGTTGTTTCATATGCATCATCTCCAGCATTAAACAAGGACACGTTCAACATTAATGTCTTCACGCTTCCAACAACAAGATAGGTTTTATTTTCATGTGGCCTAAAATTAAGTAATATTATTTAGTTCTCATTTGGGAAATAAAAATCCCATCTTCTCATTTATTTATGCCTGACATAAAATATTAATTTGGAAAACCAGCCAGGGGAAAATGACCCTGTGTAAGTAGATGCAAGTCTATGTTAAAAAACACAATTTCCCATGTTTCAGATAAATTCAGTCGGCTATTACCCAAGTTTGTTTTTTAATTGGTTATAATTAAACTAGTCTGCTTTCTGTTTTACTTTTCTGTTTAACCTCTTGCTTCTACAATTTTAACATATTTTCTTCATTGTCTTGCAATATTTTTCTAAAAGCAAAGCATTTTTTCCTTTTTCCTTGAATGGACATTTAACTAGCTGCTGACCAAACCAAAGGGGGGACATGGGAAAAACTGAGGAAATAGGGACTAGAGAGAGTATTTTCACAAATATAGAAGATGTTTTGGTGGAAGTGAATAGGCAATGAGAAAAGACTGCTTTGCCTAGCAAGTGAGTCCAACTACAACCTGGTAGACTAGAATTTCTTAAGACAGGTCGGTCACCTCTACCGATAACGAGACCAAAATCAAAACAGAACTGCAGAAATGCTTCACCATCCTGTGAAGTAAGCCTCAGTTGCCTCATCTGTAATAACTACTATTCAGTGAAGATTTGAGCCATGCACAGTCCGTGAAGCCCTCAGGACAACACATTTATTATACATGAGGAATCTGAGGCTTAAGAAACTCATTTAAAGTCTCAGGGCTAGAACGTTTTAAAGTCTCAAATAAATGCAAATCTTCTCACCTATACAGCCCATTCTCTTTACCAAATGAGAGTTAAAAGAGTTGAATGCTAAAGAAAACATCAGTTACAGCATGATTCTATAAGCTTTCCTCAGAGACAGACATTCATAGATATCCAATAATTTAGAATTTAGATAAAGTAGTTCAACCAGAGAAGGATGTGACCCAAAGCAAAATATCAGGTGAGGATAATCATAGGAAAGGTAAACATTCATCTAGCACTTTCAAGTTTAGAAAGTCTCTTCAATAATGTTTACATTGTACCATTTGAATCGGCCTCCATATAGATTAGTGTTTGAATAAACTATTTCTGGAAATGCTAAATGCATTTAATAGTTATTTGTGAATTAATATAGAGTCCTAATTCATTAGCATGGCATATGAGGCTTTTATGAACTGCCCCTGCCTCACTTTGCATTGCACAATTCATTCCTTTGTTTTAGCCATACTTATTTACAAAGAGGTGTCCAAACACACCACGGTGTTCTATGTATTCAAGCTATCCCTCTACTATTGACATTCCTCTTCATGCACCTGGCTAACTTCAAGTCTTAGACGTTCTCCTAGCCAGTACTTATTGCTAACACCCCTCACCCAGCATTGCACCCCTACTAACAAAGTGAGGTGTGGCTTCTCCCTCTCGCAAAGCACACTGGGAACCCTTATCATGCAATATTTTAACACTGTCTGGTTATTCTTACCACAAGATCAACTTCTGGAGAGAAGATGTTGGGTCATGATTATCACTATTTTCTCAGACCCTAACATTATAAATTCTATCAAATTATAGCCATGTTTATCTGTTCTCAGTGTTACACAATCCTACATGTTTCATTAAGTAAGCATTCATGCGATCTGTACCCCACGCATACAGCATAACATGGCAATACAATTTGAATTGACCAATGAATTAATGGCTGCATCCACATTAAAAAGAGAATAGAGTTTCTGAGAAGTAAATTATTCTTATGAACCTCGGAATGTGAGAACAATTATAATTTTGTCCCCCCTTTTATACCTTTGTAATATAACTAAGAAATTGGATAGTTTGGTTAACACCTAAAAGTTCTTCCCCTCTTATCCTGATTTTCTTCTTTTATAAATTTATTTATCAAGGTAGAACACACATAGAAAAGTGCACATATCCTAAGTGTAAAGCTCAGTGAATTTTTACAAACTGAAAAACACACATGAAACCAGCACCCAGCCCAAGAAAAATATACCGGCACCGCAGAAATATCCTTATATCCATTCCTTCCATTTACTCCTCCAAGTATAGACTGGCTTTGCCCAGTTTTATATTTCATATCAGTGGAATCAGAGTCTGTAATCTTTCTTTACTCAAAATGAATGTAATCAGGCTTCCTTTACTCAAAATTTTGTTTGTAAGATTAACCTACATTGGTGCATGTACTTGTAAATTGTTTATCTTCATTAGTGTACATGTTCTACTTTGTAAATATACCACATTTACTTACCCATTTACATTTTATCCATTCGACTATCATTGGCGATTTCTAGTTTGGAGCTATTACAGCCTTTTGGTGAACACAGATATATTATTCTGTTAGGACTGTCTATGATATCTTTATGGCTTTTTGACTCAGGATTAATTCCTTTAAATCTCTAAATCTTGCCTTATTTTAGCAAACATCTTAAATTATACTAAAGAACTACATATACTATAAGGAACTATATTTAAATAACCAAAAATAAAGACATACTACAGAACTGTCATATGAAAAGCAAGCGTACCATAGAGTAGAAGTTCAAAAACTGCTGCTTGAAGGCTAAATTCAGACCTCTGCCTGACTTTGTAAATATCGGCTTATTGGAACACAGCCACGTTCATTCATCTGTGGCCGCTTTTGGATGACACTGGAAGAGCTGAGTAGTCGAGATGGAAATCTCTGCCCCACAAAACCTAAAACAAACATTATCTGTCCCTTCTTGGAAAAAGTTTGCCAGCTTTCACCACAAAACAATCTGATTGAAAAGTAGAACTAGTTTCGAAATAAGCATACACCATAACATTACTTTATTTAAAATCTACTCTATTCTGACAGGAGTGGCTCATTCCAAACAGCTTGGGATGCAGAATTAGAGAAAATAATTCCCCATTCCTCATAAATCCTTGGTTGGTACTTGAGACACCAAGGAAAAAAGAATGAAGAACACGTCCACAGGTAGCTGCTCTAGCTTCTGATCCCTGGGTTTGAGAAGTTGGACGTTTCAGGAAGGATGTACAATAACTAACAAAGCAGTAATTTTAAACCACAGCTACTATTTCAGGGTGGAAAAAAATAGACTCAGTGAAAGTGTATTATTTCTCTGAACATTTCAGGGAATGGCTGCAATTTGCTCATTCCTGTGTTGTAAACCTCTGCGTTACATAAGTATGCATCTGCTTGGTGGCACTGTATTAAACGGCAGGGAAGAAATGTGCGGGAACATGGCTGTCCTACATTCCCCCTACTGTTCTATTATCATGTTACAACTAAAGGAACCTAGGAGCTTCTAAAAGTAAACTTCAGCTTGACATTAAAGTTTAATTAAGACTTGTAGAAGGGCTGCCTAGAAATAGACATTTATAAAATATTCTGGCTTGTAACCAAAGCATTAGTCACTGAACACCTTTGGGAAAGAAGCTGGCACTTAGACAAGCAACAGAAGGTGAAAGCACTGCATAAACAGCCAGGTTCCAAGACAACAGCAAATTAAAGAGAAACGCAATATTCACATTTCAGCAGCTAGACTCGTGGTTTATTTTTCATTTTAAAGCTATTTTGCCACATTACCATAATTACGATACAACTCGTTTATATCTACATCTTACTGTATCTTGGTTCATTAACAAGGTGCCGTTGGAAAGACACCCACCAGCTCTTTATGGGAGACATAATAAAGGACCAGGTGCACATCTGGAAGTGCGACGAGGCTAAACCAGCTTTTCCCAGGAATCATAGTTCATTCTTCATTAAAACATGCATAATGCAGACTTGAAATTTACAAAGCAGCCTAGAATCCATGTAATTTAAACAAATCAAGGTACTTTGTACATACAGAATCATAACGAGAAGAAAAATAGGGAAAAGATGTAGTATTCCAGCAACAAGGCTCTATGTTTGTCCTGAATGACTGATATTTTATTTTGCGAGAAATGCTCTCTAGGTCTTAGTATAATGAATGCACTTTGCTCCAATAAAATGAATTAGTGCTTCATAGCTAATTTGTTTTTAATCAACATACTAGAACAAAATGTATACACTGGTATGTACCTGTCTCAAGATACATGAGTCAGTTATTTGACAAAACATAGCTTGCAGCAAGTGGCTTATAGGCCCAGGTGAAATTTTGTTTTATGTATGTATGTATGTGTATGTATTTTTACCATTGGAAAAAATACTGGAAAATTCTCATCTACTGAAATAATTAGTTACCTGATATTTAAGATTTTGTTGAACAAAGGCGAACTCTTTGAAGTCTAGAGGAATACAGTGGAAGACTGAAAGACTAAATTAGGAATTAGCATGTTTTAGTGTATAAGGTGTATAATCCACCTTCCCCAAACTCAGAGATCAGTGAGGCATACATTCCTACTACTTCCACTTTAAAAATGGACAATTTTGTTAGACTAGCTCTTTGAGGACTAACAGCATAGTGTTAGATGTTGCATAGTGCTGTCTACTCAACAGTAACTTCCCTTCTTAGCTACTAACAGAATCCTGGATTACTCAGGCAGTAGGCAGCATTCCCTTGATAATGCAGAAGATAAGCCCTTAGTTCAGCTTCAGGGAATGAATTATGATCGCTCAAATATGATACTAATATGATACTGATGACTCCATTCTCTTTCAACTATGATGGGTTCAGGGCTGAGCAGGTCTGGTTAATCAGAATAAGAAATCTACTAAGGCACTGCCCTTCCTGGAAAGGTGGCTTCAAGAAGAATTTTGCTCTCCTCCCTTCTTTTCTTGCTGGGAAACTTGGTGCTACTGCAGCCTTCTGGTGGCCATAAGAGAAAAGCCAAGAAAACTGAAAAAATAACTATGAATGCCCTGATTTGGTAGCTGCTCATTAAACCCACAACCATCTCCTCTAGAAAACACAGTAAGAAAATAATTTAATGCCTTTATTATTTAAGTTGCTATTAGCCAGGTATTCTGTTACTTGCAGTTAAAGGCATTCCTGATATGAAAATAACTGTTCAGGAAAATCCTACATCACTTACCCTGGAAGCATAACAAGAATAGAAGTAGCATCACTTACATCAGAATCTATATGAAAGACTAGATTTCAAACTGTCTATGTGATGACTATTTGTAATCTTAATAAAATATTTGTTGTCATTTTGTTGTGTAAGTCCATTTGAATGTGATTTATTCTCCTGAGAGTAGACATTCAGGATGGAGCTTCAACTTAATGAAAACATGAGACAGAGTGCATAAGCAATGTTTAGTCTGCTGTTAGCAGTCTATTATTGCAGTCTTCAGAAACTCATTCTTTACTGAGTAAATACATTTACCTAAAGCAGGTGTAGCTCTGGAGCCTACCATGAGTGTTAGTAGAGTTATGGGTGGGAGAATGCAGAGAACGTATGGACACAATTTGTCTACTATTACTGAGAAGGGAGAGAGGACACCTATATGAGAGAGGCATATATTTGTCTGATAAAGTATAATTTATTAAAAATGCAAAGCAATTTGTGAGAATCTTTCACTGTGGGCCTAAAAACCTGATTAGTTTTCATTTGTAATCCTGAAAATAAGTAGAAATCACCTGTAACTTGCCTAACTTGCAAAAGATGTAGGGCTTACACTTTATGCTGGCACTTATGCCACTGCAAATCTTTTAAAACTGAAAACTACTGACCCATACATAGCCGGCGGCATTTTTTTGAGACAGAGAGACAAACTCTGGACAAATAACCAGTACATATGCAGAAAAATGTTTACAATTCACTGGCAATATTTCAAACTAATACTTTGTTTTATCATGATCTATAAATACCCCAAACATAATGTATCAAAAATAACAACTTTTATCAACTTTTACTATGTTTTATGCTACGCAGATGGCCTGCATTATTGCATTTTATCTTTAAAACAATCTTTCACAGAGTAGGTACTATTTTACCTCCTTATCAATGAGGATAGAGGTTTACAGAGGTTAAAGCCTTCTCTAAAGAGGTCATTCAGCTTGTAAATGGTAGATACAAAACTTGAACCAAGTTAGTTTGACTTCAAATCTGGAACTCTTAATCACCAACACACTAGTTTTCAGATTTTAATGTGATAAGAATGATTTGGAACCCTATTAATAATGAAAATTTCTGGCCTGGTCCCCAGAGATTCTGATTTGGAGAGTCTGGGGCCTAGGAATCTGCATTTCTTTTAAGCATTCCAGGTGATTCCCATGACGGTAACTCAAAGGCCACACCTTGAGAAACACTGCCTTACCCTCTGTTGCTTGCCATTTAAAATCACAATGGACTAGAGATGACCAGAAATGTCACTTCAAATTAAAAAATGCAAAGTAGACAATATCTTGTAAGAACAATGTAATTAAGAAAAACTGATAATTGGCTAAATTAATAATTCCTTATTTCCTTCAATAAGATGTATTTTTCTTCAGGAAAGAAAAATTCTTAGCAATATTTTTATATAAATGTCAATGTCCCAAATTCTCATAGGCCAGAGGGTTTGCAATGAAAGATGACAAAGATGACAGTAGGACTTAAGATTTAAGATAATGAAAATATTACTTATTTGTAGCTTAGATAAGCTTTCCCACATACAACTCTTCTTATCACAGGCCTGTGACAGCAAAAATACCAAGAAAACTAAATGATTTATGAAGAAAATAAATACATGCACGGGAAGGTTATAAATTTTTCAACTAATAAATCAGCAAAGGCACCACATTACATGCTAGGATACAAAGTAGTTAGTAGTCACCATCTTTGGACTACCTGAGCAGCCAATCTGGATAAGTATAAAGTCCAATTATCAATCAAATAGGTTAGAGCTTCTTGGCCCTCAACTGTGGATGCTCAAGGCTATACTGGCATTGCCTAAGTGGAAAGAATTAATTTATTCTCTGCCATATGTGATCCCACCCCAGCTGGGTACTCAACACTGTTAGTCAACCTTTTTTACTCATTCCTAATTGACTTTCTATTCCATTTATCATAACAGCTATTTTGAATCTTTTCCCATGCCTTTCAAGTTCCCAGACCCATCATAAAGGCCCTCACTTTTCATATATGAACCCACTTTTTTAAAATCCTGTCCATCTGTGAATTCCATACATTTTATTTTTTACACTGAGATTTCTTAATCAATGTCAAGCATCTTTTCATAGTTGGTTAGCTCAAGGTATGGAAAAATCTTAATTTCTTTTTAAGGCTAACTCCTCCATCTGAGTCTGATCCCATTATATGCTATTTCCTTTAGAACTTTGTTCCATTCACAGCAAACATTTATTAGTCACCCACAGTGTTCCAGAGATTGTTTTAGGCATTGTGCATGCAAAGGTGAGGCAGCTTACAGGATGGTGTGGAGACAGGGTAATGGTGATGAGTGCAAGTACAATGGGACCAGAAGCACACAAGGACTTAGTTTTATGTAGCTGGAGGAAACGGGAACTTCACTTAGGAAACAGCTGTGATTTACAAGGTAAATGTGAATCAGGTAGACAAGTGGGAAAAGTGAAAAGATACAGAGGCTCAAGAGAGCATGGTGTGGCCAAGCAACTATAAAGAGTCTTCCATCAATGGACAAAGAGTCTCAGGAAATTGGTGAGAAAGAATTCTAAGGAATTTAGAGTTTAAGATTATAATGAGCCACTGAAGCACCATTATCAGATGTGTATGTTAGAAAGTTCATTTTGTAAATATTATGGTAGAGGGATTAGAATAATGCAAAGGAGGAAGCTAATAACCCAGAAAGAGGTAAACCTTGGTGATCGAGGTAGGATAGCGAGTGCCTGGTTGGGTGCAATAGTGGTAGAGATAGAGAATGATGATGGATAAAAAATATATTTAAGTGGGAGTATCATAGGACTTAATAATTTATTGGATGTCAGAAAAAAAAACACAGATTGAACTTTAGGTTGTTTAGTAACTAGTCGTGTGTCATTGGCGGACAGTGACTGGGTGCCCAAGAGGACATGTCCAATGGAAAACTGGATGTGTGGGTATGGAACTCAAAGATACTGATTTGGGCACTGGCAGTGTGACAGTGCAGACAAAGTCATGGTTGTGGGTGAGGTTATCCAGAGAAAATATGAGAGTGAGAGAAACAGGTGAGAGAGAACCATTTTAAAGATCCTCCAAAGACAATTGAAAAAAAGGGGTGGCAGCTAGAGAAGTGGAAGAAGGGAGTAGGATGAAAATTAAAGCAAAAGATGTTCAAAAGGGGAAGTCAACAGCTGTCATGTGCTTCAGAGGAGAGTTCAAATAGGGATAAAAAGTGCTCCATGGATTTAAGTAGAAAATTTTTCTTTCCACTTTATTCCTTTCCCTGCCTTTACATTATTAAACAAATAACAGCATGTGATAAACATAAAAATTCTTCAGTGGAATCTACTTGTTCCCAGTATATTCTCTCCCCTTAATCACTGACCCTGTCATTCGGCTGCTACTGAACTAAAATTTGCCAGTAACTTTTTTTTTTTTCTTACCCACAAGTCACATTTTAAATGCCAGCTCCCATGACCTTTCTCGGTCATTATGCTATCTGATCTCTCTACAAAATTTTACAATATTAAGCCCTCTTTTTATATTCCCCATTGTCTATTTATTTCACTTGGTTCTCCTCTAAGTTCTTTTTAGTCTCCAAAGGGACTCCTCTATTCTTCTTAGGCTCTTTAAATAAAATTGTCCCCATGGCATTGTTCTTTAGTTCTTTTTCTCTATGACATGCAACATTTCACCTCCCAAGCATTCTCACAAGTCACAATGTGTAGAGGATTTCCATATATAATCCTGAACTAGATTTTCAAGTAGAGAGCTACATATAGAAGTCCCACAGAATTCAACGGGCCCCAATTGAAACGCGCTTTCTTTATAGTCTTACCTCTTCTAAACAGTTCCCCTTTTCCTGCCCTGTCACTGATGCCTCCTTCACCGCTTTCACTTCCCAAGCACAGTCGGCCCTCAACCTGAAGTGTGGATTCTCTCTCTCTGATCCTCATTTTTATATCTTCCCTCAGATGCGTAAAACAATTTTAATATAGGGGGTCTAGACATGGCAAAATTACACTGGTTTGTTTCCCATCATAAAATAGTAACAATGATCAATATTTATCTAGTTTTCACTATGTGCTAGGTGCTATTCTAAGCACATTACATGTGTTTTCTTTTTAGCGTTTCCACATCTATGAACTTAGAAGATGGTTTACCCATTTCAAATGTGTCTTATATATTTAGAAATTTGTTTTCTACTTCGGTCTGAATTATGGATAAAAACTAAGCATTATGTAGTGAAGGTTAGCTCCTTTTGCCGTCAAAACTCTATTAAGAGGCACTGACGAATGTTTAAAACATAACTGCAATTATAATGATGATGACCTAGGGCATGATTAAATCCTGAAATATCTTCTGAGTTATCAATAAAAGATTACAGCATACTTCATAAAGTCTTGGTGCCCACCTATTCTCATTCTTTCAAAAAGCATAATCTTTGGGTGTGTACTCATGTGAATGATGTGTAGATCACTTACTCTTAGCAAAGTATTGTTCTTTCCCAGTTCTTTAAATGCCGCTACCCCTAAGGATGGGTTCTTAGCCCTTTTCTCTTTGGAACACACATGCACACACCCATTACTCAATCTTGATAAGTAACTTGTACTTACCTCGAAAGTTCAAATTTTGCAGAAATCTGTAAGTCAGCAGAACAATTTTCATGAGCACAAAACCTTGCAAAGTTTATCTGAAAATAAAACAGTATTTTTATTTTAATTCAATTGGTAGGTATATTTCTGTTTATTTAAAGAATATGACATCTATGATACATAAGAATAAAATTAATAAATCAGATAACTCCTTATTTTATCTCTTCTTAAGAGTTCGATGTGAGAGTTAGTAGACTCAAATGACAAATAATTGCAAGGCTAAAAGAACTAAGTTCTTCCAATAAGTAAATTTGTTAGGTGAAAAAAAATAATTTTTTCTTTCATAATAGTTGTGGAAAAAAAGTTTAATCGAATTGCAGTAGTAACCTATGTTAAGTACTTAAAACCTGTGCTGCCAACATGTTCTTTGTCGAGTTCCTCAATTTTTCTGCTGTTAGTTTGATTTTATCTATTAGACATAAGCATGGCTCTTAATTATACAAATGGTGAGACAGTGATTTTAAATTTTTTGAAAATAACCAAGTGTAGAAATTTGGAAATTTCACTTTGAGAACACCCTGAACAAAATTAAATGATAGCCTATCATAGAGGTTCTGGATTTAACTGAGCATTTTAATAGGACCCAGAGATACAAGATACACGGGAAGACCCAAGTTATAAGGCGGACAAACTAAAAATGGAGAGAGGAAAAAGTAAAACAAGAGTCATAGGTGAACGAAAGAGAGATGCAGACAAGAAACATAACAGAAGGAGCCAGGTACATGAAACAGGAAACGATGAGAGCGCTGCCGAAGAGCGTGTCAGACCACAGACGGCCCGTATCTGGGAGCAGAAGGAAAGCACAAATCTTTCTCTAAATCATTAGGTAAATAGGGATTTTTTCCTACCACTCTTGTAACGCAGGTCATTCTGAGAATCAAAATGTGAATTATTCTAGTATAGCTACAAATTGCTAAGATTCTGGTTTGTATATTTATGATATATTTAAAATTGGTTGATGTTGAAAGGTGAAGTTCAATGGAAGAGTGAAAAAAACTGACTTCCAGAAATACTTTCAGATATGAGTATACAGAAAATTAGCTTTTTAGTTATTATCTTCATTAGATCTAATATTGTAGACTAGACCATGGTGATATAAGCTCAAGTATCTTAAAGTGACGTGGCAATTTTTTTGGGACAGGATATGAACTAGATCTTTAAATATCCCTTTCATCTTTCACATTTTGTGTGCCATTAGTGCACATTTTAATAATGAATGCTTTTACCATCACCAAAAACACCCTGCTGACTACGTCTTT